>NW_027184085.1:67267097-67867097 GCF_041296385.1 Aphelocoma coerulescens
GGGGCACAAAGCAAAGCAAAGGCCAGGCCCAACACCCATAACCAGGCCCCTGTCACCTGGCTGGGGAAGGGAGGGCATGGAGAAGCCCCCCTGGGGCATCCAGGAGTGACTTCAGCTCATCAGGAACACAGGGAAGTGGAGGGGAGGATGGGTGCCCCAAGGGTGACTGAAGCACTTGGCACTGGGAGGCCACTTGCCCGAGAGAGAATGGGGGACCCTGGTGTTAAGGACACCCACCCCTTCAAGGTGCCACATCCCTCGGCCTCCCAGCGAGCCCTGTCCCCCAAAAAGGAATTGTGCCAGCCCTGGGGGTGCTGCAAAGGCCAGAAGAGCCCTCTACAAAGAGAGATAACACGGCTTTGGGGCTCCCAGGCAGGGCGGTGAGGTGTTAAAGCCCCGGGGCTCCTGATGAGCCCAGCCCCACTCAAGAGGGCTGTCATTACCGCGGGGGTCCCGTGGAGAGGGGGTGTAATCACTACAGGAGGATCTCAGAATTTGGGGGGTTGATGGTCCTGAGTGTCCTGATGAGCCCTGACCCCCAAAACGGGGCTGCCACAGTTCTGCGAGTCCTACTGAGCCCGGGCTCCCCTCAGCAACGGCTGTGCCAGCCCTGGGGGTGCTGCAAAGTTCAGGAGTCCCCCTAAGAAAAGACAGGATCCTGGCTGTGGGGGTCCCAGGGAGAGGGGTGCCATGTCACCACCCCAAGTGTCCCACGGGTCCTGCCTGCAAGCCCAGCATGCTCAGGAAAGAGGGTCCCGTGGAGGTCCGGGGCCATGCTGCTGCCAGCCCAGCACGCAGGAACAGCAGCCACGGGGCCAACGCTTGCCCACGTGTCCCTGGGGAAGTCACCACGCCCCACAAGGAAGCCAGCACCTCAGCCCTGTCCCCTGCCAGCAGCTGCCCCTGTCCCCAGACCCCCGGCAGAGCCCTCCAGCCCGGCCTGGCCATCCCACCAGCCCCGCATCGGGGGCTCCCACCCCTGCAGCAGCCTGGTGCGGGCAGCGAGAGCTCAGGACACGCCTTTGTTCTCCTGCAATCGGACTTTATTAACAGAGACTGCAGCGAACAATCCTAACAACGGAGACACTCAGAAATATTGATAACAACGAACACAAAACTATTCCTAACCGGAAACAAACACAAAAGTATTTAGAACAACAAACAAACGCAAAAATATTTATAACAACAAACAAACACAAAATATTTCGAACAACGAACAAAAAAATATTTGCAACAACGAACAAACACAAAAATATTTGCAACGAACAAACTCAAAACCACTCTGAACAAAAACTACCACCCCAAAGCCATCGCAGCAAACCCGAGCGAGCAGGCGAGGCGCATCCGCAGCCAAGGGAAGCCTTCCTCCGTTCCCAGCTCCAGCGCTGCCCCGACGGGGCTGAGAGACCCCCGGGCGCTCACAGGTCCCGCCCGCGGCTGAAGAGCGCCCGCCGGCCGCGCTCGCGGAGCCGCCTCTGCCCGCGGAACTTGCGCAGCTCCTCCTTGAACGCGGAGTGCAGCATGGGCCGATAGTCCCGGGGCTCGCAGTGGCTCTGCAAGCCACGGACGGCTCCGTCAGCCCCCGCAGCACAGCAGCCGCCGGCCCTGCAGATCCCCGCCCGTGGCGGCGAGGATGCTCAGAGCCACAGCTGCCCCTCGCCACCGCTGTGTGCCCCCGCCACTTCTTCCCTCTCGGCGCCGACCGCCTGCCACCGAGGGGACACGGGGACGGCACTCACCGGGAACTGGAGGAAGAACTCCCGGTAGCCGCCCTTCAGCACGTACAGCTCGGGGTAGTGCAGCTGGGGGTACTCGTGGCAGCGGCGATCCCTCTCCCGCAGGAACTTGCACCTGTGCCACGGACAAAACGCGCGGCATCACCCCCGTGCCGGGATCCGCGGCTGGCAGAGCCCAGCGGGCTCCCCGGGCCATCACTCACATTTTGGGCCCCCGCTCAACAGAGAACTCGCAGTGGAAGATGACGATCACCCTCCTGCTGGAGTCCAGGGGCACGATGGGCTGCTCCAGCAGCGATTCCTCCACGTCCCGCTGCAGCGGCAGGTTGACAGCGCCCTGGCGAGGCAGAGAAGGCGCCTTTTCCCCCTCCGTGTCCCATTGCATTTTGTGCAGCGACTCAAGGACGCTGCCCCCAAGCCTCCCCCAGCAGCACCGTCACCCGCGGTCCTGGGACACCGTCACCCTCCTCCTTGCAGCTGCGAACCAGCCCTTCAGGGGGTGGCTCGGCACTGCCCAGGGGCTGCTCCACCCCACCGGGCGGCTCAGTGCCCTCCGGGGGGGCTGCTCGAGCCCTCGCCGTGGGCTCAGCACCTCCGAGGGTGCTTCGGACCCCGCCCTTCCTCCCGGCCCCAGGGCCACGAGGGGCTTCTGACCTTGACGTGGCCCCCCTCGTACTCGTAGGGATAGCGGCAGTCCACGACGAGGCTGCTCTCGATGCTGCTGCTGAAGTGCCCCGCCAGCACCGCCGCCAGCTGCGGGGGGAGCGCGTCACCAAAGGGGGGGACAGCCGGGGGACAGGGCGAGAGCAGGCAGGCAGCCCCTCGGGGGGGCCGGGGAGGGGCTGCAGCCCCCTTACCGTCTCAGGGGAGATGTACTTCAGGCCCGGCTCCTTGCCCTCCACCGTCGGCAGGAGGTGAGGCTGCAACAGACAGGCTCTGGGCTCAGCCCCATTCCAAGGACACCTCCCAGGCCTGCAACCTGTCGCCCCAGCCCACAAGCCCCCGAGCGGCCAGCTGTGCCCCCGCGGGAGGGCAAGGGCCACATAGACGGGGCTGTGCCACACGGCTGGAGCAGAGGAGCGGCCATGGGGCTCTTCATGCACCGCAGCGATGCTGCAGGCTGGCAAGTCACGGCCCCAAGGCCCCGTGGCCCCAGGCATGGGCCACCAGTTCGCTTTGGGCTCTCACAGCGCTGCGGGGCTCCAGCCATGCTCCCCGTTCCGAATGATGGGGGCACCCCCACACCTGCCCCATCTTCGTGGCCCTACCTTGGAGAAGTCGCCGATGAGCTCCTGGTCATCGTTGGCCAGCAGGTTCGCGAGCTCCTCATGCCGGGTGGAGCGGGAAGGCTCCAGCCACGCTCCCTGCCAAGGCACCAGCCAGAGACACCCCCAGATGTCAGCAGCGGCTCTGCCAGAGCCGGGCCGGGGCCCAGGCCCGCCAGGGACACGCTGGCTCTCAGCCCACACCTTCCCCAGCACCCACCGGCTCCAGCGACGCCTCCTGGCCAGGGCTGCCGGCCACCCTCCTCTGCCGCTTGGCCTCCACAGGGCTGTCGCTGTCCGAGGGCTGTCCCCGCTTCAGGACGGGCCTGGCGACACTGCCCGGCTCCGAGGGCGAGCGGGACAGCTGCCGGCACTGGCTGCGCTTCCCCGGCCGCTGTGGGGAGAGCCCGCGCTGCTGCCTGGCGCTCTGGCAAGCCCCAGCACCAGCAGGGCAGCGGCCGAGGCTCCCGCTCCCCGTGACCAAGACAAGCCCACAGTCTCTGGGCTGCTGCTGCTCACCAAGCAGCGGCCCCAGACGCCCCAGTGGAGACCCCAACAGGGGATTGTGGGGCTCTGTCCACTTCCCAAAGGCTCCCACGTACCAGCTTTGCCTCCTCCTTGCTCATCACCGGCGTGCTCACCACGTTCTCCTTCTCCTGGGGCACGGTGGCATCGCTCTGCCAGGGCAGCAGCTGGGGAGACTTGGGGCACAGGCAGAGGAGATCGTGAAATGGGCACAAGTCCTGCCAGCTGCTTCCCAGCCGCAGGCAGGCACGGATCCCATAGGCGAGCTCCATCCACCACCTGCCGGTGCCTTCCAGCTTTGGAGACGCACGGGCTGTCCCCGTGACCCCCCGGCCCGGCCATCTCCCACCTCCGCAGCTCTCCAGGCCACGCGGGCAGCTCGGAGCGGCAGCTCCCACGCGTGCAGCCCCGGCATCACCCATCGCTGCTGCCCTCCCGAGCCCTCCAGCCTCTCTCACCAGCAGCTCTGATGCGGCCCAGGGGCTCTCGGCAAGGGGCTCCCTCCTGGCGGCCCCATGGCTCCGCTGGCCCGGCCTCGGCAGCTTCTTGGCCACAAAGCCCTCCTGCAGCGGGGGGGACACGGCGTCAGCACCCCTCTGTCCCCTCCCTGCCCCCCAGCTCTCGCTGCCCCCCTCACCTCATCCTCGGGCTCCCTGCGGCGCCGCCGCGCTCTGTCCCTGCGCTCCTGCAGCTGCGAGATGTCCTTCAGGACGCGGCTGCCGTCCCGCTGCCACGCCTGTGGGACAGCCAGCGGTGAGAGGTGCGCACCAGCCCTGCCCCCTCTCCTGCCTCCATCCTCCTCGTCCCGGCTCGCCCAGGGACTCGGCAGGATCCTGCCTCGCTCTGCTCAGCCCTGCGCAGCCTCCAGCACTCACCGGCAACGCGTGCATCCTCTGCCGAAGGAGCTTCCTGCTGCAAGAGCCGGCAGAGGAAAGGGTCAAATGACAGCAGGTGGCCTGGGCCGCTGAGTCCCACCCCTCTGCCATTGTCACCTCTGTCCCCCAGACCCTCAGGGTGGGGTGAGACGCCTCCCCGCCCCCGGGGCTGTCACAGCTCCCCCAAGGGACCTGGGCAAAACCACCTCCAGGCACTGAGGAAACGGCCTGAGCGGGACCCCAGCAGGGGGAACGGGGACAGCCTGGCTTTTGGCTGTGGGACAGGGACAGCCTGGGCACGGGGACAGCCCGGCATTCATGTCCTGCGGCAGGGACAGAGCCCCTGCACTTACTCTTTGAGCGCTCTCGCGAACGCCGGCATCGTTCTCTGGGAGCTGTGGGGAGAGCAGAGATGGGGTCAGTGGCGGTGGCATCCACGTCGCCGCCCAAGCAGGCCAGCTTGCCACCGCCCAGGCACAGCCTGGGGCTCACAGCTGGCTGCACAGCCGCCAGCGAGGCTGAGAGCGGGCCCTGCTGCGCGGGGGAGGGACAGGGGGTGTCCCCGGGAGGACACGGGCATGGGGCCGCTCACTCTTCCTGCGCGGCCGCGGGCTTCTGCTGCGTGGGGAAGTCCGGCTCCAGTCCTGCGGGAACAAGGCACTGGGCTAGTAGCCCCGCTGCGGGGATCGGCCTCCTGCCCCCAGCCCGGGGCCCCGGGCACTTCGGGGCCGGGCACGGAGTCCCCCAGCAGGCGGGTGCCAACGGCCCTGCGAGCACCGCTGCCCATGGAATGTCGCGTGTCCCCCGGAGCAGGCTGTCACCGCAGCGCTTCCCGGCTGCGCCCCGGCCAGCGCAGCTCTAGGCTCCCGCCCATCCCTCCCCACCAGCTGCCCCGCCTCGAGCCCCTCGCCAGCCCCTCGGCCAAGCCCTCCCGCCACAGCCCTGTCCCCTTAGGCTAACACCCTCTGCAGGAGCCCAGGCCCGGGCAGCGCCCGGGGACGGAGCAGCCGCATCCCTCACCTGCATCCGGGGGCTGGCAAGAGAGCGAGTGGCGGCCACAGTCCGAGGCCAGCGGCTGCGGGGACGGCGTGTGCCACAGCCGCGGCAGGGGCAGCCCCCCGTGGCCCCGCTTCGGGGTGTCCCGGTGCCTGCGGGCGGTCAGGACGGGGCAGTGTCAGCGGCCCGCTTGGGCCTCGCCCCTTGTGGCCCTGCCGGGCCGGGGGCAGGAGCTGCAGCAGGGGATCCCCAAAGCGTGCCAGCCCCCTTTGGCACGGCCCCGCCGCCGAGCCCCGCGCGGAGCAGCCGTGTCCCGTCGGGGCAGTCCCGCGTGCGGCGGGCGGCCAAAGCCCCTCCCAGCCGCTGGCCCTCGGCCACCCCCTCACCTGGCGGGGCCCGCCGGGTCAGCCTTGTCCAGCGGCGTGAGCGGGGCCGTGCCCGGCGAGGGCAGCGGGGAGATGGCCGCCAGCCCGGGCAGCCCGCGGCCGCCGCACAGTGACATGGCCCGGGCAGGGAGCGAGCGAGCGAGCGACGATCGAGCTGCGGCAAGAGAGCGGCGCCAGGGGACAGGGGACAGGTGGCAAGAGATGGTAAGGAGTGGGAGGGGAAGAGAGCTAAGAGGTGAGAGGTGCTAAGAAGGGCCCAGAGGCGATAAGATGCGCTAAGTGGCGAAGAGAGGGGACGAGAGGTGCCAGGTGAGCCCCGGGCCGCTCCTGCTGCCAGGAACAGCACGAACAACAACAGCGGCGCCCGCAGCCAATGGCAAAGCGCAGCCGGCACGAGGCGACGGCGGCAGCCAATGAGAGGTGGCGCTGGGCGCGAGGGGACGGCGGCGGCCAATGAGAGCTGCGGAGGGCGCGTGGGGGCGGAGCCTGAGCCGAAGGGGCGGTTGATGGTCGAAAGGGGCGTGGCCAACGAGGAAAGGGGCGTGGCTAACGAGGAAAGGGGCGTGGCCAACGAGGAAAGGGGCGTGGCCAGCCCGGTCCCCGCGCCTGGCCTGGCCGGACCTTGGCACTGCAGGGGACACTCGGTCACCCCTGATGGCCCTCGAGTGTCACCTGCAGGGTAATAAAGTTATGACCTAACAGCACCCTGAGAACCAGGCCATGGCACTGAGTGCCACGTCCACTGTCGAGAAAGCAGGGTTGAAATCCTGCAGGTTGGGTTTTTATGGGTGGAGTTTCTGGTTTCTAATGGCACTTGTGAACAGCCTGCTTTGTTCACCTGCTGAAAACTTTTCTTTCTGTACCGGACTTCAAAGAAACCAAATCAGCTGGTTGTCACTTTTACTTAAGGGCACTTGATTTCTTTGCTCTTCAAACGTGCCCTCGACATGGAGTCCCTGGTGTTGATGTCCTCGGTGGTTCCAACCTGCCTCACTTTCCTCATGGATGTGCCAAAGCAGATGGAACTTTAGCGGAGCTAAAGACTGGGGGCAAAAAGAATCATAACCTAGAACTAATCCCAAAGGTGTTCGACTGGGCCTCCCTTTTCTCCCACCTGGAGATCAAAGCCGGCCAGGGAGTCCAAACCCACTTTGTGGGTGTTGGGAAGGCGCCCCGTTCCTTTGTGGAGGGCCAAGAGCTCTGACAGGAGCCTGCAGAAAGCACCACTTCCTCCTGCTCACGGTGAATTTCCGTGTATTTTTCTAGATACCTGTACTTCTATAGAAATCAGGAATTCTGAGAAAGCTGGGTGTCACGCCCGTGACCTTTGATGCTATTCAAGCACTGCCGACTGCTGCCCTGAAACATTTGAAGAGCTGCAAGGGGATTATTTGACAAAGAATAAAATTGCGGGTGATTTTAGGAAAGGTCTTTGTTTTTGCCATTTTGTGCTGATGCCTTTTCCACTCTTAAAATCAAGAGTCATACATGGTTAGAAGGGGAAAAGGGATTTTACCTTGGTGTTCGTTTTTAAGGATTCTTAGGTGTACACGTCCAGGTCATATGCATCGAGATGCACCCCGCCGAGACTCTCTGTGTCCCCCTCTCCCCCAACATTGGGTATAACATTATAGGTTTTACTAATTAGCATAACTATCAAAGATTCCCCAATGAGAGGCTCAAGTGAGCCCCCCTCCCCAAGGAACCTTCCCCTGTTTGGTTCTATCTTGCTTTACAGAATGTGTTCTGGAGAGGACCTTGGGCTCTGGGGCACACTGATCCCTAGCTACGAAGCTTCTAAAATGTTTAGTCTCTTAGCTTGACAAGCAAGTCCAAGACTGTGGGGAAAAAGCACTAGGAACAGAGAAGTTGTAAAAGGGTATAACGGGTATAAAAGAAAAGGCAAAAATCTTCATGGCATCAGTGCAGTCCTCTGTTTTGCTCTTGTGACTTCTCATTGGCGTTGCTGTTTTCTGCTTGAGCTACTCAGCTGTGTGGCCTTCCTGGCACCCCAAAGTCCTCTGATTACTCACCGCCCCCCAAGGTCTTCTTCAGTAGAGGACACGCCTCTTTGCCCGTGTGTGTGCCAGTGCTCCTTGTCAGACTTTCAAACCAGGATTGTCCGTGAGGCAGGAGCTGATCCAGGAGCCCATTGGCAGTTTGGGATGGAGCAGGATGTGGATATGGGGCCAAGGAGGTGCAGGCGGGAGCCAGGGCAATTTTGGCCAGAGATGGATTCTCTGGTGGGGCACAAAGCAAAGCAAAGGCCAGGCCCAACACCCATAACCAGGCCCCTGTCACCTGGCTGGGGAAGGGAGGGCATGGAGAAGCCCCCCTGGGGCATCCAGGAGTGACTTCAGCTCATCAGGAACACAGGGAAGTGGAGGGGAGGATGGGTGCCCCAAGGGTGACTGAAGCACTTGGCACTGGGAGGCCACTTGCCCGAGAGAGAATGGGGGACCCTGGTGTTAAGGACACCCACCCCTTCAAGGTGCCACATCCCTCGGCCTCCCAGCGAGCCCTGTCCCCCAAAAAGGAATTGTGCCAGCCCTGGGGGTGCTGCAAAGGCCAGAAGAGCCCTCTACAAAGAGAGATAACACGGCTTTGGGGCTCCCAGGCAGGGCGGTGAGGTGTTAAAGCCCCGGGGCTCCTGATGAGCCCAGCCCCACTCAAGAGGGCTGTCATTACCGCGGGGGTCCCGTGGAGAGGGGGTGTAATCACTACAGGAGGATCTCAGAATTTGGGGGGTTGATGGTCCTGAGTGTCCTGATGAGCCCTGACCCCCAAAACGGGGCTGCCACAGTTCTGCGAGTCCTACTGAGCCCGGGCTCCCCTCAGCAACGGCTGTGCCAGCCCTGGGGGTGCTGCAAAGTTCAGGAGTCCCCCTAAGAAAAGACAGGATCCTGGCTGTGGGGGTCCCAGGGAGAGGGGTGCCATGTCACCACCCCAAGTGTCCCACGGGTCCTGCCTGCAAGCCCAGCATGCTCAGGAAAGAGGGTCCCGTGGAGGTCCGGGGCCATGCTGCTGCCAGCCCAGCACGCAGGAACAGCAGCCACGGGGCCAACGCTTGCCCACGTGTCCCTGGGGAAGTCACCACGCCCCACAAGGAAGCCAGCACCTCAGCCCTGTCCCCTGCCAGCAGCTGCCCCTGTCCCCAGACCCCCGGCAGAGCCCTCCAGCCCGGCCTGGCCATCCCACCAGCCCCGCATCGGGGGCTCCCACCCCTGCAGCAGCCTGGTGCGGGCAGCGAGAGCTCAGGACACGCCTTTGTTCTCCTGCAATCGGACTTTATTAACAGAGACTGCAGCGAACAATCCTAACAACGGAGACACTCAGAAATATTGATAACAACGAACACAAAACTATTCCTAACCGGAAACAAACACAAAAGTATTTAGAACAACAAACAAACGCAAAAATATTTATAACAACAAACAAACACAAATTATTTCGAACAACGAACAAAAAAATATTTGCAACAACGAACAAACACAAAAATATTTGCAACGAACAAACTCAAAACCACTCTGAACAAAAACTACCACCCCAAAGCCATCGCAGCAAACCCGAGCGAGCAGGCGAGGCGCATCCGCAGCCAAGGGAAGCCTTCCTCCGTTCCCAGCTCCAGCGCTGCCCCGACGGGGCTGAGAGACCCCCGGGCGCTCACAGGTCCCGCCCGCGGCTGAAGAGCGCCCGCCGGCCGCGCTCGCGGAGCCGCCTCTGCCCGCGGAACTTGCGCAGCTCCTCCTTGAACGCGGAGTGCAGCATGGGCCGATAGTCCCGGGGCTCGCAGTGGCTCTGCAAGCCACGGACGGCTCCGTCAGCCCCCGCAGCACAGCAGCCGCCGGCCCTGCAGATCCCCGCCCGTGGCGGCGAGGATGCTCAGAGCCACAGCTGCCCCTCGCCACCGCTGTGTGCCCCCGCCACTTCTTCCCTCTCGGCGCCGACCGCCTGCCACCGAGGGGACACGGGGACGGCACTCACCGGGAACTGGAGGAAGAACTCCCGGTAGCCGCCCTTCAGCACGTACAGCTCGGGGTAGTGCAGCTGGGGGTACTCGTGGCAGCGGCGATCCCTCTCCCGCAGGAACTTGCACCTGTGCCACGGACAAAACGCGCGGCATCACCCCCGTGCCGGGATCCGCGGCTGGCAGAGCCCAGCGGGCTCCCCGGGCCATCACTCACATTTTGGGCCCCCGCTCAACAGAGAACTCGCAGTGGAAGATGACGATCACCCTCCTGCTGGAGTCCAGGGGCACGATGGGCTGCTCCAGCAGCGATTCCTCCACGTCCCGCTGCAGCGGCAGGTTGACAGCGCCCTGGCGAGGCAGAGAAGGCGCCTTTTCCCCCTCCGTGTCCCATTGCATTTTGTGCAGCGACTCAAGGACGCTGCCCCCAAGCCTCCCCCAGCAGCACCGTCACCCGCGGTCCTGGGACACCGTCACCCTCCTCCTTGCAGCTGCGAACCAGCCCTTCAGGGGGTGGCTCGGCACTGCCCAGGGGCTGCTCCACCCCACCGGGCGGCTCAGTGCCCTCCGGGGGGGCTGCTCGAGCCCTCGCCGTGGGCTCAGCACCTCCGAGGGTGCTTCGGACCCCGCCCTTCCTCCCGGCCCCAGGGCCACGAGGGGCTTCTGACCTTGACGTGGCCCCCCTCGTACTCGTAGGGATAGCGGCAGTCCACGACGAGGCTGCTCTCGATGCTGCTGCTGAAGTGCCCCGCCAGCACCGCCGCCAGCTGCGGGGGGAGCGCGTCACCAAAGGGGGGGACAGCCGGGGGACAGGGCGAGAGCAGGCAGGCAGCCCCTCGGGGGGGCCGGGGAGGGGCTGCAGCCCCCTTACCGTCTCAGGGGAGATGTACTTCAGGCCCGGCTCCTTGCCCTCCACCGTCGGCAGGAGGTGAGGCTGCAACAGACAGGCTCTGGGCTCAGCCCCATTCCAAGGACACCTCCCAGGCCTGCAACCTGTCGCCCCAGCCCACAAGCCCCCGAGCGGCCAGCTGTGCCCCCGCGGGAGGGCAAGGGCCACATAGACGGGGCTGTGCCACACGGCTGGAGCAGAGGAGCGGCCATGGGGCTCTTCATGCACCGCAGCGATGCTGCAGGCTGGCAAGTCACGGCCCCAAGGCCCCGTGGCCCCAGGCATGGGCCACCAGTTCGCTTTGGGCTCTCACAGCGCTGCGGGGCTCCAGCCATGCTCCCCGTTCCGAATGATGGGGGCACCCCCACACCTGCCCCATCTTCGTGGCCCTACCTTGGAGAAGTCGCCGATGAGCTCCTGGTCATCGTTGGCCAGCAGGTTCGCGAGCTCCTCATGCCGGGTGGAGCGGGAAGGCTCCAGCCACGCTCCCTGCCAAGGCACCAGCCAGAGACACCCCCAGATGTCAGCAGCGGCTCTGCCAGAGCCGGGCCGGGGCCCAGGCCCGCCAGGGACACGCTGGCTCTCAGCCCACACCTTCCCCAGCACCCACCGGCTCCAGCGACGCCTCCTGGCCAGGGCTGCCGGCCACCCTCCTCTGCCGCTTGGCCTCCACAGGGCTGTCGCTGTCCGAGGGCTGTCCCCGCTTCAGGACGGGCCTGGCGACACTGCCCGGCTCCGAGGGCGAGCGGGACAGCTGCCGGCACTGGCTGCGCTTCCCCGGCCGCTGTGGGGAGAGCCCGCGCTGCTGCCTGGCGCTCTGGCAAGCCCCAGCACCAGCAGGGCAGCGGCCGAGGCTCCCGCTCCCCGTGACCAAGACAAGCCCACAGTCTCTGGGCTGCTGCTGCTCACCAAGCAGCGGCCCCAGACGCCCCAGTGGAGACCCCAAGAGGGGATTGTGGGGCTCTGTCCACTTCCCAAAGGCTCCCACGTACCAGCTTTGCCTCCTCCTTGCTCATCACCGGCGTGCTCACCACGTTCTCCTTCTCCTGGGGCACGGTGGCATCGCTCTGCCAGGGCAGCAGCTGGGGAGACTTGGGGCACAGGCAGAGGAGATCGTGAAATGGGCACAAGTCCTGCCAGCTGCTTCCCAGCCGCAGGCAGGCACGGATCCCATAGGCGAGCTCCATCCACCACCTGCCGGTGCCTTCCAGCTTTGGAGACGCACGGGCTGTCCCCGTGACCCCCCGGCCCGGCCATCTCCCACCTCCGCAGCTCTCCAGGCCACGCGGGCAGCTCGGAGCGGCAGCTCCCACGCGTGCAGCCCCGGCATCACCCATCGCTGCTGCCCTCCCGAGCCCTCCAGCCTCTCTCACCAGCAGCTCTGATGCGGCCCAGGGGCTCTCGGCAAGGGGCTCCCTCCTGGCGGCCCCATGGCTCCGCTGGCCCGGCCTCGGCAGCTTCTTGGCCACAAAGCCCTCCTGCAGCGGGGGGGACACGGCGTCAGCACCCCTCTGTCCCCTCCCTGCCCCCCAGCTCTCGCTGCCCCCCTCACCTCATCCTCGGGCTCCCTGCGGCGCCGCCGCGCTCTGTCCCTGCGCTCCTGCAGCTGCGAGATGTCCTTCAGGACGCGGCTGCCGTCCCGCTGCCACGCCTGTGGGACAGCCAGCGGTGAGAGGTGCGCACCAGCCCTGCCCCCTCTCCTGCCTCCATCCTCCTCGTCCCGGCTCGCCCAGGGACTCGGCAGGATCCTGCCTCGCTCTGCTCAGCCCTGCGCAGCCTCCAGCACTCACCGGCAACGCGTGCATCCTCTGCCGAAGGAGCTTCCTGCTGCAAGAGCCGGCAGAGGAAAGGGTCAAATGACAGCAGGTGGCCTGGGCCGCTGAGTCCCACCCCTCTGCCATTGTCACCTCTGTCCCCCAGACCCTCAGGGTGGGGTGAGACGCCTCCCCGCCCCCGGGGCTGTCACAGCTCCCCCAAGGGACCTGGGCAAAACCACCTCCAGGCACTGAGGAAACGGCCTGAGCGGGACCCCAGCAGGGGGAACGGGGACAGCCTGGCTTTTGGCTGTGGGACAGGGACAGCCTGGGCACGGGGACAGCCCGGCATTCATGTCCTGCGGCAGGGACAGAGCCCCTGCACTTACTCTTTGAGCGCTCTCGCGAACGCCGGCATCGTTCTCTGGGAGCTGTGGGGAGAGCAGAGATGGGGTCAGTGGCGGTGGCATCCACGTCGCCGCCCAAGCAGGCCAGCTTGCCACCGCCCAGGCACAGCCTGGGGCTCACAGCTGGCTGCACAGCCGCCAGCGAGGCTGAGAGCGGGCCCTGCTGCGCGGGGGAGGGACAGGGGGTGTCCCCGGGAGGACACGGGCATGGGGCCGCTCACTCTTCCTGCGCGGCCGCGGGCTTCTGCTGCGTGGGGAAGTCCGGCTCCAGTCCTGCGGGAACAAGGCACTGGGCTAGTAGCCCCGCTGCGGGGATCGGCCTCCTGCCCCCAGCCCGGGGCCCCGGGCACTTCGGGGCCGGGCACGGAGTCCCCCAGCAGGCGGGTGCCAACGGCCCTGCGAGCACCGCTGCCCATGGAATGTCGCGTGTCCCCCGGAGCAGGCTGTCACCGCAGCGCTTCCCGGCTGCGCCCCGGCCAGCGCAGCTCTAGGCTCCCGCCCATCCCTCCCCACCAGCTGCCCCGCCTCGAGCCCCTCGCCAGCCCCTCGGCCAAGCCCTCCCGCCACAGCCCTGTCCCCTTAGGCTAACACCCTCTGCAGGAGCCCAGGCCCGGGCAGCGCCCGGGGACGGAGCAGCCGCATCCCTCACCTGCATCCGGGGGCTGGCAAGAGAGCGAGTGGCGGCCACAGTCCGAGGCCAGCGGCTGCGGGGACGGCGTGTGCCACAGCCGCGGCAGGGGCAGCCCCCCGTGGCCCCGCTTCGGGGTGTCCCGGTGCCTGCGGGCGGTCAGGACGGGGCAGTGTCAGCGGCCCGCTTGGGCCTCGCCCCTTGTGGCCCTGCCGGGCCGGGGGCAGGAGCTGCAGCAGGGGATCCCCAAAGCGTGCCAGCCCCCTTTGGCACGGCCCCGCCGCCGAGCCCCGCGCGGAGCAGCCGTGTCCCGTCGGGGCAGTCCCGCGTGCGGCGGGCGGCCAAAGCCCCTCCCAGCCGCTGGCCCTCGGCCACCCCCTCACCTGGCGGGGCCCGCCGGGTCAGCCTTGTCCAGCGGCGTGAGCGGGGCCGTGCCCGGCGAGGGCAGCGGGGAGATGGCCGCCAGCCCGGGCAGCCCGCGGCCGCCGCACAGTGACATGGCCCGGGCAGGGAGCGAGCGAGCGAGCGACGATCGAGCTGCGGCAAGAGAGCGGCGCCAGGGGACAGGGGACAGGTGGCAAGAGATGGTAAGGAGTGGGAGGGGAAGAGAGCTAAGAGGTGAGAGGTGCTAAGAAGGGCCCAGAGGCGATAAGATGCGCTAAGTGGCGAAGAGAGGGGACGAGAGGTGCCAGGTGAGCCCCGGGCCGCTCCTGCTGCCAGGAACAGCACGAACAACAACAGCGGCGCCCGCAGCCAATGGCAAAGCGCAGCCGGCACGAGGCGACGGCGGCAGCCAATGAGAGGTGGCGCTGGGCGCGAGGGGACGGCGGCGGCCAATGAGAGCTGCGGAGGGCGCGTGGGGGCGGAGCCTGAGCCGAAGGGGCGGTTGATGGTCGAAAGGGGCGTGGCCAACGAGGAAAGGGGCGTGGCTAACGAGGAAAGGGGCGTGGCCAACGAGGAAAGGGGCGTGGCCAGCCCGGTCCCCGCGCCTGGCCTGGCCGGACCTTGGCACTGCAGGGGACACTCGGTCACCCCTGATGGCCCTCGAGTGTCACCTGCAGGGTAATAAAGTTATGACCTAACAGCACCCTGAGAACCAGGCCATGGCACTGAGTGCCACGTCCACTGTCGAGAAAGCAGGGTTGAAATCCTGCAGGTTGGGTTTTTATGGGTGGAGTTTCTGGTTTCTAATGGCACTTGTGAACAGCCTGCTTTGTTCACCTGCTGAAAACTTTTCTTTCTGTACCGGACTTCAAAGAAACCAAATCAGCTGGTTGTCACTTTTACTTAAGGGCACTTGATTTCTTTGCTCTTCAAACGTGCCCTCGACATGGAGTCCCTGGTGTTGATGTCCTCGGTGGTTCCAACCTGCCTCACTTTCCTCATGGATGTGCCAAAGCAGATGGAACTTTAGCGGAGCTAAAGACTGGGGGCAAAAAGAATCATAACCTAGAACTAATCCCAAAGGTGTTCGACTGGGCCTCCCTTTTCTCCCACCTGGAGATCAAAGCCGGCCAGGGAGTCCAAACCCACTTTGTGGGTGTTGGGAAGGCGCCCCGTTCCTTTGTGGAGGGCCAAGAGCTCTGACAGGAGCCTGCAGAAAGCACCACTTCCTCCTGCTCACGGTGAATTTCCGTGTATTTTTCTAGATACCTGTACTTCTATAGAAATCAGGAATTCTGAGAAAGCTGGGTGTCACGCCCGTGACCTTTGATGCTATTCAAGCACTGCCGACTGCTGCCCTGAAACATTTGAAGAGCTGCAAGGGGATTATTTGACAAAGAATAAAATTGCGGGTGATTTTAGGAAAGGTCTTTGTTTTTGCCATTTTGTGCTGATGCCTTTTCCACTCTTAAAATCAAGAGTCATACATGGTTAGAAGGGGAAAAGGGATTTTACCTTGGTGTTCGTTTTTAAGGATTCTTAGGTGTACACGTCCAGGTCATATGCATCGAGATGCACCCCGCCGAGACTCTCTGTGTCCCCCTCTCCCCCAACATTGGGTATAACATTATAGGTTTTACTAATTAGCATAACTATCAAAGATTCCCCAATGAGAGGCTCAAGTGAGCCCCCCTCCCCAAGGAACCTTCCCCTGTTTGGTTCTATCTTGCTTTACAGAATGTGTTCTGGAGAGGACCTTGGGCTCTGGGGCACACTGATCCCTAGCTACGAAGCTTCTAAAATGTTTAGTCTCTTAGCTTGACAAGCAAGTCCAAGACTGTGGGGAAAAAGCACTAGGAACAGAGAAGTTGTAAAAGGGTATAACGGGTATAAAAGAAAAGGCAAAAATCTTCATGGCATCAGTGCAGTCCTCTGTTTTGCTCTTGTGACTTCTCATTGGCGTTGCTGTTTTCTGCTTGAGCTACTCAGCTGTGTGGCCTTCCTGGCACCCCAAAGTCCTCTGATTACTCACCCCCCCCCAAGGTCTTCTTCAGTAGAGGACACGCCTCTTTGCCCGTGTGTGTGCCAGTGCTCCTTGTCAGACTTTCAAACCAGGATTGTCCGTGAGGCAGGAGCTGATCCAGGAGCCCATTGGCAGTTTGGGATGGAGCAGGATGTGGATATGGGGCCAAGGAGGTGCAGGCGGGAGCCAGGGCAATTTTGGCCAGAGATGGATTCTCTGGTGGGGCACAAAGCAAAGCAAAGGCCAGGCCCAACACCCATAACCAGGCCCCTGTCACCTGGCTGGGGAAGGGAGGGCATGGAGAAGCCCCCCTGGGGCATCCAGGAGTGACTTCAGCTCATCAGGAACGCAGGGAAGTGGAGGGGAGGATGGGTGCCCCAAGGGTGACTGAAGCACTTGGCACTGGGAGGCCACTTGCCCGAGAGAGAATGGGGGACCCTGGTGTTAAGGACACCCACCCCTTCAAGGTGCCACATCCCTCGGCCTCCCAGCGAGCCCTGTCCCCCAAAAAGGAATTGTGCCAGCCCTGGGGGTGCTGCAAAGGCCAGAAGAGCCCTCTACAAAGAGAGATAACACGGCTTTGGGGCTCCCAGGCAGGGCGGTGAGGTGTTAAAGCCCCGGGGCTCCTGATGAGCCCAGCCCCACTCAAGAGGGCTGTCATTACCGCGGGGGTCCCGTGGAGAGGGGGTGTAATCACTACAGGAGGATCTCAGAATTTGGGGGGTTGATGGTCCTGAGTGTCCTGATGAGCCCTGACCCCCAAAACGGGGCTGCCACAGTTCTGCGAGTCCTACTGAGCCCGGGCTCCCCTCAGCAACGGCTGTGCCAGCCCTGGGGGTGCTGCAAAGTTCAGGAGTCCCCCTAAGAAAAGACAGGATCCTGGCTGTGGGGGTCCCAGGGAGAGGGGTGCCATGTCACCACCCCAAGTGTCCCACGGGTCCTGCCTGCAAGCCCAGCATGCTCAGGAAAGAGGGTCCCGTGGAGGTCCGGGGCCATGCTGCTGCCAGCCCAGCACGCAGGAACAGCAGCCACGGGGCCAACGCTTGCCCACGTGTCCCTGGGGAAGTCACCACGCCCCACAAGGAAGCCAGCACCTCAGCCCTGTCCCCTGCCAGCAGCTGCCCCTGTCCCCAGACCCCCGGCAGAGCCCTCCAGCCCGGCCTGGCCATCCCACCAGCCCCGCATCGGGGGCTCCCACCCCTGCAGCAGCCTGGTGCGGGCAGCGAGAGCTCAGGACACGCCTTTGTTCTCCTGCAATCGGACTTTATTAACAGAGACTGCAGCGAACAATCCTAACAACGGAGACACTCAGAAATATTGATAACAACGAACACAAAACTATTCCTAACCGGAAACAAACACAAAAGTATTTAGAACAACAAACAAACGCAAAAATATTTATAACAACAAACAAACACAAAATATTTCGAACAACGAACAAAAAAATATTTGCAACAACGAACAAACACAAAAATATTTGCAACGAACAAACTCAAAACCACTCTGAACAAAAACTACCACCCCAAAGCCATCGCAGCAAACCCGAGCGAGCAGGCGAGGCGCATCCGCAGCCAAGGGAAGCCTTCCTCCGTTCCCAGCTCCAGCGCTGCCCCGACGGGGCTGAGAGACCCCCGGGCGCTCACAGGTCCCGCCCGCGGCTGAAGAGCGCCCGCCGGCCGCGCTCGCGGAGCCGCCTCTGCCCGCGGAACTTGCGCAGCTCCTCCTTGAACGCGGAGTGCAGCATGGGCCGATAGTCCCGGGGCTCGCAGTGGCTCTGCAAGCCACGGACGGCTCCGTCAGCCCCCGCAGCACAGCAGCCGCCGGCCCTGCAGATCCCCGCCCGTGGCGGCGAGGATGCTCAGAGCCACAGCTGCCCCTCGCCACCGCTGTGTGCCCCCGCCACTTCTTCCCTCTCGGCGCCGACCGCCTGCCACCGAGGGGACACGGGGACGGCACTCACCGGGAACTGGAGGAAGAACTCCCGGTAGCCGCCCTTCAGCACGTACAGCTCGGGGTAGTGCAGCTGGGGGTACTCGTGGCAGCGGCGATCCCTCTCCCGCAGGAACTTGCACCTGTGCCACGGACAAAACGCGCGGCATCACCCCCGTGCCGGGATCCGCGGCTGGCAGAGCCCAGCGGGCTCCCCGGGCCATCACTCACATTTTGGGCCCCCGCTCAACAGAGAACTCGCAGTGGAAGATGACGATCACCCTCCTGCTGGAGTCCAGGGGCACGATGGGCTGCTCCAGCAGCGATTCCTCCACGTCCCGCTGCAGCGGCAGGTTGACAGCGCCCTGGCGAGGCAGAGAAGGCGCCTTTTCCCCCTCCGTGTCCCATTGCATTTTGTGCAGCGACTCAAGGACGCTGCCCCCAAGCCTCCCCCAGCAGCACCGTCACCCGCGGTCCTGGGACACCGTCACCCTCCTCCTTGCAGCTGCGAACCAGCCCTTCAGGGGGTGGCTCGGCACTGCCCAGGGGCTGCTCCACCCCACCGGGCGGCTCAGTGCCCTCCGGGGGGGCTGCTCGAGCCCTCGCCGTGGGCTCAGCACCTCCGAGGGTGCTTCGGACCCCGCCCTTCCTCCCGGCCCCAGGGCCACGAGGGGCTTCTGACCTTGACGTGGCCCCCCTCGTACTCGTAGGGATAGCGGCAGTCCACGACGAGGCTGCTCTCGATGCTGCTGCTGAAGTGCCCCGCCAGCACCGCCGCCAGCTGCGGGGGGAGCGCGTCACCAAAGGGGGGGACAGCCGGGGGACAGGGCGAGAGCAGGCAGGCAGCCCCTCGGGGGGGCCGGGGAGGGGCTGCAGCCCCCTTACCGTCTCAGGGGAGATGTACTTCAGGCCCGGCTCCTTGCCCTCCACCGTCGGCAGGAGGTGAGGCTGCAACAGACAGGCTCTGGGCTCAGCCCCATTCCAAGGACACCTCCCAGGCCTGCAACCTGTCGCCCCAGCCCACAAGCCCCCGAGCGGCCAGCTGTGCCCCCGCGGGAGGGCAAGGGCCACATAGACGGGGCTGTGCCACACGGCTGGAGCAGAGGAGCGGCCATGGGGCTCTTCATGCACCGCAGCGATGCTGCAGGCTGGCAAGTCACGGCCCCAAGGCCCCGTGGCCCCAGGCATGGGCCACCAGTTCGCTTTGGGCTCTCACAGCGCTGCGGGGCTCCAGCCATGCTCCCCGTTCCGAATGATGGGGGCACCCCCACACCTGCCCCATCTTCGTGGCCCTACCTTGGAGAAGTCGCCGATGAGCTCCTGGTCATCGTTGGCCAGCAGGTTCGCGAGCTCCTCATGCCGGGTGGAGCGGGAAGGCTCCAGCCACGCTCCCTGCCGAGGCACCAGCCAGAGACACCCCCAGATGTCAGCAGCGGCTCTGCCAGAGCCGGGCCGGGGCCCAGGCCCGCCAGGGACACGCTGGCTCTCAGCCCACACCTTCCCCAGCACCCACCGGCTCCAGCGACGCCTCCTGGCCAGGGCTGCCGGCCACCCTCCTCTGCCGCTTGGCCTCCACAGGGCTGTCGCTGTCCGAGGGCTGTCCCCGCTTCAGGACGGGCCTGGCGACACTGCCCGGCTCCGAGGGCGAGCGGGACAGCTGCCGGCACTGGCTGCGCTTCCCCGGCCGCTGTGGGGAGAGCCCGCGCTGCTGCCTGGCGCTCTGGCAAGCCCCAGCACCAGCAGGGCAGCGGCCGAGGCTCCCGCTCCCCGTGACCAAGACAAGCCCACAGTCTCTGGGCTGCTGCTGCTCACCAAGCAGCGGCCCCAGACGCCCCAGTGGAGACCCCAACAGGGGATTGTGGGGCTCTGTCCACTTCCCAAAGGCTCCCACGTACCAGCTTTGCCTCCTCCTTGCTCATCACCGGCGTGCTCACCACGTTCTCCTTCTCCTGGGGCACGGTGGCATCGCTCTGCCAGGGCAGCAGCTGGGGAGACTTGGGGCACAGGCAGAGGAGATCGTGAAATGGGCACAAGTCCTGCCAGCTGCTTCCCAGCCGCAGACAGGCACGGATCCCATAGGCGAGCTCCATCCACCACCTGCCGGTGCCTTCCAGCTTTGGAGACGCACGGGCTGTCCCCGTGACCCCCCGGCCCGGCCATCTCCCACCTCCGCAGCTCTCCAGGCCACGCGGGCAGCTCGGAGCGGCAGCTCCCACGCGTGCAGCCCCGGCATCACCCATCGCTGCTGCCCTCCCGAGCCCTCCAGCCTCTCTCACCAGCAGCTCTGATGCGGCCCAGGGGCTCTCGGCAAGGGGCTCCCTCCTGGCGGCCCCATGGCTCCGCTGGCCCGGCCTCGGCAGCTTCTTGGCCACAAAGCCCTCCTGCAGCGGGGGGGACACGGCGTCAGCACCCCTCTGTCCCCTCCCTGCCCCCCAGCTCTCGCTGCCCCCCTCACCTCATCCTCGGGCTCCCTGCGGCGCCGCCGCGCTCTGTCCCTGCGCTCCTGCAGCTGCGAGATGTCCTTCAGGACGCGGCTGCCGTCCCGCTGCCACGCCTGTGGGACAGCCAGCGGTGAGAGGTGCGCACCAGCCCTGCCCCCTCTCCTGCCTCCATCCTCCTCGTCCCGGCTCGCCCAGGGACTCGGCAGGATCCTGCCTCGCTCTGCTCAGCCCTGCGCAGCCTCCAGCACTCACCGGCAACGCGTGCATCCTCTGCCGAAGGAGCTTCCTGCTGCAAGAGCCGGCAGAGGAAAGGGTCAAATGACAGCAGGTGGCCTGGGCCGCTGAGTCCCACCCCTCTGCCATTGTCACCTCTGTCCCCCAGACCCTCAGGGTGGGGTGAGACGCCTCCCCGCCCCCGGGGCTGTCACAGCTCCCCCAAGGGACCTGGGCAAAACCACCTCCAGGCACTGAGGAAACGGCCTGAGCGGGACCCCAGCAGGGGGAACGGGGACAGCCTGGCTTTTGGCTGTGGGACAGGGACAGCCTGGGCACGGGGACAGCCCGGCATTCATGTCCTGCGGCAGGGACAGAGCCCCTGCACTTACTCTTTGAGCGCTCTCCCGAACGCCGGCATCGTTCTCTGGGAGCTGTGGGGAGAGCAGAGATGGGGTCAGTGGCGGTGGCATCCACGTCGCCGCCCAAGCAGGCCAGCTTGCCACCGCCCAGGCACAGCCTGGGGCTCACAGCTGGCTGCACAGCCGCCAGCGAGGCTGAGAGCGGGCCCTGCTGCGCGGGGGAGGGACAGGGGGTGTCCCCGGGAGGACACGGGCATGGGGCCGCTCACTCTTCCTGCGCGGCCGCGGGCTTCTGCTGCGTGGGGAAGTCCGGCTCCAGTCCTGCGGGAACAAGGCACTGGGCTAGTAGCCCCGCTGCGGGGATCGGCCTCCTGCCCCCAGCCCGGGGCCCCGGGCACTTCGGGGCCGGGCACGGAGTCCCCCAGCAGGCGGGTGCCAACGGCCCTGCGAGCACCGCTGCCCATGGAATGTCGCGTGTCCCCCGGAGCAGGCTGTCACCGCAGCGCTTCCCGGCTGCGCCCCGGCCAGCGCAGCTCTAGGCTCCCGCCCATCCCTCCCCACCAGCTGCCCCGCCTCGAGCCCCTCGCCAGCCCCTCGGCCAAGCCCTCCCGCCACAGCCCTGTCCCCTTAGGCTAACACCCTCTGCAGGAGCCCAGGCCCGGGCAGCGCCCGGGGACGGAGCAGCCGCATCCCTCACCTGCATCCGGGGGCTGGCAAGAGAGCGAGTGGCGGCCACAGTCCGAGGCCAGCGGCTGCGGGGACGGCGTGTGCCACAGCCGCGGCAGGGGCAGCCCCCCGTGGCCCCGCTTCGGGGTGTCCCGGTGCCTGCGGGCGGTCAGGACGGGGCAGTGTCAGCGGCCCGCTTGGGCCTCGCCCCTTGTGGCCCTGCCGGGCCGGGGGCAGGAGCTGCAGCAGGGGATCCCCAAAGCGTGCCAGCCCCCTTTGGCACGGCCCCGCCGCCGAGCCCCGCGCGGAGCAGCCGTGTCCCGTCGGGGCAGTCCCGCGTGCGGCGGGCGGCCAAAGCCCCTCCCAGCCGCTGGCCCTCGGCCACCCCCTCACCTGGCGGGGCCCGCCGGGTCAGCCTTGTCCAGCGGCGTGAGCGGGGCCGTGCCCGGCGAGGGCAGCGGGGAGATGGCCGCCAGCCCGGGCAGCCCGCGGCCGCCGCACAGTGACATGGCCCGGGCAGGGAGCGAGCGAGCGAGCGACGATCGAGCTGCGGCAAGAGAGCGGCGCCAGGGGACAGGGGACAGGTGGCAAGAGATGGTAAGGAGTGGGAGGGGAAGAGAGCTAAGAGGTGAGAGGTGCTAAGAAGGGCCCAGAGGCGATAAGATGCGCTAAGTGGCGAAGAGAGGGGACGAGAGGTGCCAGGTGAGCCCCGGGCCGCTCCTGCTGCCAGGAACAGCACGAACAACAACAGCGGCGCCCGCAGCCAATGGCAAAGCGCAGCCGGCACGAGGCGACGGCGGCAGCCAATGAGAGGTGGCGCTGGGCGCGAGGGGACGGCGGCGGCCAATGAGAGCTGCGGAGGGCGCGTGGGGGCGGAGCCTGAGCCGAAGGGGCGGTTGATGGTCGAAAGGGGCGTGGCCAACGAGGAAAGGGGCGTGGCCAACGAGGAAAGGGGCGTGGCCAGCGAGGAAAGGGGCGTGGCCAACGAGGAAAGGGGCGTGGCCAGCCCGGTCCCCGCGCCTGGCCTGGCCGGACCTTGGCACTGCAGGGGACACTCGGTCACCCCTGATGGCCCTCGAGTGCCACCTGCAGGGTAATAAAGTTATGACCTAACTGTTATTAAAAAGAAACAACTCTTGAATGTCCTCAACAATTGGTAATTTATTGAAGAAGAGGAAATTCAGAAATTATTACAGAAATGAAAAGATTTAAAATTGAAATATTTTAAAATCCCGGGCACAGAGATAAATGACCTTTGAGCCGTTCCGGCTATGAGCCCTAGGCCAGCAATCCAGCAGCTCTCTGTTGGCTTTAGCCATTCCAAAGGCAGGAATATTTATTCGGGTCTCTAGGGTGAGACTTGGACCGAGAGTCACAGTGCCGGCTCCCGCCTGCGCCCAGTCCAAGGAGAAAGGACACTCCCCCCGGAGGAGTTCCATTTTTCGAAGCTTTGTTCCCTCCCAGATCCGCCCACAGTCCCGCCCACAGTGCAGCCCAGGAGGCTTCACTTGATTGGGGCCGGTGGTCGATGAGGTGATGCTCTGTATGCAATGGCTCGGGCTTACTCGGGGTCACTCCTTGGGGTGATGGCGCTGGGTCGAGTGGTGGGAAAAGTCCCTCCTTTGCATTCATGGTGTCCGTGCTGTGGGGTTACAGTCCCTCAGAGGGGGTCTAAAAATAGTCTGGGAGTTGTTAATATCAACACTTAACTGCTGCAGCTCCTGGAAGGGAGACACTTACAACAAGGTTCTTAACTTTTCCATGAAACATTCCAACATTAACTAATTTAATAACAAGCGGTTGATAGAAACATCCCACTTAGATCTATCACTGATAACCTTTGATAGAATTATTGTAACTATTACTTGAGGGGTGTAAGCAATCAGTAGTGTTAAAAGCCATCACTGAGACAGGCAACCTATTTGTAACAAGGAATTTAACACTAAGCAACTACCTTTAAGCAACCAGAATATGTACGTAATTATTTTATTAATTTATCATTTGAATCCTAAACAACTCACCGTGCAAAAGCCAACCTAGTCTACTTTATGCATGACCTAACAGCAGCCTGAGAACCAGGCCATGGCACTGAGTGCCACGTCCAGGGTTGAGAAAGCAGGGTTGAAATCTCGGAGGCTGGGTTTTTATTGGTGGAGTTTCTGGTTTCTAAAGGCACTTGTGAACAGCCTGTTATAAACGAGGCTTGGACTTTTTGGGTGGAATAAAAGTCTGCTCGTTTATTAAAAAGAAAACCAGGAGCAGAGACTCGAGGGAAGCCCAAGTCCCACTCGAGAACCCAGAAAAAACAAACGGTGCGAGGCACAGGGCGCTCCCTTGGACTCAGGTTCCTCAGGAAGACCCCAGGGGGCTGAGCCCCGGGGCAGTTCTTATGGTCTCTTTTGATGCTGTGATTGGTGCAGCTCAGATCCTCCCTCTGAGGGCTCGTTGCTAGGCTCCTCATTGCTGTTCAATTCTGTCAGTCTCTGGGGCGTCGAGTGATTGGTTTGCCCCCTAACCAGTAATCCCCCAAAGTGTTTACATCATGATCATTGGGTTATCTTAAGAACATTCTCGAACATTCTCCTCCTTTCTATAGACCCACTACTTTCCCCCATTGGTGTCCCCATCTAGTAGGCACATGGCAACATTACACCCGTTCAATCGCAATACCAATTAACTCATTAACTGCACACCCCCACTCCTCTAACAAGCAACTTTTAACTTCTTCTCAACCAAAAAAAAGAACTTTTACCCATTTATTACAAGCCTGCTCTGTACAACCTGCTGAAAACTTTTCTTTCTGTACCAGACTTCAAAGAAACCAAATCAGTTTGTTGCCACTTGTGCTTAAGGGCACTTGATTTCTTTGCTCTTCAAACGTGCCCTCAGCATGGAGTCCCTGGTGTTGATGTCCTCGGTGGTTCCAACCTGCCTCACTTTCCTCATGGATGTGCCAAAGCAGATGGAACTTTAGTGGAGCTGAAGACTGGGGGGAAAAAGAATCATGACCTAGAACTAATCCCAAAGGTGTTCGACTGGGCCTCCCTTTTCTCCCACCTGGAGATCAAAGCCGGCCAGGGAGTCCAAACCCACTTTGTGGGTGTTGGGAAGGCGCCCCGTTCCTTCGTGGAGGGCCAACAGCTCTGACAGGAGCCTGCAGAAAGCACCACTTCCTCCTGCTCACGGTGAATTTCCGTGTATTTTTCTAGATACCTGTACTTCTATAGAAATCAGGAATTCTGAGAAAGCTGGGCGTCACGCCCGTGACGTTTGATGCTATTCAAGCACTGCCGACTGCTGCCCTGAAACATTTGAAGAGCTGCAAGGGGATTATTTGACAAAGAATAAAATTGCGGGTGATTTTAGGAAAGGTCTTGGTTTTTTTGCCATTTTGTGCTGATGCCTTTTCCACTCTTAAAATCAAGAGTCATACACGGTTAGAAGGGGAAAAGGGATTTTACCTTGGTGTTCATTTTTAAGGATTCTTAGGTGTACACGTCCAGGTCATATGCATCGAGATGCACCCCGCCGAGACTCTCTGTGTCCCCCTCTCCCCCAACATTGGGTATAACATTATAGGTTTTACTAATTAGCATAACTATCAAAGATTCCCCAGTGAGCGGCTCAAGTGAGCCCCCCTCCCCAAGGAACCTTCCCCTGTTTGGTTCTATCTTGCTTTACAGAATGTGTTCTGGACAGGACCTTGGGCTCTGGGGTACACTGATCCCTAGCTACGAAGCTTCTAAAATGTTTAGTCTCTTAGCTTGACAAGCAAGTCCAAGACTGTGGGGAAAAAGCACTAGGAATAGAGAAGCTGTAAAAGGGTATAACTGGGTTATAAAAGAAAAGGCAAAAATCTTCATGACATCAGTGCAGTCCTCTGTTTTGCTCTTGTGACTTCTCATTGGCGTTGCTGTTTTCTGCTTGAGCTACTCAGCTGTGTGGCCTTCCTGGCACCCCAAAGTCCTCTGATTACTCACCCCCCCCCACCAAGGTCTTCTTCAGTGGAGGACGCGCCTCTTTGCCCGTGTGTGTGCCAGTGCTCCTTGTCAGACTTTCAAACCAGGATTGTCCGTGAGGCAGGAGCTGATCCAGGAGCCCATTGGCAGTTTGGGATGGAGCAGGATGTGGATATGGGGCCAAGGAGGTGCAGGCGGGAGCCAGGGCAATTTTGGCCAGAGATGGATTCTCTGGTGGGGCACAAAGCAAAGCAAAGGCCAGGCCCAACACCCATAACCAGGCCCCTGTCACCTGGCTGGGGAAGGGAGGGCATGGAGAAGCCCCCCTGGGGCATCCAGGAGTGACTTCAGCTCATCAGGAACGCAGGGAAGTGGAGGGGAGGATGGGTGCCCCAAGGGTGACTGAAGCACTTGGCACTGGGAGGCCACTTGCCCGAGAGAGAATGGGGGACCCTGGTGTTAAGGACACCCACTCCTTCGAGGTGCCACATCCCGCGGAGTCCCAGGGAGCCCTGTCCCCCAAAAAGGAATTGTGCCAGCCCTGGGGGTGCTGCAAAGGCCAGAAGAGCCCTCTACAAAGAGAGATAACACGGCTTTGGGGCTCCCAGGCAGGGCGGTGAGGTGTTAAAGCCCCGGGGCTCCTGATGAGCCCAGCCCCACTCAAGAGGGCTGTCATTACTGCGGGGGTCCCGTGGAGAGGGGGTGTAATCACTACAGGAGGATCTCAGAATTTGGGGGGTTGATGGTCCTGAGTGTCCTGATGAGCCCTGACCCCCAAAACGGGGCTGCCACAGTTCTGCGAGTCCTACTGAGCCCGGGCTCCCCTCAGCAACGGCTGTGCCAGCCCTGGGGGTGCTGCAAAGTTCAGGAGTCCCCCTAAGAAAAGACAGGATCCTGGCTGTGGGGGTCCCAGGGAGAGGGGTGCCATGTCACCACCCCAAGTGTCCCACGGGTCCTGCCTGCAAGCCCAGCATGCTCAGGAAAGAGGGTCCCGTGGAGGTCCGGGGCCATGCTGCTGCCAGCCCAGCACGCAGGAACAGCAGCCACGGGGCCAACGCTTGCCCACGTGTCCCTGGGGAAGTCACCACGCCCCACAAGGAAGCCAGCACCTCAGCCCTGTCCCCTGCCAGCAGCTGCCCCTGTCCCCAGACCCCCGGCAGAGCCCTCCAGCCCGGCCTGGCCATCCCACCAGCCCCGCATCGGGGGCTCCCACCCCTGCAGCAGCCTGGTGCGGGCAGCGAGAGCTCAGGACACGCCTTTGTTCTCCTGCAATCGGACTTTATTAACAGAGACTGCAGCGAACAATCCTAACAACGGAGACACTCAGAAATATTGATAACAACGAACACAAAACTATTCCTAACCGGAAACAAACACAAAAGTATTTAGAACAACAAACAAACGCAAAAATATTTATAACAACAAACAAACACAAAATATTTCGAACAACGAACAAAAAAATATTTGCAACAACGAACAAACACAAAAATATTTGCAACGAACAAACTCAAAACCACTCTGAACAAAAACTACCACCCCAAAGCCATCGCAGCAAACCCGAGCGAGCAGGCGAGGCGCATCCGCAGCCAAGGGAAGCCTTCCTCCGTTCCCAGCTCCAGCGCTGCCCCGACGGGGCTGAGAGACCCCCGGGCGCTCACAGGTCCCGCCCGCGGCTGAAGAGCGCCCGCCGGCCGCGCTCGCGGAGCCGCCTCTGCCCGCGGAACTTGCGCAGCTCCTCCTTGAACGCGGAGTGCAGCATGGGCCGATAGTCCCGGGGCTCGCAGTGGCTCTGCAAGCCACGGACGGCTCCGTCAGCCCCCGCAGCACAGCAGCCGCCGGCCCTGCAGATCCCCGCCCGTGGCGGCGAGGATGCTCAGAGCCACAGCTGCCCCTCGCCACCGCTGTGTGCCCCCGCCACTTCTTCCCTCTCGGCGCCGACCGCCTGCCACCGAGGGGACACGGGGACGGCACTCACCGGGAACTGGAGGAAGAACTCCCGGTAGCCGCCCTTCAGCACGTACAGCTCGGGGTAGTGCAGCTGGGGGTACTCGTGGCAGCGGCGATCCCTCTCCCGCAGGAACTTGCACCTGTGCCACGGACAAAACGCGCGGCATCACCCCCGTGCCGGGATCCGCGGCTGGCAGAGCCCAGCGGGCTCCCCGGGCCATCACTCACATTTTGGGCCCCCGCTCAACAGAGAACTCGCAGTGGAAGATGACGATCACCCTCCTGCTGGAGTCCAGGGGCACGATGGGCTGCTCCAGCAGCGATTCCTCCACGTCCCGCTGCAGCGGCAGGTTGACAGCGCCCTGGCGAGGCAGAGAAGGCGCCTTTTCCCCCTCCGTGTCCCATTGCATTTTGTGCAGCGACTCAAGGACGCTGCCCCCAAGCCTCCCCCAGCAGCACCGTCACCCGCGGTCCTGGGACACCGTCACCCTCCTCCTTGCAGCTGCGAACCAGCCCTTCAGGGGGTGGCTCGGCACTGCCCAGGGGCTGCTCCACCCCACCGGGCGGCTCAGTGCCCTCCGGGGGGGCTGCTCGAGCCCTCGCCGTGGGCTCAGCACCTCCGAGGGTGCTTCGGACCCCGCCCTTCCTCCCGGCCCCAGGGCCACGAGGGGCTTCTGACCTTGACGTGGCCCCCCTCGTACTCGTAGGGATAGCGGCAGTCCACGACGAGGCTGCTCTCGATGCTGCTGCTGAAGTGCCCCGCCAGCACCGCCGCCAGCTGCGGGGGGAGCGCGTCACCAAAGGGGGGGACAGCCGGGGGACAGGGCGAGAGCAGGCAGGCAGCCCCTCGGGGGGGCCGGGGAGGGGCTGCAGCCCCCTTACCGTCTCAGGGGAGATGTACTTCAGGCCCGGCTCCTTGCCCTCCACCGTCGGCAGGAGGTGAGGCTGCAACAGACAGGCTCTGGGCTCAGCCCCATTCCAAGGACACCTCCCAGGCCTGCAACCTGTCGCCCCAGCCCACAAGCCCCCGAGCGGCCAGCTGTGCCCCCGCGGGAGGGCAAGGGCCACATAGACGGGGCTGTGCCACACGGCTGGAGCAGAGGAGCGGCCATGGGGCTCTTCATGCACCGCAGCGATGCTGCAGGCTGGCAAGTCACGGCCCCAAGGCCCCGTGGCCCCAGGCATGGGCCACCAGTTCGCTTTGGGCTCTCACAGCGCTGCGGGGCTCCAGCCATGCTCCCCGTTCCGAATGATGGGGGCACCCCCACACCTGCCCCATCTTCGTGGCCCTACCTTGGAGAAGTCGCCGATGAGCTCCTGGTCATCGTTGGCCAGCAGGTTCGCGAGCTCCTCATGCCGGGTGGAGCGGGAAGGCTCCAGCCACGCTCCCTGCCAAGGCACCAGCCAGAGACACCCCCAGATGTCAGCAGCGGCTCTGCCAGAGCCGGGCCGGGGCCCAGGCCCGCCAGGGACACGCTGGCTCTCAGCCCACACCTTCCCCAGCACCCACCGGCTCCAGCGACGCCTCCTGGCCAGGGCTGCCGGCCACCCTCCTCTGCCGCTTGGCCTCCACAGGGCTGTCGCTGTCCGAGGGCTGTCCCCGCTTCAGGACGGGCCTGGCGACACTGCCCGGCTCCGAGGGCGAGCGGGACAGCTGCCGGCACTGGCTGCGCTTCCCCGGCCGCTGTGGGGAGAGCCCGCGCTGCTGCCTGGCGCTCTGGCAAGCCCCAGCACCAGCAGGGCAGCGGCCGAGGCTCCCGCTCCCCGTGACCAAGACAAGCCCACAGTCTCTGGGCTGCTGCTGCTCACCAAGCAGCGGCCCCAGACGCCCCAGTGGAGACCCCAACAGGGGATTGTGGGGCTCTGTCCACTTCCCAAAGGCTCCCACGTACCAGCTTTGCCTCCTCCTTGCTCATCACCGGCGTGCTCACCACGTTCTCCTTCTCCTGGGGCACGGTGGCATCGCTCTGCCAGGGCAGCAGCTGGGGAGACTTGGGGCACAGGCAGAGGAGATCGTGAAATGGGCACAAGTCCTGCCAGCTGCTTCCCAGCCGCAGGCAGGCACGGATCCCATAGGCGAGCTCCATCCACCACCTGCCGGTGCCTTCCAGCTTTGGAGACGCACGGGCTGTCCCCGTGACCCCCCGGCCCGGCCATCTCCCACCTCCGCAGCTCTCCAGGCCACGCGGGCAGCTCGGAGCGGCAGCTCCCACGCGTGCAGCCCCGGCATCACCCATCGCTGCTGCCCTCCCGAGCCCTCCAGCCTCTCTCACCAGCAGCTCTGATGCGGCCCAGGGGCTCTCGGCAAGGGGCTCCCTCCTGGCGGCCCCATGGCTCCGCTGGCCCGGCCTCGGCAGCTTCTTGGCCACAAAGCCCTCCTGCAGCGGGGGGGACACGGCGTCAGCACCCCTCTGTCCCCTCCCTGCCCCCCAGCTCTCGCTGCCCCCCTCACCTCATCCTCGGGCTCCCTGCGGCGCCGCCGCGCTCTGTCCCTGCGCTCCTGCAGCTGCGAGATGTCCTTCAGGACGCGGCTGCCGTCCCGCTGCCACGCCTGTGGGACAGCCAGCGGTGAGAGGTGCGCACCAGCCCTGCCCCCTCTCCTGCCTCCATCCTCCTCGTCCCGGCTCGCCCAGGGACTCGGCAGGATCCTGCCTCGCTCTGCTCAGCCCTGCGCAGCCTCCAGCACTCACCGGCAACGCGTGCATCCTCTGCCGAAGGAGCTTCCTGCTGCAAGAGCCGGCAGAGGAAAGGGTCAAATGACAGCAGGTGGCCTGGGCCGCTGAGTCCCACCCCTCTGCCATTGTCACCTCTGTCCCCCAGACCCTCAGGGTGGGGTGAGACGCCTCCCCGCCCCCGGGGCTGTCACAGCTCCCCCAAGGGACCTGGGCAAAACCACCTCCAGGCACTGAGGAAACGGCCTGAGCGGGACCCCAGCAGGGGGAACGGGGACAGCCTGGCTTTTGGCTGTGGGACAGGGACAGCCTGGGCACGGGGACAGCCCGGCATTCATGTCCTGCGGCAGGGACAGAGCCCCTGCACTTACTCTTTGAGCGCTCTCGCGAACGCCGGCATCGTTCTCTGGGAGCTGTGGGGAGAGCAGAGATGGGGTCAGTGGCGGTGGCATCCACGTCGCCGCCCAAGCAGGCCAGCTTGCCACCGCCCAGGCACAGCCTGGGGCTCACAGCTGGCTGCACAGCCGCCAGCGAGGCTGAGAGCGGGCCCTGCTGCGCGGGGGAGGGACAGGGGGTGTCCCCGGGAGGACACGGGCATGGGGCCGCTCACTCTTCCTGCGCGGCCGCGGGCTTCTGCTGCGTGGGGAAGTCCGGCTCCAGTCCTGCGGGAACAAGGCACTGGGCTAGTAGCCCCGCTGCGGGGATCGGCCTCCTGCCCCCAGCCCGGGGCCCCGGGCACTTCGGGGCCGGGCACGGAGTCCCCCAGCAGGCGGGTGCCAACGGCCCTGCGAGCACCGCTGCCCATGGAATGTCGCGTGTCCCCCGGAGCAGGCTGTCACCGCAGCGCTTCCCGGCTGCGCCCCGGCCAGCGCAGCTCTAGGCTCCCGCCCATCCCTCCCCACCAGCTGCCCCGCCTCGAGCCCCTCGCCAGCCCCTCGGCCAAGCCCTCCCGCCACAGCCCTGTCCCCTTAGGCTAACACCCTCTGCAGGAGCCCAGGCCCGGGCAGCGCCCGGGGACGGAGCAGCCGCATCCCTCACCTGCATCCGGGGGCTGGCAAGAGAGCGAGTGGCGGCCACAGTCCGAGGCCAGCGGCTGCGGGGACGGCGTGTGCCACAGCCGCGGCAGGGGCAGCCCCCCGTGGCCCCGCTTCGGGGTGTCCCGGTGCCTGCGGGCGGTCAGGACGGGGCAGTGTCAGCGGCCCGCTTGGGCCTCGCCCCTTGTGGCCCTGCCGGGCCGGGGGCAGGAGCTGCAGCAGGGGATCCCCAAAGCGTGCCAGCCCCCTTTGGCACGGCCCCGCCGCCGAGCCCCGCGCGGAGCAGCCGTGTCCCGTCGGGGCAGTCCCGCGTGCGGCGGGCGGCCAAAGCCCCTCCCAGCCGCTGGCCCTCGGCCACCCCCTCACCTGGCGGGGCCCGCCGGGTCAGCCTTGTCCAGCGGCGTGAGCGGGGCCGTGCCCGGCGAGGGCAGCGGGGAGATGGCCGCCAGCCCGGGCAGCCCGCGGCCGCCGCACAGTGACATGGCCCGGGCAGGGAGCGAGCGAGCGAGCGACGATCGAGCTGCGGCAAGAGAGCGGCGCCAGGGGACAGGGGACAGGTGGCAAGAGATGGTAAGGAGTGGGAGGGGAAGAGAGCTAAGAGGTGAGAGGTGCTAAGAAGGGCCCAGAGGCGATAAGATGCGCTAAGTGGCGAAGAGAGGGGACGAGAGGTGCCAGGTGAGCCCCGGGCCGCTCCTGCTGCCAGGAACAGCACGAACAACAACAGCGGCGCCCGCAGCCAATGGCAAAGCGCAGCCGGCACGAGGCGACGGCGGCAGCCAATGAGAGGTGGCGCTGGGCGCGAGGGGACGGCGGCGGCCAATGAGAGCTGCGGAGGGCGCGTGGGGGCGGAGCCTGAGCCGAAGGGGCGGTTGATGGTCGAAAGGGGCGTGGCCAACGAGGAAAGGGGCGTGGCCAACGAGGAAAGGGGCGTGGCCAGCGAGGAAAGGGGCGTGGCCAACGAGGAAAGGGGCGTGGCCAGCCCGGTCCCCGCGCCTGGCCTGGCCGGACCTTGGCACTGCAGGGGACACTCGGTCACCCCTGATGGCCCTCGAGTGCCACCTGCAGGGTAATAAAGTTATGACCTAACTGTTATTAAAAAGAAACAACTCTTGAATGTCCTCAACAATTGGTAATTTATTGAAGAAGAGGAAATTCAGAAATTATTACAGAAATGAAAAGATTTAAAATTGAAATATTTTAAAATCCCGGGCACAGAGATAAATGACCTTTGAGCCGTTCCGGCTATGAGCCCTAGGCCAGCAATCCAGCAGCTCTCTGTTGGCTTTAGCCATTCCAAAGGCAGGAATATTTATTCGGGTCTCTAGGGTGAGACTTGGACCGAGAGTCACAGTGCCGGCTCCCGCCTGCGCCCAGTCCAAGGAGAAAGGACACTCCCCCCGGAGGAGTTCCATTTTTCGAAGCTTTGTTCCCTCCCAGATCCGCCCACAGTCCCGCCCACAGTGCAGCCCAGGAGGCTTCACTTGATTGGGGCCGGTGGTCGATGAGGTGATGCTCTGTATGCAATGGCTCGGGCTTACTCGGGGTCACTCCTTGGGGTGATGGCGCTGGGTCGAGTGGTGGGAAAAGTCCCTCCTTTGCATTCATGGTGTCCGTGCTGTGGGGTTACAGTCCCTCAGAGGGGGTCTAAAAATAGTCTGGGAGTTGTTAATATCAACACTTAACTGCTGCAGCTCCTGGAAGGGAGACACTTACAACAAGGTTCTTAACTTTTCCATGAAACATTCCAACATTAACTAATTTAATAACAAGCGGTTGATAGAAACATCCCACTTAGATCTATCACTGATAACCTTTGATAGAATTATTGTAACTATTACTTGAGGGGTGTAAGCAATCAGTAGTGTTAAAAGCCATCACTGAGACAGGCAACCTATTTGTAACAAGGAATTTAACACTAAGCAACTACCTTTAAGCAACCAGAATATGTACGTAATTATTTTATTAATTTATCATTTGAATCCTAAACAACTCACCGTGCAAAAGCCAACCTAGTCTACTTTATGCATGACCTAACAGCAGCCTGAGAACCAGGCCATGGCACTGAGTGCCACGTCCAGGGTTGAGAAAGCAGGGTTGAAATCTCGGAGGCTGGGTTTTTATTGGTGGAGTTTCTGGTTTCTAAAGGCACTTGTGAACAGCCTGTTATAAACGAGGCTTGGACTTTTTGGGTGGAATAAAAGTCTGCTCGTTTATTAAAAAGAAAACCAGGAGCAGAGACTCGAGGGAAGCCCAAGTCCCACTCGAGAACCCAGAAAAAACAAACGGTGCGAGGCACAGGGCGCTCCCTTGGACTCAGGTTCCTCAGGAAGACCCCAGGGGGCTGAGCCCCGGGGCAGTTCTTATGGTCTCTTTTGATGCTGTGATTGGTGCAGCTCAGATCCTCCCTCTGAGGGCTCGTTGCTAGGCTCCTCATTGCTGTTCAATTCTGTCAGTCTCTGGGGCGTCGAGTGATTGGTTTGCCCCCTAACCAGTAATCCCCCAAAGTGTTTACATCATGATCATTGGGTTATCTTAAGAACATTCTCGAACATTCTCCTCCTTTCTATAGACCCACTACTTTCCCCCATTGGTGTCCCCATCTAGTAGGCACATGGCAACATTACACCCGTTCAATCGCAATACCAATTAACTCATTAACTGCACACCCCCACTCCTCTAACAAGCAACTTTTAACTTCTTCTCAACCAAAAAAAAGAACTTTTACCCATTTATTACAAGCCTGCTCTGTACAACCTGCTGAAAACTTTTCTTTCTGTACCAGACTTCAAAGAAACCAAATCAGTTTGTTGCCACTTGTGCTTAAGGGCACTTGATTTCTTTGCTCTTCAAACGTGCCCTCAGCATGGAGTCCCTGGTGTTGATGTCCTCGGTGGTTCCAACCTGCCTCACTTTCCTCATGGATGTGCCAAAGCAGATGGAACTTTAGTGGAGCTGAAGACTGGGGGGAAAAAGAATCATGACCTAGAACTAATCCCAAAGGTGTTCGACTGGGCCTCCCTTTTCTCCCACCTGGAGATCAAAGCCGGCCAGGGAGTCCAAACCCACTTTGTGGGTGTTGGGAAGGCGCCCCGTTCCTTCGTGGAGGGCCAACAGCTCTGACAGGAGCCTGCAGAAAGCACCACTTCCTCCTGCTCACGGTGAATTTCCGTGTATTTTTCTAGATACCTGTACTTCTATAGAAATCAGGAATTCTGAGAAAGCTGGGCGTCACGCCCGTGACGTTTGATGCTATTCAAGCACTGCCGACTGCTGCCCTGAAACATTTGAAGAGCTGCAAGGGGATTATTTGACAAAGAATAAAATTGCGGGTGATTTTAGGAAAGGTCTTGGTTTTTTTGCCATTTTGTGCTGATGCCTTTTCCACTCTTAAAATCAAGAGTCATACACGGTTAGAAGGGGAAAAGGGATTTTACCTTGGTGTTCATTTTTAAGGATTCTTAGGTGTACACGTCCAGGTCATATGCATCGAGATGCACCCCGCCGAGACTCTCTGTGTCCCCCTCTCCCCCAACATTGGGTATAACATTATAGGTTTTACTAATTAGCATAACTATCAAAGATTCCCCAGTGAGCGGCTCAAGTGAGCCCCCCTCCCCAAGGAACCTTCCCCTGTTTGGTTCTATCTTGCTTTACAGAATGTGTTCTGGACAGGACCTTGGGCTCTGGGGTACACTGATCCCTAGCTACGAAGCTTCTAAAATGTTTAGTCTCTTAGCTTGACAAGCAAGTCCAAGACTGTGGGGAAAAAGCACTAGGAATAGAGAAGCTGTAAAAGGGTATAACTGGGTTATAAAAGAAAAGGCAAAAATCTTCATGACATCAGTGCAGTCCTCTGTTTTGCTCTTGTGACTTCTCATTGGCGTTGCTGTTTTCTGCTTGAGCTACTCAGCTGTGTGGCCTTCCTGGCACCCCAAAGTCCTCTGATTACTCACCCCCCCCCACCAAGGTCTTCTTCAGTGGAGGACGCGCCTCTTTGCCCGTGTGTGTGCCAGTGCTCCTTGTCAGACTTTCAAACCAGGATTGTCCGTGAGGCAGGAGCTGATCCAGGAGCCCATTGGCAGTTTGGGATGGAGCAGGATGTGGATATGGGGCCAAGGAGGTGCAGGCGGGAGCCAGGGCAATTTTGGCCAGAGATGGATTCTCTGGTGGGGCACAAAGCAAAGCAAAGGCCAGGCCCAACACCCATAACCAGGCCCCTGTCACCTGGCTGGGGAAGGGAGGGCATGGAGAAGCCCCCCTGGGGCATCCAGGAGTGACTTCAGCTCATCAGGAACGCAGGGAAGTGGAGGGGAGGATGGGTGCCCCAAGGGTGACTGAAGCACTTGGCACTGGGAGGCCACTTGCCCGAGAGAGAATGGGGGACCCTGGTGTTAAGGACACCCACTCCTTCGAGGTGCCACATCCCGCGGAGTCCCAGGGAGCCCTGTCCCCCAAAAAGGAATTGTGCCAGCCCTGGGGGTGCTGCAAAGGCCAGAAGAGCCCTCTACAAAGAGAGATAACACGGCTTTGGGGCTCCCAGGCAGGGGGATGAGGTGCTAAAGCCCCGGGGCTCCTGATGAGCCCAGCCCCACTCAAGAGGGCTGTCATTACCGCGCGGGTCCCAAACCCCCAAACTCAGCAGTGGGAGGCAGATATTGATTACGTTGAGGGTTTCCCTCAAATTGCTGAGTTGGCCGCTGTCGTCAGAGCCTTTGAGAGATTCCCTGAGCCATTCAATCTGGTAACAGATTCGGCTTCTGTTGCAGGAGTGGTAGCAAGAGCAGAGAATGCTATTCTGAAAGAGGTGTCAAACGAACATCTCTTCCGGTTGCTCTCAAAGTCAGTATCTCTTGTCTCCCACTGAGAGCACCCGTTCTTTGTGAGGCACGTGAGGTCGCACACAGAGTTGCCAGGCCCGATAGCCGAGGGCAATGAGAGAGCAGATGCCCTCGCCGCCCCCGCAGAGATGGCCAGGACGCCGAAAGTTTTCGAGCAGGCGAAACTGAGCCATCAAATGTTCCAGCAAAACGTGCCGGGGCTGGTCCGTCAGTTCCACCTGACGCGGAGTCAGGCGAAGGCCATGGTGGATACGTGCCCACATTGCCAGCGGTCAGCCCTCCCCTCATGAGGCACTGGGGTGAACCCCAGAGGGTTGGCTAGCTGGGAGCTGTGGCAGACTGATGTCACACACTTTCCCAAATTCGGCTGACTAAAGTATGTTCATGTCAGCATAGATAGCTTTTCCGGAGCAGTCTACGCCTCTGCCCACGCAGGAGAAAAGGCTGAACATGCCAGGAAACACCTCCTCCAGGCGTTTGCAGTCTTGGGGGTCCCCAAGGAAATCAAAACAGACAGTGGGCCCCGCATATAGATCCGAGGCTTTCAAGGAGCTCCTGGATGAGTGGGAAGTAAGACATAAGAAGGGCATCCCTTACTCCCCGACTGGCCAAGCGGTGATTGAGCGGGCTCACCAAACGCTCAAAACCACCCTGAAGCACCAATGGGCGAGCAGTAGAGAGCTTTCCCCACAGGATCGGCTAAGCAAAGCTCTCTTTGTGATCAACTTTTTGAGCTGCTCGTTGAACAGCATGAACCTGCCAGTGGCAAGACACTTTGGCCCACACAGCAATTACCCTCTGCGTGAGCATCCGCCGCTCCTCATTAAAGATCCAGAGAGTGGCAAGGTTGAGGGACCTTACAAGCTGGTCACGTGGGGTCATGGATACTCTTGCATGTCCACACCCCTAGGTGTAAGGTGGATGCCACAAAAATGGGTGAAACCTTATACTCCCAAGCATCCAGTGAGAACCCCAGACCCCCAGGTAGACGTGTGCAGCGGGAGGAGGAAGCGGCATCACCATCCCCAGGACTTCCCCAAATCCCTATTTATCCCTGAGTTTTCATGTTTATGTTTTGATTTTATTGCTAATGATTTTTAAGCCTGTTTTTAGTCACTAACCAGAAAAGAGATGCAAGACCTCCCCCACCTGCTCATCCTGCTAGTCCTGGCCTTCCCAGCATCGCTGTGGGTCATCCCTCAAACGAAGACCATCCCTTAAACGAAGACCAACGTCTGGGCGCTCCTGGCAAAGACCCTCGGGCAAGACCACGTTTGCCTAAGTATGGCAGCCGCAGATAACCCTACGTCGACCTGCCTGGTGGGGGTTCCCTTAAATAGGGAATAGGGTTTCTGGATACCCTCCACGTTTGATTTCAATCCAAGAGAATTGGAACCGGCAGACCCATTGGGTAGCTCGGTCCTTTATCGCCAGGACCATAAAGACCCCGGTAAAGAAGCCCCTACTCCTCTGGTGGGACTGGCTTGGGAACCTCCCAGAGCTACCCGAGGAGCCTGCTGGGTTTGACATCCTTAGTTCTTCACCCGCCCCGTTTTGTGTTCATTTTATGTTTAACCCCAAGACGCAGAAAGAGTCTTTTATTTCCGTTGTCCAGCACGATCAGAAGTACCAGGCCGCCCAGTGGTGCAGAGGCATTGCCCACGTTCAAATGGCCTCCACCCTGGATGGAGCACCCCGGCCGTTACCAAAGGGGGTGCTCCTTATCTGCGGCCATCGTGCTTGGGCAGGCATCCCCTCTCGCCTTCTCGGAGGGCCGTGCACATTTGGGCCACTGTCGCTGTTTACCCCCAACATGTATCAAATTAAAAAGTGGCAAAACAAAACAGAATTGGCTTGCCAAAAGAGCGACACCTAAAATTTGGACGAAAATTGCGCCTCTGAAATTTTTCACTGGTCACACCTAAAAAGATCCGCCGTGTCTCTCTTTTTGCCTTGGGTAGCAGCGGCAAAGGCTCTAGGGGAATTGGGCACCCTAGAGGGTTGGGTGGCTAAACAAGCCAATTTGACTTCAGCCGCCGTCAGTGACCTCCTCGAAGACGAGGAAATAACCGGGAAGGCGACATTGCAGAATCGGGCTGCCATCGATTACCTGCTGCCACTACACAACCACGAATGCGCAGAGTTTGAGGGTCTTTGCTGCATGAGCTTGTCATCCCAATCCCCAGACGTACAAGCGACGCTGGGGAAGATGCAGGACATGGTCGAGCAAATCAGAGAAGAATCAAAAGGATGGTTCGAAAACTGGCTGAACCAGTGGGGACTTTCTGGTTGGACTTCCTCAATTATTAAGGACCTTCTTGGGATTGTTTTGGTTATTCTGTTAGTTTTGTTTATGCTCAGCTTGTTGAAAAGACTTTGTTTTGCGGCTGTCACCACCGCACCCCCTCAAGTGAACCACATGCAGATGGCTGAAGATCACGGAGAAGAGATAGGTGCACCTCCACCAGAATGGATGTGTGAAGCAGAAAGACAGTATCAAGACAGTTTTTAAATTTTTAAAAACAAAAAAGGGGGAGATGTGATGATGCAAGGTCTTTTATTGTATTTTTATATCTTCTCTGTACCCCGATGGTTCATCCTTACCTTCCCCACTCCTATTCCCAGATGGTTTATCCCAGACCCAAGCCACCCACCCGGGGTTCCCTACATGGTTGTTCTCCTCCCCTTGTTCTAGCTCTTTCCCTATCAATCACCCAAACCCCTCCTGTTGTTCCGGAAAGTTCAGTGTCCATCACCCAAACCCTCCCAGTTTACCCTTATATGGTCCCCATCAATCCCCCGAGATCCTACCCCTCTAGATACGTCCCCCTTTGGAAATGCCCTAAACTTCGATGCCCCATTGGGGCATGTGATCCCTTTCCCTCCACCCCTTAAGGCTACTGGCCCAAGGAAATGTCTATCCTTGTCCCTATCCCTCTCCTAAGGATTTCTATTGGTCCCTAGTTAAGCCATCCCCATTGGACCACCTCCCTTTATAAGGGGTTCCCAGGAGCTGTCTGGGGCTTGTCCCCTGTGAGTTTCCTTCAGGAAAGTTGGACTGCCTCCTGTGGCAAGGCTCCTTGCTACCTTTTATCCTCTCCCTCTGCTGACTGCTGACACCTACTGTGCCTGGAGCTTCAGCTCCCCTGAGCAGAGCTGAGCTCCTGAGGAGCAGCTTTAAAGCTGAGAGCCTCCGGCTGCTCCCCACTCCTGCTGCACACCGCTGGAGCTCGCCTTGACAAGCGGTCAGTAGCGGTCACTGCGACCCCCCCCCAGCATCTTCTTCAGTAGAGGACGCGCCTCTTTGCCCGTGTGTGTGCCAGTGCTCCTTGTAAGACTTTCAAACCAGGATTGTCCGTGAGGCAGGAGCTGATCCAGGAGCCCATTGGCAGTTTGGGATGGAGCAGGATGTGGATATGGGGCCAAGGAGGTGCAGATGGGAGCCAGGGCGATTTTGGCCACGGAGGGATTCTCTGGTGGGGCACAAAGCAGAGGCCAGGCCCAACACCCATAACCAGGCCCCTGTCACCTGTCTGGGAAAGGGAGCGCATGGAAAAGCCCTCATGGGGAATCCAGGAGTGACTTCAGCTCATCAGGAACGCAGGGAAGTGTGGAGATACAGCTGGAAAGCAGAAGTGAGAGCACTGCTAACCTCATGTCAGAAGTAGACGCGCTAACGCTGCTGGGCCGCAAACCGTGGCAGGCAGTACGGCCTGTAATGAAACAGTCAGCATAAAAGGCATGCTTGGTATGTACCTGTGATAGTCAGTGCTAGCTTCTGTTCTGCAATGTTATTAAACACATAGATATGGTTGTTATAGGGATTGCTGCTTATATAACTGCTGAAAAGGTATAAATACTCAGCTCAGTGTACATAAAATCATCCAAGCACTCCGGACCGGTCACCTCTTCCTGGGTCAGAGCCACTGACCCCACCACCAGCTGTAATAGACTGTCCAGGTCAACTGTTGTTTTACCATTTTCTCTTCTTCTTCCTGTTCCCACTCAAAGGCAAAATACTGTTTACTGTCTTCTGTAATCAGACACGCCCAGAAAGAATCCTTCAAAGCCAGTATTGAACAATACTGATGTGAAGAAGGGATCTGATTCAGGATGGTATAGGGATCCGGAACTGTGGCACGCCTTGGTTTGACAACCTCGTTTATTATTCTTAAATCCTGCACCATTCTGTAGGTTCCATCTGGTTTCTTAACTGGCAGGACAGGGGTGTTACAGGGAGACATCGCTGGCTCCAAAAGCCCTGCCTTTAGCAGGGACTCCATGACAGACTGTAACCCCTTCCTTTCCTCCCTTGAAAGAGGGTATTGCTTTTAGACACCACTTGGCCTGGTTGCTTCAAAGCAACTTGGAGAGGGTCTATATCTAATTTTCCATATTTCCCTGGGGCTGCCCACACCTGCGGGTTTTTTCAGCATAAGCCTTCTCAGACACTTTATACAAAGTTACCACAGTGTTAGCCTCTGTGTCGTTTTCACCATACTAATTTGCATTCCCACTTTAGCCATCAAATCCTTTCCCAGTAAATTACAATCACAATTAGGAACAAACAGAAATTCCTGCATTTCAAACCTATTCCTCACACTTACTAATAGTGGTTGAATAAAACGCACCTGCTCATGCTTGCCACTTACCCCTTGAATAATCCAAGAGCTTTTTGACAATTTTCCCCCTTAGGGATAAAATTCAAACTGGATCGAGAGGCCCCTGTGTCTACCAGGAAACGCACCTCCTCTCAATCTGGACCCACCTTAGAAGTTAGCGAGGGCTCCAATGTGGCGGGTCCCTGGTATAATGGGGGCCCCTGACAGCCCTAACAACCCATCTCCATTATCCTCTGCACTTCCTCCTCCTGAGGATCCAGCTGTTTCTGCGGACATTCTCACTTGCAGTGTCCCTCTGCCCTGCAGACACGCACTGATTCCTTCCCAACCGCTGTTTGGGTCGGTTCTCCCCTGCTGAGGAGGGAATGCCTCTGCTACATCCTTGTGGCAGCCCCATCCCTTCTATCCCCAGGGACTCCTTGGGTCCTGGGATTTATCCCTCGGGGGCCGTAAAAACTCTGCCATCACCTTTGCTTTTGCCTTCACCTTTTCTTCATCCCTTCTTACGTACACCTGCTGTACCTTTCTAACCAGTTCATCCAGAGGCTTATTCTGCCCTTTCTCTAGTCACCCCCGCTGCTGCCTGTGGGTGCTCATTTTCCCACAGCTCAAAATCATTTGTTTCTCCAATGAACCAAACAAAATCCTTAAAGGAAAATCCTAATCCTTCCATGTACAATTTGCATTTCCCGGCTATTCCCTCTTCCTCCTCCTTGTGCTCACTCTCTTCATCACACACCTTTTACCAGAGCCGGTCTCTGTCCTGCCGCAGTGTCCAAACGGCTCCCCTCCCCCAGCACTCCTGGCGGGCACGGCTGGCAGCACCACGGCCAGCTGGGGCGTCCTGCAGCCTCATGGGGGCTGGCAGCCACTGCCACCCCTGCCCGGGGGTGCCGGGGTCAGGCACTGCCCGGCACTGAGCACTGTGGCTACCCCACAGCCCCCACAGGCCCCCAGCCCGTGCTCCCGGTCCTGCAGCTCCACACCTGGTCTTGCCACTCCTTACCTCAACCATATTTCCCTACACTCCCCTTCAGCTCATTTTTTTTCACCATATCAACACTATTTCTCCACCTCCTACTGTCAAGACTCCTTCTCGACTCTCCTTATTGCTCCCCCCAGGCATGGACTGTCGAGACCTTTTCTTGACTTTCTCTTGTCCCCCTGCGCATGGATTGGCGAGATCTCTTCTCGACTTTCCCATATTGCCCCTTCTGGGCATGGATTGTCAAGACCCTTTCTCAACTTTCCCTTATTGCCCTTGTGAGAAACAGCTCACTCTTCTAAAAAATTTAACAGTTGATTAACTGTCAATAGGGGACTAATGATAAAAACTCAACCAGCAAAGCAGAGGGGTACAGCGCTGGGTGCGTGACCACCGACAGAGTGCAGCCAGAGGCACACCCTTCTGGCTAGGGGATACAGTTTTTATACCCTCCCTAGCCCCACCTCCTTGGAGAGCTCTGACTGGCTTGTTGTCTCCAGGGTGCTCTTATTGGTCCGTTGTTTGTCCAATTGTTGCCTTCCAGTTATCCCTTTCTATTAAGTAGATCACCAATGTTGACACCCACTTCCCTCCCTGTCGCAACAGCAGTGCCGGGTGGCAGGTGCTGCAATCTTCCCGAAAGCATCTCCCAGGGGAAGCCGCTCGGAGAGGCCACTCCACACGCATGCACACACCGTCCACACACGCCGGATAGCTGTCTGGAATAAGTCGACAACAAAGTGACCAGGAAGGGTCTTCGTATGGGGTTCCATGGGAGGGGTCTATTCCAGCCACAGGAAGGAGTCCAGGGACGAAGACAAGGGATCAGGGAAGAGTCCAGGGTTATATACGGGGCGGGGAGAGCATCAGGGGCCAATGATCTGAGGGTGCAGGGGCAGTACACAGGCGGGGCTAGGGCAAGGGGGCCAACAGGGAAGGTCCGAGGGAGTGGCAAAAGGACAGGGGCCCATGGGGGAGCGGGAAAGGGAGAACTTTCCAGATCAGGGACACAGAAGGTGGAAAAGGGGCAGGGAGGCCAATGGGCCAGTCAGGGAAACAGAACTGGGGTAAATTAACATAACTAAACAAAGCATCCTGGGAGAGGCTTCTTTTGTCTCCATGAGTAAGAGGTAGTAGACTCGGAACTTTTCCTCCAAGGGACCTTCGAGGTCTCTGAATTGGCAGGCCCACCACCTCCACACCTCTCCTCTCTTAACAAGAACTTTTAACACAGCATCCAACAATTAACAAGGGTACATAGCAATTATAACGATTAACAGTAACATCTAACAATTAATTCACACTCTCAATCATTTACGAAAGCCAACTTCTTAACTGTATTTATAGCACCCTCTTTGGGCATCCATGTCCTTAATTACCTCTTGGAGAATGTGTAAACCAACTCCACATTCTTCCAAGGGATTCGGACACTGAACCGTGCCGTAAATCAAATCTCTCCTGATGGGAGAGGGTGTTTTAAAAGTCCTTGCAAGGAGTTTGAGAAACAAGCGGAGACTTTCCTGGAGTTTCAATGCTGCCAGATAGCTGTTTCTTAAGTCTTATCAGAGAAACAGAGTCACAAGCGTGACCCAGGCATAACACAGAGCAGAGAATGAAGGAGAAAAGTCCAATTATCAAGATTTACACAGCCTTTTAAAGATCATTTAACCAATGGTGACTAAAAACATATATTATTTTCACTTTCCTACCAATTATTCAGTAACACAGCCAGGAACTGTGAAATTTTTTGTCCAATCATCCTAAATTACTTTTACTGCAGAATATGGAGTAGTAGAAGAAGAAAAAGAAGGTTTGGAGAACAACAACAATCCTCCATTTGGATGTGTTTTGCTCTTATCTCTTTACTACAAAGAGAAGCCTAAAACCTCTAAATTTTTCACCCTGTGACAATCTTACATAGTAGTCTATCACCTAATTCACATCATTGTTTTTTCTAGTTCTTGTCTGACCGTAGGCAGTTTTTCCCAAGGTTGGAGGTTAAAACAGTGTTGTTCAGGAAAAACCCTTCAAAACAGGCAGAGAAATATTCTCAGCACTCTGGGTTCCTACAGATTCTTCGGAGCTATTTTGGGATCATCATCCCTTTTGGTGGGGCCCCTTCCCAGCTTTAGCTGTGCTACCCTCCATGGGTGCCCTGTCAGGTTTACTTCTTGAAGATCCTATTGTGCTCGCCGGTGAGATTTTCAGTGGTCCTTCCCTGTGAACTCTTCACGGACCACCCTGGTCTGCCACTTGTCTGTCTCCTGGACATTCTCGGGAACCCAATCAATCGCCCGGTGCTGGCCACTGCCAAAGGGAACTGATCACCGAAACCAGGTGAGGTGCGCCTTCAGCTCTGCTCACTGCCCACCAGCCCTGGACAGTGGAAATATCCCAGACAAGAGCCTCCAAATTGTCAGGAAAATTAATCAAAAACCACCAGAGGTTTATGTCCAAAAAGGAGACAGAGGAGTCCTTTCACTTTATTTGAATCAAGGGAGAGGCCATGGGGCATTTCCCATGGGGTCTCTCAAATTGTTGGAGGATGCAGCTTCTTTTTCATCCTCATTTCTTGGCTGCATTTCCCTCTCTCTTTCCCCATTGGCTGAGGTACTTGAGAGGTACAGACTTCCCAAATCACCTAATAGGGACCCCACTTCTAATGTGTAACCCCACTCCCCTTTTTTCTTTTTCCTTGTGTCTCTGTTCTTTTTCTCTAAATTCAGGAATTTATCACAGCCTTGGGTGAGTAATAGTTTGTGTCAATTAGTGGAATTCCTATGGAATTTATGGTTCCTCCCATTGCTTCTTTCACTTCTCAGTATCTGGCTTTATCTCCAGCAGACCCACCGTTTGTAAAGACGCCTCCTTTGCATTCCTTGCAATGGGAAATGAGGAGACATACGCAGAAAACTACAATGGATTAAGGGACCAGACAATCGTAACTTGGAAAGGCTTTTGGCAGTTGCTTGGGAGGTTTACAAGAACAGATCACAGCCAGTTATGTAGCTCTGGCCCAGGCAGCTGGGAGTTTCCCTAAGGGAAGAGGAAGGCCCCTACGTAGAGGACAAAGACAGCAACGCCTGGGCCCTGATCAGTGCGCATGGTGTAAACAGGAGGGGCACTAGAAAAACCAATGTCCCCTGAGCCGTGCTGGGATCCCGACAACACAGCCATCAGCACCATCAGGGCCGGGACCAGTGACTGTAGCACAGCTATACCAAGAGTGACGGGCACCGGCTGGTCCTTCCCTAGCAGACCAACTGGTTAAAGTTAAGCTAGGGGAACGGGAGATTGAATTCTTAGTAGATACTGGAGCCACATTTTCAGTCCTGAACCAGACCTTAAGTCCCATAAGCAATGATTATGTCCAAGTTGTTGGGGCCACAGGAAAAACAGAAAAAGCCTACTTTCTAAGACCCTTAAAATTTGCATTAGGTAAAAAGATGGGGATACATCAATTTTTATATCTTCCAAATTCACCAAAACCCCTATTAGGCAGGGATCTATTAACCTGGTTAGAAGAAAAAATAGAATTCACAGAGCAAGGAATGAGGCTACAGGTTCCCAAAGAAAAGTTAATTATGGTCTTAAGTTTAGCAAATGTCCCTGAAAAATGAGAAATACCCAGAGATAGTGAAATAACAGATCAGGTGATCCCATTAGTACGGGATGCTGAAATTCCAGGGAGATCAAAATGGGCTTCCCCAGTGATTATTGAACTATTGGAAGGGGCACAGCCAGTGTCAGTCAAACAATATCCGCTAAGGCATGAAGCACGAGTAGGAATAGAACCGACAATTACTAAATTCATTAATCAAAGGTTGTTGAAAGAGTGTAGGTCTTCCTACAATACTCCAATTTTACCAGTACAAAAGCCAAATAGAGGTTATCCATTAGTTCAGGACCTGAGGGCAATGAATGCAATAACAAAAGCACTACATCCTGTAATGGCCAATCCTTACACTTTACTCACAAAATTACAAAGTGACTGGGTGTGGTTTTCAGTTTCAGATTGAAAGGATGCTTTCTTTTGTCTGCCACTAGCTGAACACAGTCAGGAAATTTTTGCCTTTGAATGGGACAACCCTAAAACAGGGAGAAAGAGCCAGCTCACATGGACTGTATTGCCACAAGGGTTTAAGAATAGTCCCAATTAGCCAAATCAATTAGCCAAAGAATTAGAGACTTGGATACCACCAGCTGGAGAGGCTACACTTCTGCAATAGGTTGATGATTCGTTAATTGCCACTCAGGAGCATTTTAAGGCATGGACTGGGAGCCTCCTGAATTTCCCAGGACTAAGTCGATACCGAGTATCTCCCGAGAAAGCACAACTCCTTCTCCAACAGTTACATAGAGTGGATACAAATTGGCAGGAGGAGAAAGAGCCCTGGGTAAGGACAGGAAAGAGGCAATCTGCCAAATGCCCCCGCCAGCTGCAATCAAGGAATTAAGAACCTTTCTGGGAATGACAGGATGGTGTGGACTGTGGATTTACAACTATGGACTCATTGTGAAACCTTTATACCGACTCCTAAAAGAGACCAGGGGAACTCACCTATGCTGGACACCAGAGACTAACAATGCATTTGTAACTCTGAAACATGAGTTAATCGAGCCCCGGCATTGGGCATACCAGATGTCACTAAACCTTTTCACTCGTTTTCACATGAGAGGCAAGGACTGGCGCTGGGACTTTTGGCACAGAAGCTGGGACCGTACAAAAGGCCAGTGGCTTATTTCTCCAAGCAGCTGGATGTGGTCAGCCAAGGAAGGCCCACCTGCCTGCGTGCAGTGGCAGCTGGGACCCTGAACACAGAGGAAGCCCTCAAGTTCACACTGGGCCAGCAGATAAGTGTTTTTGTCTCTCACACAGTGCCAGCAGTGCTCACACAGAAAGGAAATAGCTGGTTAACCCCATCTCGCTTTCTCAAATACCAGGCTGTCCTAGCAGAATCAGAGGGGGGTTTTTTTGAGTATTCAAGTAACTAACATCTTAAATCCAGCAGCTTACCTCCAGGGCAAAGTTACCGAGGAGCCTGTACAGCATGCCTGCATCGAAACCATGGAGGCAGCTTACTGGGATGACAAATTGTCCCTTCTCTTCTTGTATCCAATTCAAAACATCAGTTGCCATCATTGAAGCAAATCTGTTACCTGTGGGGACATCTGCTCAAAAGGCTGAGGTAACAGCCCTGACTCAAGCTTTGGTATATTAGCCTAGGGAAAACCTATCAACATTTGGACTGATTCAAGGTATGCTTTTGGGGTGGTACACGCTCACGGGGCTATTTGGAAAGGAAGAGGTTTATTAACCTCACAGGAGAAAGAAATCAAGCATGCTACTGAAATCTTAGAGTTGCTGGGAGCAGTCTTAAAACCCTCAAAGGTAGTGCATTGTAAAGGGCACTCCCAGGGTAGCACCATCCCCGAAGTGGGGAATGCTATGGCAGACATAACAGCAAAGGCAGTGGCTAGTGGTGTTCAGATTCAAGTCCTAGCTCTAATCCCTTCTAACATCCTTATGGGTGAAAAACTCCCACCGTATGGCACTGCTGATTTAAACTGGATACAAGAAGAAAAGGGACAAATAGGATCTGATGGGTGGGCTAGGATAGAGGATCTCATAGTCATACCCTGAATACTGGTAAAATTATTTATCCAAAGCGAGCATTCTAAAATCCACTGGGGAGTTATGCTTTACATGAGCATTTAAAGGACAAAGTGATAGCATCAGAACTAAAGGAAACAATCGAGGACATAACTTCCGCTTGTGCAATCTGTCTCAAAAACAACCCTAATACCACTGTTAGGCTAAACACAGGGACTATCCCTAAAGGAGCTTTACCAGGGGAGGTGTGGCAAATTGACTTTTCTGAATTACCCAGAAAAGAGGGATACAGGTATCTTTTAGTCCTCACAGACACTTTTTCAGGATGGCCGGAAGGCTTCCCTTGTAAAACAAATAAGGCTAGAGAAGGTGTTAAAGCTTTAGTACAGGAAATGATTCCATGATTTGGGGTGCCCGGGGAAATTAATTCCGATAGGGGATCACACTTTGTAGCCCAGGTGGTGGTGCAGGGAGTGAGCCCTCTACTGAGTATACGCTGGCAATTACATACACCGTACAGGCCTCAGGCAAGTGGGCAAGTAGAAAAGATGAATCACTTCATAAAGCAACAATTGGCCAAAATTTGTCAAGAAACTAACTTATATTGGTACCAGGCTTTACCCGTGGCTTTGCTGAGAATTAGAGAAATTAAGTCCCTTTGAAATTCTGTATGGGAGACCTTACTGGACAAACACGATTCACAGTCATAGTGGGGCTCTGGTGAGGCAGAACTACTTGATTGATTATGTCAAGCAATTGGGCAAGAAATTGCAATCAATACGAAGTAAAGTTGTGAACTGCCAGCCACCACAACTTAATAAGCCATTCCATGATAGAAATCCAGGAGATTGGGTATATGTTAAGTCTCTTACAAGTGATCCTCCGGAGGAGAAGTGGGAAGGACCATACTTGACCCTGCTGACAACTCATACAGCTATAAAAGTACAAGGAAAGTCAATCGGGCTTCATTACACCTTTCTTCACCACAGTGAAGAAAGCACCTGAAGATCAATGGGTCATGTCTGATCAATTGCCAGATGGACTCAAGTTGAAACTTAGCTGTAAATCATGAATAATTGGTTGTGTTTTGTTGCTTTTTGGCAAGTTGCAGGGACCTTCCATGAAAACAACTATGTATTCATAATAGGCACAATTGCAAATTATATTGGAATACGGAACTGTTGGTTGTGTGGGGAAATGCAGTAGCTGCAGTTCCCATTCCTAGGCATACCTGCCAGTAACTGGACAGAGATAAAGCCATATACTATACACAATGCTAGTGCACGACGCTGACCTTACCGTTCACCCTTAGGGGCACCTCCTTATCGTTTGGCTCTTGTCAATCAATCTGTGATTTAGGTTAGGACAAGAGTTCCAGGTTGCATCCAGTTTTCCAATACCAATTGGACCACAACCATCACCGCTCCTCCCCAGTGGTGTCCATTTTTGTGTGATGTATAACGCAAGCGGGGGCTTGTAATCACAAGCCCCGGCGTGCCCTCGGGCAGAGGGGACGCAGCGTTGGCCTCCACAACGTCCTCGCTGGACGGCTCAGTGGAATCGGCGTGAGATGGGTGCGTGCGCTGGCTCCTCCTCAGAGGAAGCACGTTGGGCGGCCGATGGATTAGACCCGCGTTAGTCCAGAGGCAAAGAAAGCGGGAGGGGCTTCTGGTGTGGGTTCCAACAGGTTTATTTGCCGGAGGGTCCAGGAACCAGAAAAAAGCGCCTGGAGAAGAAGCGGGCTCACCCCTTTATGGGGGGGTGGAGCAAGGCAGGGAGAGAGAAAACAACCAATGGGGTACAAGCAGAGGGGAGGATACAATTTTTCAGAACAAATGGGGAAACCAGGGAGGCAGGAGTCATAACAGGGAACCAATTAATAACTAAGAAAGGGCAAACTTTCTGGAACAGGGGGCGGTAATTTAGGATTGGGAGCCGCCCAGGGGGAGGTAACCTAGATCTCTTCTGGTCTGCCTTCCGATCCACTGTCCTGGGTGGGGAAATCTACCCAGTGGATGGCCCTGGTTTGACTGACATTTGATGGTTTCAGCCCGAGAGCAGGCTGAGCCACCCCAACAGATGTAGGCTTACAACATACTGGCTGTGGCTTGACAGAAGGCTTTTGGTGGCTGTGCGCAGCCACCAGGCTCATAAACGGCTGTCTGGGTGGTATGACATAAAACAATGCCCTGTGGGATACCTTGTCCCACCTGTACAGGTTGTAAATCATGCTAGCGAGATAAAGGGAATCGTTAAGGGTGTTTGGAAAAGATTGTGTCGGAGTGTATGTTCAAAACCCCTGGTTCGGTACAAAACAGGCTTCCACAGCTTTGTCAGGGCCTTACTATCTCCTTTAGGAATAGCACAATTAGAGACGGCAACAGTAAATATTTCAGCGGACATGGAGAGAATTGCAGATTCGACGGGAGATGCCTTAGAGAGGTTATAAACACAAGTTGAGTAGTCTTTGAAAGGAGTCATTTTCCAGAACCATATGGTACTAGACATGATCACAGCACACATGGGAGGTGTGTGTACCTTAGTCAATTCCAGATGCTGCACGTATGTGGATCAGAGTGGACAAATATCAACAGATGTCCACACCATTTGGGACCATGCCAAAGTACTACGTGAAGTCATGATGGATGACACTTCCTGGTCAACAAATGTATGGAAAACTCTCGCTTCTTGGCTACCCGATATAGCTTGGCTTAAGAATCTTTGTGCTGTGGCCCTGCTATTTACGCTTCGCATTAGTAGCCACTGTTGTATAACTATAATGACTTGGAACTCACATGCCTATGCACAGTGACGAGAGCATAAGCTTAGAAATAAGATAGAAAAAGGAACTTACTTCCAAGAAATGCAGGAGTTGTAAAAGAATTTAAAAATTTTCAAGAGAAGGGGGAATGAAAGGGTTAAAATCATTGTCCTTGGCCATGCTTTGGTATGCTGAGGTTAGAATAAGATCCATTGTAGCCAGTGTAGAAGTTAGCTGAATAACTTGGCAAGAGATAGGGAACAAAGCCTGCAGAAATAAAGGACAAAGCTTGCTAAAACCAGTTTAAAAACGGCTGAAACAGCTAACAAAACAGCTAGCAAGAGACTGCACATGCCTAGGAAAGAAAGGTGAAAAGTGCAAAGTGAGGAAGAGATGCAGCCTTCACCAAAACTACCACCATGCCTTCCTCAGCACGACCAACAGGGAGCACTGCGCCTGCGCTCTGCGTATGCCAATGATAGCAACGAGTTCTAAGAAATGGTTTGCATAACCACATCTTTTCTAAGGAAAACAATGAATATGCATAAATTGTCCCCATGTATTGTAAACTGCCGGATGCCTGGTGTGTGCGTTCAGAGGCGCCATCCCCCACGCACCCAGCAGGCTGAATAAAGCAAAGACACACTTCTTGGCCTTTGTCTCGGAAGTGTCTCTGGGGCGAATCAGCTCCAGGGAGGATCAGGGAGTGGTGTCACCACAGCCTGGCCACTTCCTGCACCTGATCCAGCAGTACTGAGCCCGCTGGCTCGGGCAGTTTTCCACTCACTTCGCCGCTCACTCGGTCCATACCTCACCAGTCCGGCTGTAAGGAGACTGTGTGGCTGTTGAATGGTTTGCAGTGTCAGGCAGCACCCTCCCTGGTCCCCCATTATTCACAGAGTCCATCAGCTCGGCCAGCCATGATTTCCCCGTGGTAAATCTGTGCTGGCTCTTCCCAGTGCCCTTCCCTCGCAGTTGCTTGAAAGGGTGTCCAGGACCATTTGCTCCATCACCTTCCCAGGCATTCCAAAGGAGCTGATTAGCCTGTAGTTCTTCAGACCCTCCTTTGTGCCCATCTTTAAGACTGGTGTAACACTCTTTGCTGTTCTCAGGAACCACCTTCAATGGCCAGGCTTTTTTGAAGATGACAGACAGCTCCTCAGCCCTGGTGGATGCCTGGCTCAAGAGCTCCCTGGCTATTCTCCCCCTCCCCTACTGCTTCCACAGCAATGTCTGTTCACTCCTTCTGGATAACTTGATTCTTCTTCCACAATTTTTTCTTCCACATTCCTCCTTTCTGAGATGAGGTTGATCACGAGTTCCCCGCTCAGTTGATCTCCTGTCAGCCAGGGCTGTGATTCTGCTTTTCACCTTGCTAAGTTATCTTATTTTAAATTAGGCCCTTGTGAGAAATAGAACTCACTTGTCAATCAAAGTTTGAAAGATTTAATAGGGGAGAAAGTCAACAAGGCAAAAGGTAACAGCGCTGGGTGCATAGAGGCACACAGTCAACAGCAGCAACCTCCCTTACATTCCCCTGGGTATTGCACCAGCTAGTTACATATTTATAAATAATTTTTCACATTAAAACCTTTTTTGAACTAATTGCTCCTCACCTGTCCCACCTTTTTAGAGCATGTGCAGTTGTCTTTGTCCAGGGCAGTTGTTACTTTTCAATACATTCAAGAGGTTTCGATTCCCTCACTGCTTAGATGTTATCCAGTTACAACCATCCTCCTACCTCAGTACAACCTTCCTGTTAAAAATAGCTCTAAACCCCAGTGAAAGTTAACACCCAGTCTCCTCCCCTCATAACAACAGAACCACTCTCCCGGAGCCAACATTACAGTGCACAACACATCTGCGAAATCCAACACTATCAAATGTACTTTTCACACCCTCAACCCCGACCTTCTCATCCTCAGCCAGTTCTTGAGCGTTTCCAGGACCAAGAATTCCTCCCTCCTGTCAAAGGTCATAGGAAGATGAGTGCATTATCAGCTGGGCAAGTTTCAACTTCGATCACTCATCATTAATGGAAAAACTGATCTGGAAGGGAAAGGAACTCACAGAATCACAGTTTCAGCCCTTGCCTAGGAATTGTCCCTGATCAAGCCATATAAGCCCACAAAACAGGCACTTATATGGCTTGAAGAACAGCCTTCGAATGATCTCTACACCCCAGCTTCTACCTCCCTCAGAGTGCTCCTTCCCACAGGATGTCACACCAGTCTGGCACAGTTCCTATGCAGGTGACATCCACTGTCACCAACAACAGGGCCACTTTTGCCACTAGTCAGAGTGAGCATGGATCATTACATTTTTTCCCACGTGAGATATGGAACGGAAATCCCTGTTGTAAATCGTGCCAAATCTTTCTGAATACGTACATACAAGCAAAGACACCTTGCACAAAATCTACCTTCTTGGATCCCTGGTGATCAGGGCCATGAAGTCTAGTGCTGTACCCCGGAGGACAATGCTGAGTCCAGTCCTTTCTGACACCTTTGTTAGTCATCTGGGTGATGGGGCAGGGTGTGCCCTCCCACAAAACCGGGGGAGTGGCTGATAGGCCAGAGAGAAGTGCTGCCATCCAGAGGGACGACAGTGCAACAAGGGTGACAGTTCAATGACAAGTGCCGAGTCCTGTCCTTGGGGAGGAGCAACCACAGGCACCCGTATCTGCTGGGGGCCACCCAGTTGGAAAACTAAAGTTTGGCAGGGTCCTGCTGGACACCAAGGATGCCCATGAGCCAGAAATGTGCTCCTGCAGTAATGCAGAACAGCGTCCTGGGCTGCACTGGGAGCTGTGTCACAGCCGGCGGAGGGAGGGGATCCTTCCGCTCTGCTCCACACCAGTGAGGCCAGCCCTGGAGTGCTGGGCCCAGAGCTGGGCTGCCCAGTACAGGAGACAGGGACAGACTGGAGAGAGTCCAGCACAGGGCCATCAAGGGGATGGAGGGACTGGAGCATCTCTGCCATGAGGAGAGGCTGAGAGAGCTGCCACTGCCCAGCCTGGAGCAGAGCAGGCTCAGGGCATCTCCTCCCTGTGGACAAACACCCGGGGGGAGGCTGCAGAGGGGATGGGGCCAGGGACAGCCCCAGGAGCCACGGGCACAAACTGACACACAGGAGGGGCCCTCTGAGCTCAGGACACATTTCTGCACAGGGAGGGAGGCCGAGCACTGGTGCAGGTGCCCAGGGAGGTGGTGGAGTCTCCATCCCTGGAGAGATTCAAAAGCCGCCTGGACACATCCTGGGCAGCCGGCTCTGGGTGGCCCTGATGGAGCAGGGGGCTGGGCAAGGTGACCTCCAGAGGTGCCTCCAGCCTCCCCCAGCCTGAGATTCTGTGACTCGGAGAAAAAACAGGTTGCAGTTTCCTAAGGACAAATGAAAAAGCTCCACGTGTGGCAGGATTCTCCTGCCCTCACCAAAGTGGTTCATGTCACGTGTCTCCCATCTGCAGATTCCTCCCCGGAGTGAGGATGCCCCTCAAGGTCACTCCTTGAGGCTGACAGAAATATTTGCCCACGGTCATTGGTTTGGGTGAGAAGCATCAATCTTTAATTATTAATTGGTTTTGCTGGCTTGAATATAACTGCTTCCATGTTGCTTCAAATATAATGCACTATACTGGAAGTGATAGTTCTCTGTACTGGGTAGTCGATAACTCTGATAAAGGTCTTTTTGTGTAGTCATAATAAACACTTTCTTTTTCTATAAATATATCCTTCATCCTATGGAACACAGTTGTATAAAGGTTCAATTACACCTATTATCCTACAATCCTACAATTACACCTGCAATCCTTTAAACATAAACTATGGACAAAATCTGAGGCTACGACTGCATCCAGCTGCTGTCTCCTCTCTGACAAGCCTAGGAAGTGAGGAGGTCCTTGTGACTCAAAGGGAGCATCTCCTGCCTGCTCCCTGCACAGCTCTCCAGGGAATCCTGCCGGTCCCGGGCCAGCTGTGACTGCAGCAAGGACACCTGAAAGAGGCAGAAAGCCCAGCTCAGACAAGCCCACGTGGGCAGGAGCATCCGCAGCCCCACGGTACCGGCTGTGGGGGCAGACACAGCCTCCAACTCCAGCCCTCACCAACACTCTGCCCTTGGGGAAGGGGAAAGGAACAGGCTCCCACACTGCCCCTGAACGGAGCTCAGATGATCAAAGAGTCCAGTTCATGGCTGGCAAACCCTTCCCTCATACAACCCTCAGCCACCACAGGTCTGGGAGAGAGAGTTCCGACAGGATTTAGGAACCCAGCTCTGATTGCCAAAGCACGCATTCTGGCCACTGACCCCTTTCTCCACGGGCTGTGCCTCAGCACCGGGGCTGCAGCTCCCCTGAGCTCCTGGAGGACTCTTGTCTTTCAGAGGTTGATGCATTTTTCTGGTCAGACGCGGAGACAGGCAATGTAAAGTAGTCTGGGGGGAACACTCTCCTAAAAGTTCTGATTCTCCTCCCTTCAGGTTCCACCTGCACGTTGGATGGGAGAAAGGGTCACAGAAACCTGTCAGCAACCATGGGGCAAAAGGACCTCTGGACATCAAGGCAAGGAGATCTCTGCTCAGAGACCCTCAGTTGCACCAGACAACACTGGGGGCAAAGAGCTCTCGCTGGGGGCTGTGCAGGAGAGGCCAGGGTGTGTCCGGGGACACGGGGCCAGGGAGGGAGGCAGCGGAGTGAAGGTGCCTTTGTGAAAGCCATGGGCTGCCACAACAGAGAGAACAAACCAAAGGGTGTGCCCACAGCAGGGACAGGGAGAGGCAAGGAAACAAGCAGAGGACTCCAAAGCACTGCCTGGCCACACGAGTCATGATCCAGAGGAGCCTGAGGCTCTGCAGAGGCAGTGAAAGCCCACTTTACCTCAAAAGTTCTCCTGAGCTCACGCTTCTTTGGCTTGTCTTTTGCTGCTGCTGCAACCTGGTCCCGCACACATTGCACACCCTTCCTGGAGTGCTCAGACAGCCGCTTGCCTTCTGCTCCAACAGCCTGATGGGTATTCAGAGAGGAGATGATTCCCTTCTTTCAAACACCACAAGAGCTGTCCCTCAGAAATCTCCCTCTCAGGAAGCATCCTCAAAGCTCCAGCAGTGCAGCTGCTGTTCAGCCCTCGCTACAGAACTCTGCTCAGTTCAGTCCATCACTCTGCTCACCTGCTCCATTCCTTTCCACACCAAATCCGACCCCCACATCTTGCCTCCCCTTGCCTGGGCATGGGAGAAGCAATTCCCCATGCCCAGCTTTTGGCCTGGAGCTTATTTGGACAGCAGCTCCAGAGCTGCATCAGTTGTTCCAGGCGTGCCAGCAAACAATCTGGCAGCCAATGGGCTCTGGCTGGCGCCAGGCAGACACACAAGGCTGCCTGCTGCAGCCCGGGCTGCTTTGCCCAAGCAGGCCTAGACTGACAGGGATCTAGAATCCCACCTCTTCATGGGAAACTTCATTGGATGCTTTGAGAGACGTTGCAGTGGACTGAAGATCAATGCCAGTGCCTACCTGGGGATGACTCTTTCCCTTCAGGAAGGCCAAGTGTTTCTTCAGAGCCTCTTTGGCCACTGGAGCACACAGGACTTGAGCGTTTCCTCTGCCTTCCTTCAAAGCAGCAGCCCCATGCTCCAACTCTTCCTCTTTTCTTTCATTTTCAGTGTCCAATTGTTGCGTTGTTTCCTTTCTTGGAATTTCAGGTGTTTTCATTTCATTCTTCTTTATCAGATCTCTCATCTGCTCCTCGTACAATTCCCGTTCACGCTGCCAAAACAGGGAGGTCACTCATTCCCTCTCTCGGTTTGCTTTTCATACCAGATCGGGACTCCTGCCACAGGCAGGCAAAGGCTGCCCCTCTCTCTCTGCCTCTCGGGATGCCTCAGACCTTTGCTGGGACCGCCCTTGATGCTCTGAGTCTTTCCCAGCTCACTCAGCCCATCCCAGCTCCCTTTCGGCCCTTCCCCGACCTCTTGCAGCTCCACTCGAGTGTTCCTTTGGGGAGCAGCTGCCAGAACTGCAGCCAGGATTCCAAGTCCATGCTAAGCAGGATTTAGGCAGTGCCATGAGGATGTGCTCTCCATCAGGGAGAAAGGGAAGAGCAAACACCCCCAACATTTCATTCCCTGCAGCTGGGGTGACAGGAGTGGTTTTGGAGCTCTCCTGTGTAGAGTTTCCATGGCACCATCCCTGAGAGCCCCACTGCCCTCTCTTGCAGCAGCAATGGCCACATCAGTCTGTCATTCTCTGCTGCCACTCAGGATGAGTTCTCCCCTTGCAGGCACACGTCCTTATCTGCATCAGCACTTTGCTTTTCTCTCTTTTCTCCCCACTGGCTGCTCTCTGATGGCCAAGGCCAAACACCTTTCTATTAACAGCAAACTTGGCCTTCTCACCCCTCTTTCCAGGTCCAGGTATTTGAAATCTGAACGTGAGTTTGGACACGAGGAATTGCCCAGACCATGCAATATCCATAGAGACAGCGTGGACAATGAGAACTACAGCTTGTAGGGCACAAAACTCCAGCATGGAGGACACCCAGCAGCCTCAGCACTAACTGGCTTTGACATGACTACGACATCTTTTCCTCCTTATTCAGAAGAGTGCAATTTGAAAAGTTCAACTGGAAAGAGGTGCTCCTTAGAACGATTAACATAAGGGCCAAACATAGCTAGGAAATGGCCCTTCATGGCATCTGCCGTTCTCACCAGCACATCCTTCCTTTCCTTCTCCAGGCTCTCCAGTTTCCTCTGCAGAGATGCCACCTCCTGACAAAGAGTCACACTCTCTTCCTTCAGGGCAATGGCCTCTTTCTCCAGGGCAGTTTCTTGAGAGGTCTTCTGGTGTTCTGCCCTCCACAGCGCTGCAGCAGGAAGGAGAAGGAGAATGAGAACAGCAAAGTAAAGGCAAACTGATGTGCATCCTGCAGGGACAACAGCACTGTCTTCTCGGCCGGCCTGCGTTTGCCAGCCCCTAAGGCCACAAGGGCTTCCAAAGCTGACAGAAATGAAGGAGAAAAAAGCAGGAATCAAAGGGGCAAGGTTCAGAGGAATAGGAAAGTGTCTTTGCTCTTGGGCTTGTGCAGAGTGAGCAATCCAAGAGAGACAAAGGAGCGGGGATGCCTGTGCAGCCCTGCTCCAGAGAGGCCAATAGCCTGGGGGCTCTGGCAGGGCCTGGAGTTGGGGGGAATGGAGCTGAGGCATCCAGCTACAGCTCCTCAGCACAGACACAGCACCTGAAAGGCACCACCTGTGCACGGGATCAGCCATAGCACAGCCAGATGGCACTGCCAGCCACGGCATCTTTCTCGAGAAAAAGCTTTCACTGGCACTGGATGGAGAAATCTCCTGCTGGTTGTTCTTCCCCTCTGCCATCTCTGGGCACTTTTCCTCTGCATTGGATCAGAGAGCCCTGCTGGCAAGGCAGGATGGGGCAGTGGGTGTGAGAGGAGAAGCTCTACCTTGTTCACTTTCCTCCAACTCCCGCTGCAGCTCCTGGTTGCGAGCCTGCACCTCCCTCAGCTCCAGCTCCAAAGCCTTACACTGCGTGGCCATGGCCTCTGCTCTTTCCTCAGAGCTCTGGAGCCTCACACGCAGCTCAGACACCTCAGTTTCCAGCTCCTGCTTCTCCTGAGTAGGCTGTGGAGCCGCCTTCTCAATCTCTGCTTCCAGCTCGGCCTGCATCTGGAAGATGGATGCACAGAGCCTCAGGGACAGGGCTGCTCCTGAGGCAGCAGAGCAGGCAGTAGAGCAAGCAACAAAGGAGAAATGACTTCAGGCAAAAAAACATGCCCAAAACAGAAGGCACAGAGCCAAGGATTCCAATGGAAACAAGTGTCCTGAAAATAGGGAAAGGGAGCCAATGGGCATCCTTGAGGCTGCAGCTCTGAACACCGGCTGAACTGGCTGCGCTGGAAGTGCCCTCCCCAGCCTGCCATAGCCACGTCTGTGTGCCCACATTGCTCGGTGCCCAGCACAGGCACCAACTCCATCTGGGACAACACTGCTAACAGAGGGATGGAGAAGCTCCAAAGGAGTCTGCTGCTGCTTCTCCTCCCACATTTCCTGCTGGGACCCGGGAGAGAACGGAGGAAAACATTGGCAGCAGACACCAGATCCAGCCTTGGCCTGGGGCTGCAGCAGCACCCCGGGGCAGAACACGGCAGCAGTGGATGCTGCTGGGAGGGGAAAGCAGTTGGGGCCTCCAAGCCAAAGGTGATGATGTGTGTCCCTGGAGAAGAGGACGCCAGGGCACAGATTACCTGGGTGTGGAGCTCCAGCAGTTGTCTTCTAAACTCAGAACACAGCTGCTCAGTCTCCTGAAGCACAGAATGCAGATAACACACCTGATTGTTCAGTGCCTCGTTCTTTTCTTCCAGTGTTCTGAGGCACAGGTTCTTTTCCTCCAGAGCCAGAAGCAGCCTAAAAGGGAAGCATGCAACTCATTACTACACGGTATCACATTTTAGGAACTCTTAGGACTCGCAGCACCTCGGGGAAAACTGCTCTGTCTGATGAGGTTTGTCTAAAGAACGTGGCTGTTTGTTTGTTCCCCCTGCAGTCACAGCCCAGCATGTGCCCACTCTGCTTTTATTCATGAAAGAATGGGCAGTTCCTGCCTACATGTCCTACCTTCTTCTTGAGATGGGAATGTGAATGCAGACCTAACAAAGTCTTGCAATGAAGAGATTAGGGGAGAGGAAGAGTTTTCTTCTGACTACCCAGGCTCCAAGGGGGAAAGGTTTGGTCAACGTGGAAGAGACATTTCCTTGCCCCATCTTGTATGTCCAGGTAGGAGGAGCAGCACCCTCCAGCCAGTGGATCTCGGGGAAGTTCCCCAAGATTTACCAGCACCCATCCTACTTCCAGCTGGAGAAACAAAGGCCAATAGCAGAAGTGGCAACAGAGCCTTGGAGCACAACCTGATGGAAGATGCAGAAACCTGCAGGCAAGCAAGAGGGCCCTGCCTTTTCTTTGTCTTCTTCTTGGAAGAAGAATCCTGTGGCACTGAAGACCGGCAGCACTTGGTCAGCTGGAGGAGCCCCGCTAACCTTGCTCTTGTTTCTTGCATTCTTTGCACAGTCAGTATTGCCTGTGACTCTGGAGGCTGGCAGGGACCCTGCTTGAGCCTCCCCAGGCACCTGGGGGCATTTTCTGAGGAACGATGCAACAGAGACATTCTTGGTTCTTGGGTGCCTTTGAGGGGAATCTGGCCTAGGTCAGCAATCAGGGCCTTGAGATGGTTCTGCCAAGCAAAGGCATCAGGATGCCAGGCGGGTCCAGATTCCAAAGGCTTCAAGTTACAGGACCCAAGGCGGAGCGGCTGGATGTGTCCAGCTCCTTACACTGCAGCTTGGGCAGTGTTAGCACACCCACCTCACAACAGAACACACCCCTAGAGGGAAAGAGCTACTCCAAAAGCCTTTGTCTTCAGAAAAACTCTAACTGAAGGCTTGAAAGGAAAGAAAATGAAACACAACATCCAGACAACGAGACGCGTCCGCACGGAGAGTTCAGAACTCTGCCACGTAGGAAATGCTGCCAGAGCCCCTGGCAGGTGCAAAGATGGCAAAGAGGGAATCCATTGCCCACAAGGCAGAGTCCCACAGGCTTTCAATTACCTGGCTTTTTCCTTCTCCAGGGTGTTTGAGTAAGCCTGAAACCCTGAATTTTGGTGTGCCACTTCTTCCCATTGACTCCTTTCCATCTCCAAGTTCTTCAGGTGCCCTTGCAGCTCCTTGTTCTGATGTTCTGCCTCCTCCAGCATCTTCTGGAGCTGCTCAACCTCCAACAGCTTCTGCCTTGACTGCTCCTGGGCCTCACTCACATCTTGCTGGGCTCTCTGAACAATCGTTGCCTGGGACTCTCGGGAGGCTGCCAGCTGAGATGTCAACTCTCCCACCTCCAGTCAAACAGAACAAAGCAGTCAGAGGCTACAGCCACAGCCTGTCACTGTCAGCCACAGCAGAGGCTGTGAGAAAAGGCAAAGGCCAACTTTCCATTTCTCCCTGTCCTCAGAGCACCAGATTCACAATGCATACGGACAACTTGTTTCAATCTCTACATGGCCCACCAAGGGCACCTGAAAAAGCACCTCCCACACCAAGGCTAGCAAGAAGAGGCCAGCAGGAATCCATGCTGATGGTTGCTGGCCAACAGCCCAGAGGACCAGCCCAGCTGTCCAGGGCAGCAGCTGAGATGCAGCAGAGCACTGAGGGTCCTTCAGAGCAGCTGCCAAGGAGCCCAGAGCACGAGGCAGCCCCAGGGACCACCCCAGCAGCTGCTGCTCTGCCATGGAAAAGCAAGAAGGGCACAGACCCCCTGCTGCATGCTGCGGTGCCACTGCTGTTTCACTCACCTGCTTTTCTAGAGCCTCCCTCTGCTCAAGGAGGAGATTCATTTCCTCTTTGATGCCTTGTAGCTCTTCCTTGTGCCTCTTCTGTGCTGCCTGGATTTGCCCCCGAGCTTCCTGCAGCTCAGCTTGCAGCTTTGCCTGGATGGTCTGGCAACAAAATGCAGAGCAACTTCCTGCCACCTGCCCTCAGGCTCAGCTTTTCCCACTTGCTGTCTCAAAATCCCATTCCTTCAGCGACTTCTTTTGGCTTCTCTACCCAGCTCTGCTTCCACTGCAAGCCTTCCTTCCCGGGCCTGAGCTCTGGAGCTTGCCAGCCTCTGTGCTGCCAGGGCCTGAAGCAGCCCTTGCCTCCTCACTCCCAGCACCTGCCTTTTGTGCCCTTGCCACTGCCCTGCACTCTGTTCCCTGCCTGCTCAGACTTACCTGCCCCTTCTCTTGCTGCTCTTTCACCTCCTGCCTCAGCTGCTGCACCTGCTGGCAGGCTTGGCTTAGCTGTCCCCGAGTTTGGAGCAGTGTCTCTGATAAAGAATTCTTCTCCTTCTGCTTTTCCAGCAGGACCTGCACAGAAGGAAAGAGCAGAGGGCTTGACACTTCCCCTGCAAACTCTGTGTGGCAAGACGCAAAGACTGATGGGCTCACGCGCTCTCAGAGCACTTGGCTGCTGCTCCCCTGGGCCACTGTCTGCCCTGGGGGGGACACAGCTCCCCAGGAAGTGACTTAGAACACAGCCCAGGAGACATCTCTGGGTTGCTGTTCAGAAATACTCCAGGTGAGTCTTCAAAAGATTTGTCTCTTGTCAGCGTTCCCGCTGCGCCCTCCCTGTGCCCACAAAAGAAAAGTCCTACAAACTCAGTTTGGCTATGGACACCGACCAGTACACACCAAAAGAGGACCCGTAAGAGAACAGGGAAGATCCTCCGAGGTAAGTCTTAGGAAAACAGAGCACAAGAGCAGCACAAAAATCCCAATGGAAAGCTGATGTTTCTGCCGGGCTTCCTATGAGAGGGCTCATTCCTGGGCTCAAAGATAGCCCTGTTCACCTTTCACCTCCCCAAATTCAATGTAGAAGACATGGAGGGCATGCTCCACACAGCCCCATAGCCTGCCATCTCCCACAGCTCCAGCCTTGCAAAAAATCACACCAATTCTCCTTGCACAATCATTAACAGCAAAATGTCTATCAGGATCTATTCCAGTACTGGACATTTTCAGGATGGCTGAGGAAAGCAATTTTGCTTTCTGAAGCAAGTGAAAATTCACTGGGTTTCTCCTTCTTGGACAAAACCCACATCCAAGTGTCCCCTCCTCCAGTGTGCAAAGCAGCTCTCTGCAACGAGGGCATGCCTGGCAGGGAAACAGCTCTTGTGGTGAGCAGTCCTTTAGTGACTGATGGCAGTCTGGCTGATGTGGCCAAAGCAGACTCTATTTGTGCAGCAGTTCACACCAACAATACCATTTACTTGTCTTACACAAAGAAGGTGTCTCATGGCCCTTGCTGGTATTCAAGCCTGAAGACTACACTGTGCTTTTGAGCTTTTGTCTTCAAAAGCAAAACCTCTGCTGTGTATTTGCCAAACCTACCACATACTCCAGAACTGAGACTGTCTGACAGAGACCATCAGAAACAAACCCTTCTCTCACAGCTCTCCTGTACCACCCAATCCAAACCTCCCCTGGCACACTTGGGGCCGTTTCCTCTTGTCCTGTTCCTTGTTCCCTGGGAGCAAAGACCAACCCTCACCTGGCTGAACCTTCCTGTCACAGGGAGTTGGAGAGAGCAAGAAGGTGCCCCCTGAGCCTCCTTTTCTCCAGGCTCAGCCCCCCCAGCTCCCTCAGCCACTCCTTGTCACACCTGTGCTCCAGACCCTTCCCCAGCTCCGTTCCCTCTTTTAGAAGCTCTGGGGCTGCCCAAAGGAACAAATTTTGCAGAAGCATGTAACCCTTTGCTGATGAACATGCATATGCCTGGCTAATAAATGCGTGGGCCATCTTGAGCCAGGTGTGCACAGCCGTGTCCCTCTCTTCTACTGCCAGAAACGGCATCTGGCCTGATCTGGCTGGCACAACTCCCACTCCCACAGGTGCTGCCTAGGAATAAGGTGTCCAGAGCCACAGTAACATCATGCCCCTCTTGCTCCAGCAGCTCCTTCTGAAGCTGCAATTCCTCCAGTGCCTGCCTGTTGACTTCCAGCTCCCTCTGCAGTGATGGGTCTTCTCCCTCGAGTGCAGCCAAGTCCTCCACTGTACAAGAAGGGGCAAGACAAGTTTTCAACGGAAAACCAGCCTCATTTCCAAAACCAACCTCCATCCTGTCCTGCTGCTCCGCCTTTTCTGTCTGGGCTGACACTTCCTTCAGCTGCTTGGTGTTCTTCTGGCGCAGACTCAAGGCTCCTGGCTCCGGAATTCCAGTGCATTGCTGCAGCTTCTCCTTGGACTTCTCAAGGTTTTCACAGTCACTGCAGAGACAAGGCTCAGCCAGAAGAAGGAAGAGGCCTGAAGAGCCATCGATCCCATTTTCAGCCCTCCACCATGGAGCTGGGGGCAGTGGGCTAAGGAAGACCTTGCTCTTTCCCTCCCAAGCAAATCCTCCAGAGGCAAAGGGAAAGGAAGGCAGGATTTTGCCTTCCTTCAGTGACAAGCAGTGGCTGGACAGGGGCTCTCAAAGAACAGAATTCAGGGAAGCAGCACGGTGAGAGGAAGGAGTCTTCTATTCCAACATCGCTGTGCATCTCCCAGGCAGCCTTGGGAGTCACACTAGAGCATGAAAAGCCCTGACAGGACGATGCTCGAGAGCCACACTGAGGCCTGCACATGGTAGGGCAGGTGAGTTCTTCGCCCAGAACACCTCTGAACTCCCAGACCTGGATGCAGATTGCCTCTGGAACTCAGGAGCAGGAGGAAGAAACACTCACCTTCTGATTTCTCCAATCACAGAGTCTATGTGCTCCTGCTGGCTTCTGAGCCTCTTGCATTGCTCCTCCATTTTCTCAAAACATCGCTGCAAGCGCCCACAATTCTCTGTGGCTTCCCAAACCAAGTCCAAGGGATGCTGTGCATCAGTGGATGTCGGAGTTGAGAGGCGGTTCCTGAAGGCTGCATGCTGGGAACGGTCAGCGCCGGTGATGGAACTGGCCATGCTGTCACTGCCGTCTAACAGCACCTGAAAGCCCACATCCAGCTGTTAGGCAGGTACTCTGTTCCTATTCCAAAGTACCACTGAGATGCCTCTTCTGATTCCACAAGAACCAGTGTCCATCCGTGGAGGACCAGTTTCAAATCCGAGCCAGCTCAGCACAGTTTACTCACCTCAGGGGCTCTGGAGAAACGTCCCTGGTGAGAAAGGCCTCGAGCTCCCTGGAAGAGCACAGGGAAGAGCACACTCAGACTGCATGGCTGCCCCTGAGGCAGTCGCCTCTAAATGCTTCCCAGCCTGGAATTCCAGCTCAGCTCCTTCCTCTCCTCCTTGGGAATATTTTCAGCCCAGTAGGTTGACAGCAGCACAAACAAACATGCTGGAAGCTGTCTCATCACTTCTTACAACACCACAAGGGGAATTGCCCAGAGCCCCATCCCACCTGGTCTTGAACACTGCCAGGGATCCAGGGGCAGCCACAGCTTCTCTGGGCAACCTGTGCCAGGGCCTCAGCAGCCTCACAGGGAAGAATTCCCTCCCAATATGCCATTAAACCCTGTCCTTTCCCTGCAGGCCCCTGGCTTAAGTCTCTCTCCAGCTCTCTTCCAGCCCCTTCATGCATTGGAAGGTCACCCTGGAACCTTCTCCAGGCTGGACAACCCCAACTCTTGCATCCTTTTCCCTTGGCACAGGTGCTCCAGCCCCTGGAGCATCTTCCTATCATCCTCGTGGCCTCTTCTGCACCACTGGGGATCATCTTGGAGATGTCTGGGAGAAACCCATTCTTGTCTCTGGGAAGCACTCAGGCTGTGCTGTGAATTGGGCTGAGGGGAAGGCAGTGAAAGCTGCTCCCTTGTTTGTGCCCACACCCTCCAGTGGGACAAGGACAGAGGAGGAGATGTGGGTGTGCTCTGGGATGGCCAGGAGCCCCCCCATTCCCTCCCAGGCCTGTCCCCATGGCCAGCACCAAAGCTGCTGCCAGCTCTGGAACAGCCAACTGTTAATCCCTTGCTATTCCCCAAGGGAACTGTTCCCAGTGGCACAGCCCAGGCCCACCCAGGCCCCTGCTGGGCTTGGCACAAAGAGGGCAGCAGCTCTCTCACTCACCCGCCGGCTCTCCATCTGCCCCTTGGCACGAGCAGTGACCAAATGGCAGTGTCCAAAGGCCCTTGGCCTTTGCAGGGTCTAAACCTCAGTGTCCAAAGGCCCTTGGCCTTTGCAGGGTCTAAACCCCAATCTCCAAAGGCTTTTGGCCTTTGCAGGGTCTAAACCCCAATCTCCAAAGGCTTTTGGCCTTTGCAGGGTCTAAACCCCAATCTCCAAAGGTCGTTGGCCTTTGCAGGGTCAAGAGCACAAGATCAAAGTGCTGTTGGCCGTTGCAAGGTCAAAGCCCCAATGTTCAGGAGCTGTTGACAGTTGCCAGGGTGCAAACCCCAACATTCCATGGGCTGTTGATGGTTGCCAGGCTCCAAACCCCAACATTCCATGGGCTGTTGATGGTTGCCAGGCTCCAAACCCCAACATTCCAGGGGCTGTTGATGGTTTCCAGGCTCCAAACCACAACATTCCAGGGGCTGTTGGAGAGGCCCTCCCCTGGCTCTCCACCCATCCCAGCTCACTGTTGCCCCGGCACCTGCACCAGCACCCCCACATCCCCACAGCCCAGCTGGGCAGCTGGGCAGGGACCTGGCTCATAACATGAGTTCAAAGTTGCTGGCCCAGACAGCATCAGTTTTAAGGCTCAGCATTCCTGAGACCCGCATGCTCTTTAGGGATGCGCTTAGTTCCTGAGTCACAGGAATTCGTCTGTCTCCCCTGACAAAGGGGAGCTGTAAGAAAAAGCCTAAAAAGGTTCTTGGTGCTTACAAATATTCATGGAAAGTAAAGCTTTGCATCTAGAACAGCCCCATGAGGAGGAAATGGTGTTTCAGGGTTTTTTCAAATTCCTACAGAGAAATGCCAAGAGTTGCAGTGTTTAAGGCTCATAAAAGAGATGAAGAATCCTGAAACAGACACGAGTGCATTTTTTTCTCTGCTCTCTGTTTGGCAATATATCACTAGGTCTTTAGGCAGAAGAAAAGTCTTGCTGCTTATTTCAAAGATTCCTCGCTAGGAACAGACCTTCCAGAACCAAATGCTTGGGAAAGCTTTGGTAGATATTTTTCTCCCTCATCTTGAGAGCATTTTTCTGTGTTCTAGGGAGGATTTTTGTGCCCCAGTTGACAGGAATTGGTTTCTGGCCGGGTACAAATCGTCTGGGGAAGAGAAGAACGGCACCTGCCTTCTCCAGGGCCTCTCCAGTCTCTCTCCAGAGACTGACAGCCCAGGGATGTCACTGCCAAGTTCAGCTTCAGAGACCGATGCAGCTTCGAGTCTCTGCTTCCAGAACAGCAGCTCTGGGCTCCTTGAGCACAGCTGCAAAGGAGCAGGACAGCTCCCGGTGAAGCTCTGAGCTCCTGGCTGGTCCTTGCACACCTCTCAGTGTAGTTCTGCCAGTGCTGTTGGTCTCGGGCCAGCTGTGACTGCAGCAAGGACACCTGAAAGAGGCAGAAAGCCCAGCTCAGACAAGCCCACGTGGGCAGGAGCATCCGCAGCCCCACGGTACCGGCTGTGGGGGCAGACACAGCCTCCAACTCCAGCCCTCACCAACACTCTGCCCTTGGGGAAGGGGAAAGGAACAGGCTCCCACACTGCCCCTGAACGGAGCTCAGATGATCAAAGAGTCCAGTTCATGGCTGGCAAACCCTTCCCTCATACAACCCTCAGCCACCACAGGTCTGGGAGAGAGAGTTCCGACAGGATTTAGGAACCCAGCTCTGATTGCCAAAGCACGCATTCTGGCCACTGACCCCTTTCTCCACGGGCTGTGCCTCAGCACGGGGGCTGCAGCTCCCCTGAGCTCCTGGAGGACTCTCCTACTTGAGCTGCTGGACAGTCAGCCCCGGCAGGAGGGGAATTTGGTGCTTGGCGTGTTTTGGTGCTTTCTTGAAGCATTTTAGCACCCAAAGCCCCTTTCACACCGCCCCGGTTTTTAATTATACATTAAAAAGGGCTTTAACTTCTTTATATTTATTCATATTTATTATGCTTTCACTCAATTTTACTTAATCCCAAGGGATTCTTAAAGGGGATTTGGGGTTTTTTTTTTTGGGGTTTTCCACACTTCAGTGCACAATATGCCTTTTCAACTCTCCACTGTTTAAATGTAACTGAAATAGAGCCTTAAATCTTTCGTAGCTATTCAAATTTATTCCATTTTCGTCAGTTTTGTTGAAATTCCGAGGAGGCGTTGGGCCTTTTCTGAGTCCCTTTGTGTACCCGCCCAGCCAATGGCTGAGGGGAGTTGGGCTGAGGCGGGAACAGCTCTCGCCCCGCCCCCTGTCCCGCCCAGCCAATGGCTGAGGGCGCTTTTCCCCGCCCGCCGGTTGGGCGGGAGCCGCTCCCCCCTTGTCAATCAATGAGGGGGGTCCGGCTGAGGCTGGAACTTCCCCCTCTCCCCCTCCCCGGCCGATCACTCCCGCCCCTCCCTGCCTCGCTGCTGCTGGCCCCTTGTGACTCGGAATTTTCTCCACCTGCCCCACTCTGCACTGGTTTATACTGGTTTATACTCCCCCCTCCCCAGGTAGTCAAGCTCCTGCACCCCCCACACCCACCCCGCAGTGGGTAAAATTCATGTCGCTTGAGGCTCGTGTCCACAAAGGAGACACAGGAGTCCTGTACAAGTCCCTTGATTCTGTCAGGAAAATTAATCCACAAACACCAGAGGTTTAGGTTCAAAAAGGAGACAGAGGAGTCCTTTTACTTTTTTGGAATAAAGGGAGAGGCCATGGAGTCTTTCCCATGGGGTCTCTCAAGTTGTTGGAGGATGCAGCCTCCTTTTTATCCTAATTTCCCAGCCGCATTTCCCTCTCTCTTTCCCCATTGGCTGAGGTACTTGAGAGGTACAGACTTCCCAAATCGCCTAATAAAGACCCCCTTCTAATGTATACCCCCCTCTTACTTTTTTCCTTGTGTCTCCGTTCTTTTTCTCTAAGTCCAGGGATTTAGCGCAGTCTTGAGTAACAGTCTGTGTCAATTAATGGAATTCCTATTGTTGTAAACGACCCAGATCCAATATGGAAATGAGTTATTAAAAATTTTATCGAGAACTATAAAATTCAGCAAAGCAAAAGGGATTGTGCTGGGAGCACAGCCAGGGACCAGAGGCTCAATCACAAAATGGTGGTGCTACCTTTTATACCCCTGTGGCTGCATCAGCCTTATGCACACTGGTGTACAGTTTTGCATAGTCTCACCCCACGTCACTCTTTTAGGAGCCGGCGCAGTTCTGTTGCTGTGCTCCTCGGGGTCCTCGTTGGATGGAATCCCACTCCTTTTATGGTTGCGTCTTCAAAGTCGGATTAGCAGCAGCAGCTTGTCCTATTATAAGCTTACAGAACTGACATTACCACACACAAAACCACACAACCCCCACAAAAGCCAGCCCCATAACCAGACCACCCCAACAACATTCCAACATATCCCCCCATCCTTACACTTTTCAAGGAGAACATCACAATATTTAATATTCCAACTCATAATATGATTCATAATATAACTCTCAACTCATACAACATACGGCGAAAGCCAACTCTGAATAACTTGTTTATAACACTATGGAATGTATGGTTCCTCCCACTGCTTCTTTCACCTCTCCGTATCTGGCTTTATCTACCAGCAGACCCACAGTTTGTTTGTAAACACACCTCCTTCTCATTTCTTTCAATCTCTTCTCTTTCTATTTTCTCAAGAACTGTCTTTACAAACTTTAGTTACCATTGACTGGGTAACTTCTGTTCCTGGGTCTTTTTTGCTTTTGCTATTATTTGCAGTGACATCATATTCTCTCCTTCTGTAGCCCTTTCTGGATCAGGAAGCCTGGCTGCCACTTGCATCCCCTTGATCACCTGCTGAAGGAGCTGAGCTCAGCAAGGTGTCATGCATGGCAAAAATATTAGAGTTGCTACAGCACATAAGAGGAAAAAAAAAAGCATTCGTTTAACCCATAGTCCACCAGGTAACCACAAAACGTGTCCCATTCCTGTCTTTTCCATGTTTGAACCAGTACATATGCTAACTTTCAAGAAGGTCAAGAGCTGTAGTTGTCCGGTTGGTTATTATTTTAAAGACGGCTTTTAACTTAATTATCCAATTTAAATTATAAATGGGTTGTCTGGCACCTGATATTAATTCATTTGGATTCCAAGTGGCTGCTCCACAGTGTTGTATGATTCGCTCAGGCGGCCATTCATCTTTTCCCCACTTTTGCATGCTCACTTCAGCCAGGCATGCATCAATTGACTGCTTTTCCCTAAGATGGTCATAGACCTTGATTCCTAACTGATTTCCCTGAACTTGTGGTAGCAAGCAGAACGACAGTCTAATATACCCTACAGAACATATCCCTGACCAGGTTGGAGGTAACCTGTGATGTGACCCATGGCCAGTTGTTGGAGAATGGTTAGAGGATCAGGGACATGGGTCATTGATAAAGGGTACAAATCAATAACAGAACTGTACAAGCAAAGGCCTGCAAGAGAAAATGTTTGCATGAGAAAATGCCTGTGTGAGAAACAGGCCTGAGAACCAAAAGGGAGTTTTAAGGAGGTACAGTCCTGTGCTGATAAGATATACTGACCATGAGAAGGGAGGAAGATCTTTGATCTCTCAAGTCAAAACATAAATCACAGAAGCTTGCCAAATGTAGTCTTTTATCTAACCCAATTGTGTAGAAGTAAGAATGCGCTTTTGGAAGTTTAAGGTAATTAAAGAACTGGTAAGCATGTACTTTCACACGATATAAGTGCCTCTGTATTGCTAATAAACGAAGCTTGCTTTATCAATCACATTGATTGTCTGCATGTTTTCCCCCGCCGAAGTCAGCAGCCAGTCTTCAGCTTCTCCTGGCCCTCTGCAGACCCAACAATTGCAAGGGTTAAAGGTTTTTGCTACTTTTCCCAGGACTAAAAGACGATTCTCCCACCTCTGGTGCAAACCTAACTGACAATGTAAAGAGAAGATTATTAAGAAAACCATTCTAATGGTGTCATCTAATCACCTAATCTAATTCTCACGTTGTCTTCCGCACCACCTGTGGCGCAGAACAGAAACAGCTTAACATAAAGAAAACAATGACAGCAAGGATTGGCCCCCCAGTGACTGGAGATCCGAGAGGAGGGATGCCCATGCAGACTGCTCCAGCAGACAGGCTGTGGGTAGGCACATGGGGCTTCTCCCGATGTCGATGCACTGGCTGCTGCTGCGGCCCACTCCTGCGGGGTGTCAGTCGTGGCCTCCCGTCCTTCTTCTCCAGCTGAGATGTCCAAATCTCTGGGGCCTCAGAGACTTTGACCCAAGTGTGACGGGTCCACCCATGTTCAGCTGTCTTGATGGCTGTTTATGTGGTCAGTAACACTTGGAAAGGGTCCACGCCACTTTGCCACCAGTGGTGCTTCTTTCCACTCCTTAACTAGGACCCAGTATCCTGGCTGAATGTTATGAGCAGCAAAGTCCAAAGGCAGGGTCTGTGCAAGCTGAGCTTCCTGTCGAAGAGATTTCATAAGGGACAGTATCCGGGCCACATATTGTTTTAAATAGACATTATTTATTTCTACCCTCCCACTAGGCTGAGAATTACAAAGGTAAGGAATTCCAAACATCAATTCAAAGGCAGATAATTGAATGTCTCCTCTGGCTCTGGCCCTTATTCTTGCTAAAGCCAGTGGCAAAAGCCATACCCATGGCATCTTGGTCTCTATCACCAGCGTCAGAAGGTGTTCCTTTATTTCTCCATTCATTCTTTCAACCCAGCCTGACTCTGGGAGTGCCAGGGGCTATGGAGGTTCCATTGTATTCCTAAAGCAGTCCTAACCCCTTGAAAATTTTTCCTGTAAAATGAGTTCCCCTATCTGAGTTTATTGCTTCCTTTATAAACAACCCAGATCTGATATGGCAATGAGTTATTACAATTTGTTGAGAACTCAATAAAAACGGCAAAGCAAAAGGGGACAGCGCTGGGAGCGTGGCTGGGTGCCAGAGGCTCGCCCAGAAAATGGCGATCCTGCCTTTCGTACCCTTGTGATTGCATCAGCCTGATGCACATTTGTTGACAGCTTTGCAGAGTCTCGCCCCCTTGTCAATCTTTTGGGAGCCCGTGCTTTTCTGGTGCTGTGGCCTTCAGGCTCCTCGTTGGCTGGAGTCCCATTCCTTTTGTGGTGGTGCTTTCGAAGTCTGGCTGGCAACAGCCCGGCCCTTTGCACACCCCACAAAACTGGTATTACAACACACAGATCATACAGCCCCTAGAAAAACCAACCTCACAACCAGACCACCCCAACTACCATTAAACAAGTCTCAATATGTAATATTATAACTCATAATCCATAACCCGGACAACATGCGGCAAAAGCCAACTCTCAATCATTCATCTATAACAATCCTCCCTCTTATTTTTTTGAAAATACATTTGGCTTGAGCTGTATGTTGAATTTGACACCTGTGTTCCTAATTCATACCTTTTGTATATCTGTTGTGCTTCCTCAAGTGGGTCTCTCATTTTGTTGTTTCTTTTTAGAGCCATGATCTTTTGGAGGCCCCACAGACTGTTTTGGATCCATAGGTATTGTTACCAACTGCGTGTGTTGTAGCACATGGTTTATTAGTCTAATAAAACAGGATATAAGGCAGGGGAGATACAAGAATCCCACTAAAGAGCATAATACCATGAATCCAAAGCTTTCCCACCATGCTCCTCCAAATAAATTATTCCACCAGTCACTGTTTAACATGGATTCCCACTTCTGAACAGGTACATGTGCAATTTTTCTTCATTATTTGGCCAAATCAATCACTGCCTCTCTATTATCATCTATGTGTAAGCAGCAGTCTGATGTGTTGAATTTTCCACATGTAATAAATGAGGGCCAGTTATCCGCAAAGGTGACTAACTGGTGATTTATTAAAAGAAAAGAGAACAAAACAAACAGACCAGGTGGAAGAACCAGGAGGGGAAGTAGCCCTCTCCTCTTAACCCAGAGGTGGGAGGACCTCGCTGCGGTAGGCTTCAATCACAGGAGGACTTCACTGTGACAGACTCGAAGCCACAGGAGGACCAACTCTCAGGTGAACACCGCCTTTTATGCTCTCTTGCAGTCCTTCTGATTGGTCAGTCCACGGGGTTGCTGCTCAGCAACTCAGTGCATTGGCTTAGATTTCCTGCTTCTCAGGTGATGGTTGGCTCGTCACTAGGTCTCTCCCTCTCCCCTCACGATGACTGGTGCAAGGTCCGGCTTGGAGGGAGGCTGGTGATTGGTGGGTGCAGCTGCCTCTCTCAAGGCTGATGTCATCCCGAGGGGGCTTAGGGACCTTCAGTACTCTACATCAACACCTCCTGGCCTCCTTATATTAACTGCAGTCCTCCAAACAAAGGGCTTCTAACTCCATTCAACAGTTTGAACAGCATAACTTCATACAACCCAAATCATAACATTCAACCATCCTACCTAACACCTGTACAACCCGAATTAGGACGCACAAAACCGCCTAAACTGGAATAGCTCCTATAACAACTCCAGCCTCTAAAAGTTGATGGGACTTTTGCCCGCATCAGTTCTTTTCCTCTTTTCACAGGACTCTCATAGTCTTTGTATATTTTTCCCCGCTTTTTATACTGCTTTTCCAGCTTCTTAGCACTGCGTGGGCTATCTGGGAGAGGACTTCTTTGCATCAACATAACTTTTGTCACTTTTTCTTCAGACATCTTTTCTAATGACCGTTGTACCACGGAAGTGCCCTCCGACTAACTACTTTCAGCATTGTAGTTACTGCTCTGATAACACAAGGGAGAATACATGGAAGAAAGATTATTCCTGAGAGTACAAAGATACCGATTACCACAGCCTTCCTCCACCATTCCCCTCTAAACCATTTTTCTAACCATGTACCTTTAAATAAGGGGGTCCATGTTTGAGGGGGAACATGTGCTAATTTACGGGTGTTGCTGGTAATATTGCGGATGATTTCCCCGTTACCGTCGATCTCCAAGCAGCATTCGGAGGTGTTAAACTCTCCGCATACACCCCCTTCCTCGGCCAATCAGTAATCTAAGGCTAATCTATTTTGGTAAATTGCAGTCCTTATCTGATCCTGTTGGGTGGTTAACAGATCGATGGCCAAAGTACTTCGATTGGTGACTCTATCTAAGACTACTTGCAATCGGATGATGCGGTTTATCATCTACATCGGGGTCCTTGCCCCCCCCTTGGTCCTTGGTCATTAGTGGTCCTCCACACACCCAACAGTGAGGTTGAATTCCTTGCTTATCCGTTCCCCCAGGTCCACAAATAAGTTCCGTCCCCGCCGGGGTAGTTCTATTTCATTTTTCAATGTCTCTTGCATCTGTGCGTGTATGTCTGGTTTCTGTAGCTGAGTGGATACAGGTGGGCTCACCTGTGGCAAGTCTTTTGGTGGTATTCTGTATTATTTCTTGCTTTAGCAGATCTTGTACTCCACCTCCATCTGAGATATCCCAATGTCCACTTTCAGTGAAACAAATCCATCCTTCTCCTCGGGGGCATCCTAATCCTTTTCTTATTCCCCTAGGTCCTAAGTTTTTTGCCACCCAGTAGGGTGGTCCCTGAATGCTGCAAGTCTCTAATCTCTTTGGATCATAACACTGTTGATGTGAGTGTGGGCCACCAGATAAGAACCCCGGGTCTTTCCAAAATACAGGTTTTGATAGCACTTCCAGCAGGAGTCTGCTTGAGTCTCTGAGCAGATAAGAAGTAAAATCAGCATCGGAGGTCCAAGAGGATTCCCAATCCCACCGCCGTAGCTGGTGGGGTTGCTGCCCATAGCTAACTTCTTGCGTGGCAAATGGGGATATCCATCTGGCCTTGCCCTCTGCTCTTGTAGACTCATATCCCCATCAGGTGGAGTTCCTGCTGGTAGTGGGAATACAGGGTTTGACTTTTTCTGGTGTCCTTCCCCCATTTGGATTTGGTTAATTATTGATTCTCTTGCAGCAATGGTTTGAACTCACAACATCAATTACAGAGAGGGTTGGTTTGTTGGAATAATGATACTATCAATATTGGTCACACCTTTGTATTTATATTCAACCCAATTAGCATGTGTCACATTGGCATACTTCAGATAAGGTATGTAGGTTAGAGAGAACTCCCTAAATTTCAAAGGGTCACGTGGGGTTTTCCTTCTCCTATACTTCACAAAGGCAAAAGTTTTATTGTCCTTTGAAGTTAGTGCTGGATATGTCCCAGAACTCCCATTTGTAGAGGGATCAGACTATCCCAGGGATGATGTCAGGACTTAGACAGTTTTCTTTGGCTATCTCAAACCACCAATATAGTCTGTAAGGAGCTTCCCAAGTCTCTTTAATGGGAGCGCAGTCTACTTGCCACACCAGAGGCTGGTGTCCTTGTGCCGGTTTGGGCAAATTTGGAAATATATCCTCTGAGAGAAGGCAGGTTACAACCATCTCTCCCCCCACCAGGTTTAGGAAAAAAAGAATTTTCCTCGAAGGAAAGTGAAAGAGATAAAAACCATTTCTTTAACAAACACACAGGAAAAGAATAATAATACTAAATAATAAAACCTCTCGCTCTGCTGAGAGAAACCTGGGAAAATTTCAGAGTCCATCCGTAGATCTCTCTCCTCTCTTTCCCTCGGAGCTGGGACGGGGTGGCCTCCCTCCTCCAGGGCCTCCACCTCAGTGAAAAAAGTCCCAATGTGTTCTGATGTTGAAACAGTACAAAAAAGAAGAAGGAAAAAAACCCCCAAAGTCCCAGGAAAACAGAGGTTCAACTCTCTGTTTCTCTCCAGAGAAAAAGGAGCTGAAAAACTGGCTGGAAAGCAAGCTGCTTCTTCCTGCTCCCCCTGCTGCTGTTAGAGGCAAGAGAGGTTTATCTGTGTCCTTGAAAACATGAAAACAAAGTGCAAACTGCTTTGGAAAAGTGCACTTTTCTCTCCCCCCTCTCAGGCTCAGTTTAAAGGCATAGAAAGGCACCAATTTAATTTCTGGGCATAGAACAGCGATATGGGATACAACATTATAAAGTCACCCCAAGACAGTCCTGCTTTTAGAATCGTCCTCAATTGTCCCAGTGATAATGTCACAGTCCACTGGCAGGGTTCCTCTACAGATCCTTTGGTTCTGTTGGCGTGCGTCTACCTTCACTCAACAGTTCTGACTGCTGTCTCTGCTGTTATTAGCACCTGAAAGGCACCTTCTCACTGTGGTATTAATGGTTGTTCATTTCAAGATTTCAAAGGTTATATGAATTAGTGACCACAGGGGTATCAGTCAAAAGTCCTCTTATTTTATTCTCGTAATTCTTGTACCTATCCATAGGTACCATCTAATTTCTTAATAGGCAAATAGGGGTGTTATAATGTATACAGCTCAAGGATTCCTCTTTAATCAAAGAATTGTTAACAGATAATTCTTTATGCCCTTCCGAGAAAATAGGATATCAATGGATTTGTATTGGGCAACTTTTATTAGTTCTTTTAATCATATTGAGTATCATGTCTAATTTACCCTGATTCTTTGATCCTGCCCACACAATTTGGTTTATCCAATTTTCATCCCTTTTAATTGGAACAATTTAACTACCATTTCCCTTCTTTTTAGCAACGCCCCAATTCCTAACTGTACTTACAAGCCCCTCCCGAGGAAATGACATTCTACTCCTGGTATTAGTAATATACCTCCCATTCCTGTTCTATAACCTCCCTTTAAAATCACTTGTTTAATACTAATCACTCAAAAGCCTTCCCCTTTCTATACTTCCCTGAAAACCTCCAGATCTTGACTCCTCTGAGGGCAATCCCTCCTTAGATATCCCCTCCTTTTACAATCAAAACATACAGGACTGTGACTTTGGTATTTTGTCCTTACTTCACCCTGTTTGTTATTATTTCTGAATGTCTCCTGTTGACACCTCCTATCCTGTCGAGGGGTTCCACTTCTCATAGGTCGATTCCCTTCTCTCACAGCTGCTGCCATAACTTTGGCTTTTGTCTTTATTTTCTCCTTCTCCCTTCCAACATGGACCTTCTGAGCCTCCCTCAATAGTTCATTTCATTCTCGTTCCTGCCAGTCCTCAAGCTTTTGTAACTTCCTCCTGATATCCGGCCAGGCATGTGTGACAAAGTTGACCTTTAACAGGGCCTGGCCAGCCAGTGTCTCTGGATCTATGCTGGAGTATTGCCTCATTTTTCTCCTGAGCCTTCCCAACCATTCTGTGGGGGTTTCCTCTTTCCCTTGCTGTTCACCAAAAACCTTATTAGCATTCTGATTTCACGGGGTTGCCTCCTTTATTCTCCTAATTATCAAAGCCATATAGTCCTCCATATTCCGTCTTCCCTCTCCGTTGTTGTGATTCCAGGGAGGACGTCGGATTGACATTTTCTCCTCCCCATTTTGTTGCCCATTTTGGTGTTCCCTGTCCCAGATTCTCATACCTGCCACCCTGACAAGGCATGAACTTTTTGGGTGGGGTAAAAGTCTGCTCGTTTATTTAAAAAGAAAAGCCAGGAGCGGAGATTCGAGATAAGCCCGAGTCCCACTCGGCAACCCAGAAAAAGACAACAGTGCTATGCACAGAGCGTTCCTTCAGACTCAGGTTCCTCAGGAAGACCCCCAGGGGCTGAGCCCCGGGGCGGTTTTATAGTCCCTCTGATGTTCTGATTGGTGGAGCTGGAATCCTCCCTCCGATGGCTCATTGCTAGGGTCCTCATTGGTGGTCTGCTCCGTCAGTCTCTGGGGCGTCGAGTGATTGGTTTGCCCCCTAACCAATAATTCTTCAAGATGTTTACCTCATAGATCATTAAGTCATCTTAAGAACATTCCAGAACGTTCCCCTCTTCTCTATAGACCCATCACTCTTCCCCATTGGTGTCACCATCTAGCGATCACATAGCAGCATTACACCCGCACAGTCGCAATAATAATCAACTTATTAACTGCACATAACAAGTAAATATTAACTTCTTTTTAGCCAAAAGAAAAAAAACTTTTAACCATTTATTACAGGAGCGCATGGAAAAGCCCTCCTGGGGCATCCTGGAGTGACTTCAGCTCATCAGGAATACAGGGAAGTGTGGAGATACAGCTGGAAAGCAGAAGTGAGAGCACTGCTAACCTCATGTCAGAAGTAGACGCGCTAACGCTGCTGGGCCGCAAACCGTGGCAGGCAGTACGGCCTGTAATGAAACAGTCAGCATAAAAGGCATGCTTGGTATGTACCTGTGATAGTCAGTGCTAGCTTCTGTTCTGCAATGTTATTAAACACATAGATATGGTTGTTATAGGGATTGCTGCTTATATAACTGCTGAAAAGGTATAAATACTCAGCTCTGTATCAATAAAATCGGCTCATTGCATCCAAGCAATCTGCCCCGTCTCTTTCATCGCCGAGCGTCACACGACAGGGAAGTGGAGGAGAGGATGGGTGCCCCAAGGGTGACTGAAGCACTTGGCACTGGGAGGCCACTTGCCCGGGAGAGAATGGGGGACCCTGGTTTTAAGGACACCCACCCCTTCAAGGTGCCACATCCCTCGGCCTCCCAGCGAGCCCTGTCCCCAAAAAGGAATTGTGCCAGCCCTGGGGGTGCTGCAAAGGCCAGAAGAGCCCTCTACAAAGAGAGATAACACGGCTTTGGGGCTCCCAGGCAGGGGGATGAGGTGTTAAAGGCCAGAGGCTCCTGATGAGCCCAGCCCCACTCAAGAGGGCTGTCATTACTGCGGGGGTCCCGTGGAGAGGGGGTGTAATCACTATAGGAGGGTCTCAGAATTTGGGGGGTTGATTGTCCTGAGTGTCCTGATGAGCCCTGACCCCCAAAACGGGGCTGCCACAGTTCTGCAAGTCCTACTGAGCCCGGCTGTGCTCAGCAACGGCTGTGCCAGCCCTGGGGGTGCTGCAAAGTTCAGGAGTCCCCCTAAGAAAAGACAGGATCCTGGCTGTGGGGGTCCCAGGGAGAGGGGTGCCATGTCACCACCCCAAGTGTCCCACGGGTCCTGCCTGCAAGCCCAGCATGCTCAGGAAAGAGGGTCCCGTGGAGGTCCGGGGCCATGCTGCTGCCAGCCCAGCACGCAGGAACAGCAGCCACGGGGCCAACGCTTGCCCACGTGTCCCTGGGGAAGTCACCACGCCCCACAAGGAAGCCAGCACCTCAGCCCTGTCCCCTGCCAGCAGCTGCCCCTGTCCCCAGACCCCTGGCAGAGCCCTCCAGCCCGGCCTGGCCATCCCACCAGCCCCGCATCGGGGGCTCCCACCCCTGCAGCAGCCTGGTGCGGGCAGCGAGAGCTCAGGACACGCCTTTGTTCTCCTGCAATCGGACTTTATTAACAGAGACTGCAGCGAACAATCCTAACAACAGACAAACTCAGAAATATTGATAACAACGAACACAAAACTATTCCTAACGGGAAACAAACACCAAAATATTTAGAACAACAAACAAAAAAATATTTGCAACAACGAACAAACACAAAAATATTTGCAACGAACAAACTCAAAACCACTCTGAACAAAAACTACCACCCCAAAGCCATCGCAGCAAACCCGAGCGAGCAGGCGAGGCGCATCCGCAGCCAAGGGAAGCCTTCCTCCGTTCCCAGCTCCAGCGCTGCCCCGACGGGGCTGAGAGACCCCCGGGCGCTCACAGGTCCCGCCCGCGGCTGAAGAGCGCCCGCCGGCCGCGCTCGCGGAGCCGCCTCTGCCCGCGGAACTTGCGCAGCTCCTCCTTGAACGCGGAGTGCAGCATGGGCCGATAGTCCCGGGGCTCGCAGTGGCTCTGCAAGCCACGGACGGCTCCGTCAGCCCCCGCAGCACAGCAGCCGCCGGCCCTGCAGATCCCCGCCCGTGGCGGCGAGGATGCTCAGAGCCACAGCTGCCCCTCGCCACCGCCGTGTGCCCCCGCCACTTCTTCCCTCTCGGCGCCGACCGCCTGCCACCGAGGGGACACGGGGACGGCACTCACCGGGAACTGGAGGAAGAACTCCCGGTAGCCGCCCTTCAGCACGTACAGCTCGGGGTAGTGCAGCTGGGGGTACTCGTGGCAGCGGCGATCCCTCTCCCGCAGGAACTTGCACCTGTGCCACGGACAAAACGCGCGGCATCACCCCCGTGCCGGGATCCGCGGCTGGCAGAGCCCAGCGGGCTCCCCGGGCCATCACTCACATTTTGGGCCCTCGCTCAACAGAGAACTCGCAGTGGAAGATGACGATCACCCTCCTGCTGGAGTCCAGGGGCATGATGGGCTGCTCCAGCAGCGATTCCTCCACGTCCCGCTGCAGCGGCAGGTTGACAGCGCCCTGGCGAGGCAGAGAAGGCGCCTTTTCCCCCTCCGTGTCCCATTGCATTTTGTGCAGCGACTCAAGGACGCTGCCCCCAAGCCTCCCCCAGCAGCACCGTCACCCGCGGTCCTGGGACACCGTCACCCTCCTCCTTGCAGCTGCGAACCAGCCCTTCAGGGGGTGGCTCGGCACTGCCCAGGGGCTGCTCCACCCCACCGGGCGGCTCAGTGCCCTCCGGGGGGGCTGCTCGAGCCCTCGCCGTGGGCTCAGCACCTCCGAGGGTGCTTCGGACCCCGCCCTTCCTCCCGGCCCCAGGGCCACGAGGGGCTTCTGACCTTGACGTGGCCCCCCTCGTACTCGTAGGGATAGCGGCAGTCCACGACGAGGCTGCTCTCGATGCTGCTGCTGAAGTGCCCCGCCAGCACCGCCGCCAGCTGCGGGGGGAGCGCGTCACCAAAGGGGGGGACAGCCGGGGGACAGGGCGAGAGCAGGCAGGCAGCCCCTCGGGGGGGCCGGGGAGGGGCTGCAGCCCCCTTACCGTCTCAGGGGAGATGTACTTCAGGCCCGGCTCCTTACCCTCCACCGTCGGCAGGAGGTGAGGCTGCAACAGACAGGCTCTGGGCTCAGCCCCATTCCAAGGACACCTCCCAGGCCTGCAACCTGTCGCCCCAGCCCACAAGCCCCCGAGTGGCCAGCTGTGCCCCCGCGGGAGGGCAAGGGCCACATAGACGGGGCTGTGCCACACGGCTGGAGCAGAGGAGCGGCCATGGGGCTCTTCATGCACCGCAGCGATGCTGCAGGCTGGCAAGTCACGGCCCCAAGGCCCCGTGGCCCCAGGCATGGGCCACCAGTTCGCTTTGGGCTCTCACAGCGCTGCGGGGCTCCAGCCATGCTCCCCGTTCCGAATGATGGGGGCACCCCCACACCTGCCCCATCTTCGTGGCCCTACCTTGGAGAAGTCGCCGATGAGCTCCTGGTCATCGTTGGCCAGCAGGTTCGCGAGCTCCTCATGCCGGGCGGAGCGGGAAGGCTCCAGCCACGCTCCCTGCCAAGGCACCAGCCAGAGACACCCCCAGATGTCAGCAGCGGCTCTGCCAGAGCCGGGCCGGGGCCCAGGCCCGCCAGGGACACGCTGGCTCTCAGCCCACACCTTCCCCAGCACCCACCGGCTCCAGCGACGCCTCCTGGCCAGGGCTGCCGGCCACCCTCCTCTGCCGCTTGGCCTCCACAGGGCTGTCGCTGTCCGAGGGCTGTCCCCGCTTCAGGACGGGCCTGGCGACACTGCCCGGCTCCGAGGGCGAGCGGGACAGCTGCCGGCACTGGCTGCGCTTCCCCGGACGCTGTGGGGAGAGCCCGCGCTGCTGGCTGGCGCTCTGGCAAGCCCCAGCACCAGCAGGGCAGCGGCCGAGGCTCCCGCTCCCCGTGACCAAGACAAGCCCACAGTCTCTGGGCTGCTGCTGCTCACCAAGCAGCGGCCCCAGACGCCCCAGTGGAGACCCCAAGAGGGGATTGTGGGGCTCTGTCCACTTCCCAAAGGCTCCCACGTACCAGCTTTGCCTCCTCCTTGCTCATCACCGGCGTGCTCACCACGTTCTCCTTCTCCTGGGGCACGGTGGCATCGCTCTGCCAGGGCAGCAGCTGGGGAGACTTGGGGCACAGGCAGAGGAGATCGTGAAATGGGCACAAGTCCTGCCAGCTGCTTCCCAGCCGCAGGCAGGCACGGATCCCATAGGCGAGCTCCATCCACCACCTGCCGGTGCCTTCCAGCTTTGGAGACGCACGGGCTGTCCCCGTGACCCCCCGGCCCGGCCATCTCCCACCTCCGCAGCTCTCCAGGCCACGCGGGCAGCTCGGAGCGGCAGCTCCCACGCGTGCAGCCCCGGCATCACCCATCGCTGCTGCCCTCCCGAGCCCTCCAGCCTCTCTCACCAGCAGCTCTGATGCGGCCCAGGGGCTCTCGGCAAGGGACTCCCTCCTGGCGGCCCCATGGCTCCGCTGGCCCGGCCTCGGCAGCTTCTTGGCCACAAAGCCCTCCTGCAGCGGGGGGGACACGGCGTCAGCACCCCTCTGTCCCCTCCCTGCCCCCCAGCTCTCGCTGCCCCCCTCACCTCATCCTCGGGCTCCCTGCGGCGCCGCCGCGCTCTGTCCCTGCGCTCCTGCAGCTGCGAGATGTCCTTCAGGACGCGGCTGCCGTCCCGCTGCCACGCCTGTGGGACAGCCAGCGGTGAGAGGTGCGCACCAGCCCTGCCCCCTCTCCTGCCTCCATCCTCCTCGTCCCGGCTCGCCCAGGGACTCGGCAGGATCCTGCCTCGCTCTGCTCAGCCCTGCGCAGCCTCCAGCACTCACCGGCAACGCGTGCATCCTCTGCCGAAGGAGCTTCCTGCTGCAAGAGCCGGCAGAGGACAGGGTCAAATGACAGCAGGTGGCCTGGGCCGCTGAGTCCCACTCCTCTGCCATTGTCACCTCTGTCCCCCAGACCCTCAGGGTGGGGTGAGACGCCTCCCCGCCCCCGGGGCTGTCACAGCTCCCCCAAGGGACCTGGGCAAAACCACCTCCAGGCACTGAGGAAATGGCCTGAGCGGGACCCCAGCAGGGGGAACGGGGACAGCCTGGCTTTTGGCTGTGGGACAGGGACAGCCTGGGCACGGGGACAGCCCGGCATTCATGTCCTGCGGCAGGGACAGAGCCCCTGCACTTACTCTTTGAGCGCTCTCGCGAACGCCGGCATCGTTCTCTGGGAGCTGTGGGGAGAGCAGAGATGGGGTCAGTGGCGGTGGCATCCACGTCGCCGCCCAAGCAGGCCAGCTTGCCACCGCCCAGGCACAGCCTGGGGCTCACAGCTGGCTGCACAGCCGCCAGCGAGGCTGAGAGCGGGCCCTGCTGCGCGGGGGAGGGACAGGGGGTGTCCCCGGGAGGACACGGGCATGGGGCCGCTCACTCTTCCTGCGCGGCCGCGGGCTTCTGCTGCGTGGGGAAGTCCGGCTCCAGTCCTGCGGGAACAAGGCACTGGGCTAGTAGCCCCGCTGCGGGGATCGGCCTCCTGCCCCCAGCCCGGGGCCCCGGGCACTTCGGGGCCGGGCACGGAGTCCCCCAGCAGGCGGGTGCCAACGGCCCTGCGAGCACCGCTGCCCATGGAATGTCGCGTGTCCCCCGGAGCAGGCTGTCACCGCAGCGCTTCCCGGCTGCGCCCCGGCCAGCGCAGCTCTAGGCTCCCGCCCATCCCTCCCCACCAGCTGCCCCGCCTCGAGCCCCTCGCCAGCCCCTCGGCCAAGCCCTCCCGCCACAGCCCTGTCCCCTTAGGCTAACACCCTCTGCAGGAGCCCAGGCCCGGGCAGCGCCCGGGGACGGAGCAGCCGCATCCCTCACCTGCATCCGGGGGCTGGCAAGAGAGCGAGTGGCGGCCACAGTCCGAGGCCAGCGGCTGCGGGGACGGCGTGTGCCACAGCCGCGGCAGGGGCAGCCCCCCGTGGCCCCGCTTCGGGGTGTCCCGGTGCCTGCGGGCGGTCAGGACGGGGCAGTGTCAGCGGCCCGCTTGGGCCTCGCCCCTTGTGGCCCTGCCGGGCCGGGGGCAGGAGCTGCAGCAGGGGATCCCCAAAGCGTGCCAGCCCCCTTTGGCACGGCCCCGCCGCCGAGCCCCGCGCGGAGCAGCCGTGTCCCGTCGGGGCAGTCCCGCGTGCGGCGGGCGGCCAAAGCCCCTCCCAGCCGCTGGCCCTCGGCCACCCCCTCACCTGGCGGGGCCCGCCGGGTCAGCCTTGTCCAGCGGCGTGAGCGGGGCCGTGCCCGGCGAGGGCAGCGGGGAGATGGCCGCCAGCCCGGGCAGCCCGCGGCCGCCGCACAGTGACATGGCCCGGGCAGGGAGCGAGCGAGCGAGCGACGATCGAGCTGCGGCAAGAGAGCGGCGCCAGGGGACAGGGGACAGGTGGCAAGAGATGGTAAGGAGTGGGAGGGGAAGAGAGCTAAGAGGTGAGAGGTGCTAAGAAGGGCCCAGAGGCGATAAGATGCGCTAAGTGGCGAAGAGAGGGGACGAGAGGTGCCAGGTGAGCCCCGGGCCGCTCCTGCTGCCAGGAACAGCACGAACAACAACAGCGGCGCCCGCAGCCAATGGCAAAGCGCAGCCGGCACGAGGCGACGGCGGCAGCCAATGAGAGGTGGCGCTGGGCGCGAGGGGACGGCGGCGGCCAATGAGAGCTGCGGAGGGCGCGTGGGGGCGGAGCCTGAGCCGAAGGGGCGGTTGATGGTCGAAAGGGGCGTGGCCAACGAGGAAAGGGGCGTGGCTAACGAGGAAAGGGGTGTGGCCAACGAGGAAAGGGGCGTGGCCAACGAGGAAAGGGGCGTGGCCAGCCCGGTCCCCGCGCCTGGCCTGGCCGGACCTTGGCACTGCAGGGGACACTCGGTCACCCCTGATGGCCCTCGAGTGTCACCTGCAGGGTAATAAAGTTATGACCTAACTGTTATTAAAAAGAAACAACTCTTGAATGTCCTCAACAATTGGTAATTTATTGAAGAAGAGGAAATGCAGAAATTATTACAGAAATGAAAAGATTTAAAATTAAATTATTTTAAAATCCCGGGCACAGAGATAAATGACCTTTGAGCCGTTCCGGCTATGAGCCCTAGGCCAGCAATCCAGCAGCTCTCTGTTGGCTTTAGCCATTCCAAAGGCAGGAATATTTATTCGGGTCTCTAGGGTGAGACTTGGACCGAGAGTCACAGCGCCGGCTCCCGCCTGCGCCCAGTCCAAGGAGAAAGGACACTCCCCCCGGAGGAGTTCCATTTTTCGAAGCTTTGTTCCCTCCCAGATCCGCCCACACTCCCGCCCACAGTGCAGCCCAGGAGGCTTCACTTGATTGGGGCCGGTGGTCGATGAGGTGATGCTCTGTATGCAATGGCTCGGGCTTACTCGGGGTCACTCCTTGGGGTGATGGCGCTGGTTCGAGTGGTGGGAAAAGTCCCTCCTTTGCATTCATGGTGTCCGTGCTGTGGGGTTACCGTCCCTCAGAGGGGGTCTAAAAATAGTCTGGGAGTTGTTAATATCAACACTTAACTGCTGCAGCTCCTGGAAGGGAGACACTTACAACAAGGTTCTTAACTTTTCCATGAAACATTCCAACATTAACTAATTTAATAACAAGCGGTTGATAGAAACATCCCACTTAGATCTATCACTGATAACCTTTGATAGAATTATTGTAACTGTTACTTGAAGGATGTGTAAGAGACAGTCCGAAGATCCCTCATCTGCCTAATGATCATCGCCAAGGACGGAGACTGAACACAGGAGTCCTGGCCTGGCTGAGGTGGGGTGTCTGCCAAGTGTTGCCTGCAGGTGTGCCCACTGGGAACTGGTACGCATTCCTGAGGAAAATTAGTGCAGGTCACAATGGACTGCGCCGTTCTTGCTGCCCAGGCGGGAAGGACCGCGCTGAAGCGAAAAGGAATGACCTGTCCTGTACACCTGTCCTGTACGCCTGTCCTGTACCTGTTTCCCAAAGCAATTGGCCCCATAACAACGGCTGTAGATTTCCCAACCTCTTGGCCAGTTGCCCCTCGCTTCTGAAAAGGACTATAAAGAGACTTTCTGAAATAACTGAGCCCGAGATCTCCCCATGGAAAAAAGACGAATCTATTGGCGGAAGACTACGAGGACTTCGTCTCATGGTTTGGTAGCTATTGCCCCCTCTTTTCCCCCCGTCTCTACTTTGTTTCTCTCTCTCTCTCTCTTTCTCTCTCCTCTATTGCATTACTGTGTTGTGGGCACTTAATAAAGGTGCACTGTTTTGATTAAAAAATACATCTCTTGTGTCCTTTTACACTCTGAGATCGATAAAAGAACCATCACGACCCCCGCTTGCATTAGCGGATAGTGACAGGCACCCATCCTCCCCTCCACTTCCCTGCATTCCTGATGAGCTGAAGTCACTCCTGGATTCCCCAGGGGGGCTTTTCCATGCCCTCCCTTCCCCAGCCAGGTGACAGTGGCCTGGTTATGGGTGTTGGGCCTGGCCTCTGCTTTGTGCCCCACCAGAGAATCCCTCTGTGGCCAAAATCGCCCTGGCTCCCGCCTGCACCTGCTTGGCCCCATATCCACATCCTGCTCCATCCCAAACTGCCAATGGGCTCCTGGATCAGCTCCTGCCTCACAGACAATCCTGGTTTGAAAGTCTGACAAGGAGCACTGGCACACACACGGGCAAAGAGGCGTGTCCTCTACTGAAGAAGACCTTGGGAGGGGGAAGGGGGTGAGTAATCAGGGGGCTTTGGGGTGCCAGGAAGGCCACTTAATCTGCCCCACAATTGAGTAGCTCAAGCAGAAAACAAAGCCAATTAGCAGTCACGAGAGCAAAACAGGACTGCACAAAATGGCAAAAACGAAGACCTTTCCTAAAATCACCCACAATTTTATTCTTTGTCAAATAATCCCCTTGCAGCTCTTCAAATGTTTCAGGGCAGCAGTTGGCAGTGCTTGAATAGCATCAAAGGTCACGGGCGTGACGCCCAGCTTTCTCAGAATTCCTGATTTCTATAGAAATACAGGTATCTAGAAAAATACACGGAAATTCACCGTGAGAAGGAGGAAGTGGTGCTTTCTGGTATCTCTGGCTTCCAGCTGGATTTGCTCCTTACCCACGGGCAGATCCTTTTCCCCAAGGAACATTTTTTCCAGGAGATGGGCATCAAAACATCCCTCGGAACTGCAGACAACATCCTGCCTGGCACCCTTGGTGTTTCACAAGGGAGAGATAAGGGGGGGATGCGTTGTGGTCCCCAATGTCCAGTGGGATGGCTGGGAAAAGCAGCTCAGGAGTTAAGATCAGAATATTGTCCTGGAAATGCTAATTTGCTCTTGAATTGTCATTAAGAAAATAATAATAGTAAAGACACCAAATGCAAAACCTTTTAGGGAATCAAATGACTTTCAACGCAAGAAATTTAAAAATTGTTCATGGCATCAAGTGCGCAAAAAAGACTCAGAAGGAGAATCCTATTTTTAAACTATTAAAAGGAGTGTTTCTGAGTTTCTGAATCAAATATTTTAGCAGAAAATAAAAGTTGAGAGGAAAAAAAATCAACAAAACCAAACAACCAATCTGTGCAGTCAGTACCTCAAGTTTTAATCTTCAGTATTCCATCTGATTAAATGGGCACATTCCAGAAGAAATTTAAAGGAGGTTACATTTCAACCAGTGTGGAAAACAAATGTGGAAAATGTGTCTTGAAAGCCCTAAGCACAAATTAAACGAACAGGTAGGCTCATTTCAGGACTAAACCAGCATTCAGGACATAAAGCAGCATTCAAGAAACCTTCATTAGTTTCCAGGCTGCCCATCCACCTCCAGACTTTCCTACAATTATATCTCTGGGTCAAGATGATTTTTTTTTTTCCTGCAGAATAGGTTTGTCTCTAAAACGTGTCTCAAAAACAGGCCAAAAATCTGTTATCAGAGTGATACCAAGGATGCCAAGAACTTCTGCAGCCAGGGTGGGACTGCACATTTATTTGCTGCCCATTTCCAGCTTGTACTGAAGACTGGCCAAGCTGCTCACTCACCTGGAGTTTTAAAGGTTTCCAACCTGAAGAGCATACATGGTATGATAAATTTCTTTTTCTAAAGATGATGAACAATTTGAGGAAATAAATTTACTGCTACAAAGCTCTAAACCAAAAACTTGCTATCATGTAGTAATGCCTTTCTTTATGTAAGGAAAATAGTGGATAAACCTGAAGAAAACTTGTGGAGTTCTTAAATACTGCAGTCTGGAAATTTAGTAACTCCTCAGCATCTCTTCTGAGAAATTATCTGCATTCCCAGTAGTACTTGAAGCCCCGTGAGGCTGCTTCCCTGGGCAAATGTAGTGCTCAGAAAAAATTCCTGTTGTATATGATTCATGTTTTCTAAGAAAAGCCTTGCTAACTTTTGAAACTCCCAGGAAAGCTAAAACGAGACACAACACTGTTATCGGACATGAAATATTTATCTTTATTATTGCTTTCTTAGAGGGGCATCCATAAGAGCAATTTGCAAAATTTGCTTGTTTTGAAATACATCAGGTGTGCTCTGCCTGCTGACCCTCTGTGTGTGATCTATACTGCTGGATAGTGACATCCTGCTAAATTTAACTTTTACATCACTGAACAAAGAGAACATATATATATATATATATATATATATATATATATATATATATATATATATATATATATGTAAAATTATGCAGCTTTTCCAGGAAATCCACCACCCAAACAATTTTCCATATAAAACAACACAGCTGATGCCATGGTAATGTAGACAACTTTTAAATAGACACGTTTCCATCTCTTCCAGCACCTGAGAAAACAGCACCTGTAACTTCGAAAGGGTTGTTTGCATGCACACTTTGGGCATTCACTCACATGGTAATCCTGTGTTACGTGTCATTTACATGCAAAATCCAAGGAGCAGGGTGGGACAAGCTCCTCTCCAGGCATGCAGGATACTCCTGCCACCTCTGGGAAAACAATGGAATTCCAAGGCACAAGGAGACAACTACTTGTTGACAATTTTCCACTGTTCAAAACAAGTAAAGAGAAACAGACAGCTAATATTTGGGCACTGGAGTGACATTTATACCACCAACCTTTGGTACTGACAGGACTACACTGAGTTAGTCCCTACTACAGTAGAGACAATCCACATTTTAGCTACATAGGCAAGGTCCCGAAATACATCTGAACTGTACTCTCAGAGAGCTGTGCTCTTACAGCCATGGTTAGCTACAAGCTTAGAACCCATCGCGGCCAGGCTTTGACAGCATGCTGCCTCCTTCCCCGTGCCTTAAAGGAAAATAAATTAAAAGATACCTTGCTTGGATACATCTGCAGGCATGCTATGAGGTGCACATGAATTACTACACAGCTGCAATCTCACATGATTTTACTTTGCAGCTGTTTCTCCTGTTTTGTGGCCACTAAGCCATCTCCAGGGGCAACAAGTGGACATTAAATAACTCATAAAAGCAGCAAATCGGTTGCCAAGTCTTTAGCAGAGGTAGAAGAGGTCTTAACCCTTTTGTTCAGCTTGAACTCATGGCAACTGAGGCACCTTCATTTAAGAGGGAAGGAAGGAAGGAATTTGGAAGGAAGGAAGAATTTGGAAGGAAGGAATTCGGAAGGAAGGAATTCGGAAGGAATTCGGAAGGAATTCGGAAGGAAGGAAGGAATTCGGAAGGAAGGAAGGAAGGAAGGAAGGAATTTGGAAGGAAGGAAGGAATTTGGAAGGAAGGAAGGAAGGAATTCGGAAGGAAGGAAGGAATTCAGAAGGAAGGAAGGAAGGAAGGAATTCGGAAGGAATTCGGAAGGAATTCGGAAGGAAGGAAGGAAGGAAGGAAGGAAGGAAGGAAGGAAGGAAGGAAGGAAGGAATTCGGAAGGAAGGAAGGAATTCGGAAGGAAGGAATTTGGAATTCGGAAGGAATTTGGAAGGAAGGAAGGAAGGAATTTGGAAGGAAGGAAGGAATTCGGAAGGAATTCGGAAGGAATTCGGAAGGAATTCGGAAGGAATTCGGAAGGAATTCGGAAGGAAGGAAGGAATTCGGAAGGAAGGAAGGAAGGAATTCGGAAGGAATTCGGAAGGAATTCGGAAGGAATTCGGAAGGAAGAAAGGAATTCGGAAGGAAGGAATTCGGAAGGAAGGAATTCGGAAGGAATTCAGAAGGAATTCGGAAGGAAGGAAGGAATTCGGAAGGAAGGAATTCGGAAGGAAAGAATTCGGAAGGAAGGAAGGAAGGAATTCGGAAGGAATTCGGAAGGAATTCGGAAGGAATTCAGAAGGAATTCGGAAGGAATTCGGAAGGAATTCGGAAGGAATTCGGAAGGAAGGAAGGAATTCGGAAGGAAGGAAGGAAGGAATTCGGAAGGAAGGAATTCGGAAGGAAGGAATTCGGAAGGAAGGAAGGAATTCGGAAGGAAGGAAGGAATTCGGAAGGAAGGAATTCGGAAGGAAGGAATTCGGAAGGAAGGAATTCAGAAGGAATTCGGAAGGAAGGAAGGAAGGAATTCGGAAGGAAGGAAGGAATTCGGAAGGAATTCGGAAGGAATTCGGAAGGAATTCGGAAGGAATTCGGAAGGAAGGAAGGAATTTGGAAGGAAGGAATTCGGAAGGAAGGAATTCGGAAGGAAGGAAGGAAGGAAGGAATTCGGAAGGAAGGAATTCGGAAGGAAGGAATTCGGAAGGAAGGAAGGAATTCGGAAGGAATTCGGAAGGAAGGAAGGAAGGAAGGAAGGAAGGAAGGAAGGAAGGAAGGAATTCGGAAGGAATTCGGAAGGAATTCGGAAGGAATTCGGAAGGAATTCGGAAGGAAGGAAGGAAGGAAGGAAGGAATTCGGAAGGAATTCGGAAGGAATTCGGAAGGAATTCGGAAGGAATTCGGAAGGAAGGAATTCGGAAGGAATTCGGAAGGAATTCGGAAGGAAGGAATTCGGAAGGAAGGAAGGAAGGAAGGAAGGAAGGAAGGAAGGAAGGAAGGAAGGAAGGAATAAAGGAAGGAAGGAATTCGGAAGGAAGGAAGGAAGGAAGGAAGGAATTCGGAAGGAATTCGGAAGGAATTCGGAAGGAATTCGGAAGGAATTCGGAAGGAAGGAAGGAATTCGGAAGGAATTCGGAAGGAATTCGGAAGGAATTCGGAAGGAATTCGGAAGGAATTCGGAAGGAATTCGGAAGGAATTCGGAAGGAAGGAATTCGTAAGGAAGGAAGGAAGGAAGGAAGGAAGGAAGGAATAAAGGAAGGAAGGAATTCGGAAGGAAGGAAGGAAGGAAGGAAGGAAGGAAGGAAGGAAGGAAGGAAGGAAGGAAGGAAGGAAGGAAGGAAGGAAGGAAGGAAGGAAGGAAGGAAGGAAGGAAGGAATTCGGAAGGAAGGAAGGAAGGAAGGAATTTGGAAGGAAGGAATTCGGAAGGAATTCGGAAGGAATTCGGAAGGAAGGAAGGAAGGAATTCGGAAGGAATTCGGAAGGAATTCGGAAGGAATTCGGAAGGAAGGAAGGAATTCGGAAGGAATTCGGAAGGAATTCGGAAGGAAGGAAGGAATTCGGAAGGAATTCGGAAGGAATTCGGAAGGAATTCGGAAGGAATTCGGAAGGAATTCGGAAGGAATTCGGAAGGAAGGAAGGAAGGAAGGAAGGAAGGAAGGAAGGAAGGAAGGAATTCGGAAGGAAGGAAGGAAGGAAGGAAGGAAGGAAGGAATTCGGAAGGAAGGAATTCGGAAGGAAGGAAGGAAGGAATTCGGAAGGAATTCGGAAGGAATTCGGAAGGAAGGAATTTGGAATTCGGAAGGAATTCGGAAGGAATTCGGAAGGAATTCGGAAGGAATTCGGAAGGAAGGAAGGAATTCGGAAGGAAGGAAGGAAGGAATTCGGAAGGAATTCGGAAGGAATTCGGAAGGAAGGAAGGAATTCGGAAGGAAGGAATTCGGAAGGAAGGAATTCGGAAGGAAGGAATTCGGAAGGAATTCAGAAGGAATTCGGAAGGAAGGAAGGAATTCGGAAGGAAGGAATTCGGAAGGAAAGAATTCGGAAGGAAGGAAGGAAGGAAGGAAGGAAGGAAGGAAGGAAGGAAGGAATTCGGAAGGAATTCGGAAGGAATTCGGAAGGAATTCGGAAGGAATTCGGAAGGAATTCGGAAGGAAGGAAGGAATTCGGAAGGAAGGAAGGAAGGAATTCGGAAGGAAGGAATTCGGAAGGAAGGAATTCGGAAGGAAGGAAGGAATTCGGAAGGAAGGAAGGAATTCGGAAGGAAGGAATTCGGAAGGAAGGAATTCGGAAGGAAGGAATTCAGAAGGAATTCGGAAGGAAGGAAGGAAGGAAGGAAGGAAGGAAGGAAGGAAGGAATTCGGAAGGAAGGAAGGAAGGAATTCGGAAGGAAGGAAGGAATTCGGAAGGAAGGAAGGAATTCGGAAGGAAGGAATTCGGAAGGAAGGAATTCGGAAGGAAGGAAGGAAGGAAGGAATTCGGAAGGAAGGAATTCGGAAGGAAGGAAGGAATTCGGAAGGAAGGAATTCGGAAGGAAGGAATTCGGAAGGAAGGAAGGAATTCGGAAGGAATTCGGAAGGAATTCGGAAGGAAGGAAGGAAGGAAGGAATTCGGAAGGAAGGAATTCGGAAGGAATTCGGAAGGAATTCGGAAGGAATTCGGAAGGAATTCGGAAGGAAGGAAGGAAGGAAGGAAGGAATTCGGAAGGAAGGAAGGAATTCGGAAGGAATTCGGAAGGAATTCGGAAGGAAGGAATTCGGAAGGAATTCGGAAGGAATTCGGAAGGAATTCGGAAGGAATTCGGAAGGAAGGAATTCGGAAGGAAGGAAGGAAGGAAGGAAGGAAGGAAAAAAGGAAGGAAGGAAGGAAGGAATAAAGGAAGGAAGGAATTCGGAAGGAAGGAAGGAAGGAAGGAACGAAGGAAGGAAGGAAGGAAGGAAGGAAGGAAGGAAGGAAGGAAGGAAGGAAGGAAGGAATTCGGAAGGAATTCGGAAGGAATTCGGAAGGAATTCGGAAGGAATTCGGAAGGAATTCGGAAGGAAGGAAGGAATTCGGAAGGAATTCGGAAGGAATTCGGAAGGAAGGAATTCGGAAGGAATTCGGAAGGAATTCGGAAGGAAGGAATTCGGAAGGAAGGAAGGAAGGAAGGAAGGAAGGAATAAAGGAAGGAAGGAAGGAATTCGGAAGGAAGGAATTCGGAAGGAAGGAATTCAGAAGGAAGGAAGGAAGGAAGGAATTCGGAAGGAAGGAATTCGGAAGGAAGGAAGGAAGGAAGGAAGGAATTCGGAAGGAAGGAATTCAGAAGGAAGGAATTCGGAAGGAAGGAAGGAATTCGGAAGGAATTCGGAAGGAAGGAAGGAATTCGGAAGGAATTCGGAAGGAATTCGGAAGGAATTCGGAAGGAAGGAATTCGGAAGGAATTCGGAAGGAATTCGGAAGGAAGGAAGGAAGGAAGGAATTCGGAAGGAATTCGGAAGGAAGGAAGGAAGGAATTCGGAAGGAATTCGGAAGGAAGGAAGGAAGGAATTTGGAAGGAAGGAAGGAAGGAAGGAAGGAAGGAAGGAAGGAAGGAAGGAAGGAATTCGGAAGGAATTCGGAAGGAAGGAATTCGGAAGGAAGGAAGGAATTCGGAAGGAAGGAATTCGGAAGGAAGGAATTCGGAAGGAAGGAAGGAAGGAAGGAATTCGGAAGGAAGGAATTCGGAAGGAAGGAAGGAAGGAATTCGGAAGGAAGGAAGGAATTCGGAAGGAAGGAAGGAAGGAAGGAAGGAATAAAGGAAGGAAGGAATTCGGAAGGAAGGAAGGAATTCGGAAGGAAGGAATTCGGAAGGAATTCGGAAGGAATTCGGAAGGAATTTGGAAGGAAGGAATTCGGAAGGAATTCGGAAGGAATTCGGAAGGAAGGAAGGAAGGAATTCGGAAGGAATTCCGAAGGAATTCGGAAGGAATTCGGAAGGAATTCGGAAGGAAGGAAGGAATTCGGAAGGAATTCGGAAGGAATTCGGAAGGAATTCGGAAGGAAGGAAGGAATTCGGAAGGAATTCGGAAGGAATTCGGAAGGAAGGAAGGAAGGAAGGAAGGAATTCGGAAGGAATTCGGAAGGAATTCGGAAGGAATTCGGAAGGAAGGAAGGAAGGAAGGAATAAAGGAAGGAAGGAATTCGGAAGGAATTCGGAAGGAAGGAAGGAATTCGGAAGGAATTCGGAAGGAATTCGGAAGGAAGGAAGGAATTCGGAAGGAATTCGGAAGGAATTCGGAAGGAATTCGGAAGGAAGGAATTCGGAAGGAATTCGGAAGGAATTCGGAAGGAAGGAAGGAAGGAATTCGGAAGGAATTCGGAAGGAAGGAATTCGGAAGGAAGGAAGGAAGGAAGGAAGGAAGGAAGGAAGGAAGGAAGGAAGGAAGGAAGGAAGGAAGGAATTCGGAAGGAAGGAAGGAAGGAAGGAATTCGGAAGGAAGGAATTCGGAAGGAATTCGGAAGGAATTCGGAAGGAATTCGGAAGGAAGGAAGGAAGGAAGGAAGGAAGGAAGGAATTCGGAAGGAAGGAAAACCAGTGTATTCGATGAACACCATAGAGTATTCCTGAACTAGGTTATTTCACACACAATTCATCTACTGAGAACTTCATAACAGTGTATTATTTCCTTAATTGCCAATTAGGCAGGCGCTTCTATCACAATCCAGTAACTGTGTTCTGTGTTTCACCATTTCCCTCAGAGACGCAAAAAATGGGAATGTAGAAGTATTTCCCTACACCAGCTCTAGGGAGGTCATTAAGCGATCACCCCTACGATTTTTAGGCTACATTGATCTGGAGGTCACAGAAAACTGTTCAACGGAGTTGCAAAACAAGCGTGGTTATTTATTTTTTCTTATTTCTCTTGTAGGATGCTACATTCCTTAATGTCATAAAGGTCACTTCAGTGCATCACTAGGGCCATAACACGAGAAGAAAACGTCTCTGGCAGAATGGATAAACATCATAATATAGAAACTTTACTTTTACTGCATATGCAAGAGATGAAGACTGCAGAAACTTCTTTTTCAAAGTTACTGATGGCTTTTTCAGCTGAAGAAAATACATTTCTTCCCCTCAATAGCAGAGGAATTAGTATTTTATGGTTAAATCTTGCTGATTTCAGCCAGATGTCACTCTTAGCAATATGCTTCCAGACTGAAATATTTCTTTTTTTAGGGGACCACTTAATGCTTAAAAACAAAGAAACAAAGGATCGAAAGAAATCTCCCAAATGACAAACAGACCTCAATCAAGGAACCAGATTACTCTATATTTATTGATAACAAGAACAACAACAAAGATTCACATAAAACTCTACTACTTTTAGATTTAATTTCACAGAGAGGAAATACAAAATGATCAAGCATCAAGCAGCCCCTTTGATAACACAGAAACAAGTCATATCAATTTTCATGTACACAGGGGAGATTACAAAAGCCTTATTTCTTGATTTATATACCGTGAAGAAACATATGATACTGCTTTTTGGATGAGTTTGAATGGTTTAAATCATGGGCAGTTGATCTTTCTTGTGCCAGCCAGATGCTCCAAGCCCAGAAAAGGCCCTTTTTTAAGAAAAGTAGCCAACAAACCCTTCTAACCCATAAAGTGCTTCCCTTACAGAGCTAAAAAGGGGATTGTTAAACTTTTTGTGCTACAATGAAGCTGTCAAAGAGTCCAGGCTGACGATGGTGATTTGACTGACAGGAGCCTTAACATTTATTGAAATAAATTGTTACTGTAATCATAAAACTCCAGGAAAACAATACTGTTTTAATACTCAATTGTTTTGGTTGTTCTTATTATATTTATGACTTCAAAAATAGGAGCACCTACTATTTTTAATAGCACCTACGTATAGCATAAGGTCAATGAAACTGACCTGCTTGCTCAGTTTTCTTATCCAAAATTATCCAAATTCCCTCACACTCCGGAAAAGCTTGAGGAAAAGACTCCCTACACCCCTCTTGGAGCCTTTTGTGAGAGAAACAGAGCAGAGAACCCCACTTCCAAGCCTTGGGCAGACAGCACTGGCAAGTTCCACAGGAGAGGCAAATCCCCCTCTGATACCTCCCTCTTCCTCCCACCCTCCATGGCTTTGCACCTCTTCTGTCACCCTTCTCATCACAGCGTGGAAGGGAACCAGGGCTCGACCTCAGAACTTATTTCCAGGTTCCAGCGTGAGGGTTTGGGGTACATTCAGCTGCCAGCACCCCAATTTTAGCTGCAGAGCAGCCTCCTACAATGGATGTTCATCATGAAAATGAGCATTTTCAGCTTGCACAACTTAATTCTATTAAATTACGACGCAGTAGTAGGGTGTAGAGGTGCATTTTAGATGTGATAATGGCTGTTTCCTACTAATGTGTTCTAATTCTTGGTAAAGTCTTCCCCACAGGGATCTTTAACCCTTTAAAAGGTGGGAGTAGTTGATGTTATATGCAAGGTGCGCTTAGAAGAACACCTGCTGTTTGTTCACAATCTGAAGGCACTGATTAAACGTTAATTTATTACAAAATATCTGATGACCTGTTAAAATTTGGGGGGGGAGGGGGAAGACAATATCAAAACAGATTACCTTTCAGTAAAGTAAGTGTTGCTACAACAGTTTGGCCGTCACACAACACATTCCCTCACTTGTAATTATGAAGGACCAGCTATTTAATTGTTCATTTATTCAGTATTTCCCTTGAAATAGTAAAAGGTCGGGTTTCTACGAGTTCATTAGACCCCGTGGTATCCATGGCACCTGCTTTGCTTTGGGTCTATGTCACAGTAACAAAACACCAAACCTGACTCATTTTTACAGCCTATGGTACAGCTTCGCTGGGCTTTTGTGCTCCCCAGCTGCCACCAAATAATGATAGTATTATATCACTAAGTAATTTTTTATCACAGAGAAGTATGTAACACGACAAGAAAGGGGTGATATAACTTACACTGCCACCTGCTGTGAAACACACCACCGCTGCGTAGCAAGTAAAATCAGTGAGTGGGATCAATGCCTCATCATAACCCCACTTTAAACACGCTGCTGGTTGAGTAATTGTGACACAAAACCAGCATGACAGTAAGTGCATTTTCCCTGAAACTCACTGTGTGTTCATCCGAGCAGTGTTACGAAGAAGCCAGGAAGTGATTTTCATGGCGGGCTGTCAGCCAGAGGGATTTCCCTGCAGGATGCTGTGCTCAGACCAGTGCTGATGAGCAGACTTTCTGTGCAGTACCCTTCTCCCAGCACAGCCAGGAGGGCACAGTTACAAAAGCCACCTGCAAAGGTTTTAGGCTGCCCACAGCTCCCCTCACGGGCCTGCAACCACCCAGCATCAGGCTCAGCTCTGCAATTTCCTCCATAAATAATTCCATTTGGTTGAACTTTGTGTGTGTTGATCCACACTTATTCTTCTGGGACACTCTTGGCATGCTCTTTACCCTGTGCATGATCAGGAAACCAAACCAGACCTGTTCATTTTGCTGCAGATCCTTGCAAATTGAGTTTTCTGGGACTGCTGGATCTCACTAGCAGCTCAGAGCTCATTAGGGAATCTAATTTAATGTCCTGGCAGTGTACAACTGCTTCCCACAGCATGCATGGATACCTGGCAGTCCCTGGATTTGGAAGCCCCCCAGCAGTGGTGCTCCCACTGTTCCAACTGGAGACTGAGTCCAACTCTCTGAAAGGAAACAGTGACTGTTTTTCCTCCTCTGGTTTCCCCTGCCAGAGCACACTGCTCTTTTTTTTGTATCTGTTCTAGGCCTCTACCAAACCAGCAAAGGGAAGTTTGTCTCCTGAGAGCCCATGACATGAAACCTTTGACCAGAAAAAAAACCCCAAGTCACTCTGCAGTCTTCAAAGGCACCTCCTGGAGCAGCTCCAGCTCAGGACAGCCCTGTTCTGAGTGGGCTGGGCTGTGTGGCTCAGTGCTCCCTGGGTGCAGGCAGCCCAGGAGTGCTGCCAGAAGCCTGATGAATAGAAGATAAGCTCATCTCTCAACTCTTCCAGCCCAGAGTCAGGAGCTGATCTCCCCGGGCTCCAGCCCTTGCCTGCTCCAGCTAGTGGCCACATTGAGGTTCCTGCTCCCTAAGAGGTGGCAGAGGGTCATCCTTTGGCACAAAGGTCATCCTTGGTGTTTCAGGTACAGGAAATACAGGACAGGGTCAGAACACCCATTTCGTGCTCCCCAGATTCTTGTGACCTCATCATCCCCAGCCACACTGAGGGTTTTTTTTTCTTGCTGCTAGTCTTTGGCTGTGCAGCCATGTAGATGCTAAAAAGGCTGGCAGAGAAATTTTCCTATATTTTACACCTGTTTGTGAGAGTCTCCTTTCTCACACAAGCTGGCTGTCAACAGTGTAGAGGGTTTTGCAAACCAAGACTTTATCTCATAGGTGCAAACTTGTTATGCACAGTCTTGTTTTCCCTACTGAAGAAAATATTTTGACATAGGCGTTGTAGCATTCAGCCAATCACTCTGGGAGGTGTATGGTCAAGCACCCAATAATGTTATCCCACTTTTGCAAACAATGCTACATAAATGAGTCTGAAACTAATGAAATAATTCCATTCTATCCTGGGCTTGAATTCCGTGTCGTTCATCTCGCCATCCCTGTGGACAACAGTGACACAGCCAAACTTCCCTGGAGGATCTGGGAAGTTAAGGAAGGGGTCAGGTCTATCACCCACTGCTGCTCCCCTAAGAGGGCACACAAGTGTACACAACATTGTCTCCACAGAGGTGCAGAAATGTGACTTTCAACCCTTTTGTAATTCTCTTCTTGTCACCGGGCTCACACACCCTGAATTCCGCTTTTTACCTCACGTCAATCCTTGTAGTCCCGATTTTTTCTTTTCTTTGATCACACAGGAGGTCTTCATGCCACGTTCAAAACTCAGTCCGTCCTCACCTTTCCACCTCTCTCCATCATTTGTCAAGCCAGATATAAAATCTGTCTCACAGATTAAACATCGCCTGAGAGAAAGGAAAAAATGACTGGAAGCTGTCTCCAACTCTGGCTTGCCCTGATAGCAGATGGACAGTATGTTGAAATCTCTGCCCTGCCTTTTACAAGATCAGTTGATGGCCATGGAGTTCTGCTGCTATTTTTAAAGCTTTAATCTCCTCCTGGCAACAGGGAAAGTGGATGCGTTGCTACCGCTTTGCAGATCCGTGCTGCTGCTCCTCTCTCTGCGGAGAAAACCAGGGGTACCACTCCCTACAAAATGTCATGGTGGGATTTTCAATTGCTCTTGGCTCTGACCCCTTTAACAAGCAAAGTGGAGGGCAGAAATGCACTTTCAAGTACTTTTAACAACGTCACCTTAAAATTACTTGAACGAGGATTCTTATGTAAGGTGGGTTTGAACTTCACTCTTCAAATACCATTAAGGTGGAGGTGAGAGATGCAGGGTCCCTTGTTGGCGCTGCATTCCCCACAAGACAACAAAACCATAAATAGAAGCAGCACTTTGTCTACATTTCATTCAGACACAAAACCTTGACTCAGGTCTTGTGGGGATGTGGCAGAAGCCCTGGGATAATGCAGGTCATGGCAAAGCCAGTGAAAATGCTTGCAAATTCACGTCCTCTACCTCTCTGCCCAGCCTTTGTTCTTCAGACCTCTGACAAAGTCGTCCAAATGTGCCCAACAACTTCTATTAGCCTGAGCAAAACTGCAGCTACTTCAGAAGAGGTCATGCCCCCAGGAGGATAAACACCATTAAAATACAAATGTCCGTCGGAGAAAAGCCAGTGACTCATCTGGCCAGCAAAGGGCAGGCTTTCCCAGCCAGGCACAGGCGAGTCGCCTTCTCCTCCGGCCCGGCACACTGACGGGGACACAGTGCCATCAGCTGGGCACTTGCAGCCACCGGCCCAGTGTTGTATTCCCACCCGAAGGCAGGGGCTACGCGCATCTTTTCCCTGGAGAAGCTCCTTGCGGGAGACAACAGCGCACGCAGAACCTGTGCCTGCCCTAAGTGAGCAGGGCAAGCCAGCCTGCAGCACAAAACCAGGATTAGGAGGTCTTGAGCCCATTAAGAGGACAGCAGCTAATCCTCGCTGCGAAGGAGCTTTAGGGACCTTGTGTCCTGAAAGGTGCACCCTGCCATCCACCAGCACTTGTTACCTGGAGGTTGCCATGTTTGCTGGTTTGGGCTGGGGTAGAGTTAATTTTCTTCAGAGTAGCTAGGCTAATGGACAGGGCTCTTTTGGCCCTGTGCTGAAAACACTGTTGATAACCCAGGGAGGATTTGTAATGGCTGAAGAGTGATTGCACAGCATCAAGTCCTTGCCTGCTTCTCGCAGCGCCCCACCAGCAAGGGGGTGCACAGGGATTTGGGAGGAGGCCCAGCTGGGAGAGCTGATCCCAGCTGACCACAGGGATATTCCAGACCATATGGTGTCGGACTCAGCACGCAGAGCTGGGGGGAGAAGGAGGAAGAGGGTGTGCTTGGAGTGCTGGCCTTTGTCTTCTCGAGCCACCTGTGATGGAGCCCAGGCTTCCTGGGGATGGCTGAACACCTGCCTGCCCACAGTGAATTAATTCCTTGCTTTGCTTGCCTCATGTGTGTGGTTTATCTTTTCTCATTCTTTTCTCTCTGTATTTATCTCATCCCATGAGTTTTCTCACTTTTACCCTTCTAATTCCCTCCCCAATCCTGTTGGAGGGACAGTGATGCACGGAGGGACAGCAGCTGCACGGGGCTCGTTGCTGGCCAGGGTTAAATTGGTGACATCAGTGGTGGCCCTAGCCCTAGAAGCAGTCTGCCATGGAGGCAAAAGCTTCTGCCACAATTTGCTTCAGGAATCTCTTCAGAAGAAATGGGCAGTCCACATGACAAGCTGGAGAAATAGCATTCCTTAATCTTTAATGGCCAGAGGAGTGCAGCTGACTGCACAGCCCAGCAAAGGGCAGGCAGCCCTGAAAACCTCATTAATTATGCTCCCTCTCTTCCAAACTGCAACTGGCCTCTCCACTGGAGTATACCAGCACATCTCTCCCGGAAGGGGAGAGCTCTTATTTTCTCTTCTCCTCTTGCCTTCTGGTCCCTGAAAAAACCAGGCAGCTGCAGACCCTTTTTCCTGGGAGCGCTTGCTGTTATGCCAGGTGAAAAAAAAATCCCTTTCTCTTCTTTTTCCCCTCTTTTTGTTACCTCTGCTCCTCCGCAGTTTATCTCCTCACTGCCTGTCTTCTTTCTGCTGCTGGCTGGCTGCAGGGCTTCTCAAACCTGGTTTTAAAATCCAAAGTGACTTTCTGGACTGCATGGCTCTGGGCCAAGCCTTCACAGGCAGTGGCTAAGAAATGTACTTATTCCCTGCTCTCTGATGTGGGTCAAAGCTTATTCCAATAGGTGCTTTGGCATGAGAGGAGCAACCTCAGAAACTGACAATGTGATGGGATTTGAAGGACTCAGGCTTCAGCTTCAGGGGTGGGTGACTCCTGAGCAATGTACATGTAGTTTTTGTTTCTGTCCAGCAGCTCTCATTAACTCCTCTGGCTCTGCTTAACTGGAGCCATGTATGTGGGTATATCCTGTTTATACAGATATATCCTGTCTCCTGAAGAGTTTCTCTCTCCGGGTTGTTGAGGGACCTTTCCAGCCTGAGCAGTCAGGAGGCTCTCTAGGAGTCACAGTCCCACTACCCAAGTCTTTAACTGATGGGACTGAAGCTGCTTCTCAGCAGACAGTGAGAGACATCAGAAAAGAAAGAAATTCACAGTAGTTAAGTGACATTGAAGGCCAAACTCGACTGAGGTGGGTCCTTTTCTTCAGTAGAAGAAAAATGCAATCCACAGCAGAGCAGTGTCCCAGCCATGGCACAAGCCTTTTGCCAAGGCACAGGGCAATGGACGGCATGAGCAGAACTGAGATTTTACTGGGCTTGGATGCTCCCTTTTATCACTCCCACAGCTCACGGAATTTGATGCCAGGACAGTTTTCTAGGATGGAGAATGGCTGTTTTCTCTCAGTTCTGGCTACCATGAGCTGTGGCACTGAAGGGTTGTTTTCTGCAGACTTGGACGTACCCAAAACATGCACCACTTATTTCCACAGGCAGTTTCTGTTTGCTCTACTGATCTGGACAAGACTGTGACCCAGGGCACAGCTGCGAGTGTCTCTGTGATACTTCTGGTGCCATGGCATGGAGTGGGAGCCGGGAAGTTCAGAAGTTTGTCTCAAGAGGAGAATACGCTCAGACAAAGGAGCTGACTTAAAATACGGGTGTGAAATGGTGTGTGGTGTACAAGGGAAAGTCGTGCATGGTAGCAATATCAACAGTATGAAACCTAGGGACATGGAAACAGGAAGTGGGAGAGAAAAGAAATGTGGGGTTTAACAGTGAAAGGTACTCTGGAGAGCACAGGGTGTCTAACTGATTAGCTTAGGTATGGTTCTCTGTCATATCTTCAGGAATTTTTTTGAGCTTTAACCTTTGTAAGAACACACGAGGAGTACCAGGAGCATGTACAGGTGTTTTCAACAAACCCACTAAATTAATCTGCATGGGGCAGGATGTTTATGTCCTCTGGAAGAGGCTGTGGTTCATCACAAGGTCAGAAATACTCTCCTCCAGGAGCTACAGGGCTCCTGTGGGGCAGCCTGCTCTCCATGCATTGCCTTCCCAGCTAGCTGTGCTCACAGGAATCAGGTTTCTACCCAGGCAAACAGCAAAACTTCCAAATCCGAGTGCTCTGACTGATAAAGGAGGTGCTCCATGCCACATTTCTTCTTTTTCTTACTTTCTCTTCCCCTCAGAAATACCCAAAGTTTGAACTCCAGGTCTGCAGGGAGCAGAGAGCCAGCACAGCCACTCTGCTACCTGGTACAGGATGTGTCCTTAATGGATTCAGACTCCAAGTTTTTCTGTCACATCGATGATGTCAAGCTGGAGTTGGGGACAAAAGTATTTCATCCCACCTATCCTGATTTATTATGTACTAAATGACAATGGTGTTTTTTACATTAATCTCACTAAACTCCTTTCCTCCCTCCTTGCAATTCAGTGCTACCAGAGAAAGATTTACCACTGACTTACAGTGCTTTAAATGATAAAAATACTATTTTTAAAGATTCAAACCCTCATTTGACACCATATTTATGGTGGGCATGAAGGCAGCACTAAGTGAAGAGCAATTAAAGTCTCAGGGTTTGGGGTTTTTTTGTCTCATCCCACAGGTTTTCTCACTTTTACTCTTCAGATTCTCTCCCCCGTCCAGCTGGTGGGGCGGTGAGTGTGTGGTTTTGTGATGGTTGGTTGCCAGCTGGGGTTAAACTACAATACATGTATAAAACCAGAATTACAGTGGATTTAAACGGGAATTCCAGGGGAGCAAAGCCAGTCGCTCAAGTTCCAGAACACATTTTACTCTCCTCCCTTTGTAAATGGAAGACTAATAAGAAAATTAATTTAAAAAATCAAAGCTCTGCTATACTAAGTATATGTACATAACACACAGTTCTTACCACAAAGCTGTGTTTGTGCGCAGATTTTAATTTTAAATAGGTGCAGAGCCTACTGTAGAAACAATAAAGCAGATTTGATAGTCACAGCCTTCTCCGCGTGCACATAAATAAAACCTTACTGTGTCTCCTCCAGCGCAATGACTGACTCAGAGAACTGAGGGAAAGCCTGTTTTCCTCTGCCCACTGTCCTCTGTTCAGCAGAACTCTCTGAGAGAGGCAGCAGAAGCTGTTACTGGGGAGAAGGGAACTTTGCAAATCTTATTTTCTCGAGTTACGACAGGAACGCCGCATGAGTTGCATTCAAAGACCACGAGCCGTCAGCAGACCGACTTCTGAGGCTCTGTTGTTCATCGAGCTAATGAAGCGATAAACAAGCATTGTCATGGTCTCTTAGCCCACCCACGGTGACTCCCTGCTGTGCAGCTCAGCCATTCTCAGGTAGTTCGATGGCAGGAAAGCCGGGGAAGTCTTTATTGTTCTCAGATCATTTCATGTCCCACACACGGAGGCTTCTCTGCCGCTCCACCGATCTTCCAGTGAGTGGCTGTTTGTGCTGGCGGCTCCCGACCATCTCAAAACAGGAGGAAAAAAATAGGGAAAAACAGGGGAAAAACAAATAAAGAATGATGCATCAAGAAAAAGCCAGCACCAGTGAAAACCCTGCTGAGGCAGTCCGTCTATGACTCACTCCTTGCTTTGTCCGCTTACAGACCCTCAGAAACACGGGAGGGCTCCAGGTCCATGGTGGGAGTGAGTGACCTCGTGGGGCTGGTCTAACCACCTCCAAAAAAGGCCTTTCCAAAGTCACAGGGACCTGGAGCTGCGCAAGGAGAGGAGTTGGTTGGTGCCAGAGCCACACTGAGTGGCACATAAGCAGCTCCAGCCCTTCTCAGAGCCAGCACAAAGGAAATTTACGGTCATAAAGACCTTCTTCCTCCCTTGTTATTTGGTTAGCTTGGTTCCTCAAACAGTTTTTGTATCATTTTTAACTACTTCCAAACCTTCTTCCATACAGAAATGTAACGACTTCTACCTTCTCCTCTCATATCCCATCGATTTATCTGGCACTGCAAATAAATAGAAGTGCTGTGGTCCAGCTATTGTTTGAAGAAAATACAACAACAGCCTTATCTTATGCCTGGAGCAGCAAGAAGTCTTGTGACTTTCAAGGTAGTAAGAGCTTTTAGGAGGCAGCCAGGTAAGGTCAAATCTTGGTTTATGCTTCAGGTGTTAAGTGTAAGGAAGCGCTATGTTTGGTGGCAGAACAAAACTGCTCTGGGGAAAAATCATTCCTGAAAATTCTAACCTTTGTTTTAAACAAAAATGTGATGAATAGATGCATCTAATTCACCATCCTGCATGGAGACAGATTAAATGCAACTTCTACTTGTATTATTCCGTGATTGCCCAAATTGGTCCATTACTGTTTTAGGGGCCTGAAGAATTTCTTCCTCCTTCAACTTCTTGCCATTGTTTCCTTTGGGTCTTCTGTCTGTGACATTTCTTTTTGGCCTAAAATACGCTAAGAATGTTAACTTTGACGATACTCTTTATCCCCTCTAGCACCACCATCTGTGCCAGGGCCTCACCACCCACAGAGGGAAGAATTTTCTTCCCAACACCTAATCTAACTAACGCTGCTCTCTGTCAGTATGAAGCCATTCCCCTTGTCCTGTCACTCTCGGTCCTTTTAAATTGTCTCTCTCCATCTTTCTTGTCGGCTCCTTCAGGTATTGGAATTGAAATTAGGTCTCCCCAGAGCCTTCTCCTCTCCAGGCTGAACAATCCCAATTCTCTCAGCTTTTTCTTGTAGCAGATGTGCCCCATCCCTCTGATCACCTTGGTGGCCGTCCTGTGAACTTACATCCACAACAGCGCTGAAGGAACCCACAAAACTGTGGAAATATTTCTCGATGGCGACACTTCCCCTGCACTTGCTGTTTCGAAAGAAAAAATCACGTAGGAAGATGTGTGGTTGAATGTTCCCACATAATCCAGACCTGGAATTAAGATATGGGCCCACAGCTTCAGAAATCAATGTAACCAGCCACCCCAATACACCGCAGAGGGTTTCAGTGTTACTGGTACCCTGAGTGTCTGACCACAGGCACTACTTCTGACCCAGCTGCCTCCCAGGCCAAGAGATGAAAAATCCCTTTGGATTTTAGTATTTTATTTCTGAACTGTTTGGGGAAACCCTTGTTTCATGGGCTCATGGTCATGGTCAGCGTCCTCGCCTCTGGTCAGCCTGAGGCGTGGCAGTCTGACCACGCATGATTTTCCTTCCTCTTCTTCCAACTGGTTTCAAATTGAGATTACCAGCCCGGGCTGTGGGTGTTAATTGGAAAAATTAAGACATCAGGTACCTGGAAGATACCAAGAATGTTCAAACCACAGCCAAGGCCCAGTCTGGTACCAGTTGATGCTTTCCCAGGAGATCTCTGGATGGAGCTGGGACGACTGGATGCTTCTGCATCCTCTTGCCCTGGATTTGTGCAGTGCTGCCAATGGGGAAGGCACAGACACAGTGGGAGAGGACTCACAGAGGCAGAGATGGCTTAAGAGAGGCATCCTTTGCCACCTTCACTGGCAGGGGGCAAAATCTCCCCACAGTGATGTATTTCCACACTGGAACTGGGCTCCTGTCACTGTGTCCATGCCAAAAGTGCTGCATTTTAATTCCAGCACAATGCTCAGAGCTGCCAGAAAACCACCACGCTGCACTTCAGCCCAGTGGCTGCATCTCTGCCAAATGCCATCACCATGAAATTACTATTCCTTTCCAACACCAGAGCACTGGAAAAAAAGCCCCTTCCTAAGATTGGATTAGTGAGCCGTGATGTAAAGCAAAGCTGCCTCACAGGACATCCAACCTCACGATACCCAGAGAAGGGAGTGGAGCTGGGAAGGGTCTGGAGCAGCAGGAGAGGCTGAGGGAGCTGGGAAAGGGGCTCAGCCTGGAGCAAAGGAGGCTCAGGGGGGACCTTGTGGCTCTGCACAAGTCCCTGACAGGAGGGGGCAGCCGGGACGGGGTCAGGCTCTGCTCATAAGTCCAACTGGACTGTCCAGTGCAGGGACACCTGGAGGAGGTGACACAGGAACATGTCCAGATGCAGTTTGAATGTCTTCAGAGAGGCAGCCCTCCACAAAAGTTTGGAAAAAGATGGCATTATAGATGTATAATATGTCAGAGGATCTCCTAGGCAACTTCCAGACTTGGTCACTTAGGGCACGAGCATTTCAAGCACTGAGCACAGGTAAGTTGTTTTGCACAGTAATTTCTTGCACAGCCTACTATCACTGTTTCCTGCGTTTAATGGTTGTCCACGAGCACAATTTTGACAGCTTTTTCTGTGCTACAATTATTATCTTCAGGTCTCTTCTTTCACCTCTAAATAATTTCCTGCACTTAAGCACCATTATTCCTCCAGTTGCACAATTATGTCGCCCCCTTAAAACCCATGCTGTATTTGGGCATGAAGAATACACTGCTGGATGCATCCATTCTTTTTTTTTTTTATTATTTCCTTTTAAACTAAAAATAACAAATAATGAAAGGAATAAACGCCCACAACTTGGTATTGTCCTGTTGCACAGCAGTCACGGAGACACCAGCTCTAAAGTAGCTTTTCCAACAAAAACGCCGGAGAAGGTTAAGAGGAATGTCGGTGGGCGAGCTGTTCAGCGCCCCGCCACCCTCGCTGGAAAAGTTGAGGCGGAACTTCTGGTGCCAAGCTGGTGTCAGTGGGCACCCCCAAGGGCAATTGGGAGGTATTTACAGGGATTGCAAGCATTTATAGGAGTTGAAGAGACGCCCTCTCAGGGCGAACAGACCAGCGCGGCCCCCTCCGCCCATCCCAGGGTGCGGCCGGGACTCGAACCCGCGGCCCGGGGGGGCGCGGCGGGCGCGCAGGCGCGCGCAGGCCCGGTGCGCGCGGGGCGGGGCGGCGCGGGCCCTTATCCCGCGGGAGCGGCGGGGCCGGGAGCGCATCCCCGCACCCGCGTCCCGCCGGCGCTGCCGCCGCGCCCTGCTCGCCGACATGGACGAGGAGAGGGTGAGTCCCCGCGGGGCAGGGGCTGCGGGCCGCCCCGGGAGCCCGGCGGGTTTTTTTTTTTCCCGGCGCTCGGCCTGGGAAGAGGGGCTGTGCGGGAGGGAGGGGGAGGGATGCTGGCGGAGTTCTGGGGGGACCCCGAGTCCGCTTCCCTCCTGGATGTGTCTCTCTCTCTTTCTGGGGACAGTCCAACCTCACCTGGCCTCGTTCCTGTGTCACCTGCGCCAGGTGAGCCTGCTTTGCCAGGAGGGTTGGGCTGGGTGATGCCCGGAGGTTCCTTCCAGCCCTGCGTATTCCGCGGTTCTGGAATGAAGTGCTCCAGGGGTTGAGGAGCTCTTTCACTCTGTGTATCCTGTCATAAATAATTATGGTGCGTGCCTAAGCCCTTCTGTTTACCGTTGATGTAATCTATTATTGAAGGGAGCTAATGCATAAAAGGGTTTTGTAGGGGATTTTTTTGTTGTTTTCTTCTTTTTTTTTTTTAAAAAATAATTTTATTTATTTGTTTTTTTTTAATTCCCTCCTTCCCTTGCTTGCCATCAGACTCCTCGGGGAACTCTCTGAAGAGCAGAGATGTGCCCACCTGAGCGTTGGGGCTTTCTAGGGCAGATACCCCCCCTGTGAAAAGTTGTGACTCAGCCTCTTGGCTTCCAGTCCATCAGTGCAAGAGGGCTCTTACTGTGTTCTGTGGACCCTGTGCTTTCCTCAGCTTGGGAACGTGTGGGGCCTGAGTAACTTAGTGCTGGATAATGGCTTGAAATTTACAGATCAGTGTAATTTTGTCGTGCTAAAGCCGAGCCTCAGCACTGTAGGAGTTAGTGGGAAATCACTGAGGAAATTAACTCTATCCCAGCCGCAAAAGAACCTGGTGTGAGTTCACAGCTGGCAGCCCAAGGCTTCAGCAAATCCAGCTCCTGATCCTAAGCAAGCAATGCTCTAAATCACAAAATATTGTAACTCTACGTAACTCATTTTACATAAAACTTATTTATGCTAAGCAGCTGCTATCTCTGGAGGTGTGCTTTGGAAGGTGAGATGTGAAATGCCATAAAAAGTGTGCTTCTGGTAGAAACTCTGTGAGTTTGGGCCTGTCTGCCTTTGCCTGCTCTGTGTGAGATTTGTCCCTCTGGGGGAGGAGTAAATGAGGGCTGCCCCTGCTGTGGGTGCTCTAGGTAGATGTTTCTGAGTGGGGTCACGGATCATACTTGAATTCCAGAGGTTCTGAATACAGCAGTAAAACTGCAGTGGATCTCGTATTTTACAGTGCTTTCTCTACCAAGGGTTAACTTGCTAATGTCACCTGTACTGTACAAAGTTCTCCTTCAAACTCTGGCAACTTCACTGTGTTGACAAGTGCAGGAGATTAAATTGATGGGGGCTAAGTAAGCATGTCCTCCTTGAAATTTGATCTGGATATGAAGGTTATAATGTCTCGTGATTTTGTCCTGGGCCCAGCACTGCTTCAGGAACTGTTCTGCTTGCAGTCAGCTCCTGAGCCTTCAGTATGATCTTGAGCAAGTTCGTAACTCGCTTCTTATACAGAACTGCTGTGATTGTTTAATTTACCAAAATTTAGTTTTTATGAGGTGCCTGTCTGCTTCAAGAGGTGCCATGTCGTGTTAGTTACTCACTATTCAAAGGAGGGTGTTTTGTTTTTATCCACCCATCAAGACTACAAACTACATGTTGTAGGGCTTCCCATCCTTTTTCCTATCCTTTTTTACTCTTTATCCTCTGCTCATCCACGCTCTTGCTTCACCAAAAGGGAAGAGCAGCATGAAGCTCACTGACAGCAGCAAAAATTACCTCTGTGATAAACATTTCATAATGCTTTGAAAATCCATTTGAAACTGATCTCACATAGAGGTCAGAGAGAAAGCTCAAAGAAAATTGCTTGTAATAGAATTCTGTGAAATACTGCATTTATCAGTGGGCAATAGAGTTAAATGTCTTTTAGTGCAGGAATACCAAGAAACTGTGCTGGGCTTAGTGCTGTTGAAATTCTTCTGTAAACTAATGTAGAATGTAGGCCTCATCTCCTGCTTACATTGGTAATTTTTCTAGAACATTTTGTTCCGTGAAATTATACTGATTTCTCAGAAATTCCCCTTAAAAGAAGAAATGGCAACATTGCAGCATGTTTTTAATTTGGCATGTATGGTATGTCTGGAAGGAAATCTATGTTCTACATATCAGTATTAGAAGATTGTGTTGGAAAATAGAGTAAGATAGTGGTTCCTAAAAGCTGCCTTTTTTGTTGTGGTGGTTTGTGCATTGGTGTTTTAGAAAAATTCTGTCTTCTCTTGGTGGGTACTTTTAAAGGGCGTTCAAACTCATTAAAATTTCACCAAACCTGGTTGAATTTCTTGACAGAGGAATTGGCAGCTTATTTAAAAAGAGCCATGCCAACCCACATTTAGTCAGTTAAATGTAACTTCAGGTAAAAATTCTTGTTTAACAGCTGGCTTGCAGTTGCTGCCCTGTGCTTGGCTGTGTAAAGGCCTTTTAAATGTTCTTCACGTGTAGTTATTTTCCTTTATTCATGATGTAGCTATAAAACCAAGCATCATTGTTCAGCAGTACACACAAGAACACTTTTCCCCCATGTGTTGCAGCTGAGTAAGCCCTAAGATCCGTGCTGAAAGAGGATTGTGAGTTTTCCGTGTTCATCCAAATTGACAGTTGCGCTCATAGGATCTAAGGCTTATCTCCAGGCTATCTGGCCTGTGAAAACAATTGCCTCTGGTCAGTAGTGAATGCAGAAGCAGCTGGCTGGACAATGGCTATTCATCTGGCATTCTGATGTGTACAAAATTGCCTTCAAACGTTCTCAGTTTTCACCAGACAGGAAAAGGTTCAGTAATGAAGTGGTCAAGGTTTTTTGTGCCTCTGTTTCTGAAAGAAGCCAAGGTCTTGTTTCTGTTCCCCCAGAGTCCAGAACTGAGTCATTGCTGTCTGACCTGTCACATCTGTATGTAACACCATCAACACCTGTGGTAAAAACACTAAAATTTGTTTTTTTCTACTCGTGGTTTAACTTCCCGAGTATGACACTATTAAACAGGAAGGGGACTGGAATACCCATAAACACCTCATTGCAGATTTGTTGGGAGCTGCCTAGGAGGGGGTCAGAAGAAAGAGGAAGGAGCACAGCTTAGGACGAGTGGAGAAGTTCCTTAAACCTGATGTAGTGTTGAGGTTCACTGTGGGTGTTGTGAAAGGATAAAATATTTTTCTTGCTTTTTAGCAAACAAATGTGATCTAGGTAGTACATGGTTATTAAGAAATTGCTTCTGGGAGGGACTTCTGCAACATCCATTTGGTGGTCTGGCTGTTTCCAGGGTGTGTTTATTATCTCTCTGTGCCTTGGTTTCCTAAATTTCATCAGGTTACAATGTTAGAATGAGCAATTGTAACTGTAGGTCAACTGATTAATAATGTATTAATTAAGACAGTGTTTACCTGTCTTTTTAGAGTTAGATTTGCTTCTAAAACTTCTTGTCAGCCAGCCTGAATTAAATTACAGAACGTTCTTAGTGAACTCCTCATCCTTTATTTTTACATAGATATGCTGATATGCTTTAACAATACAACCTGAGTTAATTTTAAGTATCAACATTGATGTGTTTTTGTCAAATTCTTGGAATATGTGGCTGGCTGCTCAACCAAATTGGACTTGGTGGTCCTATTTAATTTAAAATAAGTTTTGATGTACTTTAATAGTTTTGCTGGCTTGGTATGTGTTTTTTGTAAGCTGAATCTACTGCTTTTTGTACAGCTGGAATGCATATCACTGGAATAACCTTGATTCTCTTTCTCAGCTGTCAGTAAGCTTTCCTCTTTGAGGTCACTTTTAATTTGAATATAGAAATTACTCACCCAAAATGTTTTCCCACTTGTAGAATAAGTTTACAGATTATTCTATATACAGAATAAATCTGTAAAAGCAAACTGTGAGTGTGGTTATTTCACACTAGCTTCTTTTGACACGAGGAAATCTTGTATTTTCTTCTGGCTTTCCTTTTACCAGCTTTAAAAATTTTTTTTTATTGGGTCTCTGTTTGACTGCACAAGCACCAGCTTTGTGGTGCCAGTGGGTGTTTTGGTGCAGGTGACTTGTGTAGAAAAACACGTGAAACGGTGGGGTATCTTAAGGCAGGTTCTTGATTTCTCTTAGACTAACACCTGGAGATCTTTAGTTGGGTGGAATGCTTCCTAGAGCTTTAATATTCTTTCTCTGTACTGAGAAAATGCATTTCCTGATCCTGTCGGAACTGAATTTACTGCAGCTGGAGTGTCTGTGATGGATTTTCATGTATGTTGAAATGGTGATGAGTTTAAAAAACTGCAGGACGGTTTTAACAGCTTCTCTCGCTTGTTTTTGTAATTCTAGGAGACTCTGCAAAGGATTGTCAGTACTCTAGTGAACAAAAATGACGAAATTCACAACTTCATTGACATGCTGAACCATACAATATCAAATGTTCAGGTATTTATATTAAGGCTCATAGCTTGTATCTGAGAGGGGGCACCTTTGCACTTTCATTAGACTCAAACTGGGTAGTGTCTAAAAGATGGGCTGTAAGAGTCAAGTTCAAAATACATCTTCATGTTAGAAGTGGACAGAAAAATGTTTTATTTTTTAGGTCTGTCTCTAGATGGAAGGTGTGCTGGTCTTGCATTTTCTGTGAAAAGCTTTTGTAGAACTTAATTTGTGTGGGAGAGAGAATCTTCAATCTGATGCAAGATCTGAAACTCCCATTAATAGGAAATAGTCTGGGTTTTCAGACTTCTGCTCTGTTTGGCAGACTGAAAAATGATACTTGAGAGGAAATTCTTCACTCTTTCTCTTTTCAGCAGTTTCACATTGTTGGGCTCAAGTTTAGAGTTAGACCTAAATGTTAGAGCATCTGCATGGGTGAGGTTTAGGTTCCCTTGGCCTGTCAGTCAGCCCAAAGTTGTTTCATCCTAAAGCTGAGCCAGGTTGGCTGCAGAAATGGAAATTATCCCGCAGATCTTTAAACTGCCTTCTTGAGTGCAGTTTTTAGTATCAAATGAAATAATTTTATTTGGAACTGGGTAACTTCCTCTTTCCAAACATCTAGCAATCCATATACGATTGTGAGAGGGAAATCAAGGCTTTTGGCGTGGAACAAAGTTGCCACGTGTGCTGGTTCTGTGAAATTTTGAGTATCGTGGAATTTTCACAGATCTCAGCATTCAGTGTCCTGATGTAGAGCCTGCTTAAGAGACTGTTCCATCTTTCCTAGTTGTTTCTTACCTTTTTGATAAGATGAGAAGCAGTCACAAGGTAGCCAGTGGTCATGGCAAAACGCGTGGGGAATAATGTGACTTTCAACGCCTTTGCATTGTTTCCAGTGTTAACAGCATTTTCAATTCTCCTCTCAGGTGAACTCTTCTAATGCCATCAGCGAGCTGGATGAGGAGTTTGATGGTCTGTATTCTGTACTGCATGAGATGAAGGGGAGCATGGCGAACACTATTCAGCAAGAAGAGGCTCGTAAAATTCAAGCTCTGCAGGTAAATAAATAACTCCTTCTGAAAAATTTTGCAGCTACATAGAAGCATTTTTAAACTTCCTCTGTTCCTGTTATGCTATCCCCATTTGTTACACAGCAATATTGATTTTCAGGATTGTCTTGTGACAGTTCCAGAGCTGGTAAAGTCACTGCCTTTTTCAAGGCTGTTGTCACACTGTCATTCAGTGATGAAGTGCAGTCCTGTAAATAGAAATTGTAGTGCACATGAATGTAAGTGTTTATTTCTCTGCTTTCTGAAACCCTGATGCTTGGGGAAACTGGGCATTGAAATTAAATCTGGCTTTTAAGTTAGACTTCAGCTTTTTCCCCCTTGGAGTTGTGGGATGTGCCAAGTATCACTGTGCACTTGCCAAGCAGAGTGAAGTTAGGGCACTGTCAGAGGCCTTGGTTATATAAGGGAATAAGTTGTCGCAGATGCATAACAAATCTGTGTAGTTCCTGGGACTGGTGCTTCACAAACCACTGTTTTAATGGGAATACATCAAATTATTCTTTCTGTTTTTGCTCCAGGATCAGCTGAGCCAGTGCAGCCGTGCCCTGGAGAGCTCAGAAGAGCTGCTGGAACTTGCTGTCCAGTCGCTGGACATAAAGAACCCTGTGGAACTCTTAGAGGTAGAAAATATTGACTGGATGAGTGTGAGACAAGTGTTGGCATCTGTCTGAATTTGAAATATCCTTTGCATTACTCTCCTGGACACTGCAAACTTACCAGGTGCACTTAGAGTGAGGACAGAGAGGTATCTAAAAATACAGTTATTGTTCTGCTGAAAATGCCAAGTTAAGCACTGTAGTCCTGAATTTTTATGCAATTTCTGATATAGCAAGTTGGGTTTTTTCCTTAGTTAGGGTGGGGGGGGAGGGAATACAATGCCTTCCCCTGGACAATTGTTACGCAAACTTGCACGGATGACCCCAGAAAGTGAGGGTGAAATGACTTGTATCTAACTGGAAGAATATACTTGTCAGTTAAGGGAACAGTTCCACATATACAGTGAATCAGCACACTAATGCTTGCTACAGTAATCCTGGTGGTAGCAGTGGGATCAGCCACGCCAAATCCAAGGCCCAACTTTTTTTTCTCTCTGCATTTTAATGGGAACAAGCACACAAATCAAAGTTTAAAAGAGCGAGGGGGAAAGCTGTCTTCCTGTGTCAGTTTTACCTTTTGGCTGCATGTTTGTGTGCTGTCGTGCTTTCTGGGTGTCAGCTTTGATTTATTTGCTTTGAAGAGCAGCAATTCCTAAACACTATTTTTTTCTTTAGCTGGAGCTGTCCTTTCTGTCTTGTAGCAAAGAATTAAGCTAGCTCTTGAACTCTGTGCAAAATGCAGCTTTGACTTTCTTGGAAGTTGTTCTGTTTCAGATCTCTCTAATGCTTTTTTCCAATCAAATACACCAGGGAAAGCTGTCTGAACATTTGCTGGGGGGAAACCTGTTCAGATTTGGAATCTGAAGCTTAAGATGCTGAATCCAATTCAATGAGCTCTAATATGTAGGGTTTGATATTGGTATTACACTTGTGCATTTGGGGATGACATTTTAAGGTAATACTGCCTTGGCTATTAGGCAGCTAATTCTATTACTCTGCTGCTAGGAATAGCAAGTGTTTGTGAAGGAGCATCTCCAGCCCTGACTCCTGTATTGTCACAGATTTTCTTTGGATACTCCAGTAAATCAGTTCAGGAACAACTAGCATAAGACTATTTTTAGATTTTTTTCTATTTTTTTTTTTGGTGGCTTTACTCTCTGAGTTGATTTACCTGGAAGTCAAAAGAACATGAGTGGAAGATTGCAGGAGGGTTCAGTGGTTAGGTACGATGTGATCAGACACTGCTGAGCAGCTCCTCTGGGGTGGGCTGATCCTTCTCTGTCAGTAGCCTTGAAACAAACTAAAGTCAATGAAGTTAAGCTGGGACTGTCTTACAGAAGATGTTGAGTCCTGGCTACCACATAGGTTACAAGACATGGAGATTAAACTGAAGGATTTTGTTGGGAAGTAGCTCTGTTTTATCTACAGCTGTCGTGTAGGAAAATCAGTCAGTAGTTCCTGAAATAACTTTGTTTTGAGATAAAGTAAAGCTACCTCTTAAGCTAAAATATTTCTAAGCAGTTGCTTTTTTTATTCCTGCTTCCCACTTTAGGAATATACGATTGGTTTTGTAGCAGTGACAGCCTGATTTCCTATTTTTTTTTTCAGTGTGATTTGCATTTAGTGAAAAATTGGGAAGTTCTCCACTTTTGACTTCAGATGGGAAGCTGCCTGATGATTCTTGTCTTTTTGAAAGGGAAAATAATTCAGCTGAATGAGAAGCTAGATCAAGGAGCAATGTTAACTCCAAGCATGGATTCAACAGACACAACCAAGCCCGCACTACTTCAACAATAACCTTTTGTCTTAGGTTTGCAGCTCCTTTTGGTGAAGGAGAGGGATTTTTGTTTTTCCACATGCCGGTTGATGTTTATCTTTTAGCTGTCATCACTTCTGCATCTGTTTCAGTGTTATCATTTGAGAAGAACTGCTTGCTGTCCTTTTTGAATGCTGCCATACAGAGAGAGTCTTTTGTTATACTTTTCCAACAATACTTCCTAACTTTCAGAGGAAAAGTTAGAAAAAGTCGTATCTTTTCTTATTTATCAGGGCATGCGTGCTATGTAGTTCAGCAAGTCAGGCATGGTTACTTGACACTAATAACCACTTCTTAGTTTTAAAGAAAATACTATGGCAGTTAAATGTCTTTGACTTGGTTCTGTAGCTCTTAAAAAAGCCATGGAGAGTAACTGATTGAGAGAAGTCTGGAAATACTAGGTCACACTCAGAAAGTTGAGTAATTTGGAATTGGTTCAGTGTAGTTCTGGAAACCAGGTTTCTTTCCCCAGATGTTATGGTGTTGCTGTGCTAACCCATGCTATTAACATGCTTCATGGGACAGTTTATTTTGAGGAAAATCTTAAACTTTTTTTGAACTTCAACTCTGAGCAATGCAGCAGAGATTGTTCTTGGCCTTCTTGCATGTTACTGCCATTGATACTTGCATGGAAATACTAACTACTTTCTCTCTCTTCTCCCTGACATGCATCAAGGCTGCCAGACAGATCAAAGATAGGTACAGTACAAAATCTATCACTTTTATGTCTTTGGATTAGTCTTATCCTTGAAAATGCATTTACTTTGAAAGGGCCATAGTCAGCTTTAATCAAATTAATTGACTCTTTCCTAAGGGTTAGTTACTACAACTTTTGAGGGGGAGCTAAAAACTTCTGTGCTGCTTATGTAGTGTTTTTCTTGGCTTTTCATAACTTTAAATAAAAAGATGTTTTTGATGCAGGGAAGTAGAGCTCTGCATCAGATATTGCTGTAATTATTATGTCTTCAAATATAAATGTATATCATTAATTTTTATTGTTAATAAGCTTATTTGTTATTAATACCTCATGGCTGAAATTTAATGGTGTTTCAAGCTGACTCTGCCCCTTCAAGTGGTGGGAGAATTTTGTTGGTTTGGTTTTTTCCCCAAGTGCTTAAAGACTTTTGCTAGCTAATTTTCCTTCAAAATGTAAAAAAATGTTGCTGTTGAAGTACTTCTGGTGACACTAGTGACCGTGAAATTATTATTTCTGGTAGCTTTTCTTTGCACTATTGTTTAAAAAGCAAAACTTTGCTGTTTCAAAATCACTACTAAGGCCATTTTTCTTCACTTGGAAGAATGCTAACTCTATTCCAAGAGTATGACCTTCTGGTTCAGAAAACCTTCTATGATGTGCATAATATTTTGAGAAGCAGCTCACAGGATGTTGTTGCTCTTGTGGACAAAATAGGTTGGCTTTCAATGTGCAGGTTTTTCAGTGAAGGCTCTGACTTAGTAAATTTTCTGAACTTCTGTGTAAAATGAGTAATTGTTAGATTTTAAATTAATCTTTGCTTTTCCAAGGGTGAAGATTTAGTATCCATAACGGATCAGAGGGATAGCGGATAGTATCAGTGATGGGACTCTTAATACTTTTTATCAGTAATAAGCATCCTCTTCTGGTTTCTCAAAATTCTCACCACATCCTTTGTGGTTCTCTGTCCAAGACTGGTGTCTGAGCAGAAGTTAAAAAGATGTCTGAAGCTGACTGTTCCCTGGTGTTCTCTTGCTGCTAATCAGAGGATTATTCTTCCTTAAGGAGAGATTTACTCTACCCATCTGGCTGAGCATTAATGTGCTCGGCAGCCCATACTGAATTTCAGAACGTGAGCTCTGTCTTGGGAGATCAATTGAATTGTCTTTCATGATGTTCAGCTCAGTCTCATAATTGTCTCCTATCTCAAAATTGCAAAGCTCATCACTCCTGACTTGCATATATCTTTATTATTAAACTTGACGTTTCCTCCCCCTTCCCCATTACCAGATTTTTTGGTTTTTCAGTGTTCTGAGGTATCTGTGGTTGGTGCACAATCTCTTACATACTAGTGAAGTGCAGGAAGTGGCATGCATTAGGTGTTCTAGAGGTGCCACATATCTGTGGGTGTAAAATGGATCCATGTCTTGGCAGTTGACTTTTGTGGTATATATATTACTTGGTAGTTGAGAATCTTTTTTTTTTTTTTTTTTTTTTTAAGGAGTTGGGACCTCTGTGCTGTCTGAATCAATGTTACTCAAAATCTGCTGCATGGCCTGGTGTCTTCATAGATAGATAATAATAGGAGAGCCATTTTTTTTTTTTTTTTGGTGGTGTAGTTGGAGAACAGAAATGACTTGAGGTTGTTCAGAATAAGTACTGAGCTAAGATTTCAGGAGTGGAAATGGGAGCTGTGCTTCACAGAATCCCAGGATGGGTCAGGTTGGAAGGGACAACGGTGACTCATCTGGTCCCACCTCCCTGCTCAAGCAAGGCCATCCCAGAACACAGGGCACAGGATTGTGTCCAGAAGGTTCTGCAATGTCCCCAGTGAGGGAGATTCCACAGCCTCTGCTGGCAATCTGCTCAGTGCTTGGTCCCTGCACAGGGAAGAAGTTCTTCCTCATGTTCGGAGGGAGTTTCCCAGGCGTCAGTTCTGCCCGTTGCTCTGGTGCCATTGCTGGGCCCCACAGAGCAGAGCCTGGGCCCCGCTGGGGGCAGCCAGGGACACCCAGGGCTGAGGGCCCCTCTCAGCTGGGGCTCCTCTTGAGGCTGAGCAGCCCCAGCTCCCTCAGCCTTTCCTCAGCAGGGAGATGCTCCAGGCACTTCCTCAGCTCCACAGCCTCTGCTGGCCCCACTCCAGGAGCTCCGTGTCCCTCCTGTGCTGAGGAGCCAGAGCTGGACACAGCGCTCCAGAGCTGCCTCCCAGGGCTGGGCAGAGGGGCAGGATCCCTCCCTGCCCTGCTGGCAATGCCCTTCTGAGTGCACCCCAGGATCCCAGTGGCCTCCTTGTGCCCACAACACTCTGCTGGCTCGGGGACAGCTGTTTGTCCCCCAGGACCTCCAGGTCCTTCTCTGCAGAGCCGTGTTCCAGCAGATCACCCAGGCCTGTGCTGCTGCTTGGGGTTATTCCTGCCCACGTGCGGGACCCTGCGTTTGCCTTTGTTGAATGGAAGTTCTGGTCTGGTACTTGCATGATCCAATCTGCAGCTTGGAAAAAAACTCTTCATCCCCTGATAAGGTCATAGATAGATATAAAATCAGCATAGTCAGGTTGTTAATTGCTGTTTAGAAATGCCTAAACATGATCCTGAGTCTGCACTACTTCAGACTTTTCCTACTTGCTGAATTTATGTCAAGTGATACGAATTTTGTTTTGTTTCTTAACCAGGTTTTTTGTCACTAGTATAAAGTCTTAAACTTTTCTTTAGCCACCTCGTTAGTATTTATTTGCTTAGTAATATGGAACAGCTGGTAGCTCACACCATTATTCTGAGACAGTCACATTAGCAAAACTTTCTATTTTGAGTGTGCTGAATGGCAAACAATTATGTGTTAGAAAAATGTTCTAATCTTTGATCGGTACTTTGACGTCAGTGATACAGATTGTCCGATTGCTGTTTTGGAAAATGGGATATAGGACTTGACAATGTAAAATACATTTTGCTAATGCTGCTTTCTTGGCTTTAGTGTCACAGTGGCTTCAGCATTCCGCCTCTCTCTGAAACCAAAAGTCAGTGACAGCATGACTCATATGATGGTGGACTTCGCTCTGGAAAAGCGCATGCTCCAAGCTGTGAAGTTTTTGCCAGGTAAAATCTGTACCCAGTGAGTTTAATTTGTTCCTATGCGAACAACTTGCTGTATTTAAACCAACCGAAGACAGCCACACCTCTTGCACCCTAATAAGCAAATTTTTCAGAGTCCCTAAACTCATTCTTACTCATTGTATGTTAAATTGAGTACCTTGAGGGTGAGAGTTTTCTAGTTTTATTGAGTTACTTTCTACATAAGACAGCATTTTGAAAAATGCCATTGGTCTCAGAAATGAGAATGAATCTTCCAGACCATGTTTTTTCCTGTGTTGTCAATTCCTCTGTACTCCATGAAGTCACCTGAGGTTTCTCAGGACTGTCTCTGCCAGCTTGATGCTGAGTGACACCCCAAAGTCCTGCTCATGTGCTGGAGTGTTATGTGTGGAACTGTAAACTAATACATTGCTTACAAGAGTGGTGAAATGATCTGAAATACAGGAGATGGGGAGTCTATTAGTACAGTGATATTACCATATTACAAAATGTGTATTAATCCATCTACTACTGCTTGACAGTAAACCTAGGTGCATTAGACCAGTGTGTATCTTTCATGCCTTTTTATTCCTATTGCCTTCCCTATTTAAAACACTTTGCCCTTGGCTGTTACTGAGAGTATATTGACAAGAACACTGCTGGCAGGGGTGTAAAGTTGTTTCATCTCTAGGTCACAAATCCAAATCTTTTAAGGACTTGGCAGCATCAGTTTTCATTTCTGCCCTATGTGTTGCAGATACAGTATGGGGTAGCAGGTGTAGTAAATGACCAGTGTTATTCCTAGTGGTCAGCTGGCAGTGTCCAGGCAGAAATTCACCTTCTAGTCTTCGACTCTGAGTGTCAATCATTGCCCTGCATTTCACAGCTAAGGGAACAGTGCACATGTTTAACAGGAATGGGAGTGTAAAGATTTAACAGCAAGTTTCAACCAAATTTTGCATCTAGATAAAGATACTATTTAGTATGACCCATCTTAGACATTTTTGCTTGTCAAATACGTAGGAATTTAAATTTGGCCTCTGACTTGTAAGCAGGAAAATTGACTGTCTTGGTATCAATCTTGCTTTTTCTACTATAGTGCCAAGGGTCCAAATTACCCAGACACCAAAAGCTCAAACAGTTGCAGGCAAATTTGCACTGAGCAAATCTTCATACACAATGAAATACTATTGTCCTAGTGTGGGAAGTTGACAACAGGTTTGGTGTTGTGGTAGTTTGAATACTGCTTGCCAGAATTATGCTTAAGACTTGGTCACCCTGAGTAGGTGGAAGACTCTTTACCTGGTATCTTACACCGTGACAAAAATAATTTTGGGGTAGTTAGCTAAACTTAGAGACATATGTGCTGAAATAATTGTCCTAATCTTAATTTTTCTTTGAAGGGATCTTCTCAAATTATTATTGGATGACTTTAAAGCTTGGTCCAAATGGATGTAATTAACACTTGAGGCTTTTTTGTACTTCAGCCCCCAGCAGGCACCACACAGGCAGGATAGGGAAGAGAATAAGAAGGGTAAAAGTGAGAAAAATTGTGGATTGAGATAAACACAGTTTAAGAGGTAAAGCAAAAGCTGTGTAAGTAACTTAATTTGCTGCTTACCATGGGTAGGCAGCTGTTCATCCATCCCCAGGAAAGCTCCATTCCCTATAGCAGAGACTTTGGAAGACAAGATGCTGTCACTCTGAATATCTCCCCCCTCCCTTCCTTCCCCCCACTATTTTATACTCTGAGCATGACATCCTGTGATCTGGAATATCCTTGGGCCAGTTGGGGTCAGCTGGCATGACCATCAAGCATTTAAAACCTATACCCCCCGTTTCAGTGTAAGTTCCTTCTTGGCTTAAACTGCAGGGATGTGTGAGGGTAAAAGGGTTTGTTTTAGTAGTGCTGGGTTAAAATATTGGAACAGATCACAAAGATAAAGTGTGAAGGTAGTGTTCATAAAGCAAATTAGGCTTTCTGCTTCTGGTGGACCTGCTGTAGCTAGGAGGGGTTTGTGTCTAGATAGAGAAATTACACATCTCTAAGTGACTCAGCCATAGGTAACGTGAAGCTGATTGTCATCAGTCATTGTGAAGGGGACTTGTGGTGAATAATCTGTTCAGGAAAAAGTTGTTTCAACTTTATCAAGGTGGCCTGTGTGAAGTTAGGACTTTGTCATGGGGACCTCTGTAGAACAGCACAGTTAAGGGTTTGAGTGTTCAGAAAAGAGATGGCTTTTGACAGACAAAATCTGTAGGCCTATCAGTTCCACAGATGCATCAGTATTCTACTTTTTTGATGTTCCTGCTTGATACACTGACTTGCAGGCCACCTTTATATCTATTTCAAGCTATTGTCAATGCTGAAACAAAGGAGAAGGGTTTTGCAGACCTGTCCTCCAAAAAATGAAAACAATAAAACCTTCTTTTCAGTTTCTGCAGAAGTCTTCCTTGCATGTCCTTTAGGCACTACAAATAGTATGTATATGCCTTCTTTTTCAAAACTTTTTTCCAGAGACTTAAGTGCTCTTTGATTTCACAGAAATAGAATTCTGTTGTCTGTAAACAAAACTTCAGTCTTTAGTAGGCTTTAGGAATTGTTTCCCCTCCTTTCAAGACAAAGGGGTGAAAAAGTAAGAAAACTGGGTAACTGAAGAGAAGCTAGTGGAAAATATTAGTGTCTGTAGTGATGGAAATAAATATAAGTGGTGTTGTGTGAGGGGTGCAGCTGAACTTACTTAGACTTAGAAGTTTGCTTCCTAATGTTCTTCCTGTGTGGTATTTATTCCAAATGTAGGTTCACAATTGTAAGTCCACTCTACTTGAGCCTTCTCTTCTTTAAACTGACCTGTGTGCTTGTCTTTCTGCAGTCCCTAAAGCTCCAGAGATAGATGTAGCAGCATGTCTGGTTGCTGACAACTGCATCACAGTATCGTGGAGAATGCCTGAGGAGGACAGCAGGATTGATCATTTTGTGCTGGAATATAGGAAAACCAACTTTGATGGGCTCCCTCGACTAAAAGGTGAACAGCGCTGGGAGCTGGTCGACTACATTAAAGCTACTCAATACACATTATCAGGTAAAGGGTTTTTATACTTCAAACCCAAGCATACTGATGTAACTTTTTATGCTTGGAAGTATAGCAAAATGCCCCTTTTTCTGCATGTAATGAAACTGCCATTATATCACATTAGTCTTGGGTGCTTTGTACAATAACAGTTCTGTCTTTTGTTTTGACTTGAATGTTTTGCAAAACACTGTGTGCTAAATAAATTTCACACTGGTATTCAAGCATGATTTTTGAAAACTGAGATAAGTGCAAGACTGCTACATGGGGTAGATCTTAGTCTTGTAGGAGTTGTCAGTAATCAACATGATTTCAAGTTTCTAAACATTCACTTTGTAGGTCTGAAATTTGATACAAAATACATGAACCTTAGAGTACAAGCTTGCAACAAAGCTGTGGCAGGTGAATACTCTGACCCTGTGACTCTGGAAACCAAAGGTAAAATTTTAAAAACTCTTAAACCTTATCTGTGGTGAAAACCCTGCATTTAAACTCCTCTGCCTTTGTATATGAACCTGTATGTTCAGTCTGCTGAAACACTTCCTAAGTGCAAAGGAAAACAACTGTAAAGGATTAAGAAGCTTATTGGCACAAAGCTGCCCTTTTGGCATTCAGACCCTGAAAAAATGGGGCAGTTAATGTCACTTTCTCCAAAAGCTTGGCATTGGTTGCTTTGAACTGTGGAGTGACAGTCCCATGTGCTGCTGCATGATGCCAACATACAGCACGAAGAAGGATGAATGTTGTGGATGACTCTTAGGGCATCTAAACAGTTGGTGTGATTTTCCTGTTAATAGTGACAGACGTAGCTTTCTGTAACTAGAAGGTGTTCGAAAGGGTTTTCTTGACTTTGTAGCTGCAATTTCTAATCACTTAAAAATACTTAAAAGAGTCAGTACTTAAAAAGTTGACAGCTTCAAATTGCTGAAGGTGAATGGTCATCATGTTAGAAATCAGCTGATCTGGGAATTGTTAAGTTGGCTTCCTAACATCATTTCGTAAATAAATTGAAAGAAGAAATTTCTTGGAAGGAATGTTTTGTGACAGAACACAAATCTTAACTATTAAGGTAACAGAGTGATCCTGAGGCTTGATTTACAGCCAGGTCTGGTGTAAAGGGCAAAATCAGTTGACTGGTATCAACTATATAAATTTATATAAGTATAAATTCTGTTCCTTTTGAATGTTACTTAATAAGAATAAAGCTATATACAGTTTGAATGAGCTGAGGGGCATTCTGGTAACTTTTCTAAGATTATTTTAATACTCTTAAGCAACAGTTATTGTCAGAGACATAGTACCCATTTAATAGTCACATAATTCCCTACTCCAGTACTGGAAAAGTAATTCTGATTTTGATTGTTTGGGCAGTTACCAAGCTTCCCATATTGTTTTCATTATTCCCGGGTGAACACTTAATTCACTTTCCTTAATAATCAACCGGTAGAAAATCAGTTTCCTTGTCCATGGGCTTAAACCGACTTTTGTTTACACTTGTGCATTTTTGAGCTCTGAACTCTTTAAAATAAATCTCAAGTATATGTTCTTTCAGGGTCAGACTGTAATATCTGATGGTATTAGGACATTTATGGAACAGTCTGTAAATACATTTAGGAAATTCAGCCCGTTGTATTAGCTTTTTGATTGCAACCGTGAGACTGAAAAGATGTTTCCATAGTGTTCACTAAAACTCTGCTACAATTTTACTACTGCTTGTATCATCTTCTGTGAACAACCACCACTGGGAGAGAACGTTCACTGTTTTCTATTTTGTCTTGACCAGCATTTGTGTTCAGTTTGGACAGTACTACTTCTCACCTGAACCTGAAAGTTGAAGACACCTATGTTGAATGGGATCCTACTGGAGGCAAAGGCCAAGAAAAAATAAAAGGGAAGGAAAATAAAAACAGGTAAGAACTGTTTTGTTAGTATATGGGATTATCTCATCTGGCAATTAAAGGGAGAGGGCAAGGGGGAATTAAACCACTTGAGGAGGGTGGGACATGAAAAGAATTTTCATTCAGAAATGTTTCTCTGGAAAAAAATTTAATTTTTTAATTTTCTTTCCTCTGTCACACAGATGTAGAGGCTAGAATTGTGTCAAAATTGTTAAATAATACCTACTTATTTTAAAAATGCATTTGTTAGGGTATCATTCAGTGTGGTGAGCTAAAGTGTAGGTGTGGTGGATTGACCTTGGCTACCTGCCAGGTGCCTACCTGCCTGCTCTATGGTTTCTCCTTCTCCTGGTACCAAAACCTTGCCACATAAGTCCAGGGCAGTAGATAAGGTAAATGTGAACAGGCAGCTGTTCACAGCTGTGTTTATTAGTGTTGCAGGTTGGTTCTGGTGAATAGACAGCATTTCTACTATAAAAAAAATAAGGAAAGAGCTGCCTGCCTTGTCCTTTTGAGAAAGAAAAGGTTAAATAAAAGTGATATGGTATATAGGTGATGTGTGAATGTATCTTAAACCCTCATTGGAAGGGAAAAGGTACTGATAAAACAGCCATAAAAGGTAGTGGATAATGAAACATAATTATTGTGGAAGTGGTAGCTCTAAACATTCTGTTTTCATCCAGGAAAAACACTTAACTTCAGCAGAGCTCTTAGTAGATTGTTAGATGTCTGGTCTTCTGAGTCATGGGATAAATACTGTTGGAAGAACATTTAACTCTGTCTACTCTGGCTGAGCCTTGAATATATCCAAGGATGAAGAATGTGTGGATGAAGAATGTGTTAACTTGCTAGCCCTCTAGTCCAGGCCACTTTTATGGGTGGGGAGGAATATCCTGGTACCTGAGTGGAGTTCCCTGTGGTGCAGTGAGTCCCAGGTGCCTCTCAGCCAGCAGTGTGACCCCCTCTGAGGAAAGGCTGGCTTGATCTCCCCTGCTCCCTTTTCTCTTGCCTTGTTAAAGACAGCGATTGGTTTTTGTCTTCCTCAGGCTGAGCAAAGCCAATTGTGTTTCTGTGCTTCAGACCCTTAATTGTGGTGTTGGCTTTGCGTGGGACGTGCTCTGGTATGTCAGGGTATAAATCCAAAGAAGCCAGACCCGGACACAGGCGGGCTTCAGGGTCAGTCTGACAGCTGCCAAAAGGAGAGGAGGAGTCATTTTCCTTGGGCTCCTGGTCACTGTGTTGTGGCTACAGGCTGGATGTGGCTGACCACCTCTGCCACGAGGGTGCAGGGTGTTGTTGTCAGTTTCTGCTTCCCAAACTCTCAGTGGCTTTTCTGCAGAGCTGTTCTTCCCTCAGGTGTCCCTCAGCCTGTCCTGCTGTGTGGATTTCCCTCAGCTGGGGAGCTGTGAGCCTGTTGTTCAGCTGGATCTGTACAGAGCCTATGGCCCCACTCTCCAGTCTGTACCTCACCTCTTGGGCTTTGGGGATACTCGGTGGGAATGGGTCCACACATCTGGCTACTCCCTCAGCCACCATTTATTGGCTTTCCACATGCACAGCTTGAGATAATTTATGAACAGATACAGTCTCCATAGGCATATATTGCCAGAAGCATGACAGAATAACTTCTGTTGGGATTTTAAAAATCGGGATAATTTGCTGTAGTAATAGAACAGCTCTTTAATGACTACTTATTTCTGTCGACAGTGGCCAGAATCCTCTGCTGAAGAGCAATAGAAGGTGATAATATATGTCTTATTCCTAGGATCTAGCACCTAGTTTTGTTGGGAATCTGTGCTACTTTCCTTTGCTTGATGTCATGAGAAACAAATCTAATAGCCTTTATCAGTAACAGTGCACATGCACATTTAGAAGTTATTTTGCAATTTATTTTGGATTCACAGAGATTATGTATATATTCTCCAGTGACCGGAAGAGAGTCCTTCTGGAAGGATTCATCCTAATGTGTATGAAACCTGATTAGAAATGGTTGGAAGGGCATCATATATTTTTAATAATTGTCCAAAGATCCCTGTTATATACAGACATATTAATGCTTTCTTAACCCTTTGGCATGTTTTTTACAAATATGGTAAAGATCTCCTTTCTGGGAACTTTAAAATAATTTTTTGTTCTTATTTTTGAATCTGAAAACCTCTTTGCTTCTGAACTTGTGGTGTAGCTGTTACTAGACATCAGAGGGTAAGAAGTAAGTGTTATTACATATTTGAAGAGGATGAAGCACAATGGCATGTGTTAAAAGCTTCATGGCCATTTGAATTGCAGAACCAATTGTTCGAATGAGAAATCCTGTTTTTTTGAGATGTAAAGTTAGGTAAAATATTCTCCTATTCCTTGTGCAGTTGTGCTTTTTTAGTGTCACATTTTTTCATTGTTTTTCACCTTTTTGAGAAATTACTTCTCCTATTTTTGATCTCTTGTTCTCTCTTGTTGGTTTAGAAGTTGTGGGACCAAAAAAAATGCCCAGGATCCTAATTTCTTACAGGTTTTACTCCCCTGTATTCATCTATCAGGTGGATCTATCCCTGATTTGAAATCATGAGTAAAGAAAAGCTTATGTAAAAAGCAGAATAAGCTCTTGAAGCCATGCCGTGTCAGTAGTTCTACTACACAAAGTATAGCAATTTCTGCTAAACTTAGTTTTAAAAATGTCTTGGAGCTGTTGCTACTTGCTCAGCTCAGGGAATTTTATATTTTAATCTATCTTTGTAGCTGTCAGTAGAGAACTTCCCGAGCTCTTGGCTCTGCTTTCTTTGGTAGAAGGAGATGGTTGCATGTTTAACTTTGCATCTCAGACTGACCTTTTCTAGCAGGGGATTTAGACGAGCTTTGTTCTTGTAGAAGGCTTTTGTTTCCTCTTAAAAGCATCTGTGAGATGTCTGCATTAGAGGGGAAATTTGGAGCTGACTCCATGGGAGGTGGGGAAAAAAAATTGCAGCATAGTTACTTTAAACAACAAATGTGCAGTTTTTAAGGGTTGGAAACACATGATGGCAACAAAATTCTTAATTATCTTTAATTTATTAGACCAGAAGAAAGCCTTTCAATAATTTCTGATCTCCTTCCTTGGCATCTCTTCTCCGGAAGAGAATACGTCTTGCTTTTGGAATATGTTCTGTTTGCTGAAATGGATGAGAAAACAGGGACTAATTGCAGTGCTGTAGGCAACAATCCTAAACGATGAGACAAGGGTATCTGGCTACTGAATTGTGGAAGAAATGTGTCAGTTACTGCCTAATAAGGACTGTGCTCTACTGGAAAATGGGCATGAAGCTGACTTCCTGCTATGAAATTTGCTGCCTTCCATTGGAAGGGAGACTTAAGCACTGTGGAGGAAAAAAAAAAGCCTGAGCAACTGGTTTTTTGAAGCTTTTATGTCAAATAGTCAATGCAATTTTCTGAACTGATAAAGGCTATTAAATTTTGAGAGGACAAAGCACATGCAGTGGCCATTTACAGACTTGAACAAAATAAATGATACCAAGAAGCTTTTAATGCTTACTTAACCTTGAGAAAATTCTAGCAAAGTGCCTGCATTTTTCATACTGTGATTCTGTAAATGGCCACGCTGCTACATTGCTTTCTGCATAACCCATTTTTACTGGGTCTAATAGAAAATTTTCAGCAGCGTTTGTTGGGAATGTGAGTGGATAATGTCTGATGCAGATGAAGCAGGATGGAATCTGCAGAGTGCCTCCCTCTGAAATGATGCTTTAATTCTTGGCTTTGCTTTTTTTTTTTTGTTTGTTTTTTTTCCCATGCTATCACTTGCTAACTTTTTCCTTTGGTAAGTAAACTGCAGCATCCCCCATGTTCATAAAATCCAAAAGCACTTGATGTGGTTCACCTGCACAATATACACCTACCTCCCTTCATGTAGCTCTTGTGAGCAATTTGGAAGTGTAGTTGTCTTCTATTGCATGCTAAATGGTGATGCTCAAGTAAACAGCTTTTTCATCAGTGATTTTTTTGTAGACTTCTGTAAATGGAATGAAACAAACTTGGTCATGAACTAGATTTTAGCATACTTGCGTATGGCAGCTTAGTATCACTTAGCTTTTGATTCCCATGTGACTTTATTTTCATGACGATATTAGGCAAAAGGGACATTTCCTAACCTTTTCTGAAATGGTTTATGAGACTAATGAATGAACTGGAAAGAAAACAAGCTGAACTTCACTGTATTAATGGACATGAAAGTAGCAAGTAGCTTTACCGAATTGTAGTTGAAGAAGTTGGAGAGAAAACTCTTCTGTGGGTGGTATCTCTTCCAAAGCTAATGTGTGATATACTCCAGAGGATGAGAAACTGAAAATGACTTATCAAGTGTATTTCAGAGACTGACATTGTACTTTTTTGGGCTTCTTGTCAATGAAATTAAACTGTAAACTGCAGAGCTATTTCTGAGAAGTTAGAATTCTTTGCTACTGATTGCCTTTAAAATAGTAATCAGATGTGATTCTCTGTCTACTGCGAATATTGCAGATAGTCTTCACTTGGCTTAATGGTTAAATTATTGGTAATTCTTTCTGAGGGCCTAACCGAGGTAAAAAAAAAAAGCTTGAAAACCTCATTAGGTTAAAATTATTCTTTTATACAACTGATTGCTCATTAGAATATTCCCCATCCCAAAGTGTTTCATTCAAACCACGTGCCACACATCTGCTTTTTTTCCCCCCGTCTGTTTCCATTCTCAGCTGCCTCTGAACTTGTTTTGTACAACACTCTGTACGTTTTGTTTCTGTCTGTCACCTCTTCCCTCTCAGCCCCTCTGCATGCATGCTGTTAGAGGCATGAACTAACGTGTCATTTCAAGAGTGTTTGGGTGTGTCTCTTGCACCTGATGGACTCGGGGACACCTGAGTGTGCATTTCTGTAGCTGTGTCCAAGTTCTGAGTGGTTCATCTCTCCTTTAGAAGCAACACAGCGTCTCCGAAGAGATCCACTAACAGCCCAAGAGCCTCGGCGAGGGGCGGCCGGGATCGCTTTGCTGGTGAATCCTACACAGTGCTGGGTGAGTTGAACTTGTTTGCTCTGTTAGGAAAGGGCAGATCAGGCACGAATTAGAGGGAAAGTTTGTGATTGTTCAAGGCTGTGTACTCAGCATTGTCCTGCCCAGAGCACTTTGCCCATATGACACCAGATTTTTGCGTCTTCAACTCTGCTCTTTATTACAAAGCTCTTAGTGACTGACATTCATTGCTTTTAAGCATAAATTGGTGTTAAACATCTTGTTGTAATGAACAAGGTAAATACAGTCTCATTATTCTGTTTTATATCTATATTCTGTTGTACAATTTTCTTATTCCTTATAGTTCAGATTTTTTTATCTCTTTGCCTTAAAATAAAGTAGAAAAGGCAGCACTGGTGCCTATTTGGAAGGCAGCACTGTAATGTACACTCAAGTGTAATTAATTACACTCAGTTGTAATTAAATGTATTTCTTTTGGTAGGAGACACTGCTGTTGAAAGTGGACAGCATTACTGGGAAGTGAGAGCCCAGAAGGACTGCAAATCCTACAGCGTGGGAGTAACATACAGAAACCCTGGGAAGTTTGACCAGCTGGGAAAGACTAATTCCAGCTGGTGCATCCATATCAACAACTGGCTGCAAACCACATTCTCAGCAAAGCATAACAATAAAGCAAAGACTCTAGACATACCTGTCCCAGACAGAATAGGAGTATACTGTGACTTCGATGGAGGTAAATTACACCTTTAGGAGATACAGCAAAAAGAGTTAGCTACTATTTCTGTTGAGTTGGAGCAGTGCAAAGCTGAAGAAGTGCATTACTTCCAGACTGATCCAGTCTTGTATGACAACACAGAGCCTAAGTGCTTGTCATGTCAAACACACTGAGTTCATCTGTGTGACAGAGCTACTGAAATTCATTGAAAATAGTGAATTTCACTCTTTTGGACTGCACTTAGTGTGTCCTGGAAACGAATCTTTTTTTTTTTTTTGTATGAGTTAGACAGCAACAGCATCATAGCTTAAACTATGGTTAAGCTGAATTTCAAGTTGTTTCTTCTCTCTCTCTCTCTTTCTCTCAGGTCAGCTGTCATTTTATAATGCAAACTCAAAGGCGCTGTTACACACCTTCAGAACAAAGTTCACCCAACCATTGCTACCAGGCTTCATGGTCAGTATTTATAAAATTTTACAGTTTCTAGCACTGAATTCAGATTTAATTTTTCTTTTTAAAGAAGGAAACTGGAAGCACTTGGTTTGGCTGACTAGTAATTTTTAAAAGTGTTCAACTGTTTTCCTTTGGATTTCGTGTGGTGCTTACGGCAGAACCCCTGCAGGACTCTGCGCCTGGATGTCTCAGCTACGTAAACAGAAATCATTAAATTTGTGTATAGGAAATTAACAGTACATTGCAGTGGCTGATGAGCCTGCTGCATAATTGATCCAAAACTGATGGAGTCCAGCATGCTCTGAGCCATCAGAGCAGGTGTCACGGGACAGAACAACACCAGAAGTTTCCCAGTGGAAAAAAGTCTCCAGGTTTCACATCTTTAAAAGCTCAGTGGGATTTTCTTGCTAGTCAGTTCAGTACTCTCTTTTTTGTGGCTCTAAGCTAATTGGCAACAACTTTGGGCAGTGTTAAAGGCTCAAACCTTGCCCAAAATGCACAGGAGAAGGATTAGTTGCTGAGTATTAGATTTTCTTTAATGATTTAAGTAATTTGTTTAGCTGAATTGGGAGGCCTCAGCTGTGTTGTAAGGTGCCTTAAAGTGCATCATGCTTTTGGGTGTGTAGGCCTTGGATTTTAGCAGGCCTAAATTTTTTCATGGCTGTTTATTTGACTTTCTGATCCTTTTCAGCATGGGGGGAAGAGAACAGCTTCAGAACTGCTGGGATACATGTGTTGGCCATCCCATAGCATAGCAAAGGCTGACTCATATAAATTAATTTCCCAAGTCATATGGGGAAACAGTAGCTTGCCAAAATTCAGGCTAATCCCTCTGCACCTCACACAGCCAGCTCCTCACACGGAGTGACAGCAGCCTTATTAGCTAAAAAGGACAAGTAAAAATGACAAACTACTTAATTACACCTCTCAAACTTACTGATAAACATGAAAATACAGCATTCTTTCATGTGTAGAGTAGAAGTCACTGGCACCTGTGCCTCTGGAGCTTCTCAAACACTTTTTGTTTGTAGTGTTCAGGCTAACATAATTTTAGCATGACATGGCAGAAATAAGCACTGCTTTCAGGCACTGGAGCATAGTGAGAGTTGCTTTTCATTGTCACTCTACTTGCTGCTGGCACACTGGCCTTCAAAGAATTTTTCTAGTTAGGAGCAAGTGGTTTGAGTACTAGATCTTGAAGCATAGTTCTAGTTATGAAGCATAGCATGTGAAGCATCTTTAGACTTTATGGACTAAAAAATTAGCATGTCTGCGATTAGAATGGTTTACAGACTGCTGTGACAGAAGACAGGCAGCTGTGTTTGTGCTAGTTAAATTGTGGGATGGGAAGAGAGACATGTTTGGTTCATAATGCAGATTTTTTTTTTCTTTCCCCCTCCAGATCTGGTGTGGTGGGCTCACAGTGAGTACTGGATTGCAGGTGCCAAGTGCCGTGAAAACTCTTCAGAAGAGTGAAAATGGATTGGGTGGTTCAACAAGCAGCCTGAACAATGTTGCCTAGTAATGTCTGTTCAACACTTCTGCTGCTGAATGTTTTTGTTTTTCTGTGTAGCTACTATTCACAGAAGCTTGTGAGCATTGGATTTTGCTGGGTTTGCTACCTTCTGCTGTTTAGGGCCTGGGTGCTGACAGGACAAAGGTTTGGGACTAAAGTGTCAGGAACCAGTACTGGGAATCCAGGAAAATGTCAGAAAGCTGAACTGTTGCCTACTTTAAAAAAAAAAAAAAAAAAAAAAAAAAAGAAATCAAGAGCTGTAACTATGTACTTTTCTAATGCTGTATTCAAGCATTTTGTTATGGACTTGAATAATAGTTTTGTTACAAATACTATTTTTCTGTGAAGAATATAGCAAATACCAGTTTTTAGCTCTCCTAATGCAAATTACTTAACTATGTATTTTATTACTACTAGGCTTCCCATTAGAAGTTGTGATTTCTGAGATGCATTTTGAAAACAGACTGATTTGCTGGCCAAGCCTAGCAAAATATCACAGCAGTGTGGTTTCAGAAGGGTATTATAAGAATGTGTAGGCCTGGTATGAAGAAACAGTAAGAGCAGGCTGTGATGATTTTTCTTCCCCCCCATACAAAATCTTCCTATTTTCCATGGGTAACTCATTTTTAAAATGGTGTATATTGAGATTAGCTCCAGCTTGTCACAATTACATCAATTACATTCTAATTACATTAGAAAATTAAATATTTATAGATGTTCCATTACCTTGACTCCTATCTGCAAGCCTAGTAAAACAGTAGTCAAATGATTCATAGTAATGGGAGAGCTAAAAAAAAAAAAAATCATGTTATATTCTTCGTGGAAAATCCCAGTTTGTCAGTGGGAATTACTTGGTTATTATAGACTTTTTTAATCTGCTTTCTTCCCTCTAATCAAGCCAAGGAGCGTATAAGTAGTTTTCAGGTACACTCTTAAATCAGGTGTTTCCTAACTGAAGATTTGTTTTCTGGTATCCCCTGAAAACTGTTATAAATTCATGGTCCATAATGATTTGGCTCATTTGCTGCTGGGCCAGTATAATTTTTCCTTCCGTGTATCCTTTAGCCCATAAAACCATTAACATCTAATCATGTCAAACCTCAGTATTACCAATGGCTCCTTTCTGTCCATCACAGTTTCTCAAGAGGAGGAGAAATTCCTTGAGACACCTTCTAATAAACTGGCTATGATGTTCAGTGGAAAGATAAAATTAACAAGGAAATGTAATTACCTGTTCTCGGAAGTGTTATTTTCCTTGAGGAATCATGAAGTTGACAGGTTGGCTGAGCCCTAAATGTTTATTTTGTATCTGGAACTTGAGCATCTCTTAATTATTTGCATTGTGAACTTGTAATCTCTTTTTGCAGGGGAAAGTACAAAATAGTTCCCAGTTTAACTGTACCTTCTTCTGCCTGTTCTGTTGCTTGGGCTTTGGGACAAAGATACTCAGAAGTGACGTGGTTCTTGGTCAACAGTGTCTGCATCTGTTTCACACATTATCTGCAGATGTTATTGTTATGCAAATACTCTGTGTATAATCTTTTCTCTTTCCATTTTATTGCAATGGACACCTGACTAGGAGTTTTTTGGGGATAAACTGCTACAAACCCAGTTTTCAACCAGTTCTAGTCCAGGGCTGTGGTACTCAGACACCAGGACAGACTGGCACCTCCTTGTCACCACCCATCCACTTGTCTTGATCTTGGGTGTTCAGCTGCAGTTCCTCTTCAAATTTCCCTTTGTGGAAAGAAAGGGGATGTTTACAACCAGCTAATGTGTAGTGAGAACCATGAGTATTTTCCAGCCCTCCACAAAAGCATTTTAATTATGAAGTTGGTTTTTTTAGTTTGTTTTTTTTTTTTTTTTTTTTTTAGCAAGTTGTAGTGTAACCTGCGAGGTGAATTTGATATGCACCAATGTAAAAATGTAATTTTTCTTTAACAGTTAGTTAGAGGAAAGCTTGGAAGTGTTTCATACTGTGACTTGTGACTTGCAAGTTTTGGTTTAACTGATGTCCTAGGTGAACTTTAACATGTGACTTTTTACCCTTAAAGGATGGGTTTGTTATATAATAGTTTGCACAGATGTCAAATTTTTGCTGCTAACATCTAGTCCAATTGTTTTTAGTAACTGGGGATATGAAGAATTGCCTTAAGCACTTTAGATATTTTTTTTAGACTGTTTTTTCTGAACTAGTGTCTCTCCAGCACCCGTCATCATAGGAAGATGAGTGACACCACACTGCTCCCAGTGTTGCTTTTTGTTGCAGTTGGTGCAGGGTTTGTGCCTGCAGCTGGACAGGGATGCCTGGAGCCCGTGGAGTTACCTTTTCCTTTGTGAATCCACTTTCAGGGATTTGGAGAGGGGTGGTTCTTTGGCAGTGGATTAGACTTTTTGAAGGTCTGTAGTTTTGCCCTGTAGTTCAATCCACCAGGCACGTGCTTATTTACTGTTAATTACTCTGGAGCTGATACTGCATGGGGGCTAAAAAGGAGCTTTGTGTTCTATGACCAAAAGGAGTTGCTGATTTTTTTTTTTTTTTTTTTTTTTTGACTACTGCCTGCTGGTATTCTGAAGTTATTTTGACTCTGAAAATCTGAATTTTGAGGAACTAAAGGTTTTCCTTGAGGTTTTCATGCATCAGATGAGCGTAGCTCCCATTGTCCTGTGGAAAACTATGAGGTGAACTGCAGCTAGGGATGTCAGACAGGATAAATGAAAAAAACAAACAAAAAAACCATCCGGGGATATAAATACTTCTGCACATACCAAACAGCCAGGGCAGAAGTTAATTTCTTAGAAACGCAGGAAAAACAGAGGCCAGTGTGCAAATCCTGTTTCCTCACCCCTCCCACGTTTCAGATGGAGACGGGGGGGGGAACCAGCTGGGAGTGTGTTGGGCTTGTCCGTGTTTTTATTTTGAGGCCTGCGGGGTGTTGGATGGACGCTGACCGTGACTTGTGTTGGTGTCGTGCGCCCGCGTCGCTATTTTTTTGGGTGTCCTGTGGCAGCAGCAGCCTGGCCGTGGGTTTCCTTCGGAGCAGAGCCCGGTGCTCCCGCAATTCCCGGTGCTGCCGGTGGCCGAGCATCCCTGGGCCGCACCGCGGGGTCCCTGCCCGGAGCCCCCCGGCATGGAGTTGTGTGTGGGGGGGCCGTCCGCGTGTGACGCGATGTTTTGTACTAATACAGAAATCTGCAACCCTGCGTGTCTCTCGGTGTGTAGTTTTACCGCCGCCTTGGTTTTGGGGGGATTTGAGGAGGTTTTGGGGGTCCTGGGCTGGGTGACGGAGAGCTCCGTGAGGGGGGATTTACGACAGCGGGCGGGGGGCGTTTTACGCCGGCGGGCGGCGCTTTGCGGCGGCGCTTTCCGGCGTGAAGCCGCATCACGGTGAGGGCGGTCGGGCAGCGGCTCCCGGAGCGCCCGGGCGCTGATGCAGAAAATCAACAGGAACGTGGTCCTGGCGCTCCTGTCGCTGACCAGCCTGGTTTTCCTGCTCTTCCAGCTGTGCTATTACAAGTTCTACCTGTCGCAGAAGGTAAGAGAGGAAGCGCGCTGCCCCGCGCCTGGCTGCGTTTCCCCGCCGAGCTCTGTACGGGCGTTTGTACGTATTCCGGAATTCTGCCGCCGGAATTCCCTGGAGCCGCTGGGAATGCCGGCAGGGTGGGCGGGGGAGCCCAGGCCGGTGTCTGGTGTCACCGGTACAGTCGGGTTTGAGATCCCAGCCTGGTATCCAAGTCACTGTGTCAGCCAGGGGCATCTGATTTCTCCTGGAGGGAATGATGCCCTCGCTAGCTTTGAGCCGCCACGGCTTTTAACCCTCAGCTCTCGTTGCTCGGTGGTTTTTATTGACACCGAAGTCGAACCGAGCGCTGTCTGAGGGCTCTGCCGAAGGAAGGCAGCATCAGCTGACTGCAGGGTTTCCGACACTGGTGTCGCAGAGAGAAATCCCAACTTTTTCTTCAGTCGTCTTAGCGCTTTGTGACTCAGTGCTCCTAATGTGCCGGATGTCACAGACTAAATCCTTCTTTTAATAGCTGGAATGCTGTTTGTTCCTCTTTTTATACCTGACCTGGAATGGTCAGGCGAACGATTTTCGGTAACAGCAAAAGAGGTGAATGTTACAGTAAATTAAATCCCCTGCCGGCTTCATAGTTTACAGTTGCAACCCCGACTCAACAAAGGAACTCCCTTTATTTTTACAGAAGAACCGTGTAGGTCTCAAAGTGTCCTGCCTTGGTTTTTGGCTTTTCTTTCCTTACTAAGTGCGGGCAATGTCAGTGACAGGTGCTGCTGCAGCCTTCGACTTCCTTCTCACCGCTTCTGATTGTTAAACAACAACTGAGAAATTCTTTGTGCTTTTGAAAAGCCAGAAGCTGAGCCATGAGCTGCCTTGACTCTCACGTGAATGTGCTGTCTTTAAAATTGAATTGTCCAGGATTACACCTGGAAAGACTGAGGCATAGCCCTGCTGTCTTTGCCCCTGGGGTTATTTCCATGACAGGTTTTGTCATCCTCCTATTTTACATTTACTGGCACATTGACTTGGAAACCTGAGGCCTCGCCACAAAATCCTTGCATATCTGGAGGTCCCTGGGGCTTGTGTTGTCCTTCTAAATATACTTAAGCCAGAGCAGTTGTTTATGATTTCACATTCAGTGCTGTAGCTGAGTGACCAGGGGCCTAACCCCAGCCATAACCATAAGGTGGATAAAGCCCCCTGAATGTCATGTTAAGAAAGCAAGGATTCACCCAAAACTTTGGGTTTTTTCTCCTCTTTCTCCCTCCTCCTCCCCTTCTTTTTATTTTTATTTTTTTTTTTAATAGAATGGAGCAGCTTTTTCCAAAGTCAGAGGAAGCCAGTCGGGCCAAGACAGCACTCGATGGGTATGTACAGTGTCACGGGTTCATGCAGCTCTTCCACAAGTCTCTGAGAGAGAGAACTTGCTTGGAACTGCCAGTTCAGGGTCCAGTTCTCTTCACTCTTCCCTGGGCACCTCCTTCTTTGAAAAGCAAAGAGATACACTTCGTAACTTTGCTCGGTTAAGAGAGTATCAGAACATCAGTGTAAAGTAAACTTGAGAAACAGTTACAGCTTCACAACCTTTGCCAGTGCAGTGCTTAGTTGTGTTGTTAATGTTTCTGGAAGCAACACTTGTTCTTTCTGAGACAGAAGTGTTGATCCAGGGTTTTGTATCTTTTCAGACTGACTATGGGAAAGATTGGCTGGTTTGCCACGCAGCTTCTTTGTTAGTCTGAAACGGTCCTGGGTTGCCCAGTCCTCCTTTGCCCACTCCAGGTTTTTAATCTGCCCGCTGTTCTGTGTTGCCTGCTTGTGCTGGGTTGTAACGCTCTTCCCAAGCAGGACAAAGTCACATTTCAGCATTTCCCAGCTTCTGCATTCCAGCCCTCATGACCAGTGCTGCCCTTAGGTGCTTGAAATGGGATCTGTTTGTTGTGTCTTGCTTCCAGCTTGCAAGACTGAACGCCCACCCTGGGGAATCAGAAGCTCCGTTATCGTATTTGTAGTTAGGGCTTGTTTGGAAACAGTTTTGCAGAAGGCTTTTGTTAACTGATCTCCCAGTGGACAAACAGCACAGATGGTTAAGGAGAAGGATGTGCTGGGAGCTGACTGCCTTTCGGATTGGATGCAACATGATAATGTTGCTAATTAGCAGAATGGCCATTTAAAGGCCTGGTTTCTGCTGTGCAAGAGGGAAGGTGCTCTGGTTAAGAGCTGTTCCTGGAAATAATCCAAACTAGCTGCTCTGTGGACTGCTTGCTTATGCCAGGAATGCCTTGCTATTCTTGGAGGTGACACCCCTTGGAGGTGACACCCCTTGCAGCTGCCTACCAGGTGTGAGGTGTCATGCTCACAGGGGGCTTCCAGTCTGTGGGAAGAGTTCTCCTAAAGGTTTAAGTTGCTCTTCTGAGTTCATTAGTGACAAAGGATGCTCCATGATCCTGCCAGGGACCTAGTGCACTCCAGGCTTTCCTCAGAGTCCCTGCAGTGATGTGTCCAAAATACTAAATTTGAAGACGTTTCTCATGATGACTTGACATCAAGGTCACGTCTTTCTACCATTATTTATGTTTTTGACTTATTTAAGTTTCAACTGAAAGCATCTGCTTTCTTGGAGTATTGATGGCTTGGGGAAGGGGAAGCAGGTACTTTTGTGCCGATTTTTTTCCTGTTCATCAGTCTGGTGTGTCAGTTTTAGCCACAGAAGTAATATGAGCACATCCCTTACCTTTCAGCTGCATGTAGCTGAAATCACTGTGAGGGTGGCCTTGCTTCTGCCTGTACTACACAGGTAATGCTGCTGCCAAAACTCTGTTGTTGACCCACATCCTGCCCTCGTGTTTTCACATCTGTCTGAAGCCAGAGCCTTAAAATCATTAAATTTAAATTTTACAGTTGAATACATTTAAGTAGCAGGGTGACTGTGACTGCTGTAAGTGGCTTCTGTGTACCATGGATGTTTAAATGTGCTTGATTAATGTTCTGCACTGAACGAAGTTAATAGCTCCTTGCATCAGGCACAGAACCTTTTTGCTACAGCTTTTAACACCTTATGCAGTGTTGAGTGCCCTGGGTAGACCAGAATCCAAATTCTGTGAGGCACTTGATCCTACCTTCTCGCTCAGTCTCACAACTGTTTGTGGAAGTGAAGTATACACTCAGAGGATGTGTATTGGGAGATAAGATTTCCTTCTTTCAGCAGGCTGGGGTTTCTTTCCGTTAAAGAGTTTTAATGCAAAGATGTGTTTCTGTCCTCTGTCAAACAGCACGTGGTTAGGAAGTTCCTAGGATTAATATCCAGTCACAATATTCCAGTGTATTTGATCGATCCTTTGATTCTGGGACTGGTTGATAAAGACATTGAGCAGATCAGAAGCTCTCCTGATGGCCCCAGCCCGGAATGCAAGTACTTCTGTGCTCCAAGAGACTTCACTACCTTTGCACTACTGGACAAAACATGGAAACATGAAGTAAGTGCTTGTCTTCACATTTGTGTATTTTAATGCATTCAGCTGTTCTTTGATGTTGTGACATATTGCTTTCATGTTTGAATTCATGTGGTGGTAATATTTTAGGCAGAGGGAGCTATGTTTTGAAGTAAAAGTTACCCATTTACTAGCCTGGATACATTAAGAGTCATTTATAGCTAAAACTTTTTAGAAGCTGTCTGCAATATTCAAAAAATCACTTGCAGTAAGAGTCCATGCCAAAAGGAAAGAAAGGAAGGAGGAGAACCTTGAGCCTACATGTAATATAGGTGCAGCTGTTACAAATCTGGAGTTTGGGGACTTACGAAGCAGAAAATGCAGGTATTGATGTGACAAGTCTGGAAAAATTATCACAGCCTGCTGGTTTACATTTCTTTTAGCACATCCTTGTACTTAATGCCATTTCACTTAAGGTGTTGGTATCACTGCTGCTCTGTGGTATTAGGAGATTTTTTAATGCCTGTATTAAAAATAGAGGTGTAGCACGTGATGAAGGACAAAACTGAATCCAAGATTATTTCATCAATTGCGTGTAGTCTGGAAATATTTATTAGATTAATTTCTACAGACTAAAGATACCAGTGGCAAACAACTTTCTTCTTCTTTTTTCTTTTTTTTTTTTTTTTTTTAATTAGAAAAAGCAGGAGACATTGAAATGGTCTGTGACTATTTCACTGAAGAACTTAAGTGAAGAGGGGTGTCACTCGGGACCTGATCAGGCAGTTGTTTTGCTCATAGCTGGGAAGGAATTCAAGAAACTGAGAATAAAGTTGTGTGGCAGCACACTGAGATAAATCCATCTCCCCATTGCTTTGTGTCTCAGTGATAATTTCTGTATCATTCAGAGGAGAAGCTGATATGCTTATACAAAACATCTCAAGAGGGGAAATTGAAAGGTTCTTCAGATGCTGACTGGTTTTCTGTTTTGTTTTGTTTTTTTTTTAATCAGTCAGAATTTAATTCCCTTTATTTGTGGAAATATGAAAGCCTGTTACCTAGTGCAGCGTTCAGTGTTTAGCGAGATTTATATTTGCCCCACAAAAGAAGGTTTTGGAGTAATCATTTTTGTATAGTGGTGTTGGTATTTAAGGACTTAGGAACACCAAGTTTGGTAGAAGAATAATTGCAGAGAATAGTTTGAGAATGCAGGGTAGGGTGCAAGGAACAAACCTAATCCACGCATGGCTTACAACCTTTATTTGTTGTTTTATTGCTGTTTGGAATTGCTTGTGGCTGCTGGTCTTCAAGCTCTTAGAAATTTTTGATTCATTTGTGCTTAAGTCTGATTAAAAAGTAGAAATGGGGAATGGTGTGAGTTAATAATAAGCATTTATCATTCAATTTTGGTTTCTCTAATCCTTAGCCTGCTCTGCCTCTTGCCTCTCCCATTTTCAGGTGGGCCTTTTTAGAACTGCTGAGAAGATGGGGTTCCAGTGGCTAAAGATCATAAACAAGGACCCCCGCCTGGATGGGATGGATGACCTGTCTGGGGTGGAAATTCCCTTGCACTACATATTCAAGCTGGCATCCCATGCCATTCACCTGGTGGTCTTCTATGAGAGGAGTGGCAATTTCCTCTGGCACGGACCCCTGAGACTCAAGAAACACATGGACAGAAAGTTTGTGCCTTTCCGGAAACTCCACTTTGGTCGCTACCCTGGAGCGTACGAAAAGTGAGTTCACAACAGGGGAAGGAGAAAGTCATCGTGGCACCCCCAAAATGACTTCCTTTGCATGTAAAACTATTCTCTTTCCTTAAGTCAGGTTATAAAATTCAGCTCATGTGGGATTCAGACTCCGAAAGTGCAGGCTTTGAGAACATCGTTTCTGAGAAAATGAGAAAAGTATTGAGACATTTCACAGATCAAAATAAATCTGTTTAACTTTTTCCCTTAATTTGACCCTGTTCTTTCGTCCTTCTAAAATGTGGAATCTGTATGGGTTATTTGCCTACATGTTTGAAGTAAACTGTGTAAACTGTTAAATAATCCCACTTCAATCGTTTTGAAGGCTGAACAGCTTTTAATTTTTAAAAGCAAGTAGCCTCAAAGTACAGGGCAAAATTTGATTCTTAAGTGCATCTCAAAGAACCAAATAGGCTGAATTTTAGAAAGCACTGAACAACATCTTTGAACAAATTCAAGTTGTGAGTCAGTAAAGCGATCAATGATCTGACAGACTAACTTGGGGTTTGGAGGTGTAGGAGTTCTTTTTAAACAAAATTTTGACATGTCTAGGGAATTTGTTGAAGCTCTTGTTGCTTTTTTTGTTTATAATTGGTTTTGGCTGTATTTGGACAGTGGAATCACTGCCAGTAGTGTGCATTAGGACTATAACCCAAGTTAAGGAAAAAGTGCCATGTGGTTTGTAAAGGAATTAAATGGGGTAATGTATTATCTTTCTTTCCTTGCAGGCCAGAACTTCTGCTTGTTTCCATTGATGACTTAAAAGTTCAAATTCCAAAAAATCCATCCAGTTTTCTAGAGGAGATGTCCCACTCTAGATTTCTTGAATGTAGGTACAGAGAAGCTCGGGCTTTCTTTCAGGTTAGTGGTAACCAGGTGGTGTCTCTGAGATGAAATGTTTTCACTGATTGACCCAAACCTAAGAACAGCTCACTGGTGTTTTTTGACCTGCTTGGGACTGTTCACATGCACAAAGCTAAATACAGCCCTTGATTCTCTTCCAAAGAGTTTGCTAAGTGGTAATGAAAGCAGAACTTTACCTGGAGATCATGGCCTTTTTTTTTTTTCACTTGTGAGCACATTTTTTTCCAAGAGGGAACCAACATATCCATAGTTCTTACACACCCTTACTGTTAAATGGAGCTCATGTAAATAAAACTAAGATCTTCTGTATCTTCATGGCTGAAAAGTTTCCTTATGGCAATCCTCAAAGTTTTGAGTAGTGTTTCATTCCACATTTTTTGAGCCATGTCCTGCAGTTCCATATTCCTCGTTTGACGTATTTGAAATGGTCATATTCCAAAGTGACTTATTTAGCTGCTTTTCTGACTGTGTAAGCTAATGTTTTATTCAGAGTATTATTTTTAGAATTTTGCTACCTGATTTAGCAGGTAGAAAAGTCTCTGCTGCAGTGTGGGGAGCATTTTGTCCTAACTTGAAAAAGGCATGAGATATAAACTGACCAAGAGCTCACAGTTAAGATTGTGGAGTTAGAGTCAGGCCACTGAATCTGAGCCATCTCTGAGTTCATGGAAGGGCGAAAAGGACACTGGAGGCTCCATTCCTCAGTCTTTCAGGTGCTGGGGAAAGGGAGGACCACTCCTGTTCAGTCTAGTAGGCTGTAGATCTCTGTTTGTGTAGCAGGAGGGTCACAAGGGCATCCATGTGTTGTCCCTTCATGTGCAAAAGACAGGAAAGTATGTTCCACTTCAGTCTCCAGGCAGAAATCACCACAGGCAGAGAAAATGTGCCCATAAATGTTTTTTGAACTTTGCTGGAGCTTTAACACTGAGATAGGCAGCTGGCACCTGTTTTGAAAAGTTCATTTTGGCTGCTTGTTGCCCTAAAGCTCTTAAAGGAATCCATTACAAAGCTGCGTGGTTGTTCCTTTGTTAGAACTGGTCGTGTTTGCCCAGCCTCCCGTGATGGTTTTGGCTTTGCATGGACGGCAGACCTTGCTGCAGTTGCGTCTACAAGATTTTTGTGTTCTGTTTCTTCTCCTTGGCAGTTTTCCGTAAAACTCAACACCCAATTCTGTCACTTGGTGGCGCCAAATAAATTGATCATGGAGTTACGGAGGTTGGAAAAGCCTTGATGTGCTGGCAGGGACTGAGTCCGTCCATGTGTTCCCCTTGGACTTTGGGAGTTGACTTCAGCATATGCAGAACAAGGGCTCACCCGTGTTGCTGCCAACTGCTGAGAATCAGTGTCTGATATATATTTTCTTATTCTAGTCTACTGTTAATTTGCATTCTGATGATTTGGAAAAAAAGGAAGGTTGATGATTCAGAGTTTTGATTTTAACTTGTCATTCCTGTGCATGTTCTGAAAATGGGCTATGTATGTGAAAAAACAGGTATTAGTTAAATAAATTTTTAAAGATCCTTTTCTCCTAGGACAGTGAGAAAAATGAAGTGGCAAGTAACTTCCTTACTCTTGCCTTGCAGCTGTATCCTGATGATGCCTCTCTTGATGCAGTGGAATTCAGGAAAAAGGCAAAATCCTTGCTGCATCTGGCTGCCCTGACACTGAATAACTTGGGAGTAAAGTTCTGGCTGAGCAGTGGAACGTGTCTCGGTAAAATATTTGTGTTGTGTTGCGTTTTTAAACTCATCTGAAACTTTAAACACTTCATCCTCCGTTGCTTGTGATGTCAGCAGAGGCCAAACGTACTGGGTTGGAAGGTAATAACTGTACTGAAATAGGCCTTTTTGCTCCTGAAAAAAAGCTTTTTCTTTAGAAATCTGAGCCGTGGAGATGCTGGGCAAATTTCCAGTGGAGCATTTGGTGTTGTTAGCAATTACCTGTGTTGTATTCATCACTGCTACGAAGTAATCAACAGTTCCCTAATTTGTGTGACGTGGAATTCACTGAAGTGCCAGTTGGAAAACGCAATGATGAGCACATATTTCTGCTGTCCATGTACACTCTAACCCTGTTTTTCTTCCCATGCAATTTAATACTTATCACTGACTTCTAAAATACAGTTTACATTTATTTACTTTCTTTAAAAAACAAACTTTTCATAAAATGACAGTGCATTTGAGTAGGTAAGTTTTCAGATCTGCTGAAGGTAGAAGTAGTGTCTTATCACTGGTGAGGATTCCTTTGTTATTGAAACAGTTTGTGAAAACTCGTGTGTGCACATTTGGCTTGTGTTTATTTAATCCTAGGGAATATAATTTTCTGAATGAGCAGTTACTAAAAGCTGCCTTAATGAAACAGACAAAAGGGTGTCCCACTTCTTGTCTTTCTGCTTTGCAGTGGTGACTGAAAGATGATTACCATTTTGGATGCAGTATAAAACAATAGTTGCAAATCAGAAGCACAGCTGTGGCCCTGTAGCTGTTCATTGCTGATTAGATTTGGGCCCAGATAAAGAATTATTAATTTATTTTTTTTTAAATATAAATGCATTTAAATTAGAAAACTGAAGATATTTTATATTTTTTTTCCTCTTGCATTCCTGGCTTTCTGAGGGGAGAGAGATGACTATAAGTGCAGTAATACTTGTTTTCTTTGATGTGATTTGTTCCGTACTAAAGAAAGGCAGAAGTCTTGTTTATGACCTCAGCCAAAGTCTTCTGCCTGGTGATCTTAGGGCAGTTCATTTTTGTGTTGCTTTGGTTCTGTTGAATTCATGTTCCTGAATTAACTACTTTGGGATTTTTCTGGTTTATTTTTTCCCCCCACAGGCTGGTATAGACAGTGCAATGTCATTCCTCACAGCAAAGATGTGGATTTGGGAATCTTTATAAGGGACTACAAAGCAGATATCATTCCAGCCTTCCAGAAAGCAGGGTTGCCACTGAAGCACAAATTTGGCAAGGTACATAGATAATGAATATTTTACTCTGTGTGTCTTTCTGTAGGTTTGTAACTTTGAGTTCAGTTGCAGAAGTGTTTAAAAAGTTTAAAAATAATGCAGAATTAGTGTGTTTTCTTCCGTTAGAAGTCACCCTGTATATCTGATGAAAATAAATTTTGTTTTCTGCTGACAAATTGCTTTGTATTTTTATGTTAGATACGGTGTGTATTTTTGTCTTCCAGGTGGAAGACAGCTTGGAACTCTCCTTTCAGGGAGAAGATGATGTGAAACTTGATATTTTTTTCTTCTATGAAGAGGATGACCACATATGGAATGGAGGAACTCAGGCCAAGTCGGGCAAGAAATTTAAGTAAGCGCTGATTTGTACTGCTAATAGGAAAGAAATTGAACAGGCTAGTTTTTACTGATGGCATTTTTGTGTGCTGTTGCCTAGCAAAGTCTGTGCTCTTTGTGGAAATGTGGATGTCAGAGGGGAATCAGTGGAGATTCTGCACTCTGAGACCAGTGAAGCAGAGAGAACAGTCCTGTGCCTTACTAGAGAGTAAATGGCAGATCTCTTGTGAAATCAAAAGCAGGGCTGGTGTATCATGTATCAGGCAGATCTTATCTGACTGTGACAGGCTCCCAGTTACATAAACACCCAAGATGAGAAAAAGTCTTTAAAACAGTGTTTATTGCAAAACCTAATTTTGCAGTAGAAGATTAATCCTTCTGTTTTGATGAAGAAATATTATGGCAAAAAGCCTCAACTCTTCTTGCACAGTAAAACTCACAATTTGGGATTTTGAGGTAGCAATTTGGAATATTGGGTTGGCTGCAGTGTTGTGACAGCAAAGCAGATGATTCCTGCAGGCCTTACTGTTCGTGTTCCGAAAATGGAATTTTGAATGGGATCCCATGTTTCTTGTTTTACCCCTTTCAGTATTAAATCAGCAAACTAGCTTCCTAATCGACTCAGCAAACTGAATATACGTTTTGACAATTAGACTTATTTCCATCACCCAACTTCACTCAGAAGGAGATAGCTGCAGACTAGTTGAAAACCTTGTTGGCTTCTATAGGATTTCATAAACTTTCATATTTTGCTTGAAATGTATTTGTTCGTATATAGCTAATGGGAATTTAGTGAGCACTGTCATCCAGTTGGAGATCATGTCCAAATCCTTGTCTTCATTATCTTTGTTCTGAAGTGATAAATAAAGACTGGGAAAGATATTTTGATAACCAGATTCAAAAGGCACATTTAGAAATGGACTAAAGGAAGAGCTCTTGGAATATCCCCACAGAAAATGTGCTGTGTAGCAGAGTATTTTTTTTTTTTTTAGAATACAGCAGCGGTTCCAGTTTTCTTGTGTGATGCTTTCTGAAAAGCAATCTGACCAATAAATTCCTTTCCTTTTCTTTGTGCTTCTGTTGCATCTAAATTGCAGTTGCTGTTTCCATGCCAATGGAGTTGACATGCTCCTTCAAAATTCCACTGTAGCATCAAACCTTGAATACTTGAGAGATGTTTTTCCCCCGTTCCTTTGGTAATGCCTGGTCCAAGGCATGAGATTAGGGGGTAAATGTGACCATGTGCTGGACTCCAGCTTCTGTATCATTGGATATTACAGCTCTTTTGGAACTCCAGCTTTTACAAAACTCTCTCCTTTTCTTGTAGCTTCGTACTTATTTTTGGTGGTAGCTTTTTAAAAGTACCAAACGTGGCCTTCTAGTTCAATGAGACTCAGATAATAACTTTGCTTAGGCACACCATCATAAGGAAGCCAAGCCTGTTTTTCTGAGCTGGTGTTTCTTAGTTTAATGCATACAGAAAAGGAGCAGGAAAAACTGCTTGTTTACCACCATAAAGGCCCTGAGCCAGGACAGAATGCAGCTGTTCAGAATCCTTACCCAAGTAATGCCAAACACATCCTCAGAAAGTAGAAAAGAGATCCAGCTTTTGTTACTGTGAGATGTATTTGCCATGCTTAATCTGAATATGTGCAACACCAGAATGACCCTCAGTTTTGCTCAGTCTTCAGCCCTATTAGAATTTTGGAGGGAGGCAAAAGTGAGGAGGTCAGTCAGAAGAGAAGTGATTGTTTGGTCATGCTGAATTCTAAATCCACTCTAGGAATTTAAAAGAAATCTCACCAGCTGATTATGTAGTAGAGATGTTGATTGCTACTAGATCGTCATGGAGAAGGGTAGAAGTTCTCTTCTAAGATTAAAACTGAAAGGTAAAAGATGTTTTCTTCAGGAAGTTAAATATTTGCACAGGCGTACTTTCTATACATCTAAAAGGGTGGAGAACCAAAGCATTTCTCATAGAGTCCCTAAAATATTTCTCAGAGTTATTTTTAGCCTCTGTTTCCTTGGAGAGCTGGTGTCTAACCCTCGCAGTCTGGCTGTGTGGTTTACATTTATTTCCATGTGCACAAACACTTCCTCAGCATTCCTGACACAAGCATATGTGTCCTCCTGATATTGTCTTGGAGTTGCAACAGTTGAGGCTTCTTGTTTGCAAAATTAATACTGGACAGTTGCATTCTCCAGCAGAGAATGAGTATCTACAAAAACTGAGTCTGGGAATCAAATCCACACCGTTTGCTTTAATCCTTAAAGTGAGTTAATTCTGTAGGTTTTTAACAGAGAGGACTTTGTGTAAGAGTTTAGTTTAATCAGTAGTCTCTGGGTATATATACAAAGAATGCTTGATCACTTTGTTCTTTCCCTCCATTAAGGCATAAAGCAAAATTATTTTATTTTCTCATATTGTTTGCTCAGACCTTAGAAATAAAATTAACTTCATGCTTGTGAGAACACAGAGGGGGCAGTTCTAGTTCATCATACAAATGCACAAACCTTTTACAAAAGGACGAAGCGCTTATGGTTTCATTTTAACCTGTGAAAAGGAATTTTGGGATGACTTTTTTTTTTTTTTTTTTGTGTGGAAGTCTTCAGAACTTCAGAAGTGGGAGTGATCCTCTGCAGGAATAGTAGGTAGACTTTGGTGTTGTTTAGCACCTCGACTCTGATACTTATATAGGATGTCATTCTGGTCAAGCTGTGAAATTTACCTGTGAACTGCCACTGCTGTAAGCATGTGTCACCCTCTTGACACCTTTCTATAAAGGGTCACTATTAAATCCCGTTTGTAACTGGCAGGGCCTAACCTATAGGTGGCAGAATGATATGAGCACAAGCCACAAAAGAATTGGAAATGCTCCTTCCTAAGCACACGAGGCAAATGTTCACCAGTTACTGTTGATAACACCCTTGTCCACTGTGTAGGAGAAAAAACAGTATAAATGTAATGTGGCCACTCTCTGCAGCTGCTTGCTTTCTCCTTGAACTTAGAGGTGCATTCTAGCCTTCTGCCAGTGACCATGCCCTTTTGTTCTGGCACAGGTATCTCTTTCCCAAGTTTACTCTGTGCTGGACTGAATTTGTGGAGCTCAAGGTCCATGTGCCCTGCGAAACCCTGCAGTATGTGGAGGCCAACTACGGCCCAGAGTGGAAGGTGCCTGTGAAGATGTGGGACTGGAAGAGCTCACCCTCCAACGTGCAGGACAATGGAGTCTGGCCTGTTGATGAGTGGGATGATGTCATCCAAATCTACTGACCCCTGGCTGCTGACAGAGCCTGTCCCCAGGACTGTCACTTTGTGATTTCCCAGTGCCCAAAGGCATTGACATCTGTTCCCTTTGTAACGGCTCGTGTGTTTCCTAAGGAGACATTTACCTGCCTTTGCTTAACAGGTATTTTCTTCACCTTCATCGTGCTTTTTCCAGGTGGTTAAAGGAGAAGATGAAAAGCAACTGGAGGGAAGGGAAGCTGAAAGGAAAGCTGCTGCACAAAGGGAGTAGAGAGGACTGCAGCGGACTTACGGGCAGTTGACTGTTTAAATGTAAACAGTGGCCAGGTGGCTTCGACATTCCTGGGATCATCAAAACCTTCAGACTGTTCAATTCTCAAGCTTGAGAGAAGGTTAGGATGGGAGAATCTCAGAGAAGTTCCTCTTTTTTCAAAGGAGATTGTGTGACTGTTTAACTTCAAAACACCAGAGTTATGAGTACCTCAGATGTGCTTGATTTGAGACTGATGCATCCCTACCATGTGCAAGGGGTTGCTCTGGGGAGTGGAATGTTTCTGTTGCACAGGAGCCATGGAACCACTTGCTTTACATCTAGGAGGTATCTGGTAATGGTGTAACGCTAAATGAATGGAAGGAGAAACTATCCACACCGGACATTTTTGAATTTGCTCTTTTCTTCTCTAAGAATGTGAAGGTGCATGCTGCTGGGATGGCTTCCCCGTGAAAAAAAATAAAAGTCTGGTTTAATGTCACAGTCCTCATGTTCTCCCTGTAAAAGGTTTGACTGATTTTTAGAAAATTACAGCTATCCCTGCTTTCCTGCAAGCAGATAGAAATGGGGGTTATTCATAGTTTTCTGTTTCACAGAACAGAGGCTTCTCTCTAAGGAAAAGGAGAAATGTGTACAAATACCAACTGTTCATGAAATTTGCAGCAGCAATCCTGCCAGTCCTGTCAGTTTCAGTTTCTCCTGCCACTGAAATACTGGAGTAAATTATTCAGCTTCTGGCAACAACTTGTCAGGCTGGCTCTTGGAGTTGCATGGTAACTTTGTTAGCTCTGCCTGGTTAAGAAGAGAGAGATGTAAATTCCTGCTAACACGATTCACTTGCTAAAGTAACCACGACATCATAGGGGATAATTTCTCAGGTAGAATTTTTTGGTACTTTTTTCTTAAGATGGGAAAAAAAAAAGAGAATGTCCTTGTGGTTTCCATGTTCATAACTCTGTTGTCCTGAACTTTGCGGTGTAATAACATGTAGTAAGCCTGTGAGTTTCTCAGATGTGATAAATGTTTAAGAGTGAAAGAAGAGATGCTCTCAGAAAATTATAATCTGTCAAGTTTTGACTGTGTAGATGAAAAGACTGATGGGAAAAAAAAAAAGCATGTCCCTGAAAGGGAGGATGTCTTGAATGGGTGATTATACCTGTAAGGTATTCTTCAGGTTAAAATGTTTTCTCTTCAGAAGATTCAAGTGTGTATTTAACACTGATTAAAAGGGGAGTCCTATTTGCAACTCGAGATGCTGTTTCATCCTTTGTTTTGTCATCTTGGGCAGCATTTAACAGACTTCATTGCAGTTACCATGACATAATGCACAGAGGAAAGTCCTGAAATGTTTCTTACACTGCTTATTGACTGCTTGTCTTTGAGCTTTTATTTTTCAATAAATACTCAGAATAAAGTAGATGCCCACATATAGGGGAAAGGATCCTTCACTTGCACAAACAGATTGCATATTGCACATCTCCTGTCACTCTCTGTGCAGTGCTCTGGCCACAGATTTCCTGCTTGGACGCAGATTGGGTCCCAAGGAGTGGTGGGAACATCATAGAACTGTTGCTGTTTGAAGGCACAGCAGGAGGCTGAAGCCTCACCATTCCCACAGGAACAGACAGATTGAGGTGTGTTCCTTTTAGGTTCTCCAGAACTGCCTCACCTGAAATGGATTCTTAATTCTGTGTTACCTTCTTAACTTACTAACTGCCTTCATTTTGGAAGTGCTCTGCAGAGGAGGGCAATTCCTAAATTCTCCTAATGGTCTTAAGCGGCCATATGCGAAGTCCCTTGACTTTCCTGTAGCAAACAAGGTTTTTCACGTTATTTATGTGCAGCTGTTAAAGATGGAAAAGTGTTCAAAGCTCCAGAATAATGGCAAGGAAAGATCGAAGAAATAGCATTGCCTGAAGAGAAGGGACCATAAAAAGACCATGTTCAAAAGCCATAAAAGATGGTTATAAAAAAAGGAAGGGATGTGTGTGCTCCCTATCCGTGGGTGGTAGGAAATAGAAGTAAATGGGAGGAATGCAAATTGATCCACCTGCATAGAAACTGGAGTATTTTACATGTGGAAATGTGTAAAACCTATGACTTTGGAGGTCTCTAAGAACACATCAGGCAAATGCCAGCAAAGACTGACTGCAGTTAAGGACTGTCTAGTTAATCTTACCTTCCATCTGGAGCGAGTTCCTATTTCCCGTGATTCTGTAGCAGTTTTCCACAACTTTCTGCTTTTACAAAGTGGAAATTGGAATCATCATTTGTACACAAGCTTAAGAAAGGATCTATTTCTGCAATCAGAGACTAGAGCTCATGCTAGGAGTGATGGTAAATTGCCACTGGAAATGAGAGAAAACTGCAGCATCTTGAACACTTGAAAAAATGTGACTGTTTGCAACAAAGGGGTTGAGGCTGCTGAACAATCATGGGATGGACAATGCTTGACTGTACAGGGCAGGGAGGATCTGAAGGAGATGCTGACACCTTTCACCTGTCCAGGACCATTATTCTGACAGAAGGGCCTGTGTCTGTTCCACCACGTTGCCCTTTTAACCTCAGACACGGAAGATGGGCAAAACTGTGGTGAGGCAGGTAGGAGAGGATCCTGGAAGTATGGATGAGTCTTTCCCTGCTGTCCAGGTCAAAAAATAGTAGCTGATCTTGTTATGCCCTTGCTGTTGAAGCAGAGTCTGGGAGATGCTGGTTGCTAGTGTTGAAGAGCCTGCACCCTTTGCTGCTTTGGAATTCTCTAGAGGTCTAAAGTCTGTCAGCTTAGGAGGAAATCAGTCTCTGCTTTGCACCGTGCACTGCAACTGTGTGTTTTGCGCAGGTGAACGAGATGTGTAACAACACAGACACCTTCCGTCCAAGGACTGGCTTGTGACAGTGCAGTGGCTCCCAGGGACGTGGTTCTGTCCCTTATTACTCACCAGCAGAATTCTCCGAGTTCACACAGTGGTTCAGGAGTTCAGGCCCAGCTGCCTCACTGCTCAGACTTCCTTCCTTCCTCTTCATGTGTTTTTGTCATACTGTGAATTGCAGAACAGAATAAGGGAACTTGAGAAATGACGTGTGAGGATGTCAAAGTCTGTCCGGCGCTTGTTTTCACTGATCTACATCAGCTGTTTTGGTAAAGTGGCACCAACAGATGGTTTACACCAGCTGATAATCTTGCTTAATAGCACTGTGTTTCCTCAGCTCAGCCATTTCTGTTCCTTCCCCTTCAAAACCAGGATAAGCCAAGTGGCTCTCTTTGACATAAAGCAAATAATTACAGTGCCTTTTACCCAGCCACCTCCTGTCAGAAAAGTCAAAACTTCAAAAGCAGCTTCCACGAGGAGCTGCTGTTGAACTATGTGGCATCTCTTCTGGAGTTGATACTACCCCTTCTTTATCACTGCCATTGTCCAGAGCAGTGTCTCAGGAGCCCATTGGGACAGCAGGAGCACTTTCTGTAGAAAAATCTGTGTGTCTGCTCTTTGGGCTCCTGTAATCATCTCACATTGTCAGCATTCAGGCTTGGTCGCCTGTTGGTAACAACCTTTTCCAGCTGCACTGGAAGAGGGATTTCTGAACAAACACGGAAAGGGAGAGAAGATTAAATAGGTAACAGCTGGTAAAGACAGGAGCCAGGCCAGGCTGTTGGGCTTTGGGAGGGTTTTTTTGTGGTTTGTCTTAATTAATTATTTTATTTTGGGAAGCCAAGATACACTTGTGTCATGCAGAAAGGGGTCCCTCCGTGACTCACCAGACATCTGGTGCCTTATTCGCTGGGCAAAATTTTCTTTATTGTCATGGTTTCAGCTGGGACAGAGTTAGTGCTCTTCTCAGTAGCTGGTGTGTTGCTGTGATGTTGGATTCAGCATGAGAATAAACGTTGGTAACGTGCCTGTGTTTTAGCTGTTGCTATGTAATGCTTACCGTAAATCAAGGACTTCTCAGTTTCTCATGGGGTACCAGTGGGCAGGTGCATAAGAAGCCTGTGGGGCAGGTGAGCTGAACAATCCAAGGGTTTCAGAGAATATCAAGCTCTGTGTGTAAACCAGGGGGAGTTGGCTGGGAAGGGGCTGATCCCTGCTGGGGGTGGGATGGGCATCAATCTGTGGGTGGTGAGCAACTGTGCACCTCTTGTTTCTCTTTGGCTTTCTCACTTTCATTATTATTGCTATTACTATCAGCATTATTAGTATTTTACTTTGTTTTCAGTTATTAAACTGTTCTTATCTCAGCCCATGAGTTTTATGGGTCTTTTCCCCCTGATTCTCCTCCCCCCATCCCTCTGTTGGGGTGAGAGGTGAGCAGATTATACCCCTGTATCCCCCCAGTTAAGCGATGCAGTGGGTTCTTGTGCATTATTTGGAAGAAAAGGAGGTGTTATTTCTTGGAGCATGCCTTTTCAGCCCCAGGGTCTGACATCCCCTGCAGCAGTGCAATGTAGCCTTCACTCTTACAAAATGAGGTGTCCTTTTGGGAAGAAAAGTGCACTTCTGTGTCTGAGTCCCAGCACAGACAGGGAAAAGGATGTCAGTATGGCTTTTGGCTTGACTTGAAGTGTTCTTGGGTGGCATTGTTTTGCTCTGTGAGCCTCATAAATACATGCAAGACGATCAAGTAGGTTGGAAAAGACCTCTGAGATCATCAAGTCCAACCTGGGACTAATCACCACTCTGTCAACCAGACCAGAGCACTGAGTGCCAATTCCAGCCTTTCCTCAACACCTCCAGGGACTGTCACTTCTACCACCTCCCTGCGCAGCCCATTCCAATGTCTGATTACCTTTTCTTGAATTAATTCCTCCTAATGCCCGACCTGAATCTCCCCTGGCACAGCCTGAGGCTGTTTCCTCTTCTCCTGTCCCTGTTCCCTGGGAGCAGAGCCTGACCCCCCCTTTGCCCCCTCCTGTCAGGGAGTTGTGCAGAGCCACAAGGTCCCCCCTGAGCCTCCTTTGCTCCAGGCTGAGCCCCTTTCCCAGCTCCCTCAGCTGCTCCTGGTGCTCCAGACCCTTCCCAGCTCCGTTCCCTTCCCTGGACACACTCCAGCACCTCAATTTCTTGCCATGAGGGGCCCAGAAGTGGACACAGCACTCGAGGTGTGGCCTCAGCAGTGCCCAGCACAGGGACAGTCACTGCCCTGCTCCTGCTGCCACACCACAGCTGGGACAGCCCAGGGGCCATTGGCCTTCTTGGCCACCTGGGCACCCCTGGGCTCATGTCCAGCTGCCATCACCAGCACCCCCAGGGCCTTTTCCAGCTCTCCAGCCACTTTTTCCCCAGTCTGGAGCTGCAGGGGACTGAAGGGACCCAAGGGCAGGACCCAGCAGTTCCCCTGGTTGTACCTCACCCCACTGGCCTCATCCCATGGATGCAGCGTGTCCAGGTCCCTCTGCAGAGCCCTCCTGCCCCACAGCAGATCCACGCTCCCACCCAGTTTGGTGACATCTACAAATCTGTTAATGGTAAACTCAATCCCCGTATCTCCAACGTACCTTGAAACACAAGAACACCACCAGTGAAGGAACTTGGGACCCATCTCCATCAAAGACCCTGGCATGTGCTGCATGTAGCCACCTGTGACGACTTTGCTGCACTGCTGATGCCTTTAGCCCCTGGTTGTTTGCTGCAGCCACTTCTCTGGGTTTATGATGCCTCTGTAATGCATTTGCTGTTTGATCAGAAAAAGTGCCTGTTCTTTCCTGCTGCGATAAAGCTGTTGCTGAGGTCAATGTGCCAAGACCATCGTTAGCCTCTTCTTGCTGGTCTTTTACAGCCACTTTGCTGCAAGCAGTTAATGAAGTCAGGCAATTAATCTGCTGCCCCTCAGCCCTCCTCGGACCTGCCTTTCCCGGTAGCACAGTGGAGGTGTTCTAACCTCTGAGTAAAGGTCCACAAAGATCCTGTGAACAAGACAAGGAAAGGCCCAGAAAATACTGTTACCTGTTCTTTCTTTGACCACTAAATCTTCCAATCCCTCCCAGCACCACTTCTGGTTGTTAACCAGTCCTCACTAATGTCTCATCTGGCAGCCTGGCATGAGGCTGGTTGAAGCCTGGAGATGGGTACTTTGGATTTTGGCCAGACTGCCGCATCTCCCAGCTCATGTTTTGAGGCAAGGGGGTTTCATAAGAACTTCCACTGAAGTGATAAAAGATGTTGCCACTGGGGCCACACAAGTTCAGATTTTACCTACAAATGGCCCTGAAAAGAAGAGTCTGTTTGACATGGGGCTAATGAAACTTTTATGACGGTCACCAGTGCTCATGCTGAGGGCTGGAGTCCTTACCTGTGGCAGTAATTGTTGTGTTAACTCCACAGCGTTAGCAAGGACTAAGGTAGAAATGCAAAGCCCTACCAGGATTCTTTCTGCCTTGCTGAGGTCTTTCTGCCAAAAAAACCCTAATAAAAGTGTGGAGCAATGGCAGCTGGAAACAACAGATGATACAGATTAAGTGAGTTTGTAATTGTGCTGGCTGACAAACTGTGGAAGGCCTTGAGTTTGTTAATTGTTTTTGTGTGGCTGCCTTTCCCTGGGACTCTTCATCCAAGGGGGACTGCAAAAGGATTTTCTGAATCTGAATTAGTATGATACCTGAATAATGCCCAGGGTCTGTGTAGAAATGGGCATCCACCTCCCGGAAAGGCAGCACTGTCCAAACAGAATGGCCTTGGTGTGTTCCCTGCAGGTGCTGGGAAAAAAAGAGGGGGAAAGGGTGAGCACCAGAGGGTGTTCTAATATTTTTCTATGATTCATCAAGGCTGTTTTATAGCAAAATGCTTGACTATGGCCTTTTTGAAGAGGGAAGACTGCCAGGGACTTGGGAGTCCCTAACTTCACACGTTAGGAACTATGTTTTTTTTTATGTGAGGGAATGGGAAAACATTAAATAGAGGAAAATGTGTGTAAACTCCTTCCTCCTGTTCTGATCCTTAGCTGGTGCAAAGAGGGAAGGCTGCTTATGTCAGCCCAGCTGCTTTGGTTAGCCCTAAAGAGGGCAAATCCAAACCACCCACTAGGTGGGCACTGCTGCTCTCCCACACACTGTGGATCAGGACCACGGCTCCAACAGTGACCAGTCGCAGCTGGGAGGTTTCAGGCTGTTCTTCCTTGTCCTCCCCAGCCCTCCCCCACCGCTGCCCAGTCCGTGTTCCATCCCAGAGACCCGAGGCACAAGCAGGGACCTTAATTTATAGGGGGAAAAAAAAAATGTCAGCACTGACAGGCAGAGGGTTGCGAGTGGAAATGAGTTGTGCTGATAAGCCCGTCTGACTGTATTTTACTTTACTGAGGTTCTTAACAAACAATCTTTATGAAATGCAAACCTGGCTTATCAGGCTAATGCAGATTGTCTGAAATCCTTATCTCCGTGGGCCAGTTAGCTGGAGTGATTCCCTTTTCATAGGGAATAGAGAATCAAGAGCTGCACACAAGCCTCCCCCCCCCCCCCCTCCGCCTCCTTCCAATCACTGCCATTTACTGGCAGTGAACCGAACGGCTCTGATTTCCAAACTCATAAATAACGCAGGGCCCCCGAGCTGAGCTGTCCTGTGTTCCCAAACAGTTGCTCAGCTGCGGAGGGAGCCGGAGTCAGCCAGGAGGGGCCCGGGGGCAAGGCTGGGCAAGGGAGAAGGGGAAGAGCGCCTGGTATGTTGCACCTTTCTGAGGAGACAGTCAATGTTTAAGCGGATATCTAATGCTGGAGCAGCACAACCTCCTCACAAGATGCATCCCTCCCTCTCACCCCTGTGAGCAGACCTAGACCCTGACATTTGTATGTGTTTCCCTGGCATGATTTTTGCTCCATAACTTTGCCTGCTGTCTGCTGGGGAGGAGCTGCTGCTATTTGTATGTTGAAGATTTATCGTGAGAAATGTGCCCGCTGCTCAGGACAAGGGTTTTTTCTTCTTCATTCTGTTTATGCTGTCTGTGTATTTTCTGTGCCTCATGTGGGTCAAGTTTGTGTGCCTGGGGAATGGATGGCAGCTAAATAGCTCTGCTGCTTTTTTGGGGGTGACAGAAGTGTGGAAAAAAGGTAATAGCAGTTGTGAGGAAATGTTTTTCCTCTGGCTGCTGAGCCTCTGGGGAATATATATAAAAGTCCATCTCTGGGAACACACGATGGAGTAAACAGATGCTGCTGTTGTCCCTGCTGTGTCTGTGATCTGTGGAAATGTTCAGCTTTCCTGGGACACCATGAGGTGCCAGATGATCTGCACCAGGTCCTAGCCCTTCAATTCCAAAACACAGAACAGGACTGTACTGAAGTAACAAGACCAAGTGAAGAAGGGGCCTGACTTTTATCCACCAACATGTGCAAATTACTTTCACATCCATTTTGCCTCTTGCCATATTGAATGTTTTTCTGATCAGGAGGCAAGGGTCTAGATTCAACAGTCCTGAGGCATAAGAAGGCCTCACAGAGCTGTACAGAGGTGTACAGAGAAATAAGGCTCTGTAGGAAACAGGTTTCCCACAGCACGTGGCAAGAGAAATTCCAGTGGGGTTGCTGTCAGTTCTTCATTCTGCTTGACATCTGGGAAGATGCCAGCATGAAGGATTAGTTTAGCAACAGAGATTATCGTTCTCGAAGCAGGAGAGCTCGTGTACCCCAGGATGCAGTATTATCACTTTCTGTAGATTCTAGTTAACTCCTAAACCCAGGAATATTAATTACACCAAAGCACAGAAATATCTTGGTGACCCCTCTGCCACAGAGAGGAGTATGGAGATACCACTGCTATAGACACCTTGGACACCCTGTTGGCCATCCCACAGGTGCAACTGCTGTCCAGCCTGGCAGGTCAGCCAGCAGCTGGCAGGGGCCATTTTTTCCAGGGAGCACTGAGGGTTGAACAGCAAAAGGACATTTATTTCTCTGTGTTACAGCTCCTTGAAAAAAACAACCCTCTCAGTGGTGATGGCTGTGCACACATAACATGTCCTCTGGTGGCTTCTTCTCAGCCTTTGGTCTTGCGTTTTTTGCCCCGAAGTCAGAAGTTTTTCCTCTTCTTGCTTGAGAAGAGGAGGAGAATTTGGATGAGCAAACAGGCAGGATGACTTCAGGATGCTCTGCAACCTCCCTGTTCTACTAGGCCACTGTGTTCCATTGTTCATTCACACTGTGAGGAGGAGTAAGGAAGACACACTGAGCTGTAAATCTGTTTAGGTGTTGTCAGTGAATGGCAGCTGTCAGGCAGGTCTTCAAAAACAAATGAGCAGTCTGAGTCACAAATGAATATGTAAAGCATCTCCAGACCTCACTGTGAGGATGAAGTGTGCTCCTGGAAACAAAGACTCACAATTAGTCTTGGTGATTATATTGCAGCATTTCTACTGGGGGTGGGGATTAAATTTGGTTGTGTCTTTTTCTTCTAGAATGTCCAGTTTTAGTTTCATTGGAAGGTTCTAAAATCTTTTAAAGTTGCCTGCCTTACAGATGTCCCTTTTTATAATGGGGAAAAAAAAAATCCAAATTCTTCCTCTTCCCCTGGCTTTGATGTGAATGTGTGTGGGAGGTCCCAGGTTATGCTATCTGGTTTTTCTCCTGAGCTGGAGATCTCTGTGTCCCCAGTTCTCTCCATTCTAGAGTCCACATTCTAGAATCTAGTTTCTCAGTTTGCAGTTTCAACCCTTCATCATGGGTAGATGCTTGGGGTGCAGACCTGGTTCTGTGGAAACCAGCAGATGTTGATCTCGTCTTGTCTTGCCAGGACCTGAATTTCACCCATCTCCCATTCCTTCTGGGCGAGCTGGACAGTCAATGCCCTTATGTGGTGCTGAGTTTTGTAGTGTGCTCAAGGAGCTATGGTATTTATCTGTTCTTTCAGGTTGGTTTTTGTTGTAGCCTGCCTGCTGAATTGTTACAGGAGAGTTTGCTGCTCTCCACTACGAGAACTGGAATTATTTAGCCTGGAGAAAAGGAGGCTTGGGGTGGGAGTACCTTATTTTTCTTTCAATTACCTGGAAGGAGGTCATAGCAAGGTGGGGGTTGATCTCATCTCCCAGGTGACAGGACAAGAGGAAACAGCCTCAAGTTGTGCCAGGGGAGATTTAGATTGGATACCAGCAAAAATTCCTCCTGTGAGAGCTTTGTCAAGCACTGGAACAGGCTGCCAAGGGAAATGGTGGAACCACCATCCCTGGAGGGATATAAGAAACATGTAGATTAGGCACTTAGGGACATGGTTTATGGTGGACTTGGCAGTGTTGGGTTAATGACTAGGCTTGATGATCCTAGAGGTCTTAGAGCAAGGGTTGGGACTGGTTTGCTCCCAGCTGAGTGAGGCTCAGGGGAAATTGTGCTTTTTACATGTGCAGGCCCCTTCTACTCAGCTTCTTTCATGGCAGATCAGGATGGGCCCCACTAAACTGGCCACAGGGAAACTGGGCCCTTTGCCCTTTTCAAAGGTGATGGCTGTTCCTGATAATGCCAACTGGCTCAGCTTTCATTTCATCTTCCTGGTGACTAATGCAGACAGATCAATTAGGGGCTGCACACAAGAAGCTGCAGCTCCTCAACCCTCCCCCAGATAATAATAAAAATATGCCCCCGCTTTTCTCCTTCCTTGAAGTCCCCAGGAGAGTATTAGCTGGTGCTGCAGGTGCAGCCGCCCTGCAGGGTGGTGAGAGCAATGAATAGTAAGGTTTTTAGCTCAAGCACACTAAGGCTGTTCAGCAGCCATTGGATAATCCTCTGTTAATCAGATTATGCAAATTACTACTTCAGCATCCCTATTCCATCTCTCGTCCCCCTGCTCTCCAAGCTGGAAATAAAAGGCACTCTAAAAAGGAACATTTAAACTGCAAAAAGGCAGCAGTGCTGAAAGGGGTGGGCAGAGAGTGCTGGGATGAGGAGCAGGAGCAGGGCTTTGTTTCCATGCAGGCAGGCAGGCATTCTGCCTTGGCCAAGCACTGGGAGACACCAGCAAACCAAAGGTCAGGAGTGAGTGCTGCCTGTGCATGAACAGTGCCTTGGTGCTGGGCTGGGGAGGGCAACGCTGGTGCGTTCCTGGAGGCCAGAACTTTTCCCAAGGATGGTGTGCTGGAAGAGCCTTCCTTGGAGCACAGAGACCAGAAGTGTTAGGGCAATGCTCTCAGGCACATGGTGTGAGTCTTGGGGACAGTGTTGTGCAGGGCCAGGAGCTGGCCTGATGATCCTTGAGGGTGCCTTCCAACTCAGCTTATTCTGTGATTCCTGCCTGTTCCTTTGCATTTGTGATTTGTTATGAGTTGGTTATTCACAGTGGAAAGCCCAGCACCACAAACAAGGTTTGGTTGAGAGATGCTGCCGCCAGCCTGGGCTCAGCTCCTGAGCACGTGACCAAACTGAAGGAAGGGACAGGTTACCAAAAACAATCTGAGCCTGCAAAGCCTGGACTTGTATTGCCCAAAACCTGCTCCTGTGCTTTAGTGCAGGCAAAGTTATCACCTCTGGCTCTGGTACAGGCTTGTGTCTTCCTGAAACACTGGTCAGGAGCCCAGGCAGTCACACCAGCACCTTCCTCAAGTTTGACAGTTTCTCAGAACGTGTCTCTCACTTGGTCTCTGAGGCTGTCACATTTTTCCTCCAGGGAGAACCGATGGTATTTTTTTTGCCAACTGGAGTTGAAAGCTGGAGAAGGCAAGAGAGGTCAGTTGCAACTAAAAGAGAGGAGCTGAGAGCTTGTTAATTCTCTGTGTGCCCATCAAAAATGACCCAGAAAATCAAGCTGAGCTACATTTGTGCTAAGGTACTCCTGGATGAATGCGATTTGTTTCTGACAAGGATGGGGCTGCCTCTGCTCTGGCAGATACAACCAGGGCTTTGCACTGGGATTTGGTACTCACAGATGCCCAGGAGAATTTGCCCCCCCAGTCCTTCTCCATTGCTGAACACACATCCTGATATTTATGCCTTGTTCACTCAGGGTAGGCAAAGCTGTCTTGAGGGCTGTTTAAAATTTGTAAAAACAAGGTTCATATCCTGCAGGTTTGATGGATCCAGCAGGTCACAGGGCATGTCTTGGTTTCATGGACTCAGGTGACAGACGTGCGTGGGGTGGGGATACGTCGATGTGTACAGGAAGGACTTCACTGGTGTTAATGGAGCTGCTTCCCTGTGCTGGGGTGTGAAAGGCTGGAATATCAGCTCTGCAGGAATGATACTCATGGTCAGGTGGGGAATGGACACCCTGGTCCAAACCATTAGGAGCTTCTGCCTGACCTTGAAAAATTATTTTGAAAATGCAGGTGGTCAGATAAGCATCCTGCACAGTTCTCAGCTGGAGGAATTTTGACAAAAAGTCGTGTTCCTTTCTCTGCTGTTGGCTTTCTGTAGAGGCAGAGGAAAGTAAGGGGGTGTTTAGCACGGTCATGTGATGGAATTCAGGTGAATTAAAAGAGTAATGGAGTGATACCTGCATGCTGCAAATCAGCACTGTTCTGCAGTAACTGATGAAAGTTCATCACTTTCCACCAGCTGAGCTTCTGAAATACAGAAAGGTACTTAAAAACAATGGAAACAAGGCTGTTGAAAATGAAATTTGAAATGATACCATCTCCCCCACCATCAAGGCAGCAATATGGGCATACATTCATAATTCAGCAAAATAATAGGATGGAATAACTTTAAAAGCGAAGGAAGAAAGCTACCTTTAAGAGTCAGAACAGTGAGTACATCTGTTTTTTCTATCTGAATTGGACTGTGTGATCATAATGAGCTCCTGAAAGACTGGGTTTATTGGAGAGTCCCTTTGCACACACATGCACCGCTGGTCCTGCAAGAGGAGCAGCCTCAAGCACCAAACAAGGGACCTCTGCTTTGAGGGATTTCAACCTCAGCCATTCCCATGCAGCAACCTGCGCTAAGAGATGTTAGACAGATCAGAGCAAATTCCCTTCTTCCTTACAAGAGTTCACCTCAAACAACAAGCTGTGGGGTTCCAAAAACTTGCACATGAAGGAAGAGGACTTGCCAGACTGTGGAAAATCCTAGAGATTCCCAACACATCAAATCCAGATGGCTGGGGGTTGAGGGTTTTGCCTGAAGTCATACTGGAAATTAAACCTCTTGGTCTCTTGACAACTTTTTGTCATTAGTTTTAAGTTTGTTGTAGAAGGTGCACCTATGGCAAAGACCTTTGGGGCCTTTAGTCTGGTCAGAAAGGTTTTCTTAAATTCAACTCCATATTTCTTTGAATCTCTGTTTTGAGTGTTGCTGATGTGGTTGCCTTATTGCTGCATGCTACCTGGCTGAGCTCCACACTGTGTGTCCCTGAAAGTGGCAGCTGCTATTCTTTCAGATGCCTGCCTTGTTTTCCTCTATTTTAGGTGATTTCCAAGAACTTTTAATGTTGAGGTGCATCTGTGTCAAGTGGAAAATGAGCTGTTTGTCTCTCCCCTTGCTCCTAGTGAAAAGGTTTAGAGGCACACTAGGTTTTCAGTCTCTTTATTCTAATGTGGCTAAACATTTTCTTCAATGCTATCAGCAAGTTTCAGCATTAAAAAGGAGAAGATTTTTGGCTTCTGGAATTAAGCCAGAAAGTGTGGCCAGAATTTAAAGCACCCCCTGATGTGTTTTGTTAACGCTAATAAGAGATTCAAAATGCTACGAAAGAGCTTCAGATGATGAAAGTTTAATATTTCAAGCAGTCTGCATGCAGCTGGTATTCTGAACCTCAAGCATCCTCCTCCAGCTCAATATTCTCAAAATCCATTAATCTAAATTATGATTTTAAAGGTCAGGAGCCCAGATGTGCGTAATTGTTTCTTATTGTTCCCATATGTAGAGCACGGCTCTGAACTCACAGTGATAACACAGCTGTGTGTTTGCAGCCTCTCGCTGTCCTTTTCCTGCCCATCACTCTCTGTGAGCTGCTTTCATCAGGCTCACCTGGGTCACCTCACAAAGCAGAAAAAATGACTTGAATTCAGGCCAATCCTTTGAAATCTCTGCTCATATTTAGGCAGGATTCTCTGCTATATCCTGGTCACTTGCAAGAAAGAGTCTTGCTAGAGAAAGACAGAGTTTGAGGTCTGGGCCAGTGTGAACCATAAACATTTGTTTGCACATCTGACCATCGCTCTGTCTTGGAGAGGCTTCTCTTCGCCCTGGAAGTTGTGTAGCAGGATAAAGCCTTTCACTCCTGCTGGCATACCACACAGTCCCCTATGCCAGAAACAGCTTTTCTTCCTTTTAGGAAGAGGAACAACGAGGGTTATGCCCCTAGGATGTTTCAGGGGCTGGAATGTTAATCCTGGCATGCCGAATTTCAAAAAGAGACCCAGTTTTGAGACATTCACACTTTGCAGCCACCCACATGTTCTTGACCTCTTCAAAGTGGCCAACTCTCAAGTGTCCCACTTCACGGAGTCACATGTGGAAGTGCAGTTGCATAAGAACAGTGCAGTCAGTGCTACTTCATCCAGGTCAAGCAGTTCCTGGTGCAGAAGTGAGGTGGATGAAATAACCTGCTAATATCACACCTTACAAAATGCATTTGGCATCCCCTTCAATTTTCATGAACTGATAATGGGTGGCTGCTGACAACCAGACCTGTTGCAGGTAAAGAATTGCCCCAGACTCCAGGGAAACTGTCAGGATGTATCCCAGCAGAAATTTTTGTGAGGAGGAGCTAGCCCAGGGAGCAATGTTGCTTCCACAGCTCTTGTTCCTGGCTGAGCTGTACTATCCTGGCAACTACGGGTTGATCTGTGGAAAAGTAATGCCAGTGCTGCAGGGATGGATTGGTAATGTGTTCCCCCTGCTGCCAGGTCGCTGACAAGTATGGAGAGGGAGATGAATGAGACTGGTGTGGTTAATGGGTGCCAAGTAATCACAGCTCAATAGGAAGCTTAATAAAGACACAGTGAAGCAGACTCTGACGTATGACCCCTCCAGAGCATTTTTACAGGGTGAGAAAGACCTTGAAGTTGGTGTAAAAGTCAGCAACACTGTGCCATCTCATCAGCATTCCCAGTGCTGGCTCTGCACCTGGGACCTCCTGCCCACGCCTGGCAGTGGGTCCTGGAGTGCCCCAGCAGTGCAGGACAAAGTGCTGTTGTGTTTGCACGCTCTCCTGCGTGGATGCATGAGTGGGAATGAAAAGCAGTCCATCCTGCCCCTCTCCCTGCAAGGAAAGAAGCTTTGCTGACTGTGTTTTTTAGTGCTTTGTCTGGCCGGGTTTGGAAAGCTCTAGGCAGCAAAGTATCCAAGCAGTTAGGGATCAAGAGCTTCAGTTCCCTTCCCTTTCTGGACCTGCAAGCCCCCTTCCCTACTGCTGCCTGCTAGGCTGGAGCATCTCGGGGCAGATTTTGGGTACATAATGGGTTGGAGGAAGTAACAGAGAGGAGGGGCACTCTCCAACTCTCCAATGTAAATTACATGGAAATTAGGCTTCTGTGAGGCCAAAGGCCCCTCCGGAATAGGGCCTTTAGTTAACATAACACTTGTGCTAAATGAAGCGGTTGACACAGCTTTCAGGCTGTAGTGCCACTGTTAATTTACCGTGTGAAAGGGCTGAACCTGCAGTCGAGTTCTGCAGGGAACAGCTCTGCCCCGGCAGGGACCCGAGGCTCATTCTCTCCGGAGAGCAACCGCATCATTCCACTCCTAGCTTATTAATATTCATGGAGCAATCCTGTTAACTGAAACATTCTCAGTGCTTTAAAAACCCAGTAGGTGAGCACTGCTGAACCATCTTGCTGTTTGGGGTGATCTGGCCTGGGTACTAGCTGAGCTTTCCTGGGACATGGCAGAGGGAAGTGGTGGAGTGTGCCTAAAGCTGGCTTATCCTGGGTGCAGAGCTTTTCCTGCCCCATGAAAGCAGGGTGATGAGCTGGAGCTTCTCCTTCCCTATCCTGTGCTCCCCTTTATATCCCCAGCATACTTCCTGTTGGTCCAGGGCATAAGTACATATCTTGCTCTCGTTCTCCCTATTTGCTCTGATGTTCATCCAAAGCAAACTCCCAGCACTTAATGGAGACGTGGATGGAGGACAAAGGATTGTATGGATCCCAAAGGATCCGTATTAAACCTAAGCTGGTCCATGCCTGGGGCGATTTTGTGACTATTTTCATAGAAACAAAGACTGATTTGGGTTGGAAGAGACATTTAAAGGCCACCTTGTCCAACCTCCCTGCATTGAGCAGGGACATCTTTAATCCAACCAGGTGGCTCAGTGCCCCATCCAAAGTGACCTTGAGTGTTTCCAGGGATGGGGCATCTACCACATCTCTGGGCAGCCTGTGCCAATGTTTGACCAATGAATGCATTGTTACCCAGGGCAAGGGCGAGGCTGGATGGAGCGGTCTCTGTCATGGACACAGACACATGATGGGGATGGGGCTATTCTGCAGGTTTTGGGTTTTGCATTCAGATGTCACCTTGCTTGCCTGTTGTCCTTCAGCAGAGAAGAAGCTTTGGGGACACCCCAGCAGTAGAGAAAGAAGCCTGTGTTTCGCTGACCCTACCTTAGCCATGGGGGTGTGGAGCTGACTCATTTTTGTTGTAAAAGCATGAGTTAAACCTTCAGTGCACTGGGCCCTGAAGAGAAGGCCAGGCTGGAAGAGGTGAGAATTCACACCTGTGGCCTCCTGCTGTCATGGAGCGAGGCAGAGGGGCAGCCAGGGCTTGGGGCAGCACCGGGACAGCAGCAGCTGTTGCTGTCCTCTGGCTGCAGAAGGTGCCAGCAGTGACACCAAGTGAGAGGGAGATTCCACCAAAGCAGGGAGTGCAGGATCCACTTGCCTGCACACGGTCACCCCCCAAATGCACCTCACATCCTGTCAGTGCAGAGCAGGAGCCTCCTCCTGGTTGGGAGTGCAATAAATACTCCAGCCTGTTCCTCAGTTCTGAGTCATGCTAGAGAGGGCTTTTAAAAGAGCCAGCTCTGTCTCTGGAAACACTGACAAGCTCAGATCTGGATAAATAAGTAAAATTTAAAAAAAAGAATCTCCTCAAACAGAAGAGGAAACAGAGAGAAAAATTACATTATTGCTAATGCTGGTTCCATCCTTTCCTGCCAAAGTTCACCTGACCTAAGCCATAGTCACTTAGCTAAGTGACTAAAGCTGGTAAGGATGGTTCTAGCTACCACCCCATACCAGCCCCAGAAAAGGGCAGGAGGCATGTGGTGAGCGGAGAAAAGGCAAGACAGAGAGAGAATCTCCTGGGAGATGCAAAACAAGCTCCCTGGATTGCCAGGACTAGTGGTGACACGCGCCAGACAAAGGACCTGCTACTCTATAAATGAGGCAGCCGGGACCGGCGCTAAGCTGACTCCAGCAAGAGCAAGCTCTGTGGCCAGGCACTGGAAAAGCAGTCGGGAAAGAAACATAGGAAGCGTCTGATTTTGCTGCCTGTTCACCAGGTTTCCAGAGGCACAAGTACCAGAAAAGTAAGTGACAACGGCCTCTTCTCTTTACAGCTATCCTCCCCTCTTTCGGGCTGATCTTGCAACTTTCTTAGGAATGCCAAAGTTTCCCCTCAGAGCAGGGAATATCCTTAAAAGAAGGGATTTCTGCAGTAGCCTTTTACCAATTCGCTGGATTTTCATTTCTTATTGTGGCACCTCTGGCTCTTGTCATCAAAAATTTAAGAGTAAGGCACCTCATCTGACAAACAGCCACTCACAGCTGGCTGAACTTCATCAAGTGAAGACACAGTTTGTACCTGAACTTTCCAAATTCCCAGCATCTGCAGAGATTCAGATAGTTGGACCTTACCAGAAGAAAATATTGATTTGTTTTACTGCTTTTGAGAGAAATGTTGGTGGTGACATGTGAAGGAAACTAAAGTGATTTTAATTACGGCTCTTAACTATTCCTACTATTCCTGTTTTATTACATCATAGCTGCATAATTAAACACTAGGCAAACTCATTTATAGCACTGCAAAGTGCTGTAAATCAGAGCTATTGCACTGGTGCAAAAGGATTAAACAGAGCATCATAGACTCCCTGAGTTAAGGACTAAAACTTAACTGAATTCTCCAATGCTGTTTGTTATTTAAAACAAATTCCTTGCAAAAGTACAAATAATCATGTACTAATTAGTCTTATGCTGTATGCTTATTCACTAGACTGTGTGGAAATTCACTGACAGTGTCAACAGGTAAAGGTGTAAGGAATCAGTTTTAAATTCCAATCCCCACATATTTAAAAATATCTCCATACTTTACAGGTCAGCTGTGCTACAGCTGATGCATATGTAAAATACACAAGAATTTGAATTTTCCTTAGTTCAACAGTGCACTTAGGAGGAGAAGCTTAGCAACTGTTTTTTAATTTCACTTCTACTGTTTAATATTAGTAACTCTCAGATTTGTGACAAAGCTTTTGAAACTGACAATCTAAAACCCGTTTCTATTTCCAGGGGTAGCCTTCTGCATAAAACTATTTGCCAGAGAAAGTGAATAAACAGCAAAACATGCATGTTTCCTGAAGCAGTTGTCTCTATCCTTCCTGATTTCCTTGTAACTTTACAGGACAATATTTCATTTTCAGAATCTTTTTCCGTCATGCATTTCTATATTATTTCACACAGACACAAAAAAAACCCCAAACCAACCAAAACCAAAAACCAAAAACCAACTAAACAAACAACCACAAAGATAACCAACCAGATTAAAAAACCTAAAATAAATGCAGCTTGTTTTTACTGTCTGTTTACATAAATCTTTACGGTAGTTGTGATATGAGCTGATGATCCAAGAAATGAAGTGCTCACAGTGCTCAGTATGCCAGGCAGGAAACTTGTGGACTAAACACAGGTGGTTGAGGCAGGGATGATTTTTGTGATGCTGTTTCTCTCAGGAGCAGCCCCACAGAGATCGGTGGCAAGACATTCAGGGGAAAACAGGGTTGTGCTCCTTGTCTTGCAGTTTGCATCCCACTTTTGGAAGCTATGTTTTGCTGTGGTGGCCATGTTTTTATGCTCATGGTGACCTCTGGTCTTAGGCACAGCAGGCACTGGTGTGACCCAAGGTGGTCAGCAGCCTGGTTTGAGGTCTGGCAGGAAGACAGGGCTCTGCACCGGATGCTCTCAGACCTTCAGTCTTGCTTTGCCTGCAGTCACAGATTTGCCACCATCCTCAGAGCAGACCTGGACAGAAAGCAAAAGCAAATATTGTTTGGGGGCCACATCCAAGCATAACAAATAATCTACCTTTCCCCTGATGCAAATGTCCTCTGCAGACCTGGATCTTCTCCTCTCTGTTCCCAACTTCTCTAACAGCGTGAGCTGCTGCAGACTGCTCTCTGCTGAGCTGTAAGACATGCAGCACTTGGTCCCACTCCTCACTTACATTCTCCTTCCAGGAAGGAGGACGTGGACATAGGCAGGGCAAATGGTTTCTGCCATTCACAGCTGCCCTCCTGCCTCGTTGTGGCAGAGAGAGGGAGGCAGGAATGAGTGATGCAATGAGGTGGGAGAAATATCACTGTGGAACAGGGGGGAACAAAAAAAAGAGACCTGAAGAACTCCTGGAACAGAACCAAATTGTTTTTCTCCTCTGTGTTTACCTTAAAGCATGGGGAGAGTGTCTGTATGTAGTATTTGGGCTGTTCATTTGCAGAGACTCTTGTTAAAGGAAACCCACAGGAACTGCCATTCAGGCCAGAGAAGCAGTTTTCCAGAGAGACTCTGAGATTCTCTGGAACAGAAAATAACACAAGTCCAACTTTAGCAAATAAAGGCTAAACCTCCTGGCAGAGTGTTCCTTTCTCAGCTTAGCAAGCTGTCATGCCCCTGCTAGTGCACTGGAACTCCATTTAGCAAAAGCTGTTGCAGCCCATGAGTGGGTTCTTTATTTTTTTGGTGTAGAGCTGTGGTATAATTCGTCTTTCTGCAAAGCACCATAAAACATACTGAGCAGAAGGGAGCCACATGAAAAAATCAACAACAACAAGAAACCCCCAAATCCAAAAAAAGTCCACTCCCGTGCACAGAGTAAACCTTTTCTTGAGCTACGTCTTTAAGGCTATTGTCAAGTTCTCGACCACATACTTTGTGCTCTCCGAAATCCCATCTGGGTGGCAGCCCATTGCTTTGCAGATCTTCCTTTCCCAAGGCAGGCCTAGAGGCCATGACTCTGCACGGTGTGCAGAGTCTGCTGACAAGGCTGATTTCTCACAAAGCAGAGAGCTGCTCTCTGCCAAAGACCTGCACCCTCCAGGAGGGCAACTGGATTACAAAGCTCAGAAGCCCAGGGGCAGTTCTGGGTCAGGTGAAAGACCTTTCTCTTGAAACTGGGATCACATGCAGTATAGTAACCCCAAACATGAAAGCTGACTGAATCCTGAGACCTTCACACAGCTGCTTTTGAAGACTCCAGTGATTTCCTTTTTCTAAAGGTTCAGTGAGAGCACAAGTGTGGCTGTGAGAGTTTCTGTAAATGCTGCCCTTAGACAGGAGGGCTCCCAGAAGCAGAGATTCTACTATGTGCATTTTGTCCTAGATTTACAGGCTCTAAAAAAGGTAAATCACCGTGTCAGCGTGGGCTGGTTTTTATAGTGCTTTTGCTGCTCTGCTGTACTGCATACTGCAGTATGATTGTCGGATAACACTCCCAACAGAGGCATGAGGCAGAGATAGGAGCCCTTGTTTACTCCTGAAGTAGTTCCTCTTCCCACATCTTGTTCGAAATAAAATGAAGTTCACGGACAGTGCTAGGAATCACACTGGGAATGCAGGGAGAGGCTCTTCTCATTCATTACACCAGCACTGAAAGACTGGGCCATCCTGTGCTCATGTCTGCTCTAACACACAAATGCTCACACACACATTCAATAATTTTTTCCACGAACTTTGCAGAGGTTTAAAACCAGGAGGGACAAGGAGGTGCAGGGAAAAAAAAAACAAAGAAGGAATTTGCCTGATGCATGGCAGGGAAACATGGACAGAAGCTCAATTCCCTGGTTGCCCGCCTAGCATCCACTCCCAGATTCAGAGATCTCTCTGTGTCCTTGTCCAGCAATGCACCTGTGGGATTTCAGGTGGGAGGCACTTTGGAAAGGGTACCGAGGTACAGGGAGACAGCAATGGGGAAGAGTGAGCTGAGGAAAGCTGGGAGGGGAGAGCCTGTACCTTAGAGGTGAGCTGCTCCTCTTGCAATCCATCAGCTGGGGTGCACTGTCCCCTCTGCCCTTCCTTCCCCTCCCAACCCAAAGAAAGTCCCTGAAATCCAAGTAGCCATACAGCTAACAGTGCACGGCTAAGCTGCAAGGAGTGAGTTTGTTCCTCTTAGGGAATGGGGGAAAAAAAATAGTCACATGTTAGCCATAGGTAGTGTTTTGTCTTGTGACAGCCATGCTCAGTCTTGCCCTCTGCATGAAGCTGAGTGACATGCTCTGAGGCTTGTGTGAAAGTGTAGAGGGAAACTGTGAGTTTCCCCTTTCTCCTCTTGCCCAGATCACAGGGATGCAAAGCGAACAAAGCACAGCAGCAAGGAGTGATAGCTGGGGAACCTCTGCTCCCCACGGCAGATCATGCTCACAAGCACCTGCCTGGTAGAGGAAACAGGCACCATCTGCTCTTCTGTTGCCATTTACTTAAGGGCTGGGGGGACTTTAGAAAATCCAGTGCAATGTGTTAAATAACCAATTTTAGCAGGCACTGGGTTTCCCCTGTGGAGTGATGGTGTGGCACCACAGGTTTACTAGAAGCACTCCAATTCTAGGTGGCAGCAGGCATCTGCTGTCTGATTAAGATTTGCAGGAGTAGGTCTCCAGTGGCCAGTTTCAACATGGATTTAACTTCATCGAGGTCAGAGGTATAACTTGAGGGAGGAACTTTCTTGTCCAAGATCTTTAGTTAATAGCATCCTGCTAATTATGACTGAGTGCCGGGCTCCTGGCGAGTCCCCTGCCAGCCCTCAGACATTAACCGCTGGCTCGGGGGCCATTTGCTGGGGAATGTCTGGCAGAGATGAGCTTTGTGCCTAAGCTGCTCTGCTGCTGCTCTGCTGCTGCTGCTGCCTGAATTGCCTGAAAGGCTTTTGCATGGAGAGGCTGTGAGAACTGCTGCTATGGTAGAGATCTTCATCTCTTCTGCGGTTCAGTCTTTTGTCTGGCGACATTCGTGGCTGCACTAAAAATAGCCAGTATTCCGCCCACCACACATTTTTATATTTTTCAAGTGGGTAGGCAGGGGATGGAAGGACCTTCAGTTGTCTGTTCGGTGGGTGGTGGTGGCTTGTTTTTCCTTTGTTTTTTTCTCTTTCTGGTTGTTGGAGCAGATTCACTGGGGTTATTTCTTTGCACAATTCTCTTTACATGTTGCAGCTGTGCACCTTAGCTCATGAAATTGCATTTACCTCCTACTTCTGGACATGCCTCCTTGAGCTGAGTTAAATCCTTTCCTCAGTGCAAAATTTTGTCCTTCAAAGTAATTCCTCCAGTTAAAATGGTGTAAACTTCCAGATTTACATTGCTGAGAGCAGAATTAATCCTCTTGAATCTAAGATGCTATCTTCCTGCATTTTTAATTGTAATCTAAATGTGGTTATGGGAAGGTGAGCAGAAAGTACAGAGTCCAAACCTGCACGTTAGTGCAATAAATCTGTACATTATATGTACAATCAGGTGACTTCTGCACAGATTTAAAACAGACCAGTGGGATACAAACGGCACACAACCACTAGATGACATGTATTTTATACAGTGCATCAGAGAAAGATTAAAAATACATTGCTCAGATGTGCGAAATTAGCAAAGACCTGAAGTTGCAAATAACATATTGAAAGACAAGTTTGGTGAGAAAGGTTGGAGACAAGGAAGGAAAAGAAGGAAGGGAATGAGACAAAAGAAATGGAAATCAGATCCCTTGCCAGCAAACTGGCTGCATTTTAACTAGAAGGTGCTGTGGTTGCAGAGAACTCGAGGGATGTGTAGGTGACTAGAGGAAAAAAGCTACGGTGAAAAATTACAGTTACTGCAGGATTGGACCAGGATAACTTTTCTCCTATGTTTCTAACTGAAACTCCAAGTACAACAACAGGAAACCCACACCAGTAAAGACAAAAAGGAGAGGAATTTAAGGTGGAGAGACTTATGGAGGTGGCTTACAAAGCTCCCCATAGAGCTATCGCTGCAAGAGGAGGCACTGGGAAAGGAAAGGAGCTGCTGTTTGCAGATCTCGAATAAATGTCAGAAATACAAACACACGTTTTTGAAGTGTAAAGCAGGAGCTGTTCTCACAAAGGCATCTGTTTGCTGACAAGGCTTATGACCACAAACGTAGCATTGTCCTTTCCAGAGGCATGAGTAGAGAGACAAAGAAAGCACGGCCTGAAGGAGTAGGCTGGGTTTATTTTTCCACCAATAACACCACTAACAGGACAAGAGGGCATGTTCACAGCACCAGGGCTGGGTGTTAACCTGCTTTCCTGGAGTGCTGTGCTGGGGACTGTCTGCAGCAGGAGGATGACAAGAAACAGACTCTCTCTTGGTATTTGTAGCTGAGATGTAAACAGGTATCCAGCAAACACTGACCCACATGGCAGAATTACAGTACAGAGCTCTGAAGACCTGGCAAAATACAGTCCAGTCAACCAATTAGAAGAAAAAAGGAAGCCCAAATAACTTTCCCTATGTTACAAAAAATACAAAAAAATACACAGATAAGTATGTCTTCAGAAGAAAAAAAAAAAAAAAGAAAAAAAAAAATCAAACAACATAAACACCAAAACAGAAGACAGAAAGAAGCAGGTGGCATTGTGAATTTCACACGGATCTGAGCAGCTGCTTGGAAGAATAAATCTGTAAAGGCAAAAGTTTTGCCTTGGGCACTGAACACATTGCAGTACAGAGGAGCACTGGAAGGCTGTGTTTAAAATCTGTACCACTGATGTGGCAGTGTTCTTGCCAAAAAGGTACATGCAACATGCTTGAGGTAGGTGCAAAGCACCAAGCAGATTTGTTCCCACAGCACAAACCAAAAATGATACACAGAGTAGGAGAACAATTTTTAAAAAAAAGAATAAAAAGAGAGATACAATCCCCATTTGAATCAAGCAATGAGTCTTAATGTTAAGTCTATAAAAGACAAGAAAAACTTTCAGCAACCTGAAATAGGAGGGTTTGTTTTTTAAAAGAGCCTTTCATGAAGCAAGGCCATTTTGATGAGATAATTTTCTCATCCCCTAAAGGTATGACAGTAATTTCAATATTCTACCAAAATAATAGAAATGTGTTAGCAGTGTAAAGGCCAGGGCCAAGAGGAGCCTGTGAGGTATTGTCAGTGTGAGCAGCCATTTACAGTGTACAGGGGTGTGCCTGTACCAGCTGCATCCCTGACCAGAGGTCTCTGAACACAGCTGTGACAGGATTTATAGTGCTGCAGCTGTGTTCCCCTGGCAGCTGGTAATCCGTGCTGGACTGGAACTTGAAGGAGCTGGGCAGAAACTTCCCTGCCTTGGCTCCCTGACAGGGCATCCCAATTAAACTGTGAGTCACATTTGTGTTTCTTTATTCCCGTGGACTTTTACCGTGTATTTCGGTGAACCCCGGATGTCTTGCATGGTGTGAGGCTGCTTCAGATGGAAGCAGGATCACAGCTGGGCTGTCATCCCAAAGTTTCCTCTTCCTGTGGATGAAGGATGCTGTTCCCTCTGCTCCCCACTCCCCTTTACAGGACTACTGTAAAGAAGGGTTTGCCAATGAGTATAAAAAGCTGAGCTTTTCACATGCATTAGAGGGTAAGTGGAAACATTTGTCCTTTAGTCTCTTGGCTGTGGATAGCTGTTCCCTGCTCCAACTGTCTGTGTGCCATTGGCATAAAGAGCTGCTTCAGAAATGGAGGAATCAGTGTCTCCTCCAGGGCTGTGAGAGAGAAGGGAAGACACTTTCCCATGGTGGTGGGAGAGGGGCTGGGGCAACACAAAGAACTTTTGGCAGTCTTTCTGGTAAATGGCATTTAAAATCACTGTGCACCCCTTGCCTCAGTACTCTTCTTTGCCAGGTCTGCTCTGGGCACAAGGCTCCCTTTGCTTGGCTCTGTGAGGGTGGACAGGGAACAAGTGGGGAGAGATTTTGTCTGGAATGCCAGCATGTTTTGTAGGAATCACACTTTCCCTCATGCACTTATGACATTTGTGGCTTAGTCTTGGCATTTCCCAGAGGCTCAAGCAGAAGCCAGACTGAAAAGTCTCTGACACCAGCAGTGCGCAGCCAGTGTGGGCTGGGCACGGAACCAGACTGGTGCTTCCTTGGAGAAGGGAAATAACCTCCTGAAATAACCACAGCCACACATGTCCATGGTGTTACCTGGCTGCTCACTGAAGGCCCATGGTGAAGGTCCACCTGGCTTCATTTCAGCCAGGAATCACCAAGCTTGGGCCAGCTAGGAGCAGACTCCAGGAAGATGTGAAATGAGGTGTGGATATGTTCTGTGCTGGCTCTGCCTGCCTTCCCCCATAAAAAGGGCCTGTGTGGCTCTCACACAGCCTGGTGGGATGACAAATGCATTGTCTGTTGGGAATTCTGCTGTAGGGGAACTCTGGGGAACCTGGAGAAGCTGGACCTGTAGCAGCACCAAATGCTTGTATATGGAAATTAAACTCCTTTATTTCCTTTGTGAAGTTCTTACTGAACTCTGGCATCAGGTTGCCTCTCCAATACTTATGATGTCTTCAGAGTGACTCTGTGAAGGACACGCAGGACAAGAGTGCCAGCCACAAAGAGCAAAAATTAGAAGCCTAACACCACCACTCTGTGCTTGCCACTTGCCTGGAGGGTACAGTGCCCCTAAAAAAAGCAGCCTGTGTGAAAGCCAGGGGTATCCAGCATTCACTCACCATCTCCTTTGCTTTGCAGCACCTTAAGAATGACAAGAAAGATCTTCACCAACACCAGGGAGAGGTGGAGGCAGCAAAATGTCAACAGCGCCTTTGCCAAGCTGAGGAAACTCATTCCCACTCACCCACCAGACAAAAAACTGAGCAAGAACGAGACACTCCGGTTGGCCATGAGATACATCAACTTCCTTGTCAAGGTCCTGGGAGAGCCAGGCCTGCAGCAGACGGCAGTGGCAGCTCGGGGCAGCATCCTGGGATTCTTCCAGCAAGCTCCACACTTGCAGAGCATGGAAGAGCTGACACTGATTGAAAACTGTGGTGTCTCCTGTCCCAGCATGAGCAGCAATATAGCAGAGTGTTGGTCAGAGTCATCATCTCCCTAGCAGACAGTGAGATGTGCAGTCTTGGTGTTAGTGTGATAGTCCCTCTCTCCTGGCAGAATCTGTGGGTTGCTCCTCTGTGTATTGTGATTATTTATTTATATTTATCACTATTTTATTTGCATTTTTATTTAATAGGATAGGAAGTCCTTGGTCGTGCAAAAACCTGGAAGTCCAGACGGAGAACTTGTGGTCTCTGGGAGCTTGGAAGGACACACTGCTGTCATGGCAGAGTCCAAGCCAGCAGAGTCTTCTGCCTGGATCTCCTCCATAAATCAGGGCATAGAAATTCATTCAGTGTTTCTGACAGGGAAAGAGATTATTCTCCCATGCTATTTCAAGGAAATATTATTGAGATGAAGAATTATGACAGCACCACAAAATTTGTCCACAACAGACATCTGGCCTCAGTAGTAAAAGATTTTGAGAGATGTGACATTTGACAGAGTCCTTTACCAGTTGTTCTACGGGCTAATTGCACTCACTCTTGAACTTGTGAATCTTATTTCTAGCTTGAGTCTTTTGTTTAAAAGGTCCTAGCTGTTGAACCTGGCTACATCTTTCTTCATCAGACTGGACAGATCCCTCGTGTCAGAGGAAAGCACATTAAATAAAATTAAATGTTAGGTTAAAGCAAAAGCGCCAATTTAAAGTGACAAAATACATTGTCATAGATGAGTTTCAGTGGGTTCAATAGGCAAAGTAAATCTCCTCCATAGCAGTGACAGTGTGCATGCGAAGGAAGGTGGTCAGCTATGCCCCAGCTACCTTAAAAGCCCATCAAAGAGGTTGGTGGCTCAATGCCTTTATTCTTCTGTAGGAGCTGTAGCAATGGGTGAGGTCCTGCTTTGGGAGGGAGGTCCCAGGACAAAGGCTGCAGTGATACACTGTGAAAACCTTTGTGGACAAGCCTATGTCCATGGTTATGCCTGCCATACCTTGCTGACTGCCCTTAAACTGCCTGATTTCACCTGCTCTAGCTGAGGCTCTCCCACCTGGATACTATCCCCAAATGGCCCAACAGAGCAACCACAAAGAAACTGGTGTAAATATCTTCAATTTGTGAGTTATTTCCCTGTAGGAAAAACACCAACCACCATGCTGTAGGTGTTTAGCTGACAAGCAGGATGAAAAAAGGCTTCATGAAAGTGGCCACTGCGGGTTATTGTTGTCCACAAAGAAATCAATTTTAATTTCCTGCCTGAGTTACAACCTGTGCCTGCCAAGGCCTGGTCTGCTCCTGTGAGTTACGAGCAGCCTAGAGGAGCAGAGAAAATGTCACCAGCTTTAAGTAGAATGGCTTTCTGGTGAGATCCTGCTCCCACTGACACAACTCCCTCTTGATTTCCATGTGGACCAAGGTACATGTCAAGGTTTAGAAAAGACAGTTGTTTACAACTGGTGAAGAAATGTAGCTCCCTTAGGCCAAGGCATGTCCCTGGGCTGTTTCTGTTTGTTCATGAGACAAAGAGGTGCTTTCAGAAAGCAGAACTAGGGTTTGTGCATGCAGCATGTACGGTCCTTCTGCACGAGGAGATTTGGCACCTGAAGCTGAGCTGCCTTTCAAAGCCTCACCAAGCACCAGGTGCACCAAAGAAGCCAGGGCTGGCTCCTGCTATGGGAATGTTGAGCTGTCCTCAGCACTGACAAAAGCCAAGGTCTGACAAGAACACAGCTCATCCCATCCAGCACTGGTGCTGTAAGGTACAGGCATGCCAGTGGACAGATTCTGACCAAAAGAAAGAAAGAAAAGAAGTGGAAAGGGTTCATGTTGATTTGGTTTCTGAACACTGCTAATAGTCAGTTTGCTAATCCCTGGGTTTGTGAGCTGCCAGGACTGCCTGGGGGAGCAGCTGAGTGGAAAGGCACTGAGAGCCCTTCCCGTGGTTCGCTTCTCCCCACCTCAGCCCGCCTTAATGTGACTAAATGGAGCCACAGCCTCTTCTGCACAGCACCTCAAATGTAATGAGCCACGTCCTCCTCCCAGCTTTCCGCTGGCTTGCTGGAGTTGCAGCAGGACAGGTTAGCCCAAGTAAATCAGAGCACTTACTGCTGAGGCGTGGTGGTGCTATTGCGTCTATCAGTCCTTGCTATCCTAGGAAACACACATCACCAAGGCAAGGAAAAACATCGTGAGCAGCTGTCATACTGGGAAGGGGAAAGAAAACCTGGCAATTCTGTAACAACATGCTTGTTGTATTTTCTATGCTAAAAAACTTCCCTTCTTGTTACTGCTTTGGTTCATATCACCGCTTTCTTTGATCTCCTTTCAGTACAGGGGCTCCCTGTCACATTCAGCAAGTATTTCACTAGATCTCTCTACCAAAGATTTCTTTTTTTTGGTCAAGTTTCTTTGTGTTTTGGGGATTTCTTATCTGTGTGATCATGAACAAATATGGTGCAACTGATAACACTGTGCTATATGATGTTATTTAACACCTAATATATTCCAAATAAATTATTTAAGAAACTAATCTTTGTCTTTCTAAACTTCCCCAAAATTGCATTTTACATTTGCATACCACTTGGTAGAGAATCCCAAAAACATTAGGATGTAATTTCCAGCAGAGGATTCTTCTACTATCTCTTATGCAAGACTCTTGATGGTAGAAACAACATTATCAGATGATGAAAAATGACAGCAGTTCTTTGTTTATTACAATTTCTTGCAATTTTGGGTTGTATATGTATTTGCATCTACATGCTAGGAAGATTTTGACCAGCCCTTGAAAAAGATAGAAAACTAAAATTTCATTGTGCGACATTATTATCTCTTCCAAGCATTCACAATTCAAAAGATTTTAATCAACCTCATTTTAAAAAGCATGAGACACTCTAAAGAATTAATTTGGAGTCCATTGTTATCTGGAGGTGTTCAGATAGGCACAACATAAAGACTCAAACAGGAGTCCAGGTTCAGATATAAAAGTTAATTCAAAGTTGAGGGGAGCTTAGGATGTAAAGATGTTTTCTGACAAACATCTGATGAGAACAACCTAATCCCCAACCGAATCTGAGGCTGGGAAAGGGAGAGGAAGCAATAGGATGACAGCAGAAGTCGTGAGGAAGAGATGGCAAATCACTGGGACACAGGGCCAGTTCCAGTTTCATGCTTGACTGGATGTCTCACATCCCTGACAGTGCTCTATGATACACCAAGAGAGGAATTTCTGCACAAAATGTGTGTCAGAAAAGCATCATCTCAAGGAATCATATATAAAAGTCATGAAATCAACAAATGTGAGGTTCAAAATGTATTTATATGTGATGTCCAGTATGTATTTACACTAAGCAAGGCAATGTCACCTTAGAGAGAGCCCTCTGCTTACAGCAGGTGATGCCAAATTAGTTTGTGTGCTGAGGATCATGTGGCAATCCCTCCTCTGGAAGTGGGCATGGTACAGCCATGCCAACATAGTCCTGTGAGATAATGGGACCTGTGCCATGGAGATGGACCAAGTTATTTGGAGTTGGCTGAAAATTCTCAGATATGGGAGTGGGAAAACCTTAGTACAAGCGACAAAAATATCCCTAGTCCTAAGGACCCTATTGTCCCTTAGCTGTAACTAGCAGTGCTGAACAGAGTTGTGTGAATAGCATTTTTTTTCACTTTTGTAATTTTATTTTTCTGTGCAGCTATGGCTCTCAATATTGCAAGGAACACCAGCTAAGGTGGCATTTTCTAGAAGCATTTTTATTATCTCCTGGTACAAAAGGGAGTGCTGGAAAGTTAAAAAGAGTCATTGCTTGCTCCAACCTGCACAGAGGGTGTGAGGTGTACTCCTGTGAAATTGTGATGCAGGAATTTCAGTGAGACACTCCTTTACTTGGAATTTCTAACAGGATCAGTGGAAGAATACAGGTCCACATTTCAGATCAAATGAGGATTACTTTCTCCAGAGGCAGGAAACATGTTCTGCCACTGTTCAGCTCTTACAGAGCCTACGGGAACCGATGCCAGGAGAGGTGCAGTGTCACTGTACACTGTTCCTAATAACCAGGAACAAGCATGCAGGCTGCTGTCAGTCATGTCCACTTTCTCAATATCCCCTTGTGGCTATGGAATGTAATTGAAGTTGGATATTTGGGCTGGGTAAGGAAAGGAATAAGTTGCAAATGTATCTTGCAAGGATGCTGTAGTCTTGTGCACGAATCCCAGTGATGGCCAGCCTGTGGTTAGAGGAAGGGCAGGTCTGCAGTCTGGGTTTTGGCTTGAGATTCTGTGGATTCAAATCCTGGTGGATGTGAGCATGCTGTGCTTGGCACTAGACACTGCACAGTGAAATCCCACATCTGTGTGGTGCCTCGTGGTTTCTGGAGTATTGCCCATGCTGAGGAAGACTTTGTGGTGAGGCTTTTATGCAGTAGCCTTGTTTGCTGTACCTTCTCTAAATCAGTGGGGAGGAGAGTACAGTGAGCATCACACAGGGAGACTGACAGGATTCCTGGGACAGCCACATTAAATGGCAAAGCCGAGTTGTTTTAGGATGCTAAGATCCATCCTAGCATCTTTCTCTGAACAAGAATAAAGGTGCAGCACCAATGTGCTTCACAGGCGTTATGATTCATGAACTATTTAGCAACTCGTCTTCCAGTATCTAACCAGTTCCCACAAATTTCTTTGCTGCTAGGGAATGATATGCAGTGACCATGGCTAAAGTAGAGTGAGCAAGGCAGATCTGACTTTTGTTCTTTGAAGGCTGGGTGATGAAAGGAGGTGGAGAGAATGGGTGACTTAACTACTGACCTGTGGGGCAGGGGTCACTTGGGAGGCAGTCTTAAATCTAAAGGTCATCAACACAGTGACAGTCTAAATCCGTCACTTTTCAAGGGTGTAATTGTATTTTTGATACAGCAGGTGCTGAGAGAATCGGAAGGGAGAAGGTGGGTGGAAGAAGCAGCTCAAAAAACTACTTGGGTTACAGAAGGTAGAGATTGCCCTGTGCTCAATCAATACCTATATTTGGTTGAATTTATTCACTTTTGTTCTCTCTGTAAGCCAAGGGCAGGATTTTCTTTGCACTCTGAGTTGGTCCAACTCTTCTCTGTAAAGAATAGAGCCTCATCCCATTGTATTCTCACTCCACTCCCTTTCCATATGTGAGCACAAATGCACATCCCGTTCCTCTACAGTTTGTTTCACTGCCTTGGATTGCAAACCCAGCAGAGCACAAAAGAGGACCCTGTGATAAACTTCCTTCAGAGAAGAGACCCCTCAGCACTGAGAGCCAGAAAGAGAGGCAAGGAGAAGCCAACCATTCCCAGGTACATCTGTCCTGCTGAGTGTCAATGTCACAAAACAGCACAGAAGAGCTTAAGGATGAAGGACAGGAAGAAGTCAGTGAGGGTCCTGTGGATCTCAGCATGGACTGCACTGGGATTCAGATGAAGTCTGTGACTTTCATGCTGGCAAGCAATGCAGAGAGGTATTCACAAGCACAGGGCAGCAGAGGTTTCCCATGCACCCACCTTTCTGCAGACACCTGGGGGTACAGTATCTCAGAGCTGAGGAAGGTCCCTCACTTGCTCTGAAATTCCCCACTCTACACGTTGAAAGACAGACTCTTAGGTAGCCTAAAACCTTAATGAAAAGCTAAAGGATGACAGCCTGCAGTCGGCAAGTCTCCAGGGAGGCATTCTGCTTCCAACCCTGTCTGTAGACGTTGATTAGCATTATTTTCTCTTGGTGACTGTATTTGGCAAACCCTGGCAGACAGCAGTGCTCAGTTCTGGGGGTGAGAAAGGCCAAGAGCAGACAATATTAGCTCTGCCTTCAGACCACAACAGAATTGCCATGCTCTGATACATTGATATACAACCAACCAGAACGTAACCTATGGATTCCCTCAGCTCAAGACCTCACGCCACTAAATTCCAGCTTTAAAAAGCTTTACACTTATGGGAAAGACCTGAACTCTCAGGTGCAATGCCTAAAAGCACCTTGAGTGGAGGCAATCAGACCTAGTTAACCACAGGATCTCAGACCAGCTGACCGTGACCTGAAATGTTTTACTGCCTATAGGTTAACAGGTATTTCAGAAGGAAGAATCTGGTCCAGCTGAGAGGCTTTGCAGTGATCTCTGTGGGACTGAATGGCAAAAAGTCAGCTGCCAGTTGAGAGTTCCCTATAGAGAGAGTGAGCTTGGCAGATTGGACTTGCCAAGAGCACTTGGTGTTGGCACAGCCTGCTTGGGTGGGAAACATTCCCACCACTCGAAAGGGAACTGAAATAACTCAATACTGAAGGGAGCTGCCTGCTCTGGCTCTTCCTCCTGAGCTGTGCTGCAAACATTTTTCCCAAATTTTCAGGCACAGAAGAGCAGCCAGCTGCTGTCTGGAGAACATGCCCAGCCACTGTGCTTGGCACAGGATGGCCCAAAGGCCACTTTTCTGCACAGACATGTGGAATGCAAACTCGTGTTCCCCAGCTCTCAGGTTTAGAAGTGAGGGGAGAAAGTCACGGCAGGTAACTTCAGCAGCATAATTCTACCTGACAATTTTGAATGGAATAGCTGCACAGATACAGCAAACACAAAGAAAGCAGACATGTCTGTTTTTATATCTTTCTATCTATTATCTATTGATCTGTGTTACCCTTATCATCTCCTTGAAATCCATCTTGAAGTTCATTTAAGGTCACATACAAAAAAACCCTACAAATTTTGCCTTTATAATCAAAATGATTCTTCTTTCAGACTAAAGAATAATATAAGTGAGAAAAGTGAAACAAGACAGATTGCCAGCGAAAGCATGGAGGATGAATTAACCATGCCAGACATAACCTGGATGGACACTACACTTGTTGTAGGGGCACAGATTTCTTCTCTATGACTCCTCTATATGTCAGCTGCAGAAAACAGAGTAACACCACCTTGTTTCTCTTACATCTAACAAGTAAGTCAAGTGGCCAGTTAGGTAATTCTGAAATAGTGGCTCCTATTAATTTCAAATATTTCCCAAAAGTACAGGCTCCCGAACCAACACAGACATTATATTATGTTTCTGATTATCAAATATGTTTTCTATTTCCCTCAACAGTACACCTGTAAGTTGCTAAAGTCAAATTTTTAAATTCAAATAAGTGAAAATACTCCTAAAATAATAGTAAAAAGAAAAAGGTTTCTCTCCTATTTATCACAACTTCATCAGTTAAATATTTCCAGCAGCTCTCTGTGTGGTGCTGTTAAGATAAATCAAACCAAAGACAATACTTCCTCTTGAAAACTGCAGGTTCAAGTTAGGCAGGATTTTGTCATAAATACTGCCTCAAAGCTTGACTTACCCTGACATTTATGTTTCCTTTTATCCTGACTCTCTGAAGTACTGAAAAAGTCTAGTGCTGGGGCTGTCAGTAAGACTCTTGATCTTGAGGGCTCAACTTAAAACATTTTAGGGTTGCCATGACTGCTTTTTGGGGTGTTTTTCTTGTAATCTCTGCTCATGCATGCTTTTAAGATACATCAGAAAGATGAGGGTGAGTGGTCAGACAAGTCAGCTGGAAGAGCTGGCAGTGTAGAAGCAGCCTGAAGATATTTTTAAAAACAGGCACCTTCAAGTCATTTAACCTCATGTTCCTGAATACACAAGCATGTAGAGCCCCTAGCTGCTTTTAAAACCTGTGGCTACAGATTTGAGTCGTGAGTCCTCTGGGAGCGTTCATCTCCCAGCATGGGCAGAAAGAAGAGAATTAGGGCAGGCACTAAGGCAATCAAGCAGATCGTTTACTACTCTTAGCAAGGCAAGACCACCACAGAAAATGCCCAGGAAAACCCCACCCCCACCCCACACACATACCCTGCCCCTAGACAACTGGCTTTTTTTTCCCTACCACGTTTCTTATCAGTCTCCTGCAGAGACTCTAAAAGTCTTATCTTGATAGCCCAGATTACCAAGATGATCTCCTCTCCATGATGAATAGAAATCACTGTTTTTATCTGTCAGCAAACCATACATTCCCAGTCCAGATAATTACATTAATAGAACTCCTCTCCTCTCCTCTCCTCTCCTCTCCTCTCCTCTCCTCTCCTCTCCTCTCCTCTCCTCTCCTCTCCTCTCCTCTCCTCTCCTCTCCTCTCCTCTCCTCTCCTCTCCTCTCCTCTCCTCTCCTCTCCTCTCCTCTCCTCTCCTCTCCTCTCCTCTCCTCTCCTCTCCTCTCCTCTCCTCTCCTCTCCTCTCCTCTCCTCTCCTCTCCTCTCCTCTCCTCTCCTCTCCTCTCCTCTCCTCCCCCTCCATCCCAGCTCTCTTGCCATCCTTTCAGTCTCCTTACCCTCCCCCCAATTAATTCCTATGCTTTAATACCATCTAAGAGTCCTTAGTGAGAAGAGGATCTGCTTGCTATGCAGGTGCAAGTTTTCAGCACCACAGCACAACAGCAATGCCACCCGCTCTGCCCTCCTCAGGGCTTCTCTTTGTCAGCCACTTTTTCTTTTCTTCCTTTTCAGCTCCGTGCTGAACAACCCCATGCAGATAATCTGATTATGCTAATTTGTACTTCATGAACCCAGAGTAAGGGGATCTGCGGAGGGTGAACTGGGCTGGGGATAAGGGTGGTGAGGGCAGGAGAGAGGTTTGGGAGGGGGATGCACAGACAATGGGTTCAAGTCAGTTAACAAAAAAAGCCGTCTGTATTGCCAAACAAAGCACTCTCCGGGTAACCCCTTGCTGCTCTTGACAATTTAGAGTGTCCCAAACTGGCCTGCGCCACTGAGCAGAAAAGGGAACACGGAGAATATACAATGAAGGGGCACAATGAGAAGTCTGTTTCCTGTTGAATGTTGCTTTTTTTTTTTCTCCTTAACTAATCCTTCCCAGAATCTAGTAGTTGAAGTATGGTCCACAAATTGTTTGTCAGATGGTAGCTATGGCACTAGACAGCTTCTGAGCACACACACACCCTCATCTGTCCAATTAGATTGACGATGTACTCGAAATTTATTGAATAATGGGCAGTGACTTTGCAGACACAAGCTCACAACTCTCAGCTTGGACTCGTCCCTCTGCAGGAGCTGACAGAGTCCCAGCTTGGTTTTACATCCTCTTTGCTGTAGGCAGAATTGGTCAGGAAACAACTATAAGAAAAAACATATAAAGGGTATGGAAAAAAATATTTTCAAAATTAAAGCAATCCCAGAACTGTTTCCATTGGTAGGGACCTCCTGAGATCATCTGGTCTAAGCCTCCTGTTCAAGCCATCTCACCTAGAGTTGTTTGTCCAGGACTCTGTCAAGTATCTCCACAGATCCTTTGCTGTTGCAAGGGAAAATGGGAGACAGAAAGAAGACAGTTGCTCTGCACTCCACCCTAAATAGGACAGCTCCTCTTGTTCTCATGCATAACAGACTATTTGTTCAGTCCTGCAGCCCAAAGCAGAATACCTCTGGACACCATTTAATGAAAGCAAATGGAGGTGGAAAAATGACTGTCCTGAAGCTGTCATCTCAGGTCCAGTCCTGGGTTCAGCTGCACTTGCATTACGCTATTACATGAAGTTTACCTGATAGGGTAGAAATCAGTATCTTGCCAGCATTGCTCTTCTTTGAGATCTCATTTGCTGAATGTGTAGTGCATCACAAGGCTGATATATATCAGTATTTAACAAAATTAGCTCTAAATAACACTGTGAATGGAGCAACTAGGCAAAGGAGCAGAAAAAAAAGTATCAGAAATGTAAGATTACCAGGTTAAATTCAAATATAAAGAGTATTTTGAAATTGTCATATGTTGATGGAAGCATCTGTGTTCACAGTATGAATGGAAATGTCCCTTGCTTTCCTTCCTCTCCCTGGGAAGCAGCGAAGCTTATCAGATGTGATCCAAACTACACAGTCTTTTTATGAACTGTGTCATATTTCATATAAATAGATCGGATTAAATAGATAATTTTAAATCTGAGACAATCAGTAATCCCAGATCCCATGCTCCCTGAATGCTACATGCCTGGAGCTCTTGGAACACCTAAAATCCACGGACATCTAATGAACTTTAAAGACCTCGGCTTTTGCCCTACTGATGTATGCAACAGAGAAAAGCCAGTGAATGCACAGGACTTACTGCATGGGAGTAGTTTCAGGCCTGGTCATTTGTCCTGTTTGAGGTCTTCCTGTATCCTTTTCTTCCCTTCTACAGCAGCTCTTGGTTGAGATCAGACTGGAGAGGGTTTGGCAAAGGAGATAAACAGAGTAAGTAGCATAATCTTGAGGAGAAGGTCTTGCTCTGTTCCCTTGTGTTTCTCCTGACCTCAGGGATGACCTGCCCCAGACCCCCTTTCTTTTGTTTATAGAGATAGTGAGTCACTGTAGGCAAGGATGTTTATTTTGCTGTGTATATACAGGGAGTTTAATGCAATTCATTTAAAACTCTTAAGTAATATTGTGACATACAATGCTAATACATAACAAGAATATGTAAAGAATGTATTGCCAACCTTGATTGATTACAACCTTGAAACTACTCAGCAGTGATTATCACTGACATGTGCTTTTCCAGAAAAAGAAAACCCTGAGCAGTTGGATGAAGCAGGCCCACAGCTTTCAGACCCAGAAGAGATGCTCATGTGGGTAGAGTGGGACTGGTGAATTACCTACACTGATGAAAGGCACAGTAGGTGTATTGAGCACCCAGTCCTGAGAATCATGTACCTGCTGAGAGGACAGGGAGGCTGCTCTGTGTTTGCTGGAGCTAAATCACAAGTCAACACAACAGATAAAAGCTCACCCAGGGAACATTACAGGACAGTGACAGTAGAGCACTCCTGCATGCCATTGCTGAGGTAAAGTCACAACTGTGGGGAAAAGCATCCTTTGAATCTTGGTTGGATCAACAGGGTGGAGCTTGTCTGAGTCCTATCAACTAATCAGCAAGTGATATATCTAATGATGCAGTAGAGAGAAAAACAAAGTAATAACAGTTAAAGTCCACTCTATAAATCAGCTCCTTTCAAAAAGAATACTGTTAAGGAATAAGATGTGCTAAGGAGAGGCTTAGCAGCCAAGATCCTAACTTTTGTTAACATGAATTCAGCTCTAAGTGAAGTCATGACTGAGTTTACTATTGCAATAAAGATACAAAATACTCCAGGTATTTCTTTTTCAGACACACAAACTCTTTTTGTATACATCTACAGGCTGAAGTACACACTTTTGCCTACTTGTGTGACCATGACCTAAGATTAGACGCCAGGGAGCTCCTGGATAGAGCCAGCAGCATTGGCTACAGCTGCTACAGTCCCAGGCTTCAGCTAGGAATGAACACAGTGCTGCTGCTTCAAAGGCGGTAGAAAAGAGAAATTTTAAATGGATCCTTAAATATTTGTGAGAATCTAATCTGGCATGAGGGAGGAGGGATCTGAGGTGCATGTAAGTCAAATAACACCACTGCTCAGTTTAAAAAAACCCCATCACTTCTCCGCTTTGCAATTTAGATTGGCACTAACCAGTGCACAAGTAAAATAAACCGGAGTAAAGTTGTGTTAGGAGAAAATTGGCCATCTGAACTTCCTGTGATTTATTTTCTCAATTTTTTTTTTCAGAAAATCTGAAAGGAGACAGAACCTGACTTTCTGGAGGAAAACTGTGAAAAAAGAAGGAAGGCAACAGGAGTGAAACACGAAGAGGGAAGGTACACAAGTGTAAAGGTGGGGCCTGAGTATATGAGTATTGATTGAAGGCATACACAAGCAAGGCAACAAGAGTGGAATGAATAGCTAGATTCTCAGAGACAGACGGGAGACTGAGAGGTGTACTAAGCCACGAGTAAATGCTGATGATGGCATGGAGAAACCAAGAAAACCAGGTAAGCTGTGGGGGAATGATACTGAAAGAAATATGCAGGGTTGACGAATATATGGTGCTGGCAAGAGAGGAAACAAGGGAAAATGTACTAGAATATCAAAGTAAGCAGCTTGATGGGGATAAAAGACTGTTGGAAAACAGGGAAACAAGGCAGAAAACTGCAAGAATTCGATTTGAAGGAGACAGATAGCAGTGTGGCAGATGGCTACAAATCACAAATGTGGCAGGATGAGAGCAGACAGTGGAAATGTCTATTTCCTTATGTGACAAAGATTACTATTTTCACCTGACTTGATTTTGACACACAGACTTGAGTTTGAGAGATCTTCTTCTTAAAAGATAAATAAATTTAATCTAATAATTAATAAAAAAGAGAATACTTCTAATTTCCTGATTTTGGGAAGAACAGTAAGAGTTTTGAGACATATTGGTGAAATATACTAAAGAAGTTCTCATCCTTTGTTTCCCTAAGACACCATTTTTCAATTCCAGGCCACTGTCTGTAGGATCCCAACAGTCATTACGAAATAAAAGACTAAATAAACATATCCGACATTAAGCAGCAATTTTACCAGCTATACTTCCATGCTAAGTACACAGATCCTTTTTTTCAAGCACAAAATTAGCATAATCCTGCTGAAAAGTACTCTGGAGAATGTGCAAGTTGGGTAACTATTCAGTAGGTGTTTACAGTGAGGTTTTTTAAGGTCAGGATAACATTCCTCGGGCAAGAGAGTCAGTTTAGGCTTGTGCTTTGATTTCATACACTTATACAACACAGCAGTATACTAACCAGTCCATCTTTAAATTTCTTATGGGTATTCTGTGCTACCTTATTGTTAGCTTGCTCCCAAGAAATGAAGAAAGGGGCATCTGTTCTTCCAGTTTAAAATCAGCAGAACACAAAAATTGTGTCAATCACACAAACAGAGACAAGTGTACCTAGCTTACACACTAATACCATCAGCTCACACTGCCACATTCTCTCAGCATCTGTATAGTTGGCTCAAGGATGAACAGGATTATTTAAGAGGTTTTATCCCCTGCTATCTTTAAATTATTGCTGAAATATCCAGGACAGCTGGGAAAATTGATCAAATCTTAAGTTTTCTTGTTTGTTACTCTACTTTTGTTACAGACTGTGTTCTGTGATCTGATTTCTCTCTAGTGGCTTCCTCTGCTCTTCCTCTACTCTGCTAAGATGCCACCCTGAACACAGAGGAATCTCTCCCTGGTTACTAGCAGTCTTAAAGAAACTGCTGCTCTTAGTTCCTGCTGGAGCTGGAGGCAGAAAACGCACCAAAACTTCTTTCTTGTTTAACTGTGTCGGTTAACACACTTTCTCACCTCACTGCTGTGAGATCCACCTCCACACCAGCTACCTCTGTGTTGTCTAACCCCAACCACCAGCCCAGCCCCAAGCAGCCACTCTCTCACTCTCCCACCAGTGGGGAGAGAACTGGAAGGGTAAAAGTTCACAGGTTGGGATAAGGACAGTTTAATAAGGGAAGCAAAAGCTGGTCACACAAGCGAAGCAAAACAAGGAATGAATTCCCTGCTTCCCATGCCTGGGCAGGTGTTCAGCCATTCCCAGCAGAGCAGGGTCCCACCACACATCACGGTGATTTGGGAGGACAAATACCATCTCTCTAAATGTCCCCTCCCTTCCTTCTTCCCCCCACTTTATACACTGAGCATGATGTCCCATGGTCTGGAATGTCCCTTGGGTCAGCTGGGGTCTCCTGTCCTGGCTGGGTCTCCTCATCACGAGGAGCAGAAATGGCCTTGGCTCTGTGCAAGCCCTGCTCAGAAATAACAAAAACATCTCTGTATCATCAGCCCCGAGTTCAGCACAAATCCAAAACACAGCCCCACACCAGCCCCTGGGAAGGCAATTAACTCTAGCCCAGCCAAAAGCAGCACAACTCTGCTTTGGAGAGCAACTTTGGGTGCAGTGACAAGGCAGGATTATGTATTTGAGGACCAGACTAAAAATTGAAAGTTCAGGTAAGTATTGCTGATCTGCTGCAAAATAGCACCAGTAGAGGTATCACTGCTGGCATGTTGAAGAATTTGAGTATACGTACACAAGTTGCAGGCACAGTGGTGGCTGCAGAGCAGATGCTGCTGGCCCAAATGGCGACTTCTTTTTGTGCCATTATAGATTCTTTGTGGTCACTGCCATTTTTCTTTCTCTCCCTCTCCTTCTACGAACACATACGAGACAGCCTGAGTAGTTTTCACTGCCTAGGAATGAAACGGATGCCACTCGGTGGGGATAAACCAGTACTGCAAGGAGTGAAAACGCCTACATCGTTTAAAATCCCATCAGGAGCTCCGCGGCTGCAGCTGCACGGACACACAGCCCTGCTCAGGGGGAAACAATACGATGCTGAACCGATTTCTGCCACAGAATGCAGCTCACTAATGCATTATGTCTTATTATTATCAACTGGGGCAAGTCGATATTCTGCTCTAGAAAACAAACTCGGGTTTCTGTGTCTGCACACAAGCATGACAGAAAGTAAGAACTATATTTGTTAATGACGGGTAAGAGATCACTTTGACTAAGTTATGATCTCTTCATGTAGATGAAATGAAGATGGAAATAGACAGGAAATAGAAATGAGCTGCATGCACATGGGTCAATTGTCATGGAGCAAATGAGTCACTGGATGCACACAAAGGAAGAGACACTGAGAATAGGAACTTATTCTGTGGATATTGTACTGATAAAAGGCCAATCAATGAAAATAATAGCTTGCTATGAATAGCAAGCTGAAATTATTCTGGGAAAAGTTCAAGTGTTTGCTATGTTAACTGGCATAAATATTTTCCCCAGAACAATTCCACAATTCCAGTTATTTCCTGAAATTAGTTCTTGGTAGGCAAAGAACAAGGTTAAGAGCACCTGTGAAAGTTGCACATTTTCAGATTGCTTTGCTCAGCTTCACCCATACAGTGTGCAAAACTTAGAGCCTTTAAGAGTTCTTTTCACCAGGCTGTGGAAGTGAATGGAAAAGACAAAAATGGTGTAGAGGAAATTTAGTAGGGAAAAATCAGCCAAAAACTCACGACCACATAAATTTAACTTCCATGTCCAGAGGAGAAAAAAAGAAAAAGGTTAATATGCAGAAAAGATGAAAACAACAAACCTTAACAGTGTTCCATCAAGAACAGTGTCAAGTTAGTGTACTTTGGCTTTGGGGTGACAAAACTGTAGCTTTCCAATGCCTGAAGAGAGCCTGTCAGAAAGATGGGAGAGATGTTCACAAGGGCATGCAGTGAGAGGATAAGGTGGGGAATGGCTTCATACTGAAAGAGAATAGATTTAGATTAGATGTGAGGAACAAATTCTTCCCTGTGAGAGCGGTGAGGCCCTGGCACAGGGTGCCCAGAGAAGCTGTGGATGTCCCTGGATCCCTGCAAATGTCCAAGGCCAGGCTGGACAGAGCTGGTAGAAACCTGGGATTAGTGGAAAGTGTCCCTGCCCATGAATGAGTGTTAAGGTCCCCTGCAACTCAAACCATCCTGAGTACACAAATATCCTTCAGCTCCTTTAAGTTAGTTATTTTGGTGAACAAACAAAAAGCAATGTATCTTGGAGCTCGCAGATCTTTGAAAACGTTTCACTTGGGAAGCTCAGGAGCAAACTCGTTTTGCTGAAAATACTGTGGGATTGGTGCAATGCTCGATACAGATCTTTCAGGAGGCAAAGTTAACAATGGCCTTCACTACCAAAATATATGTAAAGATGCGTTAAAGTGTTTCTGCTGAGCTCTGACCAGGACCTGGTGTACATCAACACCCTCAGTAACTGATAAATAGATGGCATCAAACTGGGAAAGGCCACAGGTGGAACCGACAATACACGTTGGTAATGCTAAATATCCTTGATGAGCTTCAGAAATTCTCAACAGGGGAAAAAAAAAAAAAAAGAAAAATGTATCAGGGCAAGTACCCTGTGCACGAGGTGCGCGCACAGAAGCTGCACAAACGCAGGAAGGACTCCGGTGGAGGCCACAACCGATCTCAAACTGCGCATGGAGCAGGACTAGCAGCACTTTGACCAAAAAAAGGCAAACAAAGGGCACGACACGCACCCCGGGCGCTCAGAGAGCCCCGCCGCGCGGCTGAGGGAGGGGACTGGCCCGTGAGGCGCCGCGCCCGCCCCGCCCCGCCCCGCGCTGACGGCGGCCGGGAGCGGCCAAGCCTCCTCCTGAGGGCTGGCTCGCCTCTCCTGTCCCGGGCACCCGCTCCGGGAAGCTCCGTGCCCGGCCATGGAGCTGTGGCAGGTGCCGCTGAGCTTCTCCCGCCTCCGCATGTTCCCTTTCTTCGACCTGGCGCATTATGTCGCCTCCGTCCTGGCGCTGAAGGAGCAGCGGGGTGAGCGGGGCGAGACGGGACGGGGCGGACACCCCACACCCCCATCCCAATCCCGGTGTTCCTCCGTGTTCCCCCGGCCCTGCACCGTGTGCGTGTGTGTCGGCGGGGTGCCCAGCCCCGGCAGGGTGAGGATGGGGCCCTGAGGGGAGCCGCCGTCCCAGTTACCCCGTGGCCGTGTAAATGGGATTGTCTGCCGCCTGCATTAGCCCGTCTGTCCATAAGCGACGTCTTATTGCCCGCAGAAGACACCCAGCCGAGCTTTTCTCGCTTTCCCGAACTTAGGAGGCACTGGCTAATTCAGCCAGGAGTTTCGCTGAAAACATTTTAATTTTTAGTTATTTATTTATTTGTCTCAGTCTTAAAGTCTCAGGAGTGAAAGGGCTAAGGCCCCTCTAAGTTCGGTTTATGGGTGCAGAGATGGTGTGTGTAACACAGGCCCATACCTCTCTGCCCAGAATTGCATCTGAGAGCGGAGATACTGGAATTTACATCCTTCACACCCCCTGTTTGTGCAGGGGGGTGTTAAGGCAGTTCTGCTTTGTAGGAAACAGCTCAGGATTCTCATGGGTTGGTCAGTGGCTTGTCAGCGTTGTACCCCATAGATTGTAAAGTGAATTTAACAAAGCTTTCCACTTCCACGAATGAGTTTTTGTGTGAGAACACATCATGGCATTTTAGTCCCTACGTGCTCTCTTCTAGAAAATCTGCACTGTGGCTGTTAACCCCAAGCCTGATTTGGTTTTTTTGCTGTCACAAACAGAGAGACTGGCCTTGTTTCAATGTTTAGAATCAAACTACTTGTGGTGTGGGTTTGGACATATTTATAGTAACCGTGCACCCCAGGTGATAACTGTGTAGGAAACTAAGCCTTTTTTGGGGTTAAATTTTTTGGGATTAAAAAATTTGGGATAGCAAATTTGGGAGCTGCTGCTTGCCTCAGATTTCTAGGGCTCTGCAATGTTTTTGTTTAGTGAGAGCTTGTTCTTTGCTCCCTTGCTAAATGTTCTGTGGTGAATTTTGACTTTCTGCTGAGGAAATTCACCTAACAGGCTGTGAGGACTTGGTGTAAAGTGCTTAGGTATTCTAGCATCTTCACCAAACATTGTTAATACTGCTAAAATTTTTAACAGGTGCAGGCCTGTGGCATTGTGTAATGTGTCTTGTTCTATTTAAAAAGGGACTTTCTGACATTATCATGCAATACTTTTAAACTTTCCTCTGGAATGGGCACTCCTAAAGACCAGGATGAGAGGCCTCTCTGCTTTGCATCAGCATAACTTTACTGAGACAACACTTATGGAAAGCAGAATTGCTGTCAGAAGTCTGCTCAGATCCATGCTTCTGTGTTTTTTTCTTCTTGGCTTGAATGCTTGAGTATTTTCTAATACTTGGAATTAATAACTGTAATCCAGGTGACTGCCTGCTGGCCTGTTTCTCACTTCCCAAGTGGTTTGAACTGAGTATTAAATCATAAGGGAAATAGCAGTTATTTTGAATACTCAGTATGGATATATTATTGTCGATTAACACTGTCTAGGTTGTATGTTCTCTTTGGAAACTTAAAACAGTAGCTATATTTGACAGGGAAATAACGGGGTAGCCTTGAGTGCCTGGTGATGTAAGAAGTATGTGCTCAAGTTACAGCCATGTTTATTTTATCCCAGATGACTGTCTCATTAAAATACCAACCCACCCCTGCTGCTTAAAATCAGATTTGGTGTGGGCATTTGGATCATGGATGGGTGCACACTAACTGGAACTTTTCCAATCCTCCTAGCCAGGCTTTCTTGCTCATTGTGACTACTGGCAAGCTACAGCAGTGACAACCAACTTGTTGCTTTCTGCGTGTTTTAAAATAAGAGTTCTTTATTAGTGCTTTTAGGATGGCATAGGAGTTGCTTGCTTGTAACTCCAGCCAGTTGTAGAACTGGCAGTTTTCTTTTTTTGGGATGGGGGGGCTGCAAAAGGTGTTGATGGCTGAGAATGTGTCGTATTTGGTTTGTTCTTGCCATTTTTCTATGATGTGTTTCAGGTGACTTGAGGAGAAATAATTTCTTCAGCATAGTTTTGCTCTATTAAGTCTGACTCTATAAATCCTTTATCTTAACCAATGGTATTGTGTGTGGTTTAATGGGGGTACTAGAAAAACCTGTACAAATCCTCCTGGTTTGCTCCCTTAGGTGTGTGTGTAGTATGCATTCCTGATTGCCTATTTGGAACATGCTGAAAAGTTTAAGGCAGATATTATCCTATTGACAAATAGTTGGTAAGGTGGTGTTTTGATTTTTTTTTTTTAATGTTACTGATGGTCAGGAACAATATTTAAAACTGTATTCAAAATTAGTCCTTGTGTTTTGAAACCTTTCCTTAACTTTCTGAAGCGTAAGTTTGTAGGGCTAGTGGCCTTCTGGCAGATCCACCCTTGCATGGTTGTGTGATGCCTCATTAATTTTCCAGGATGCATCAGAGGACAAATATAAATGATCACTTTGTGTAAAAAACATGTGACCTACTTAAAACCGAGTTTGTCTTCTGAAAGGTTACGCCCCTGTCATAATTTAAGTTGCAATACTAAGATGATCTTTAAATTAGTATAAATGTTTTTTGCCTCATTGCCTTCTGTGTTGGGTATATTCCTTGTTAGAAAACAGGTATGAATTGTTAAATACTGGCCTTTGAGCCAATTCTAGTGTTGACCAACAGAAAAATCTTGAAGTGCAGTAGAGTTTCCAGTCTCTTGTTCGTTTACTTGTAAAATGAAGAAATTTATTTTCATTGCTGTGGAGCTTAATCATAGAGGGCAATCTGGTAATAATAGCTGTAATTCCTGTATGTGCCCTCAAAACTGAAAACCACTTGTTGCTAGCTGTGGGGAAGAGGAAGTGTGGAGAAGCTGGTGATTGCTGAAAGGCAGGAGAATGGATTTGAAGAGAGAACAGATACCTATCTAGTTTTAAATCCACTCCAAAAGTAGCAAACACAAGCCATTAATATTTTGCAGCACTTGGAGCACCAGGTACTGCAGTTTGAAAAATAAATTACAAACCAGTTATAAAAGAGATATTATGTTATATTCAGATATGTAAGGCTTAGGAGTACTTATTTTTATAAATTGTCTGTTACATGGGAATTTAGATAGTGCTGCAATACTTAATATCTATGCAAGCACTAAAACTGGAACAATCTTATTAATATATTTAGTGAATTGTATTGAGAATATTTTTATATATTTGAGCCTCTCATCTTGGGTAAGAATCTTCTTTTCCCACAGAAATGCCTGAAAAACCAAAGTTTCTACTCTGAATTGGGAACGGATGTCAAATTTCATTTTGGGGCAGACACTAGTGCTTTTGTGAACTTCAGCCTTTGGACTATGGAAAATTAAACTCGTTCAGGCAAACAGAGCTGGGCACCAGTGTAGAGGGGAAGCTTTGGCAACACTGAACTTTTAAAGTGGAAGGAAATAGTCAAGATGACTACTTGAGGATATTTCTAGCTTTGGTAAAATGTTTTTTTTCTCTGAAAATGGTTAATGCATCCCATTACCTCCAGTATAATCTTTTAATATTGAATACTTTTGTCAATATTTTTGACATAGTTCACTTGCATTTTAAAGGGATAATTCATTTTAAAGGTAATGAAATAAACAAAACTGTCAACCTTTTAATAATGAGGGAAATTTACATTTATTATTATAGTTCAAGGTAACCTTTTTTCCTCTCTTCAAGAGTGCAGGTGAAAACTATTTGATAATTATCTTGGATGCTGTTTTCATTCTGGCCAGCAATCACAGCAGGGTATTATGAGAAAAAAGGAAAACCAGTTACCTTGAATTCTTGGAACACTCTAAAGCAGAAATGGAATTCCTAGAATAACCGTCCAAATGTTAGCAATCCTGTTTAGATCAGCCACTTACGTGTTTTTAATACAAATTTGAAAGCAAGTGTGTCCCTGTGTCAGGCTATTAACAACAAGACCTTGCTGCCGTGCTCTGAAAGCTTTTTCTTCTTGGTAGCCAGATGTAACAAACTAATGCACAAAAGATGTTCAGAGAACACGTCATCAGCCTTTCACTTCTGTTTAGGAGGTGGAAGTTAAAGTCACCGTACCCTGAGGTTTGTATCTCTGGAAAATTTTCCTGTGAGAGCCTGCTGATTGCTTGAGGATTTTTCATTACCTGAAGGAGCTAAATTGAAAAATACTGACCTTCAAAACATGCTGCTATTCTCCAGTTTTCATCTCTGTTTATGCGTTTTTTTTCCACAGGAGCTGTGGAAGTGTCAGTCCGAAGTCCATTGGCCTGCTGGTTTAGTGCAATGCTTTATTGCTTTGGGGGTTCAGTTTTGTCTTCGTTGATGCTTGGTGAACCTCCAGTAGCATTTCTGGCAAAGACCATAAATATTCTACTGGCATCCTCAGTCTGGTAAGCAGCCACAATTGGGTAGGATGAGTAATACTGGCTCTAAGGAAGCTATATGCTGTAAACTGATACGATACCATCAAGGTTCCATGTAAATCAGCATTTTGACTTAAAAATGTTGTGGGTTTGGATGCTGTCTCTTTTATCCAAAGTGTCACAGCAGCTGTAAGATGCTGTTTTGTGGGAATAGAGAGCAACTCTTACAGCCTGTTGTGCAACAAAATGCTGCGTTGCTAGACTAGACTTGCCTTGGGTTTTTATAGTATTCCTGGTCAAACAGCTGAAAACATTACCTTTTAATGAAATGAATTGAGTTGCTGATTTGCTGAGCATAGGTAAGTCATAAAAGCAATCAAGTTTTTCAGAAGTAGCTCTTGAAAACCAGAGCCTGGCTGATGTAAAAATTTTGGACTTTTCCTGTAACTGGAGTTCCAAGACACATCTTTCCTCCAGTTTCTACTGCCAGACACATACTTTTTTTTCTGTATTTCATTCCTTCCCAAGTGGGTGGGTGTTGTGGTAGAAGACAGTAGTGAGCTGAATGGTATGATTGAATCAAGTATGTGGCAATTTGGCCTGCTTTGGAGTTAAAAAAAAAATGCTGGAGTTATTTTCATATAAATGTGGCCTTCCAGTGGAGTTAATTTGTTCCAGAAAGTTATCTTTGAAGAAAACATCAAACTTAACAAAAATTATGAGGAGCAGTGGGGTTTTGAATTTAGGAAGCTCAATCACAACATTTGGAGAGTCTGGCCTGCTTAAAATCCTTTAGTTCCACTAGCCCCTTAAGTTTCACAATTGCAAATTCATTAAAGTGAAAGCAAGTGTTTTTCTCTGTGTATATGTATTAGTTTTCTGGTCTTTGTGTTGCAATAGAGGATGACATATTTGATTTAGACAAATAGGTGCAATTAATAATATATATTAATTAGTGAATTATTAACAGAGCCTACAGAACCTGCCTGTGGTTCAGTTAGTTTGATGTGGGCAGACTGATTGCTTTTTTTTTGTCAAGTGACATGAGCTAGGAGTACACTTGAAGAGAATGGGATTTCTGTTTAACTCACCATGGTCAAATGTGATTTGCTGTGCAAATTAAACGAGGTTTTAGTGAGGAGCTGTGAACGTTATGAAACGTTTTAAGCTTCCAGCTTTACAAAGTTCCCTCTTCGTGAGTATAATGACCTTAATTCCTGGTCCCAGATCACGAGAAGGGAAATTCCCCAAGCCACGCTAGAAACTGCAGAGTGGGGTTGTGCTGGCCTTGAGGAATGCTCCTAAATAGTCTGTAGAGCAGCGGCATCTACTGTTAGCAGAGATTACAGGCAGAAATGCCGTGGTGGGTCTTCAGTGCCAGCTTCAGTCCTCTAACCTGTGCTTCAGGGTCCTAAACCCACATTCTACAGATGTAAATTAATTCTGGTGTGAGTTGTGTGGTGAGTAGGTGGCTTAGATGGCTGTCTGTAGTAGCCTCTGAGGTACATCCTCTCTCTACATCTTTGGCTTAGTATCAGCTGAAGCCTGGTTGCTTACAGAGGCATCTGACGTTATAGTAGGAGATAAAGGGAACGGCCTTAGAAATTCTTGGTAGGCAGGACTGAGCTCAAAAACCTTAAAGCAAATGGGCAGTGGTTTTTTTTGGTTTTGTTTTTTGGTTTTGGTTTTTTTTTTAAGAAAACAAAAAGTAATCCTTTTTTTAAAACACTTTCTCTGCTCTTATGCAACTATTACTCTCTTACTCCTGTGCTGAAATAATCTACTTGAGATAACTTAATCAAGATACTTAATCTTGATTGTTTTTTTGTGAATGTCTCAGGAAGACCTGAATTTTATTTATTATTGAAGAGATACAGTAAAACACCACATAATCTAATCTTTTAAAATGTACTGTCATTTTAGGATTTAGCTGTTAGCCATCTTTACTTGGTTTTAAAAGCAATCAATGCTTTGAATAAAGAAATGTGTTTGTAATTGGCAAGCTGGAAAAGCTAGAACTGGTGAGTACTAAGATGTTAAGTGTGTTTAAAAATAGCCATGCATTTCATCTAGCATGACACTAACTAGTGGAGGCATTCTTGCTAAAGTTATATAATTCCATGTACCTACAGTCTGGAAGCACAGAGTCAGCATTTCATTTACCACCCTGTTGTAATCCTATTAAAAAAAAAAATCCCCAAAATAAAACAACCCCCTACACTGAGCTAAACAAAAAATAACTCACAAAATAAACCGCACAAAGTCAATCGGACGCCACTTAAATAACTTGGACTATAAAAATGTGATATATAAGGTGTAGAACAATTGGAAAAATGTAAATATGTTTCCCATGGACTTTAATGGATTCTTTGGGACAATGAGGCAATAGCGTTTGGTTTTGGTGCAAGAGCTCAAGTGTGCTCAGAAGCTACTCAAATTTTTTCCAAGGTGTGTACCACAAGACTTTGAGTTGTCAGTAGTAGTTCAAGCATTGCTAGTCATATTCCAAAATTATCCTTAAAGATTATTAAAAGATAATTCCTTAGCAAAAATGTGGCTGATGGGTTTTTTCTCATAATTTTCAGGTACCTAGTGTTTTACTGCCCAGAGGACATATTCTGCCGGTGCTTTTCCTTTCTGCCTCTTCGTCTTCTGGTGGCAGGAATGAAAGAAGTGACAAGGACGTGGAAGATCACAGATGGCATTGCACATGCAGACATTGTCTACAAAGATGCCTGGCTTGTCTTGGTAGCTGTGGGCTGGGCCAGAGGTAATGTGCATAACATCTTATTCTGAGAGTTTGGGATTTTTTGGAGTGGTGTTTAAACATCTAGCCCCTCAGCAGAACTGTTGCTGTGCTGGGCATGGTTGTGCTGATGCAGTCTCATGTCCCCTCAAGGAAAAAGCCTGTGCTGCAGTTTTTCTGCCTGGATTAAGGTTGACATTGAAGGTCTTTGGGGGGAGTTCCCATCAGAAGGTCTTACGAGACCTTGTAGGATGGGCAGTTGATGACAATAAAGAAGTAAATGTACTGTGTAGCTACTGCTGAACATTCCAACAGCATTATTGCCTCGGACCTGTGTCCTTGCATGAGGCTGAAGAAGAGAGATTATCTCGGGTTTTTGGGTTGTGACCATTACCTGATTTTAAACATGGGGATGACCCTTCTTTCCTGCCTGCTGTTTGGAGTACAACTCTGGAAGCCACCTTCCTGACAGCTGTATTTGCAGCCACACCATCAGGGTCACTTCAGAAAGCAGTTGTGCAGCTCTTGATTCTGTGCCACTGTGGGAAGCAACACATGTGAATGTGATGGGTGCATGTGTTCAGATCCTGTCACTTAAAGGTAGACCTGAGGTTCTTGCTGAGTATCTCAACCTCTGAAGTTTCGTGGCCATTGTTCAAGTCTTGTTTGCATGAAAGGTTGGATTAAGGCTTTTTAAGTCTGGGCTTTGGTGCCACCTTTAGCACCTGGTGTCATGAGTTTTTCTGGGAGCAATGGCATAGTGGTGGTAGCAGCCAGTGGAAACTTACCATAAATCTCTGCAATTTCAGGTGCTGGTGGTGGCCTAATTTCCAACTTCGAGCAGCTGGTGAGAGGAGTGTGGAAACCTGAAACCAATGAGCTCCTGAAGATGTCCTAGTAAGTTTTTTTAAAAAGCTGCAACATGTTAGCTATTGTTTTGCTAACTCGTTGTGTTGATGCTCACTTTTAGTGGTTGAAGCCAAAAAAAAAAAGCAAAGCATTAGGACATATTTGCACTCTGTTTTGGTTTGTATCCTCTGAAAGATGGGATGATGGTCTTTGAGACTTTTAGCAGATGTTTTATTCATTTTATGTTCACAGCACAAGAGCAGCAAATGGGAAGACAAGTCAACAGAACTTGTCAGAAAGCAGTAAAGAGCTTGTGGGGAGTTGCTAGAAAGCAGTATTGACTCAGTTTGTCTTACAGGGACATGGTCTTCTATCCAAAATGAAAGTACAGTGGTACCAGAAATACACAAGTGAATTTTGGTGTATGTTCTGAGCATCACTAAGATGGCTTCCTTTGAACACTGTCACTCTTACTTTTGCTGCCAGTGCTATTTTCCTCCAAAGACATCAATTATTTGAGAAGGTACAAATTGGTTATTCAGTATAGCAAAAATGACCTGCAAGATGGGAAAAGTTACTTCTCTTGCAGAAGCAAAGAATAGGGAATATTACATGCCTCCTGGTTTTCTCTGTAAAATGAGAATTGAAACAGGCTGGAAAGCCACAAGCTATTATTGTAAGTCAAGATAAGGTCACTGTGATAATTTCCTAAAATTCTTTTGATCTTTCCCAGGTTACAGTCAGGTCTTTAAAAATAATAATTTTATTTTTTTAAAAAGCCATCTTGCTTTTCTGTGCAGCCACTCCTAGACACAGGAATTGAGACATTTGAAACCTTCTCTTTGGCAATATTTCAACTTTTTGTGGATTGTGTTAGTTCTTAGCTTTTTCCAAAATTCTAAGTATTTAGAATTTCACTTTCTCTTGTCAGTGCCTAAAATGGCAGTCTCGAAAGTAAACTTTCAGAAGGAGAAGTTTACTGTCAAAAATAGCACTGTAGACCAAAATAAAATTGTCTTTACAGGTGCAACACTAGAGCAGTGCTTAATGATTGGCATCACTTGCATATATTCTCCTTCACCACTGTGGGAATGGCTCAAAGTAACTCAAAAAAGATTTTAAAAGTTTTGTTTACGTATAAATTAAGAGCATTAAATTGAGCTAAGTTACAAAGTTAAAAGTACCTAACATCCTGCAAATGAACAAGATGCCTGTGTGCACAGGTCTGTTTTTTGGGCTTCTTGAGCAGGAAGTTGATGCAGTTTTTTGGTTGCTGAAAAGACAGTGAAGAACAAATCTAGAGTAGATGTTCTGTGATAACAGGAATGTCACCTGTACATGTCACATGCAGATTAAGAAATGCACATAATTCTGCCAGTCAGGCCACTGGATAAGATCTGACCAAAGATCTCTTGCTTTCTGAATGCGTACCTAGGAAGGGATTTAGTACCACAACAAAGATTGCTGTAAACTGGAAGCAGACTGGAAATCTTCTCATGTCTCAGGTCAGCACAGCTGTGCTGACAAAACCTGATAACACAGGCCTGGCTTCAGTCAGGTCTAAGCTGACACAGCCCTAGAGCTGCTGGAGTGTTACTGTGGACCAAGACTTGGACTATGTTGCTCTTCAACACCTTAAGCAGCTCCTTGGAGTAACTAACTCCTGGAGTATAGTAGAGGAACCTGTTTTTTTGTCTAGTCCAAGTAGTGTGAGCTCTGTGATTTAGCTCTTCAATAAGATACATTGGGAGAGGAAGAAGAGAAGCAAGCTGGCATACAAAGTCTGAATAGAAGCATTGATTTGAAGAGGATTTGTCAAATAGGAGGTAGCTGCACGTGCAGAGTAGTGCTGGACTTTATGCTGTCTGGACAGAAAGCATATTAATAGTATATAAAGTGAAAATATTAATTTAATTATAGCTGGATTTTGGATCTTACTTCTGTTACCACAAGTTTTCATTAGTTCCATTCAGAAATCTTTTGCACGCAGGCAGCTCCACTGTAGAGCAGAGAAGAGAAATTGATGTTCTTTGTTTGATTTCTAGCCCTGTGAAGGTAACTTTGATAGGAGCAGTTCTTTTCACCCTGCAACGCAGACAGTACTTGCCAATAGCAAGACACAACCTTGTGTTTTTATACACCATCTTTCTTGTTGTCTTCAAGGTAAGAATTGGAAAGTGTTGCTAGTAACCAAATAACAGAAAATATTTTACTTAATTTTTAGAAAGTTGTCATGTCTCTGAAAGCCATAGAAACAGTTGCAATATAAACTTGTCCAGTACCCAGATCTAAAAGACAATTTTTTCAATCTTGATTCCAAGTTATGTGTCCTGAGGGATGCCCAGCTAAATCTCTGAACTTTATGGAATGAGAATGGCTGTCTGGAATTCTAATTAAAGTCTGGTTATGCACCTGTATGTTCGGGTCCTTACACGTTCCGTTCTTTCAATTTAAATGGAAGGAAGCCACTCTCTTTGCGGTTTTTCAGTTTGAACAAGGCACAAAACTTACACATAAAAGTTGCTCTTCACCTTAGTTGGATGGCCTTAAATGTGATTTACTCTTAGGATGATTAATCTTACAGAGAAATTTTTTGTGCACATTTGTGTATAGCTCATAGAATCATAGAGTTATACAATATTAAGGGCTGGAAAGGACCTCAGAGGTCTTCCAGTTCCATCCCCCTGCCATGGGCAGAGACGTCTTCTACTAGTCCAGGTTTGTCAAGGCTTTATCCAACCTGGCCTTGAACATTGCCAGGGTTGGGGTATCTACAACATCTCAGGGCAACCTGTATCCCACCACTCTCACTCACAGTAAAGAATTTCTTCCTAGTATACAGCTTAAATTTTCCCTCTTTCAATTTGTACCCATTCCCCCTTGTCCTGTTGCTACAGTTCCTGATGAAGAATCCCCTTCATAGCTGTGTGAAGTGTTGGTCAGAAAAAAGAGCATTCTTTGGCCAGTTTCAGCTAAAGTGAGCAGGCTTCTGTTATTGGTGGCATGGCCTCATCCTTGTGTGTAAAGTTAAAAATGGCATACACCCGTTCAGCTTTGAACTTATCTGTGAAGCCATCACAACTTTTATTGTAACTTGATCCTTGTTCTTCGTAGGTAAAAATGATGTTGACAAGATGTGCAACTTCTCCACTTGCTCCCTTTGAGGCTGCATTGGGCCAAATCTTTTTTGGCTCGCGAAAGACACCTTCCAAAGTGAAGGGTGAAGGTGCCACATCTTCCAACGGCTCTTCAGTCTGTGACCAGCCTTCTGAGCAGCACCAAGAGGGTGCTAAGAAAAAACAAGCAAAGAAAACAGAATAAGTGACTTAAAATCCCTGTGATGGCCATGACCGTTGAAGATGTTTGTCTTCCAGAGTAGGCTGGCTGAGAAGTTTCTCTGAGGAAATGAGAAAAGGGCTGTGTTGTCGTTTGCCTTTTTGGAATGTGTTATGTAAGCTATGTGTAAATGCACATGTTGGATTTGTAAGTTAAAACTACAAATTTTTATCGTGGTTAAAAGTTTATTAATTTTTGTATTTATGATAACTTCAAATGCTTATACGTTAAAAAGATAGTTTCAGAAATGTGACAATCATATTTGTTACTTTTTTCCCACTATCTCACTTGTTTCACATCTTCCTATCTCCCAGTTCTGATGTTTCATTTTGAGAACACTGATTTGCACTGTCAGGTGTTCACTATAGCACGTCCCAAATAAGAAAGTCATTCAGTAAGGCTTCATCACATTGCACTGTGTAAAACCATAAAAATGTACCGAATTAATGCCTTTAACTAGAAAAATAGCTGAATTATTGTTGTAATTCACCTTGTACTGGTCTAAATTTTCTTCATTTCCTTAAGTAAATATTTTTCAATATTCTTCTATTTTTTAAAATGAAAGTAAAATATCTGACACTTAAAAAAAAATCTTTACAGTTAGCAAGTAGAAACATTTCAATATTTTTGCTGTTGGCTTACTTGGACTCTTTATTTGCAAGCATTTGAGATGTAGGTGTTTTTCATGCCACATTGGTGTTTTACAAGTGGTTTATATTTATCTTCTGGTTCATCAGGAACTAGACATTTTTGCCTGCATTTTTATCCAAGTGTATGCACTTTTTTCTTTTCAAAGACAAACTTCATTAGAAGGAGGAATACTGGACAGTACATTTACCTTGTTTAGTCAGCACCCTGAGCTGCAGGACAGGGCTGGGAGCAGAATGTTGCCACATAATCCAGGAGGGAATGGTCAGTGAGCTCCTCCACTAGCTGGACACTCCCAAGTGGTGGGATGGGATCCACCCAGGGGTGCTGAGGGAGCTGGCAGAGAGCTCGCTGAGGCACTTCCAATCATTTACCAGCAGTCCAGGCAAACTGGGGAGGTCCCAGTTAACTGGAGGCTGGCAAATGTGACATAAATCTACAGCAATGGGCAGAAGGAGGATCCAGGGAATTACAGGCCTGTCGCCTGCCCTCAGTGCCAGGGAGCTCATGGAGCAGATCACCTTGAGTGCCACCAGCAGCAGGTACAGGACAGCCAGGGGATCAGGGCCAGCCAGCCTGGGGTTAGGAGAGGTGGGTCCTGCCTGACTGACCTGATCCCTCCTGTGACCGGCTCAGGGCTGAGGGAAAGGCTGGGGATGTGTCTAGCTGCACTTCACAAAGCCTTTGACACCTTCTCGCACAGCCTCTCCTGGAGAAAGCGGCTGCTCATGGACAGGGCCCTGTTCTCTGGGGGAAGAACTGGCTGATGGCAGGGCCGGGGAGTGGGGGGGAAGGGAGGGACGTCCAGCTGGGGCTGGGCACCGGTGGGGTTCCCATGGGATCAGTACTGGGGCCAGGCCTGTTTGACATCTTCATGAGAGGCCTGGAGGAGGGGATCGAGGGCCCCTCGGTCAGTGTCTGACAGCACCGAGCTGGGCGGGAGCGTGGATCTGCTGTGGGGCAGGAGGGCTCTGCAGAGGGACCTGGACACGCTGCATCCATGGGATGAGGCCAGTGGGGTGAGGTACACCCAGGGGAACTGCTGGGCCCTGCCCTTGGGTCCCTTCAGTCCCCTGCAGCTCCAGACTGGGGAAAAGGTGGCTGGAGAGCTGGAAAAGACCCAGGGGGTGCTGGTGACAGCAGCTGGACATGAGCCCAGGGGTGCCCAGGTGGCCAAGAAGGCCAATGGCCCCTGGGCTGTCCCAGCTGTGGTGTGGCAGCAGGAGCAGGGCAGTGACTGTCCCTGTGCTGGGCACTGCTGAGGCCACACCTCAAATCCTGGGGCAGCTCTGGGCCCCTCACAACATGAAAGATCAACAAGTCCAGAGAGGGGAACAGAGCTGGGGAAGGGTCTGGAGCAGCAGGAGAGGCTGAGGGAGCTGGGAAAGGGGCTCAGCCTGGAGCAAAGGAGGCTCAGGGGGGACCTTGTGGCTCTGCACAAGTCCCTGACAGGAGGGAGCAGGCAGGGGGGATTGGTTTCTGCTCCCACAGAACAAGGGACAGGATGAGAGGAAATGGCCTCAAGCAGTGCCAGGGGAGGTTTAGGTTGGATGTGAGCAAGAATTTCCTCCCAGAAAGGGTTGAAAACCATTGGAACAGGCTGTCCAGGGAGGTGATGGAGTAAACATCCTTGGAGGGATTTAAAAGGACACGTAGATGTCACACATGGGGATATGGTTTAGTGTTGGCCTTAGCCATGCTGGGTTAATACTTGACTTGATGATCCTTAAGGTCTGTTCCAACCTGAACTATTCTTTAATGTCAGAAGCACTGGAAGTATTTATTAGCATTTGCTGAAATCTTGCTGCTTTCCACTTATTCCGTCTTTTTTTGCTCAAGATGGGAAGCAGTTTAAAGTAGCATACACTTCATAACTGAGAACTTTGGCATTTTGGAGATGTTACAATACATAAGAATAGAATCTTTTCAGAGGAGTCTTTTCATCGATGTGCCAATTTTTAGAATAAACTATTTTTACAAAATCAGACTATTTTCTTCAGAGAGTACTGCTTTGAAGAGTATTGTTCAGCAAAGAGGGGTTAGGTTAATCTTCGTGCAGGGATGCCAAAGAGAATGTGGAGGGAGATCTGATTTGAAAAGGCAAAGTTCTAGTTCCAGGTACATCTCTAAATTTGGAAAAGCTGTCACCAGTGCTGTTCTTAGAGAAAAGAAAAATAAGAGTACCAAAGAAATTTCTTGTGCCTGTCTAGTCACATTTCCATGGTGATGACCAACAGCACTGAACTCAGTTTGAAATCCAACTTCATTGCTAATGTGCTATACCTTGAAAGCTAAAATTAGTATTTTCTTTAACACTGAAAAATTAAAACAAAACACCCCAGACTCTGGACAAAGTAGTAGTCCTATTCCTTACATATTACACTGAAACTTAGTGTTCAGTTATAAATGCTTGGGGTATTCACTTTGTGTCTCATTTTTTTGTAGCTTGATGTCATGGATTAACTTGAAGCTGCCAATTAACTAGATAACAATCAGCTAGTTATCAAGCAACACCAGCACATGCTGCCTTTCCATGTTTTTTTAAAGTTTTGGATGTCTTTTTGAATAGGTGTAATTGTGTATTTTAGATCACATGAACCATACAGAATGGGATTGTGGTATGGAACTGTGTTGCACATCTGTGAAATTCTGCCTGAAAACTGGCTATTCCTAGCCAAAGTCAATGTGAAAATATGCTTAGACTAAGTTTTTAACAAGTTTACAAATAGAGGGGAAAATAAATTGTTTTGTATTCATTTTTAGAGTTAAAAATAACAGTATTAAAATTTTAAAAATGTTTTCTTGTCTGAACACCTTAAAAGTAATACACAACACACAATACACACAAAAATGTTTATTGTTGTGAAACAGAACATAAGTTATGCCAACAGAAATCCTGTTTTATGCACCATGAAAACAAAACTTTGTGTTTAAAGGTATCACAGGCTGCTGAAGAATGGGTGCTCAAAAGAGCTCCATACTGAGTATCTACGTGCAAGTATTCTGAGAACTACATTTTGTAACACAGAAGAAGATAACCAGTTGCTCAGGGTTTAACCTGTATTCTGTAGGAGACATTAATACAGTGTGTCCAGGATGCCTTAAATAAACAATTCCCAGCTTTCATGCCAATAGTTCTCTATCTCGGGTAAACTTCTTTGTGTGAGAATTCTGTTAACTTCTTATAACTGTTCTGGTAAAGTGTGTCAGATTCAGCACAGCTGCACACATGAACTAGTTGTCTGTATCTAATTTTTTTATTAACCTGGTAAAATTAGAAGAAGCTGCCTTGTGCCTGTATAAAATAAGTCGTTCAGAAGTTGCTTTATCAGCTCAATTCTTGGGCTAGAAGGGCATATTCGTGATTAATCCAATTGCTGTTCTTAGTAGTTTCTATTAAGTACAACCAGTTTCTGTAAAAAGAAAAACCTTAAAATTTGCTTCAGTATCACAACTGAAGTTTCTTTAGACAATAAATGCTATTTGCTTTCCTCTTCCGTTTTTTCTCCATTTCATTTCTTTGGAAAAAAGTGGAAATAGGAGGATGTCACACAAGCAGTACCATCATCTGAAATGTGATTCTTCAGTGTATTATTAGGCAAGACATAGTTGTTCAAGAATTCCAAACATCTGTCTTCTGTAGGAATCTGAATCTGCTCAGCATAAGGGCAGTGCTGAAATCTAACATCTTCCAACAGTCTAGACAGTGAATGCAAGATTTACTCAGAGTGAATACTCTTAATTTATAAGGTGAATCCTCATTTCTGAGGTCTAAGTGAAGTCTTAAAATGAGTAGCAACAGAGAAACAGCATTTGACACCAAGATGAGAATCAAAAATGTGTTGTAAATAGTAATTTGCATTTGTTCTGATAAAACTGCTCTGTTAAGCAATCAAAAGCCTTTTGTGAAATGCGTGAAATTGTTCAGCAAGGAATAGATAGTAATATGAAGGCTGACAGAGAAATACATTAATATTCCCAGGCAAGAACAGCCTATTACACACTGATCTGCCAGTGGGCTTTATCTACAGTCGGGAAGTAGAATATGGTGATCAAAATGACATCCCAAATAAAAACTGCTGCAATCTAGTGTGATAACAACCTGCAGCTAGGCTGCATGACCCCTGGTGTTGATAAGTGCTGGTGGGTGAGAGGCTGGACACCCCCAGCCTCCAGCCAACCGTCCTGAGCTCATCCCACAGCTCATGGGCAGCAAGGAAAGAGGGATTCTGCCCCTCTGCTGTGCTCAAGTGAGACCCCACCTGCAAAGCTGCCTCCAGCTGTGGGGTCCCCAGTGCAGGAAAGACATGGACCTGTTGGAATGAGTCCCCAAAATGATTAAAGGGCTGGAGCACCTGTCCTATGGAGACAGGCTGAGAGAATTGGAGCCTCGGGAGACCTCATAGCAGCATTGCAGTACCTAAAGGGGGCTTATAAGATGGGAACAGACATTTTAGCAGGGCTGTAGCGATAGGACAAGGGGTAATGGTTTTAAGCTGAAGAAGGGCTGAATCAGATAATATTAGGAATAAGTTATGATAAGGGTTGGTGAAACACTGAAGCAGGTTGCCTAGAGAGGTGGTAGATGTCCTATCCCTGGAAACATTCAAGATCAGGTTGGATGAGGTGCTGATCTAGTCAAAAATGTCCCTGCTTATTGCATGTGAGTTGGACTAGATGGCCTTTAAAGGTCCCTTCCAACCCAAACTGTTCTGTGATTCTTTGACTCTATGAAGAAAGGCTTCTTCAGTGTTGTTGAAGCACATTATCAGGGGGGTTGAGGCAGCCTTACAGGAAGCTGATACTGCCAGTGCCATGTAATTCTTTTGAACGGAACTAAAGGGCAAAAAAGGAAGAAACATGCATCTAAAAGAAAGAAACGTGCGTCTACTCTGTTGTCTTTGGCTGAAATTTTATCAAGCTCTCTGGCACATTTTTCCGCAATAAATTAGATAAAATTTTTTCTAGTGGTAGTCATTTCAATCAGAGTCACCTTTAGTTTGGTCAAATTTTCTCCTCCCCCTTAAAAGAAGAGTGTTATCAGACAGTTGAATGTCAAGGCTAGGTTAGATGGATTTGATTTTTAAGTTGGACTTTTTCATGGCCAAATTTGGAATAAAACTACTGGAAGATACTTTGATCTAAAGCTTTTTGGCACACATTCTGTTTTCTGAACATAATACCCATTTATGGTCGTAGGGTGTTTAGGAATTACGTGGAAGTATTTTTGAGTGTCTTTCAGTGGAATTTGAGAATACCTTTAAGGCACTTAAGTAGATTACACTGAGCAAGATGAAGATACAAACTTATTGGTTCTATTGTCGTAGCAGAAAAATCCAAGGTGAAGAAATTAGTTTTATTTTGAAGAGAGTACAGTTTCATGACCACTGCTTTGTCGCATGAGTGACTTCTGCAGCTCAAATGTTTGTGTGAAAACTTTGCTCTTTTTACTTACTTGCTATCCATCATGCACCAAAGCCTGGTTCTGACTTTCCCAAAGTGAGCTGTTTTCCTGCAAAGGGAGGCAGTTGTTCTCTGGTGTTTGCTTTCTAGCTCCAGGAGGCTTAAAACAGCAGGGGAGAGAGAGGCTGAGTGCTTTACTTGAAATTTTCAGCCTGAGACAAGGGAAAGAGCGTGGGAGTGAGACCCATCTCTTTGGGCAGCCTGGGGCATGTTCTTTGGCTGCAATCCAATTACCCAATGTATTTTTAGTTGCCTTTAGTTCAGTATACCAGGTGAATGTTAAGGAAAACTCTCCTGTCTGATCATTCAGATGCTTCTCTGGGAGTCACACTCATTCTACCCAAGACTTTTAACTGCTGGAACTGAAGCAGTGTTGGAATTTGGAATCAAGTAACTAATGTTCCAATCATTTGGGTATCTTCTCCTGCAACTAGTACACATGTGCTTTATATTTATCCTGGATGTTATGGATTAAAAAGTTCAGGATCAGGTTGGACTCTTCTGAAACCCTCTCTCCAAAGTGTGAGCCAGATGTCTTGTAGCTGGCTGGTGTTTAGAACTGTCTTGCCAAAAGACTGGTTCCTTAGAAATCAAATGTGTTGATGATTTTTTCCTTCCCTTATCATTACCTAAATCTCCTGCTTATATCAGACTGAAGTTCTGTTTGAGTACGTTTGGCAGGAGTTGGATCATAACTGAGTTTAGAAGAAGCTGGAACACAAGAGCTGTTAAAAAACCAAAGTTTCAAGGCTGGTGTCTATTAAGCAAGAAGATACAGATGCTAAAGAATTTACCAAAATCCAATAAAAAAAATAGTGCTAATACTTCAGGAAAGCAGTGAATTTTCAGAAAACAAATGCAGGCATTGGTATTGAGAGTATCCACTGTATACAGACACAGGAACCAAGTTTCCAAGTTGTGCATTGATGTGATGGTGGTCTTGTCCTCAAATGCAAACAGAATGGAGCACAAGGTTAATGAGCTTCAGACCAAGCTGAAGCAGGAACACAGGGACTCAGGACAAAGTAGAGTAACTCCTGGGAATGCTGTGCAGCATCTTATTACATATTATAGCAAGAGGAGGGAACCCAGACTGCTGTCAAAAATTAAGTGGGAATATGGTTCTAACATCAGTACAGCCTTATTGTTGCTGACCTGAGAGATGACATGCTGCATTCCTGAGTCTGTACCTGGTCCGTATGGATGTCTATGAAATCAGAGCATCAATATTGTAAGAAAAAGCAATGATTAAGAAGGTCAAGCTGGGTAAGACCCCTGGGGATACGTTTGCAGCATGAACTACAAGACTGTGATCAGACATTTCAAGTTATTAAAGAGAATGTGCTTCTGATACCTTTAAACAGTGCTGATTTTTAATTTTCTTTTTTTACCCAGGGTGAAACAATGTGAAGAAGAGTGGGGTCTGAGCACTTCATTAATGGCAGAAAAAAAAAATAAATGAGGGTGTTGAAAATTATTCTACTGGTAAAATGCATCCTGGCTTCTAGGCATGCAGTAAAATAGTCATGTCAGGCAGTGCAGAACTTAACAACCTCTAGTGTGGGCTTCTTACTGATCCAGGGGCATCAGACCAGTGAACGTACTAGATCTTCCTTATTCTGAAAGGAAAGAACAAAAAAGTTCTTTTTTGAATAAAATTTGTGGGTTGGCTTTGGCACAGAGAGTGACTGACTCAGTAGGTCAAGACTGTTGGCTGAAGACAAACAGAAGGAAGAGGAGAACGCTGCCCATCACAAAGTCTGTAAAATCAACTCGACCCTGATGCATGTGGAACGATTTTTGTGTAGTAGAGCAATTTCAAGTGAAACTGGTAAGTAATGGACCCTGAGAAAACAAACACACAAAGAAAGAAAAGCCACTTAAGTTGCACAATGTATAATTAAGCTGTGTAACTCACTGCCTGCGGTAGAAGTGCTAGAAATGGAAAGCAGTTAGATGCCAGTTCTGACTCAGGCAGGCCTCACAGAGTTTTGTCAGATGGTGGGAGAGTATTTTTAGAAAATCACAGAATGGTTGGGGCTGGAAGGGACCTCTGGACATCACCCAGTCCAACCACCTACCAAAGCAGGATCACCTAGAGCAGGTGGGGTTGGAATGTCTCTAGAGAGGGAGACTCCACAACCTCTCTGGGCAGCTGTCCCAGTGCTTTGCCACCCTCAATGGAAAGAAATCACTCCTCACATTGAGTGGAACTTCTTCTCTTTTAGTTTATGGCCATATGAATGCATTGACCTATTCTCCAATATTCTCTTGGCAGACCCTGTCACACGGGGAAAGGCGCTGACAGTCTTTTTGGGAAATTACATTTGGATCACGAAGGATTGGCTTCACCCACCTTCCATGACCATAGCATCTTCCCTACCAGGAAAACAAAAGGCTCCTGGGTTGGAGAGGCCATTGGGCTGATGCTGTATTGCAGCAGCAGTGTTTACATTTGCTTCTGAAAGGTGGGCATTTGTTTTGTTAGTGTGTCCTGTCTTATAAAACAAAAGTCCTTCTCTTGCCTCTGTGCAGTTCATTATTTGTAGAAGGGCTTTCAGGAGCCCAGATGAAAGGGTATTTTAGATGCATTAATTATTAGTGTTAAGCACAGCTGCTTTGTCTGAGGGCGTTCTTCCAGCTGAAAATGGGTTTGACTGCAAGGAAATGTATTTCCAAGAAGACTGTATTGGTTTTAAGTCTGGGAAGCAGAGAAAGCAAATAAAGCTATTTTGTTTAAAAAAAAAAAAAAAAATTCAGGGGTGAAAATTATTTCCCCCATTATTTTAATTGGATGTATTATTGCTTATGAAAAACTGTTATTTAATTCATCATGGGGAAGTGGTCAAACACTTTAACAAAATGAATAGTTATTGGAAAAAAGTAATTTCCTCAGTTACTTTCAATCCATTTGCTTAGGTATGGACATGAAATTTTCTTTGAAGCTGTCATTCAGAAAGCAGACTTTGAGTTTAATGAAGAGTTTCAGCAAATACCTGCTCTGTGTGTAAAAAGCACTCACTTTTTTTTCTGTCAAGACAATTTTTCTTTAAGGCTCATCATAGTACAGTTGGAAATTTTCTGTGATTTTGTTTGCTTTCAAAACAGGGGTTTGAAAGCTTGGATGGTGGGGAGAGAAAATCTTATCTATCAGGTTGTGATCATGTGTTAATATTACTGATGACTTGCCTTACTGTTTAGGTTGCAGACAAGAGTTTTATTTCTATACTCTGATCATAAAAGAGGTCTTAGTACTTTCTGATATCAGCCACATTAAAATAAACATTGTTCTCCTGTTGGAGTGCCTCAAAAAGCTTCAGTCTGAAAAAAAAAGAATGTTTTAATCTTATTTGCAACAGTCACGTCCTTTTTGCTTTCCAGTGTTAAGCTGATGCTAAAAGTACCTTTTTAAGCCTATCACATAAGTGCAATTAATAGGGAGAGGTTATTGATTTTTAGGAAAAACTTGTAGGAACTAGGAACTTATGCCATTGAGCTTCTCATTTTTTAAGAACAGAGCATCTCAAGCAGGTGGGGAAAGCCACTTTGTTTATCTGGCTTGTGCTCGGTGTTATGGAAACACAAACACTCTTGAAAAACAAAGCAATACAGGAAGTGTTGAAATGGGCATGGGTACAGTGCTAAGCTTCTGCTTCAGCAACCAGGGGGAACATCAGCAGGGAAATTTTTTTATTCTTTGGTCCTTGGTGCCCCACTCAAGGGTATTACCTGATGGTTCTCAGGGCTGTGACTTGTGTGACAGGAAAAGCTGTAAAACCTGGTAAATGTCTTCCTTGGAGTCATGGCTTGGGAGCTGTGTTTAGCATTAGCTGAGCATGAGATTGGCCTGGATATGGACAGTGAAAAGCCATGGGTCACTCTGCACTGCTCGCTTGGATCCAATTAGAGCACCTTACATGTTGTTATATTTGTCTTGTAATGTTTACCAAATCTGTGAAGATTGGACTATACAATTGGATCTGATGATCTTAAAGGTCTTTTCCAAACGAAATGATTCTAACAGAATAAAAAACCTCTCCTTTATTTGCTTGGTGTTACTGTGCCTCATATTATTGTGGCTGGTGGGTGGGTGTGCAGAAGTTTTCACACAGCCAATAAATGCAGGACAGTTCAGCACAAAGAGCCCTCCAAGGAAACCTGTGAAATGGCCTGAATGCTGTTGTCTGGAGAGCTTGATGTGAGCAGTTCTGCCATCTGCCAGAACTCTTTGCCAAATTAATTACAGATCAACTGTGAGAAAGTTCAAATGACCATTACCAACCATGGTGGCATTGCCCTAGCAAAAATATTGTCCCCATGTGCCCCAAAAACATTTAAGGTGTATTGTAAGTAGAAAGATTGGAAAATGCAGATCCTGTTTCCAGCTCTCTGTGTTTAGGCATAGGCAGTGCATAGATGCATCTATGCTCGTTTAAAGCTTTGGCCTGAGCACTTAACAGAGGATGCTTGGAAAGATGCTGAACACAGTTAATGTTTCATTCCCCTTGGATGTGCCAATTTCCAAAGCTGCTGTGATAATCTTGGCCTGGAGATCCAGCATGGAGCACACTGTCTGCGGGACTGTGTGCCCTTGGCTCACAGTCAGGTGAGAAGAGGTGCTGGCTTCTGGGTTTGCATGTGCCTCTGCTTTTAGAAACAGTTTGGGGAAGTGGAAGAACAGTTCTGCAGAGCCATTACAGTCTCTTCTGTACATGATGTTTGGGCACATTTTAAAGCCTTTATTTCCTCAGCCATGAAATCTTCTTTGAGCAGTTGCATTCTGTCTTGTAAGTACTCTAGTCAAGGCTTTTCCAGCATGTGTTTACAAGCCTCTGTGGGTGTGCTTGCCATAGTAATTCCTGGCTATGCTTTATTGTGAATGTCTTGATACTCATAGGGTTTGGAGAGAGAAGCAGCATTCCAAGTGGGAAATGACATCCACAGTTCCCAGTGGCATGGACCAAAGCCAAATGCCTAAGCCTTCTTTTTAGAAAGTCTTCCTCTTCGTAAGGCATGTGCATTCTTAGTATTTTCTCTGTTCGTAATAAAGTCGTGCTACTTCCATCAACATATACAACTGTTCTTATTTTACCCTTTCTCTCTTCTCCCTGTCATTACCCAAAATAGTCTTTAACTAAAAAAATAGATTAAACTAACCTCCTCTGTTTTTTATGTGCACCTTCCTAGTTAAATGTGTTTGAGCCGATGAGCTATCACTTGTTGAGTAACAGCAAACCCTTTGTCCACATTATGACTAGTAGATATTTAATTGGCTGCTGAATTAAATTGTTCTTTCCACCTTCCCATGGTTATTTTCCCTTATCTCCTTTGACATTCACATTACAAAGTAACAATGTTGTAATTATTTTGAAAAGAATGAAATTACTTTGCCTGTGAGACTTTCAATCTTGGTAGCTCTAACAAGGTAGAACTGTTGGGTGGCAGGCAAGAGTGTCACCCTGCAAAATATGAAAGAAAGACACAAAGGGAATCACACACATGATTTAAGAGGGGAGGGGTCATTTTGATGTTGACTGAGACAGGTGTTAACCTGAAGATCACTGTGTAGAGTAGGACCATATGAGTTTTGTGTGCTGTGGTCAAGATCTTGATGAAAGAGACCCAAGAGTGAGTCAATTTTACCTTCCCAGCCTGGAAGGTATTACATCAGCACACCAACACTTGGAATCCATAATTAGGACAGCATGGACCAGAGTGTGGAAAGTATTATCCACGGAGCAGTACTCAACCTGCAGTGCCCAGCTCTTGTCTTCAAGTGCTCACCCCCACAGTGGAGCATTCCCAGCATTCATGAGAAGCTGAAGTTATGAGTCCCAAGGTGTTGATTTTGCTGAGAAGCATGACAGGTCATACACATGAACTCCTTGACAAGGCCTGTGAAGGGAGATGCTGAGTTTGGGGTGGCAGAGAACACCACTAAGCTGCTGTCTTCATTCTGGGGGCCAATCTCCATTCTGGTCTCTGCAGTTCTAGTAGTCCCAGTATCCTGATGCCACAAGGGGAAGAAGACTCTTGGTTCCTTGTCTGAGCACAGTATTTCTCCTTGTGAGTTCTGCACCCCTGTGCTCTCTTGCACACACAGCCTTGGATGATGTATTTTAACTTTCATATTTGAAAATATAGTAGAAAAAACCGTACTGTTTTGGATGGGTTTTAAATTCTCACCTGTTCTGTCTTACTACTGTTTTCTGCCACCATCTGGTCTTCCTAGGGCGTTCACAGGGCTCTGAAAATACAGGTGTTGGTCCAGTCATTTCCAACCTTGACTTATGGGCAGAAGTCCTAATTAAGCAATGTACTCTGAGCAGCATCAAGGTATCCCTGTCTGCCCTGAAATCAGAGGGCTTAGTTTAGCTTTTCAACTTGCCTGTCCACAAAGCAGTGGCGGAGGGTGTTGCAAACAAGTGGTGGTGGCTGTTCACAGAGCAAGGGAACCCTCACTTTAAACCTTGACAAATATTCCAGGTTTAGTGTAGTGTGTGAGGTGCATCCCAGTAGGTTTTGCCTAGTAACTTTTAAATGCAGCAGCGCTGAAGCACGTCCATCGAACTGTCCGTGTGTCACACCCTCGGGTTTGCAGCTGCTCAGGTGTCCCTCATCTGCCACACGGCCACGCCTGCCCACCCCCGCTTCTGCACGGCCCGGGGGACATCTGGTGGCGAAAGCTGTCCTGGCATCCCGCACGGAATGCCGCGGAATTCGGGACGCAGGAAGTCCAGGCAGCACGGCAGGGATGGCAGTAACAGCTCACACGCCCACCCATCCAGCGAGCAAGAGTTCAACACAAAACTGTTCAGGTAACTGGTCCAGCTTAACCAGCTGTGTCACTGTAGGCGTGCACTTTTATCATACACAAATGCTGCTGCCCTGGTTTGAAAAGCAAAGGGGTCATGTTCAGGGACACTTACATGCAACCAAAAGGTGCTTTTTGACCGGTCTGAAACGGCCATGGGATCTATTACTACATTGTACGATTCATTATTTCTTTTAGTAAAAGTACAGACTCATTTAAAATTCATTTTCCAAAACAAATAAACAATATTTTCTTTGAAGGAGTGCTAGTCCAACTGGCTGATGACCCAGTCTGAAAGCTGACAGATTACTCTTTTCTTTTGCAAAGCTAGGAAAATATGATGACCAAACATCATGCAGGTCCTTTTTTTTGAAGAACAATAGCCTTGTATTTCACCTCTTGCATTTAAGTTGTTACATAAGTACAAAATTGTTGAAAACCATCAACAGTAATATAGGTCTAGCAGTTGATCTGCATGTTTGTTTAACTCTTGCTTTCAAAGAAGAGGTTTGCATTAGAATTGAGACTTAAATAATTTAAATTACCTGTAAATTATGTATAATTTAAGTTTCCTGCAAATCACAATTTATCTTTCACATAGCAGCTTTGATAATTGAAATACAGCCAACCTGTCTCCAGCCATATATGTATGGAAAAGTTCTGTTCTGAAATTGGGTGGAGGATAGAAATCTGCACTATCAGAACTATTTGCAGCATAGCCAGAGATCAGAGACGTTTCACAGGACAGGCATCAGGTCTTTGGAACAATCCCCCACAGCACATTTTCAGCACAAGTCTCCTCCTGACAATGAGTATCTGGGTCTGAAAATGGCCTGTCTCCAGTAACCACTGTGCATCCCTGAAACTGGCAATATTATAAAATAAACAGTCGCCTTCTCTGTGCCTGGGTGTATGTAAAATTTGCCATTGCCACTTGGCTGAAGTCTGTCTTTTGGGAAGTTCCAGAGGTAATTGTCTGGAGTTAACTTAAGGGCTCCTGTCAAAAGGAATTAGTATTTCAGCAACTCCTTGGCCAATTCCATGACAGTACTAAAATAGCTGACTGCCTTACACATCAGCTGGCCTTGCTTAGGTGGAACAACTCAAATGTTTTTAAAAGCAAAATAGTTATCGTGCTTCCATTGCTTCTTGCAGCAAAGTTCTTCTGGCCAAAAAGGTTTCAAGGGAATGAGTGTCTTTATTTTTCTCTCCATCTATCTCTATTTATAGCTTATGAACGTAGGGGAATATATGACAAGAAACTGGGAGAGGAATGGATTTTAGGACTTGAAGGTCAAATATTTTATTCAAGGGAAGCCTGAGTTGTTCATGATGGAAAGGACAGCCTGACGACAAAGCTATGTGCTGTGTTTAAGGTACACAGCTGCAAAGGAAAACTGATTAAATTCAGGGTTATATCTTCAGTGGACACAAAGGATTCTTTCTCACACACATAAAGTGCTCATCTGGAGTCCAGAGCCTCTCTTGAAACTCTTTTCGATATGAAATTCAGCAGCCTTTATGACCACATCAAGTGCTCTTTTTCCTCATTGTTCATAACAGTAGTTGCAGTATGAGAAAATAATACTCAGCATCAGTAAGACATATTCAACTAAGTACAATTAAAACTGTGTTCCATCATGAATTTCTTTCCCTACAACACACTTTCCCATGGTCATTTTATCCACTGATGACTGCATCCCAGCTGGAACAGGCTGGCAAAATTAATCCAAAGTCCTTGAATTCAAGATGATTTAAATGGACAAGGGATCTTTTTCTGAGGTTATCAGTTTAAAGATGTCTGGCACTTGGCCTTCAAACTGTGAGCTGTATAATCCTTATCTTGGTAAAGTCAGCAGCAGTGTCTTCACTGACTTCAGCAGAAGTGGAGCCTAGATCATTACTGCTCAACTATGATGCTTTGAATCATTTCACCCTCAGACAGCATACAGCTGTGTGTCAGATGTGATTATTTCATTGCTTATTCAGGTTTTCTCTCATTTCCTTCTGCTTTTCTATTGCAAATGGTATTTCACCTTCACTGTTTCATATTCTACCAGACTTAATTTGAAATGCATTGGTCTAACAATTTTTAACACTACCCATTCCTCCTGCTCCTTATAATTTTCAATTCTACAGTCTGGGTTGGGATGTTAAAACATCTTTCTTAAAAGTCGGGTAGTACTTCATCTTGGAGCTCTTTGGAGGCAGTGTCCAGTCACAAAACCTCATTCTAGGTACAAGGTTGCTCAGAAATTGTATCTGGGATCTTGATTGCTTTTAGACTTTTTTTAATAATGAAGGTAAAAAGGAGAAAAATATTTAAGCTTGCATTATGTAGTGCAAATTTTCCTGAAAACTGTTTTTCCAAGTTAGAGTTTTTGTTTTAAAATCATGCTTCTTCTCACTTCGGGGGGAGAAAAAAAAGGTGAATCTACAAACTTGAAATATATCTGTGTTACAGGGCTCACTTCTAATTCAGCTGACAGGTCTGGGTGATCCCAAAGAAAACAGAGAAGGGTAGAAGGGTGAAAGTAACCTTCTACTGCTGTTATGTCACTTTGAATTGCATGTGTTCATGAACACATTTACTTTAGGTACTGGTGATCCTTCCTTGGTAACTTAAACTTAAATTAGAGGAGGCCTTGGCTCTGTGTCCGTCTTTGAAATGCTTTTTCATGATGTATCCTGCAAGAGCAAAGTGTGTAGGTGCAATGTATAATATACATGTATGCAGCCAGTATTTGACTCAAAACCTGAAGCCCTGTAATCTTTGAATTATTTAAAATAGAGGACCAAATGATGGTTTCAGCTGCAGTCAGCTGGGCAGGTGGTGCCAGTAAGTTGATAAATTTGACCTAATGCCTGCTTATTGTGATACCTGGTATTTTTGGCAAACTACGTAAACAAATATTCTGGCATTTTTCTTGGCAAACAGCATGAATACCACTCTTGCTTTATTCTCTTTGGCTCAGCAAATACTTCATGGCAAGTATTCATCACCAAGTAAAGTGTGAGACCATGTGCAGTGCAAAAACCATTAGGTCATGTATTTTGGCATTTGGCATTCTGCTGGGCTGCAAGGTCTGCCACAAACTTGGCCAAGCTGTAAATGGTGCTGACAGTATTTTCCATGCAATAGGAATCAGATATTCTTTTCTCTTTGTGCACAGAAGTGTGTGCTTGACCTGGTGACTAGTGGTGGTGTGGTACACTACTTCTAGACTTGTTTGCCTAACCAAACTTTTTTGTGTGTAAAAATTACACATGCAAAACTGAGATGTTCAAAATATGCCCTTGTTAAGACTTTTTAAAGAGCATTTACACCCACTGTTGCATTCATGTGCTTTTTTCCCCATCCTACCTTTGCCCACCATCTCTCTACCTTTTGTAGAATATGTCTAAGACCTTCCTCTCCCACTATCTCCCCTGCCCCACTGGTGGCTTCGGTCAGCTTAAAATACCATCCATTGCCATGAGCAATGAATTCCTCTTGGAAGGTCTCCCTGGGAAATCTGAGACTTTGGCTTCTCCATCAGTATTTGCTCTGCTGCTGATGGCTCTGACATGCATCCTTCAGTTACCAGAGCAGAAGTCAAGGGGGTTTGTGCATGCTGAAGCTCCTTTTCCAGCAGTGCCCTGGAGACAAATCTAGGTCTCTTTTGAAACTCCTGCTAACTGACTGGCAAATGGAAGTCAGTCACTTCAATACATCCATGTATATGACATTTGATTTTTAGAAATTACAGTGCACTGGAATTGCAGATGGGCTGCCTGCACAAAATGCTTCTTACTCTTGGCCTTCTAAGTATCAAGCTTAATGAACCCCTGGCGCTCCTGATGGCTGTTGTAGTCCACACACATACTTTGTTGTTTTTCAGCGTTTCTCAGAACTGCATGGATGTCAGATTTACTGGAATCAGTGGAAGGACTCCATCTAGCAGCATGTACTCTAATCAGTGGTGAAGCCAGGAAGTGTTTACAGGCAACCTGATGGCCAGATCAATCCTGCAGTAGGTTACTAACATCATCTTGGGGGGGGTCTGCTAACAGGCTGAGTTATTGTTCAAAACAAGTTTAAAAAGATGCTGCCAGAAGTACTTTGATAATGTTGTCTGTTTTTAAAATATTCCTTTTCATTCACTTTTGGCTATGCTTTCCCTATTAAAAAATCAGTATTTGCATTTTTATAGCTTGGTCACTCTTCATCCATGTAAATGGTAAGTCTGAAAAAATTAACTCAGTTTAAGGTAGAACTTGCAATGTTTATGAAGGGAACCATAAGACAGTTATCTGCCTTGATATGGACTCTGCATGAGAACTGAGGGGGCCTTTTTCAGTCCTGTTTTTCCAAAACACATGCTGTAAAAATTCAAAATATACAAATCTTCTTGTACCTGCTACAGTACTTTCATGCATTTACAATTTTATTCTAGAGTAGCAACAAGACTCTTGACAAATTCTTGTTATTTATAGTGGGGTCCTGGCTGTACCTTCACCAGAAATCTTGGGAGGATGTGGAATATGGAGGACAATATTGGAATGTCTTGCCTGTGCTGCTGCTGTCCTTAGGTAATCACCTGGAACTGAGCATCAAAGGGACCCATCTGTTCTGCCGTGCCCGGAGGGGAATCGGGTACAGGTGGTTTATCGGCTCCTCCGTGCAAGTGGTGACGTGACGGAGCTGTTTACATAAATCTTTCTGCTCTGGGATGTTTCATGGCACGGTACAGCGTTATGAAAAGAAACAATGTAAGAAACATCTCAAAAGATGGACACTATCAGAAATTATTTCCCCATTACCTCTTGATATGAAGGATATGCTGCAACAGGGCAGTTGATTGCTGATGGATGCAAGTGTTGTCCTGATTTAAAACAAATGAGATTCTGGAGCATTTCTCTGTCAGTTTTCTATTTCTTCGATGGTTCTGGATTAAATCTGGCTTTGTTTAAGTCCCCCTAACAGTTGGCAATACAGTTAGTGGGAAATAACCTACTTGGCTAAGTTTCCCATGCTGTCTACTGTGGCTTCATTTTACATAATTTGTTTAGTTGGATTTTGCACACTCTCCTCCCCCCCCAAAAAAAAGTCTTTTTGGGATGGTGAATGATCTGCCACAAAATCTCCTTGTGCCCACAGATGCCTTCAGGGCTTGTAATTATTGTGAAGCTCAGAGCTGTTACTCCTGAAAGACAAGCACACAAAAAACCACACCCAAACCAAATCAAACCAAAGTGTTTGGCGTAGAACTGGTGCCACCTTGGCCTCTGGACTGATGCTGGTCTGATTGTGGGTGCTGGAATGAAGGACTCCATGTGTGAAGCTATCCTGGGCAGAGCAGAAAAGCTACAAACATTTTGATCAGCCTACGTGGCACCACACACGTTCTTTTGGATAACTGGGCTAGAGTGGGCTGACAGTGCAAAAGGGACCATGCACCCAGAGTGCCGTGTCCAGTTCTGGGCTCCTCAGGACAAGGCAAACGAGCTACTGGAGAGGGTCCAGTGGAGGGCCACAAAGATGGTTCAGAGACTGAGGGAGCTGGGCCTGTTTTAGTCTGGAGAAGACTGAGAGGGGATCTCATTAGTGCAGATAAATATCTCCAAAGGATGTGCCAAGAGGATGGTCCCAGACTGCTTTTGGTGGTTTCCAGCAACAGGACAAGGAGCAATGGCCATAAATTAAACCAACTCAAGGTGAGGAAAAACTTTCCATTGAGGGTGGCAGAGGACTGGAACAGTTGGCCAAGGGGATCACAAAGTCTCCCTCTCTGGAGAGATTCCAAGCCCACCTGGACATGTTCCCGTGTCACCTGCTCCAGGTGACCCCGTCTTGGCAGAGGGGGTTGGACTGGATGATTTCCAGAGGTCCCTTCCAACCCTTATACTTCTGTGGTTCTGTCATTTTTGACGTGAGAAGAGGCAGGTTGGAAAAATGGAAAGCCCAGCACACGTGGAAGCACATGCTGACAGGGCTGACATAGGGATGGAGAGCATGGCTTGGGTTTCAAGTCTGGGGTTGGGAACAAAAGGAAAACCTCAGGGGTGGCAGCTGGGGAGGTGGGGATGTCTCCTGGCTGTTTCTGGGGCCAGGCTGTACCCCCTGCTCCAGTGATGGGGCAGCGAGGATGCCTGAGGGGAACAGGGGAAGGGAGTTGAAGATACCTGAAGAGTAGTTTCACTGTTCTGTGTCAGAAATAGTGCTTCTTCCCCCTATGATCAGCATTGCTGAGGCCACACCTCAAGTGCTGTGTCCAGTTCTGGGCCCCTCAATTCAAATGGACATCGAGGGGCTGGAATGAGTCCAGAGAAGGGAACGGAGCTGGGGAAGGGTCTGGAGCACAAATCTGGTGAGAAGTGGCTGAGGGAGCTGGGAAAGGGGCTCAGCCTGGAGCAAAGGAGGCTCAGGGGGGACCTTGTGGCTCTGCACAAGTCCCTGACAGGAGGGGGCAGCCGGGGGGGGGGAGTCGGGCTCTGCTCCCAGGGAACAGGGACAGGATGAGATGACAAAGCTTCAAGCTGCACCAGGGAATAAGGAAGAATTTCTTCACAGAAAACGTTGTTAAAGATTGGAATGGGCCGCCAGGGAGGTGATGGAGTCACCGTCCCTGGAAGTGTTCAAGGAACAACTGGATGTGGCTCTCAGTGCTCTGGTGGGCAAGGTGGTGTCCGGTCACCGGCTGCGCTCCTCAGAGGCCTTTTCCAACATCACTGATCCTGTGGATCTGGGCGGGCGCGGGGGCGCGCAGGGGCGGGCGCGGGGGCGCGCCCCAGGCCGGGCGGCGCCACGTGGCCGCGCAGCCTCCGCGCTCCCGCCGGCAGGTGGCGCGCGCCCGCCGCTGCCGGGGCACGGCGCGCTCCCGATCCCGCTCCCGATCCCGCTCCCGATCCCGCTCCCGCTCCTGATCCCGCTCCCGACGCCGCTCCCGCTCCTGATCGCGCTCCCGATCCCGCTCTCACTCCCGCTCGCGATCCCGCTCCCGGCTCCCCTCCCACTCCTGACCCCGCTCCCGGCTCCGCTCCATCTCCATCTCCATCTCCCTCTCCCGGCTCCGCTCCCGCTCCATCTCCCGCTCCCCGTCCGCCGGCGCCCAGTGCAAGCCACTGCCCCCCCGATGCCATGCGGGAGCCGGTGCCGCTTCCCCCCCATCCCGCTGCCCCCGTCCTTCCCCTCCGTGCCTCCGCCGCCCGCCCGGGACCGTCGTGCCCCGGACACGTGCTGCGGGCAGCGGCGCGGCCACCCGGGGAGCCGCGGTCACCACGGGATCACGGCGTCAGTCAGGTTGGAAAAGAGCCCTGAGATCATCGAGTGCGCCCTGTGACTGATCCCCACCTTGTCACCCAGACCGTGGCACTCAGTGCACTTCAGCCTTTCCTTAAACACCTCCAGGGACGGTGACTCCACCACCTCCCTGGGCAGCCTAGTCCGATGTCCAGTCATCCTTTCTGTGCAGAGTTCTTCCTGATGTCCAACCTAAACCCGCCCTGGTGCAACTTGAGGCTGTTTCGCCTTGTCCTGTCCCTTGTTTCCTGGGAGCAGAGCCCAGCCCCTCCCTGGCTACACCCTCCTGTCAGGGAGTCGTGGAGAGTGAGAGGTACCCAAGCCTCTCCAGCTGCCTGAGCTGCTCCTTATCAGACTTCTTCTCCCCAGCCTTACCCAGCTCCATTGCCTTTCTCCAGACTTGCTGCAGCACCCCAATATGTTTCCTGAAGTGAGTAATGCAGTACTGGATACAGGACTCAAGGTGTGGCCTCAGCAGTGCCCAGCACAGGGACAGTCACTGCCCTGGTCCTGCTGCCACACCACAGCCGGGACAGCCCAGGGGCCATTGGGCACCCCTGGGCTCACGTTCAGCCACCGTTGACGCGGCAAACCCAGGTCATTTTCCACTGAGGCACTTCCCAGCTAATTTTTGCCCAGTCTGTAGCACTTCAGGAGTGGAAAAACCCACCTGCGACGGTCCTGTAGCTTCCTGAGTTGTTTGAGGCTCATGTAGCGTAATCTGAATTTTAGTTGCCCCCTTGTTCTTTGCATTCTAATGATTTTGTCTTGTTTTCTTTCCCCTTAAGCTTAGATTTGATTTCCTTACACTCAGTTGCTTCCATTGTTACTTCGTGCCTGCAAATACCGGTGCTTCTCCATCAAGCTGGTCACTGCTCCATGCAGTATGGTGAGGTGCTACATGTCAAATACATGTTAAAATCTTTGTTGAGAGGAGGAACAGTGCCAGCAAAACTTCAGCCCTGGTCATGAGGGGAGCAGACTTCAGGCAGATCAGGGAACTAATGAGTAAGGTTTCCCTGGTAAAACTCTTTTGAAGGTGCTGGGGTCCATCAGTGCTGGCCACTTTTTAAGCACCACCTCCCAGGAGCACAGGAGCAGACAGTTCCAGAATACTGTAAGTCAAACAGATGAAGCAGAAGGTCAGCTTGACTAAGCAAGGCTCTTCTTTGGGATCTTCAACCAAAAAAGGAGGCATTTCCCCTGTAGAAGCAAGGTTGGATGACACAGGAGAAATACAGAGATGCTGCTCGCCACTGTAGGGAGAAAATTTGTGCAGCCAAAGCCTAATTGGAGTTGTCCAGAGCTGTGGGGGACAATAAAAAGAGGTTTTTTTTAAAATATGTTAATAGCAAAAGGCAGTCCAGAAATAACATTGGCCCATTGATGAGGGTGGTCATCTCAGAAACAGGGACATAGACAAGGGAGAGGCATTCAATGCTTTCTTCTCTTACATCTTCACCACAGATGACAGGCTAAGGGGTCCCAGTGCCCTGAGCTGGAGGACCATGGATGTGAGAATGATCAGTTCCCAATTATCCCTGAACTTGTGTAGGATCTGCTGGTCCAGCTGGATCCCTGTAAGTCTGATGGAATTCTTTAAAAAGTACTCGTAGAGCTGCTGATGTCACGGCAAAGCCTCTTCCAGTTTTTGAGCGGTCTTGGGAATCTGGAGAAGTCCCAGTTGACTGGAAGCTGGTGAAAGAAAAAGAAGGGCAAGAAGGATGACCCTGCAAACAACAGGCCTGTCAGTCTCACTTGAGTGACTAGTAAAATTATGGAGAAGATTACTCTGGCAGGTATTGAAAAACACCTGGAGGAAACACTGGTCACAGCCAGCACAGGTTCATGAGGAGAAAGTCTTGCTTGCCAAATCTGATTTCCCTTTACAACAAGATAACTCACCTGGTTGATCAAGGGAAGCCAGCTAATGTAATGTTTTTGGGCTTCAGCAAAGCTTTCCATACTGTCTCTCCCAGCATCCTTCTGGACAAAATGTCCAGCCCACAGCTGGATAAACACATCATGGGATGGGTGAAAACTGGCTCACAGGTCAGGCACAAAGGATTGAGGTGACATCTGTCACTGGTGGGTTCCACAGGGCTCCATTCTCGGCCCTGTGCTCCTCAACATCCTCACAAATTACCTGGATGCAGGACTGGAAGGGATGCTGGGCAAGGTTGTCAATGATACTAAGTCGGGAGGAGGTGTTGAATCTCTCAAAAGCAGAGAAGCCCTGCAGAGAGATGTCACAAATGAGAGGGCTGGGAAATCACCAACTGTGTGGAGTTTAACAAGGGAAGGTGCTGGATTCTGCCACTGGGATGGGATAGCCGTGGATATATGGACAGACTGAGGAATGAGATGTTGGAGAATGGTGCCACTGGAAGGGACCTGGGGGCCCTGGTTGATGGCCAGCTGGACATGAGCCAGCAGTGCTCTGGAGCCAGGAGGGACATCCCTGTCCTGGGGGCACCAGGTCCAGCATGGCCAGCCAGGCCAGGGAGGGATTGTACTGCTCTGCCCTGGGCTGGGATGGCCTCACCTCGAGTCCTGGGGGAAGTTCTGGGCACCACAACATAAAAAAGATGTTAAACTACTGGAGAGTGTGCAAAGGAGGGCGGTGAGGATGGTGAAGGGCCTTGAGGAAAAGCTGTATGAGAAATGGATGAGGGCACTTGGTCTGTTCAGCTGGAGGAGAGGAGACTGAGGGCAGAGCTCACTGCAGCTCTGCAGCTTCCTCGTGAGGGGAAGAGGAGGGGCAGCTCTGATCTCTGCTCTGTGGTGACCAGGGACAGGACCCAGGGAATGGCCTGAAGTTGTGTCAGGGGAGGTTTAGGTTCGGTATCAGGAGAAGGGTCTTCCCCCAGAGGATGTTTGGGCACTGGAACAGGCTCCCCAGGGAAGCAGATGTGGCAAAAACCTGCCAGAGTTGAAGAAGCATTTGGACACCACTCTCAGGAACATGGTGTGACTCTGGAGCTGTCCTGTGCAGATGCAGGAATTGGACTCGATGGTCCTTGTGGGTCCCTTTCAACTCAGAATAATTTATGATTCTATGATCCTATATTCTGATTCTGCACTTCTTGAAATCTTCTTTCTGACGATGTCAGGGACCTTTGTCTGGTTTGCATGAGCAAGCTTGGAAACTGGGAAGAAATTGCTCACAAACACCATTATTTTTTCCATGTATATTACACACATGCACACACTCTGTGCATATCCTGGAGGGGTGTTCTTGCTGGGTTGCACTGAGTTCTTCCCCTACTAACAGATAACCAGGTGAACAGCTTTGGCCTTCTGAGATTTCTCCTCGACTGTCACAAGACAAGCCCAAACATCAGGCAGCTGTCCGGCAGTCTTCATACTTCCTTTGTTCAGGGATGTGGTGTTTTTAAATCTCTGAATTAGCAGTGTGGCTGGGTTTCAGTTCTGCAGAGGGAAGTTACATGGGTAATGCCACCTGTCACCCACACTGCAACCTGTTCAGTGGCACTGTCTAATAAAAACATACACAACAGTAGTGCTTTGCAAGTCGGCTGGGTTTTGTTTCTTGTGCACTGGCAATGTAGGATAGAGTTATTCTCCCAAAAAGCTGATTTTGTAAATAGCTCAGGTCTCACACTGAAGACTTATGGAAGGAGGTCTTCACTGCTAAGTGCATGGCAGTCTCTACTTACACTTAATGACAAATTATTAATATACTTCAGGCAAATACGTCATTCTCAGCAGCTCCTTGTTTTTTGCCTTTCTCTCTGGTCTTGTCCTTGTAAATTCAATTTCACAGGCACAATCTGTAACACAGCAGGTGCCAAGCGTAGCCTTCTTGTTTCATAGGATCCAACTAACTGTCTATGTGGGATTCATTTAGACAGTAGCATAGGCAGCAATGAAAAAAACTTGTGTTTCTGCTGCACAGAAAGAAAACAATGCTTCTCAAGGAACCTCCCCTTGTAGTTCCTTGTAGGGTTCTTAAAGACCATCTACTGCCATGCTTCTGTGCAAGCTGGTTCTGGAGAATTTATGAATTCCATGGAGAAAACAGTCGTGAGTATGGCTTTGCTTTTGCAGTTGAAGTTTTGCAGATCAGGCCCAGATAATCAACAGTGCTGAAAGCAAAGGAACCCAGGCATGTGAATACCTTTGAGGGTTTGGATTCCAGTTCTTTATGGAGGTCTGTTATTAGCGTTCCAGAGCTTGGGCTATTAAAGTTTTGCAGATTCTCTCTGACTTGTGCCAAATAAACTGACCTGTGTGCACACCTTATTCCTGCTGTAGGGAAAGGACCTCCCTAACTCATTGCCTCTACACTTCCTCCTGGTTTTTAGAGCAGATGCAGGCTCCATATCCTGAAAATTCTCGTGGAGGTTTCCCTGAGGGAAGCCTTTGTGTAGATACACGTGCACAAAACGTCTGCGTGACAGAAACTACCCCCACAGAAAATTCACTCTAATTGACACTGCAGTAGTGATCAGGAAGGGCGGGGTGATTGGTGGGGCTGAACTGCATTTTGCCAGTGGGATGGCTGTGCATCTGGAGCTCACATCTGCGGAGCTCAGATGCAGAGATCTGTGCATGGAGCTGGCAGAAGAAGGGAGGGATGAGAACAGCTGAGGGTGCCAACACAATTAAAGCCAAAGAGAGAAGTGACTGTTTCCTATCAGCACCCTGCACTCTGCACCTGAGCACCAGATGAAGCAGGATCTGAGCAGGGATTTGCACCAGGGCGGAAACCAGCAGAGAGAGCAAGGGCTGCTTTAAATTTGGTGGCAAAATTACGAGCTTCTGTGTGTCTGACTGCTCTGATTCAGGGCCTACAACCAGACCTCTTGGTTCCAGCATGTAACAAGGAATGGGCACCCTAAGGAAGTCGCATGCTGGAGGAGGAATACCCTCCAGCACCTCTCTGGAAGCTCACAAATGCAGGAGGTTGTTGCAATGTCTCCTACTCTCCGGAGTGCTGGTGATGGACTCAAGCACTTTGAAAACCCTCTACCCAAGAAGAAATGCTTGTGGTTGCTTTGAAGTGAGCAGACAGAAAGCACCCTTTTGAAGTCAGCACAGTAGCTGGACCGGGATGTTGCTTTGCTGCAGTTCAGATCCTTTTATTCAGCAGGGTAGTGGCCAGTGCACTCATCTGGGAGACCTAGGCAGGGAATGCAGAAAGTCCTTTGGCTTTGAGAAGGAGGTGTGTGCCAGCCTTACAAGCGGTTGGGTGTGCTGGTGAAGGTCACTGGTTAGGGTGACACGTTCTGGTTGAAGAGTAGTGTGGAAGACAGAAGAGACACAGTGGGACAGCCCAAACCCCAGGTTTCCTAAGGGTTAGTCTGCCAGAGTGGCTCATCTGATGCGTGAGTGAATTTCCCTGCCACTCCTGAGAGGCAAAGTGAGCAGGCTGCACTGATGGCTAGAGGATGTGGCTGTAATGGTGACAGATTGGCTGCTGGGCTTCTATTTTTCTCTAGAAAAGGTACATTTAGTGCTATAGACCACATTCCTAAGTGTCCCGGGAAGAAGCTTTGCCTTTTGCTTTTTGGGGACTCTAGCCATAATATTAGGAAACTGTGTTGGCATGTTAGCAAGTGTTCCTCTGCTAACCTTTTTCAGGAGTATTCTGGGTTCATGCCACAGATACTGATGGTGATGGGCTGCCAAGTAAGTGATAAAACATTACTTGCTTCTTACGTACCTGGTTATGTGTAAGACTTGACTATTTTAGGCTAAGTAGGAGGAAAATTGTTTTATGACCTTATAATTAGCAGTTGTGTGAGAATAACAGCAAGACTTATTGAGTCATTCTGATAGCACAGTTTCCCTTTTTTTTGCATTGCTTAATTTAAAAAAAAAACAACAACCCAAGAAAACAACACGTCAGCATGTTTTATAACACAGCTTTAAATAAGCAAACAGACAAACCTAATTTCAAGGGATGGTCCAGAGGTCTCTGCTGCTTAGATTCGTGGTGACTGAAATGTGTCTTGAGAATCTGAGGAATGCTGATGGTCTGGCAAAGAGCAGATCGGGCAAAGGACACAGAAGTGATACTCAAGGACATCTTGTGGTGATAATTATAGAAGCCTGGAAGAGGTGAGAGAGAGAGAAATGAGTGACCAAGCTGGTAATGGGTATGCTGACTTGCTTCAGTATCTCCTCGATGCCAGTGACAGTGGAAAGCAGCTCCATTCATATCTACTGAGTTCATGATGCATTTATTTACCTCCTGCATCTTCCTTACACTTCTGTTTCTCCTCCCTTAATTTCCAGCTCCTTCCATGATGTACTCATGACATGGTCATCTCTGATCACCTTCCCAAGGATTTTCAGGCAGCTCAAGGGCAGTTATTTGCCCAGAGACCAGGTGAATTTCAAAGTACATGACAATCCCACCCTCCTTTTTAGAGCGGTGGAGCTACCCCTCTCCCTGAGTGCTACTGCTGGGTTGTCAGTTTTGTTTTCAGGGTCTGTCATCACCTTCTTTCTAGTGACGTTGGTCACTGTTTGCTGTAGCAGCCCCACAGCAAAGTCTGGATGACAAGGCACATAATAGTACTGGCATTTGTGCTTACATCTGAAATTCCCAAGAGGAGGAGAGCTCAGACAGGGCCTGGAGAAACTGCTGGAGGACCTCTTGTTTGTGTTGGGTTTGAGATACAGTTTGAGAAGGTGGGAGCTGAAGAAGAATGCTTCTGTTGAGTCCTGAGCACTTCTCTGTGTGACAGAACCTGGAGGCAGTCTTCTGTCTTCCTGTTTAGTTTTTTCTCTGATAATCCCTGGCGCATCCCAGGCACCTGGTTTATTTGGTTTTCTGAGCAGAGAAACTTCTCTTTTCTTTGAGTCATATCAAGTGAATCACACTCAGCAGATGTCTGTCAGCAGTAGCTTGGGACCACAGACCTACAGGATGTTTTATGAACAACAAGGAACTTGCCCAGCACTGAGGTTGACATATTTTTCCCCAGAAACAGGGTTTTCTTATTGCCTTATTTTTTTGGTGGGAGGGAGGTGGTGGGGCAGTGGAATTGCCCTCCAGCACTCCAACACCCAGTGATCAGTTTATCTGCTGGTGTGAATCATTACCACTCCAGTCTGACCCACTCTCATTTACCATCTGTCTCCTTTGTTTTCCACTTGGGGCTCTGAGGGGGGGTGCAGGTCTGCTGAGGGAAATGAGCCTGTAATGGAAGGTGCATGAACACCTGCAGATGGTGAGTCCTCCTCTTCCTCCTGCTCCTCAGTCCTGCCTACCCTTTGCTGTCTGCCATCCCTCCTACATGGTTTGAGATTGCCCAGATGTTTTCTGGGCTTAGAGCTCCTGGAATTTTCATTACAGCTGACATTCTGGTGTGCTGTGGTATCAGGTAATCTGCACAGAATTCAGTGAAGACACATTGTTGTGACCTCTGATGCTGGAGGCTTGAGTGAGGGGAAGACCTGGGAGATGCACTGTTGTTCTGGAAATAAAGAGTCCTGCCATTCTCAATGCCTTCTCTGGCCTTTACAGTTTGTGTGCTTTATTAGATCATTAGATTATTATATTTTTGCACTTATGGAGACAAAAGAAAGAGCATATTTTAGTGGCTCACAGCATGGCTGTGCGGTAGGTGAGAAGCTCACCTCACGTGGATGCTCTGTGGGGTTGGGCTGTCACCACAGGAGGCAGGCAGAGAGCAGAGAAGCAGTTTCCCCATGAGAATGAGGGTGGGGGACTCAACACCCTTTGAGACAGGTGTACTCTGTCAGCAGCAAGCGTTGAGTAGAACGGACCTGTGCTCAAAAAACACCAAAATCCTGCGAGTGAAACCAGGCTTGAAGCCACCTGTAGGATTTTCCTATTTCCAGCCCCATGCTTGCCTACAACTAGTGGGATAGTGAACAGCCACTTGCGCCCCCAGGCCCTTTGGTCCCTCAGATTGCCCTCAGGCTTCTTGCTGGGAATTCATCGCTGCCCACCCGGAGAACCAGAAGTGGATAATAACCAGAGGACAACACCAGACCAGAGAGTTTTCTAGTAACTTCCTTTACCCAGGAAGGCAGCAGAGTTCCCAGTGTCCTGGCATGGGTCGGGCCAGCATTTTGGGCCTCCTGTTCCTCTCAGAAGGGAGGCACTGACACAGCTACCCTTCTTTTTTTCTTGACAGGGGTGGTGGTGGTGCAGGGGTAGGATGACCAGGCTGGCTCTACTTAGGTGATTCCTCCAACCTGAATGGAGATCCTGGTTGTCGTTTGCCCAGCCCTCTTTGTTCCTATTGTATGAGGGCAGCTGGGAGGGTGAGGGAGGCCAGGAGGGGATTCACTTGCTGTCTTGAGAGAAGACCTGTTTCCATTCCCCCCCATTTCCTAGGTCCCTTCCTCCTGCCTGCTGGTGAGAGAGTAGGGGATCCTCTGGTTCTTGTGGTGCAGCCAGCTGGTGTATTTGCCTCGGGGATGGTAGACAGTGGCTCCACCAAGTCAATCTCCTCCTCAGAGTCCCTGATACTTCTTTCCCTTCCTACCTCCTCCCAAAGCTCTGCCACCAGGTCAGCAGATCATCCACCTGGCCACACCTCACACTCTTGTTTCCTACTGTCATGCCATTTGTGCCAGGCTCTGGCACTCCCTGGGTGGCTGCATGTTCTCATGGCAGTTCCCTCTGTGTCACCACATCCTTTCTGGTGAGTGCAGAGGGCTCTCCACTGAGTGGATCCCACAGCTGGGCTCCTTCCCAAGCAAGGTGACCACCAGCTGAGCTCATCTCTAGCCCTCAGTGTGCAAACTGCCCCACCCTCCCTGCCTTCATTCCCTGGGGGCTGCTTTTGTAAGGGTCAGGGGATGGCTGCTGTCCCTCCCTGCGCCTCTCACACTGAGTCAGAGCTGCCTCAGAGCTTTGGCACTTCAGCACTCAGGGTCTGGGGTGTCTTGTTGAAGTCTTAGGACCAACTCTCCAGTCTAAAATTTTGGAGCTTTCCTGGAGACAAGCCCTTATATTTTCCATCTTAGATTTTTCACCGTGCTCAGAGGAAAAGCAAGGTTCTAACAGGTGAAACACATTACACTTCTTAGCATCTCCCAGCACTTTCCAAAGCTACATTTAAGCCACAGCAGCTGATTTTTGTGTATGTGCTCGGATGACATAGCTGTTCAGATTCTTGCAGTCCACTCTTATCTTAGCGATACTCCTGAGAGGTGTGTGAGCAACATTTGGGGAAGCTGCTTGATGTCATTCACAATGGTAGTCACAACAGAGATCTTAAAACAAAGGGCTCTGTGTGTTTTACCAAAAGAAGCCACAGTAACAGGTTTCAGTGTAAATGAGAGTTGTATTGCCTTCCATCAGAGATGACTTGAAAATAAAGTACTTTGATGGTAATACTGCAGATGTCTGCAGGAAACCCAGCACAGCCTTGAACACTGTAGTTAGATAGCTGCGCAAAAAAGTACATGAAGGGAAGAGCTAATGTGCAATACTTCTATTTAAGATAGAGGGAGGAAATAGAAATTGTGATAGCACGCTATTTCAAGTAATAATAGAAAGTACTTGATGTTTACATGGTGAATGGATCAATACTAATTCTGTAGTCAGGGCACATACAGTAGTTTGGATTATACAAGTGATAGATGCACTCGGTATAGCTGAAATTTCCACCCTGCAACATTTATTTCTCACTGCGTGTTAGATGGAATTTTCCACCCAACTATCTGAAAGGATTTGCATAAGAATGGTGATAGAGCAGTATTCTTTAATGATGTGCTTTTCTTTGTTAAACTTCAAAAATGTCTACGATGCATGATGAGGTTCGGATGAATTGCCAAGCTAATGCTTTTATATTTTCTTTAAAGAGCTTATCTTCACTGTGTTGTGGGAGTTACTTTATATTGTTGTCATAAAGGCAGCAGCAGTAAAGCCGACTTTGTAGCAACCCTGGTAGGTGCCCCCTCCTCCTTTACCTTCAGGTCTTTGGTGCTGCTGAAGGAGGCAGATCACAACACCTCTTACCCACCACCTGTTTGCTCTACTGTTAACTTGTTTGTGCAGCTTCTGTGCTGCTGTGCATGGCATGACTCACGGCTGGCTCTGTGTCATTTTACTTTTAAAACAATGGCCCTCTTGGCATTCAACCTAGTTCAGGCCAGGCTGCTGCACTGTTTGTAGAAACTGGGTCATAACCAGGATCTTCCCAGAATGACTTCTTGATTTAAAAGAAACTCGGGATTAAAGAAAATGTGAAAAATCTTCTGCCAGTGGCGATTTTTACAGAATGATAGAGAAGACTCTTTGTTTTGTTCTTTAGTTCCTTGGAGCTGAAGTCCAATTTTTTAAAATATGAGGGAAAAACTGCTTGAAATTGGTGAATTTTAGGAATGTAACCTGTTGAGAAGCAATATTTCCTTCCTTGGCCATTGGCCCAGTGAGTCACCTTCTAACCTGCACTGTAGTGAAGCTATTCAGAAATCTACAGCAGGAAAAATAAGCAATACAAGTGACTGCAAGGTTTGTCATCAATTCCAATTCCATGTAGGGTGCAACAATTCCACTTTCATGACAGCTATTAGACAGAGAGGGGCTAATTCTGCCCTGAGCCAAGACTTCTGTAGCACAGCATGAGTGTAACGGAGAAACGATTTGGGTTTTGTTGAGTTTGCTATTTTGTTTTATATTTGCCTTTTCTGATAATGGGAATTAATTGGGAAGAAATTTAAACAGAAGTTATAACTTTTTCCCTAACAATAACTCTGTGTAGGAAGAGAATGGCACAGGTATCTGAGATAGAGATGGGGAAGAAGATTTTTATATCAAATCTTTTTCAAAGCCAAGAAATAAGCAACTGCAAAATAAACTGAAAAAATAAACAGTACATTTAAAAATGAGCAACTAAAGCCCAAAATCTGCACAGTGACTTCCTTTGTGGTCGCTGGGGAATTGCTGCACATGCACACACCGGCACAGGTTTTTGTGTGTGCATCTACAGCTTACACAATGTGTATTTACTTTAGTGTTTGTGTTGGCATTTATAATGTCAGATAGGATAATTCAGGTGGCTCAGGAGGTCTCTTGTCCAAGCTGCTGCTGAAAGCAGGCCCAGCTGTGAGATCAGAGCATGATGCTCAGAGTTTTACGCAGTTGGGTCTTGGAAATCTCCTGGGGTGGAGGCAGTGTAACATCTCTGGGCAACCTGCCCCATCCTCAGGGGAAGAAATGGGTCCTCATCTCTGGCCTGAACCTCTCTATTTCCCACAGGTGTCAATGCCTCTTGCCCTTCCATGGGTCTCTGCTGGCAAGAGCCTGTCCCCATGTCATTGATGCTTTCCCAGGAGGCACCGTGGTGCTGCCAGATGTTCCAAAGCCACCTCTGCTCCATGCTGAGCAGCCCTGGACCCCGAGCCTGTCCTCACAGGGCAGTGCTCCAGCCCCACTGCTGAGCCTTCCCCAGTGCCACTGCTGGTGCAGGGCTGCCTGCTGGTCCTGCCCCAGCTGCGTGGGGTCTCTGTTGGCCCTTTTCTCCAGGGTGTTGGATATTTATGCACAAATATTTTGTCTAAACCGTATTTTTAAAAATGTGCTCTTGCTAATGTTTAGACCAGCGTGTTTGAGGCGTACCATTCTTAAACTCAAGCTTGTACTTTTATCATTCTGTTGAATTTTTGATGGGTGACAGATCCTGTTGCTACTCTGTCGTGTGTGTGTAGCCCCTTCACCACAACATGCCCCTTGTCTTGCCTCTGGAAATCTTTTGTGGTGATGGCACAGTGTGTTTAGACCTGGAATCCATTACATGGGTTCAGGAAGGGAGGAAGTCCTAGATGTGAAGCCTCTTGTTATTGGAACTGGCACTAGGACGTACACAGAGATGACCTAATGGAGGAGGTGACACTACAAAGGTCACTCTACTGGTGCTAGAGTAGAATGCGTGAAAAAAATGGGGGGGAAAGCAAGGTCAGCTTTAAAACACAAATGGTTCTCTTTGCTTGACTGCTATTGCACTTTCTCCCCCACCCTCTGAAAACATGCAGAGCTGGTTTCTGCAATGCTCTTCCATCCACACCACAAAATAAATGCCTCTGTGGCCTGATTCCTCCATCACTTCCCACTGCATGTGCGCCTGTCCCACAGGGCTGCTCTGTGGTGCTGGCTGGGGTGTGCAGGTACTGGGATAGCTGTGTCTGCTTGGAGTGGTGTGCTCTTGTCAGCTGTCCCATGCCTGACCAGGGTTGCTAGTTCTGTCTGCAAAAATGGCAGCATGCTTACAAAAGCCTACCCAACTTCAAAGAGTGGCCAGAGAGAGGGTGAGATGAAGCTGCATGAGCCTTTCTTGCTGCGTTTTACGCTCTGCTCTTAGTTGCTGTTCTGCTACAGCCCTGTCTGACACCTCAGCATGCCAGCTGCACTTGTTTTACACAACAACCGAATCCCCAGTTGCTGCAATTGATGTTGTGATGCCATTTATACCTGTTTTCTAGCCAGGAACTCAGAGGCATGACCTTTCCCCAGGCCTGGCGACTCCGGGCTGGAGCGCTCTGCCGTGGCTGGAGAGTCCCAGCCCCCAGTATTTGTTTTTTGCCAGTCTCCCCCTCTCATGCTGCAGGTGAGCAAATACCTGTTTTGTGGAATGTGAGAGGAAAGTGGGTCCCTGGGTGAAAGGCAGTTGTTTCGGGTTTAGCTGGCACAGTGGGGAGTGGTGTCTGTTTTTGTGGCATCGCATATGGCAGTCTCAGCTCCTTGTCTCTTTGCTTTCTGGATTTTATGTCCACTCTCTGTATTATTTTGATTTGGAGTTTGTGCTTAGTTAACAGGTGTGGTGGGACTGAGAGGTAACTGCTGCCTTTGTGTCAGCAGAAGACATGGGTTTTGTAAAGCTTTGACCATGAAGATAAAGGTTTATAACAGTGCAGGAAAAAAGTCCACAGAATTATTTGAGAAGCCGCACTATGCAGGATAGATATTACAGGAAGTATTAGCCTTCTGTAAAAATTCCTTTGCCAGTGAGGAATTTCATACACAGCCTTTGTGAGAGAAGAAATTTTACCTCAATGATGTTCTGAAATGCTCTATTTAAGAACTAGACATAAGGAAAACCTTGGCTTTCTGCAGTTTAGACTCTTTGCGTTTAGATATTTTAAACATTTTCTTTAAGCAGTGATGCTTAGTAACTCATAGATACATAAATACTGTTTATATATAAATTATATGTGCTGTATTTTATACACACGCATGATTGTTTGACTCTCTCTCTTGTCTTTCTGTGTGTACAGCAATCATCTGTGTATTTTTTTTCTCCAATAGACACTTGGAAGAGGATATGATCACAGCTGAATTGTACAAGCCTGCTTCTACCTACATGAAGTGACAATGAGGTTTTTATCATTGCAATTCAGAATCATAGTTCTTTCTAAGATGAAGGAAAAAAAAAACATAATTTTTTTTTTTTCCCCTGATGGGAGATGTTAGCTGGGCAGTGCTGGAGACTAAGGTTTCCTTTTGGATGGGTAGACCTTGATATCCATCTCAGTGGCTTCCCTTGCTGCATTCAGCTTGACTTACGGCTGCATTAGGTTTTTTTTGTGAAGCCTTCATAGAACACCAATGTGTTTTGGATTAAGACAGTTCAAAGAAAGAATTTTGTTATTTTTTTTTTCCCCCTAGTTCTCATATTTCTGAAGTCTAGAAAAACTTAAGCCTCGCTCTTACAGCCTCTTGAATGCTGTACTGTTATTTAGTTTGCACTCTTTCATCAGAGTGGTCAGACAGTCCTGCCCCATGATTTTAGACTTGGATTTGATTAAGAAATATCTGATGGAGAGTTTAGCTTTTGGAAAGACCTTCCTGTAATGACTCCCAGTGGTGGAGTCTCCTCTTGGGGGAGATTCTCACCTACTCCTTCCGCAAGCATTTCTACAGTGCACCAATTCTACCCTCCTAATTTTTCCTAAAAGATCAAATGTATTTCTCCATGATTCCCAACCGCTGTTTCATCAGAGGCTGTGTCCTCAACTGCACTTTCTGGAGGTTTCTGCCCCTTCTGATGGCAAGACAATGCTTTGGTTGGTAAATATTGAGAGCTGTCTGTCCTTGGTGTGTACTTAGAACAAACTGCAGGAAAATGCTTGCAAATAATGATCTGTCCTGGCTGTTGCATGAAGCTTTCCAAAAATAGTTGTCTATAAGCAAAAATAATCCTGAATTTTGATATTAATAGAATGATGCTTCAGGTCTTCTCCTTAATGCTGGTGCACCAGAAGACCTGAAAATGAGAGGTCTAAAGTACTTTCAGAAGAGGCTCCCCTGATGTAAGGGGACCTTAGTCGAAACATACTCAAGGTCTTTTGAGGGGACTTATGTTTTGAAAGAATGATGAGTACCCATCTTCTGAAAATTGAGTGATTTAGTGACAGTTGAAGTTTGACAGGAGTTGATACTGCCTTTTTTATTGTCTTGGTCAGTTTCTGTATTCGTGTATTATCTCACAAGCTGTCCCCCGTAACAAGACCCATCTAAATGCTTGGGGTTTTTTTCAATTCATTTTCACATTTTTAAAGTGAAGAAAGTTTGCAGTGCACGAGTTATTAACGTGAGGAACTGGATGCTTACGGTGCTTTTGAAGTATTCCCACCTGTCCCCCATGAGATTTCTGTGGAAATAATAATTGATATTTCATATATTTGTCACTTGATGTGAAATGCTTACCTTACTTGAATATCTAGAGGCTCTGACTGAAATTTAGCTCCATTGTGCAAGGTGCTGAATGGGTGGAGACCATTTGACATCCTCTGCATCTAAGAACTTGCATTTGACAGAGACAATGCAGATGAAAGGCAGGATGAAGAAGCACCAGAGAGCTTTTGGTGGGGTTTTTGTGGTTCCCTCATCACTTTGGTATCTTCCAGGAGTACATTAAGTGATTAGATTAGTACTCACCGTGTTCAGTGATCTGTCTGAGCTCTGGCCTCAGCTCTGAGGGAAGTGGTGAAAACGGGGAGGGTGGGCGCACTGTGCTTTGTGAGGGACTTCCCTGGGTGCTCTGCCCCTGCTCCTGGGGAGAAGCTGTGCCAGGAATGCTGGATTGCTGAGGGCAGGGTGTTCCACTTGTGCCAGGCTGTGGTGCCTCAGCCTCGTGGCCCTTCTGGGGCCGCCTCTTGCTGCGAAATGGTCCCGCTGCCTTTTGATGCAGCCAGCTCAGGGCACTGCTTTGTGGAGCTTGGCTCACTTTCACTAGCTTGTAGACACTATCTTTTTCCTTCTCCTTTCCTCATACAGGCAATCAATCACCTCCTTTGCTCAGATACAGCTGCCTTTGGACCAGGGCTGATATCTGGAAGCACCCACACCACTTAAGCCTGTTCTCTCCCAGGGCCCTGCCTTTACATGAGGTTTTGATTTACTGTTTACTATTTCAGGCTTGTAGCAAGTAGGCATCCCAAAGCCTTTTAGACACACTTACTGTCTGAGTCAGATAGTCCAAGAGGTCATGTACAGATTGTGACTGAACAGTGAAACATCTGCATATGCTTAACCTTGCTTCACTTCTGGCATTGCTCATGAGTGTTATTTGGGCTTTGATCAGACCTATTTATTCAGCCCAGGATCTTTCCTCTTCCTTAATATCCTTTCACATGGCTGCTTCTCCAGACTCTGGAGTCTCCTCGCATTTCTGAAATCAGGTTTTGCTTCTGCCTTTTCACTTTTAGTCCAAAATGGCCAGTGGGAACAGCATGTTTTTATAACTGTAGGTCCTCTTTGTCGAGGGGTTAGTTAACAAGACAGTACATATACCCTCAGGAGCTGATCTGTTTGTCAGACTCGAAAAACTGGTTCATCTCAACAATAGCCATTTCTTCGTTCGAGGGACTCTGTCTGAATGACATGGGTAATTATCTATTTAGACTGCAAATAACCTCCATTTTCATAACACAGTTTGCAGCAGAGCAAAACCTACCCATGGTACATAGATTCCCAAAACATGTAACCTGGCTTTTATTGCCCTATTAATTGTCTCATGAGCTATGGACGTTTCTGTCCTCTGTGTGCTGAAAAACAGCGCAAGCTTCAGGCTCCTGAGAAGTTTATAAATTGAGCATTAGATATTTTTATCAAAGACTAGAGTCAGACTTAAATCTTTCACTAGTAGACAGAAGCCTCTTAGGAGTGATATTTACAATGCCAAGATTTCTCTATATGCATATATCCCTTACTATCCTGTCCTAACTAGAAGCTGCTATAGTTCATTTTATTTCGTGGAGCTTTCTGGTGAATTATTTTCTTTCTCAGTAATTTCTCCATTTAGGAACCCTCCTGAGAAATCTTTACTGTATTAGCTTCAGCTTTGCTGCATCTTTATCTTTAAATAGCTCTTTTAAATTTGCTTAGGCAAATCTGGGGTTTCGTCTGTCTTCAGCAGTATTAAAATAGTATCTGAAGGGAGTGTTACCTGGGTAAGAAGACACACCACTAGACAATACTATAAATGAGAGACAGATGGATTGCTGCTCAGAGACAACAAGATTATGGGTAGAAACCTGTTTACCTTTTGCAATACAGCCGCTGAGCTGAACAAGTCATCAGAACAGAATGGAGCTGAATAATGCATGTCTCTAGCAGTCTCTAATTCTTTGAGCTGGAGGAGAGTTTCTTGCATCAAAACTCCTCTTGCAGAATTACCTATCCAGACCTGAGTGCTGGAAAGCACTTTTGGTGTGAGTTTTTGCTTTGTTTGCGAGTGCAGATGTGTCATTGGCTAGCTGATAGATGGACTCTGGTCTTTTGGCAAAGGCTGCTCTTTCCTGGAGTTTTCTGGGCTCTACCTGGAGCAGATTGTCTCTCCTTTCAGTGGTTCCTTTCCACAGTCTTTGTGTGCCAGGAGGACTCACAGACCTTCCAAAGAGGAAGTTAACTTGCAGGAAATTTGGTACCAAGACCTGTCAAAGCTCCTCAGTTGCAGTGGGCCACCACAGGACAAAAACCCTGGCAGGGTTGCTGTGGTGTAGGCTTTTGAGCTCTAGGGCATTCTGGACTGAATATTTGTGCATAGTTTTTGATTTCTACAGATGAGGAAAATGGAAGAGTGCAGTTGCACAGGCTGTTTTTGGGGATGGGATTTTGCCAGTCGTGCACTGAGTGATCATCTTTGTGTCCTGTGTTTTTTGCCATTTGAGTTGAAGAGGAAGAGGGAGCAAACTGTATGTCAGCTGCAGGATTTTCTGTACCTGCCCTTTGGAGAGCAGCACTGAAATCAGAGGTTCAGACCTTGGCATGACTAGCCTACAGATGCCTGTGCTACTACTGAATGAAGGGTCAGGACAGATTCCACCCTCACTCTGTGTGTCCATCTTTTCACAGGAGCTGCCAGGCCAGTGGCTCCCAGCAGGTGGGTCCTTATGAGGAGAAGGAGCATCGTGGCATGAAAATGTCTCCCGGATTTCCATCTCTTCTTCTATATAACTGAGGGAGACACACTTGGGAAGTAAACTCTGTGAGTTAATGATCAAACAGAATGGTGTTTTGCACCTCTTCAAATATGGGACTCCGTTACAGGTGGATTAAGGATGTGGGTCCTGGACCACAGAAGTGAGAAAATGCACAAGGCTTGGGCTCTCCATTCTCTGTAACTAATTTCAGTGTAATTAGTGTTAATCAGGGAAAGACAAATAATGGCATAAAATTATTAAGATGTCTTCCCTCTGTTCTGCCCACGTGTGACTCCACAGGGTTTCACCTCCAGGGACATCTCTTCAGAAATAAGTGCTGTGAGGAAATACATCTGTGTGGAAGCACATCTCAGATCTCAAGGGGACGGTGCTGGAGCTGACCCTGCACGTCGCTCCTGACACTGTCCCCCAGCAATAACCCCTTTGTTTTGGGGTGAACTTTGGTGTCTTCTGGTGTGTGGTATAACAGGGGACACCCTAAGAAATTCTTACCTGTGCACAAACTGAGCCACAGCTCAAAATGAACTGAACACTGAGCATGTGCTCCTAGTACTCTTGGAGTGGAGGAAGAGCTCAGAAAGTGGCTATGGTCATTTATATTCTCTCTCCTTCTTCATCGGGCCAAACAATTCAGACAGAACAATTTTTCTAGTTGTGGTTGAGCCAGTTCTTTCTAGTGTTCAGTGCATTGACACATCTTGGGACTGAAACCCTTCCCAGCAAACAAAACCCCACAATGCTGTGATGGCTTACATGAAGTGCCAACACACTGCTGCTGTCTCAGAAGAGCTGTAAATCCAAAGCCTACATGTCCTCTGCAATAGGTGTGGGCCCTGACCCCAACATTCCATAGCTGGGAGTATTTGTAGGGCAAAGTGGGTTCTAGAAAGTCATGTAAGACATTGTTCTCCTGATGTGATGGCAAAGTAAACTGATTCTAGCTCTTTCAGGCAAGGAGGAAAGCAGCAGCTGGGAATAATGGGATGGCCTAATAAAATGATTCTCCTTTTAATGAGGTGTTCTCCAAAGTACTGTGGGGTAGTGTGGACCTGGGGTCCCAGCCAGGGCTGTGACCCCACCATTAGGGCCAAGCTAAGCCTGTGCACCCCCTGTCAGCTGTGGGATCATCCAGGGACGGGTTTTTTGGAGAGCACATCTCCAGCTGACATCAGTGAGGGCCTTTCTCCCAAAGTGGCAGCTATCAAAGTGCCGTTTATGAGCAAGATTCACAAACTAATTAGTCACCAGGCCCATTAATCAGGAGGACTAGAAATAATTCAGCAGAATTCATGCTGTCAGCAAGGATGAGAAGAGCCCTCTCTATGACAGCTTACCTTGCATTTTGATCATTAGGCGATTCGGAGTTTAGTCCATCCGTCTTGTTTATCTGCCCTCAGGGGAAAATAATCCCTGCATCCTAGCCATCTCGACAAGTTTGAAATTCAAACATATTTTCAGTTCTGTCAGTAAAATATCAAATGGGCACATTTGGATGAGTATTGACACACAATGGCACCGGTGCCTTCCTTTTTTTTTCTTTCAAATGTATTGACAACAAATCCCTCCTTTGCCTGCTGCTCTCTGAATGCAGGAGCTCGACACCATGTTAGGGAAAGTGAAGGTTGGGGTGCATGGATGGGTCATTAAAAAGCAGCTAAACTGAAGCATTCTAATTATTCTTATCAGCCTTCCCAAACAAGCCAAAGGCATTCTCCAGTGTAACTCCACCTTCCTGTGTCTTGGGTGCGATTCATATACGTGTGCTTGAGCAAGAGATGTATCTTAAAATAATCAAGCCAGTGTTTATTTTGGCTTTCTTTGACTCTTTCCCCCCCACACCAGAAATCCACCCAGAGCCTGTGCAGTGAAATATTTCTTTAACAAATGCACACCACGCTGTTGGTACGGAGTGGATTGGTCACTCTGGAAAGCGCACGCTAACAAGGCAGGAACAGATGGTTTCGAGACTTGGTATGGATCTGTTGTGGCTACTGTTTTTTCATTAAGCATTAATTGCTGGAGGTGGAAATCATGCTTCTGAGTGTGCCAAGGAGACGGGTCTCACTGTGTAACTCGGATGCAGTGAGTGGAGCAGAGAAGGGAGAAGTCTGTCTGGAGACCTGGGATGCCACGAATTTCTGCCCTGCACCAGAAGGACTGCCTGTCATCTTCGCTCCACGAGTCACTGTCTGGGATGCAAAGGAATCTCCATGCAGACCCAGGGAGGCTCACTGGGAATGGAAGTAATCTTGGGGGATAAAATGAGTTGTCTTTCAAAAGAAGGTCTGCCTGAGAAGAACTGCTTGGCCTCCTTGACGTGCAATGAACATGCAGTTGAAACTGAGGCAAGATGATGTAATGGGAATGTGGACCAGGCCAGGAGTATGTTCTCTTTTGTTTATATAAATATATATATATATAGATATAAAATATATGTTTTGTAAACATTCTGTGTTTTGCATTTTTATTGTCACAGGGCAAAGGGCTGGATCCTGATGTTGTGGACCCCAAGTTCCACATTGCCCTGTGGGATTTTTATGTATAAATACTGGTTTTAATGCCTTTTTTTACCTCCATTGTATGTGTTCTTTTTCCATAGTACTAAACCCCCCCAAATTCTCTCTGGATTTATCAAAGAAATCTATTGTACCAAAATATTAAAAGAAGCACTGTCACTCATGAAGGAAGGGAACCATACTATTAATCCTGTACTCCAGCTACCATTTAATGGTGGGACTACAGTTTTTCTCAATGTAATTTCTGTTTCTCCTCTTTTTTTCTCTTTTTTTGTGACATCCTTTTTACTTCATTGCTTTCCACCTTCGCTCTCCCGTTCAATCTTTGTTGTCACAGAGATGTTATTTCTTACCCTAATCCTTCTGGCATAATTTAACCTGGTTCTTCATCGTGGGAGATGCAGCCTAGGAATGGCATCTCTTTGTTGCAAATGCACATCAAATACGGACTTTCATGACTGTGGTGCTGCTCCAACTTTATTATAGGTCTGCCTTGGAACTCTTCTACCTGAAAACCAACAGCTTGTGCACAATCTTCTTTACCTGTAACCTTGTTTGATTTTTCATAGGAAAACATCTGATTCCACGCAGTACGTGTAAACATAATCAGTGTGATGTATCTAATAAAGTCCAGGTTGCTTGTTAAAATGTGGAGAATCGAAAGCCAGGCTTTGGTATCCTGGCTGTGTGCCCCTGTTTCTGCTGTTACACCCTGCCTTCATCCTGCCTGCGCCATATTTTGGAGAACTTACCGTAACATCATTACGTTTTCCATCTGTCTTGAAGCCTTGATAGGTTCATCCAGATTCATTTTGAGCGGATGGAAGGAGAACAAATCAAAAACGTCTGACAAATACCAAAATGTCCTCGTGTTGTCAGAATGAAATGTATCGGCGCTTCAAAAGGAAGGATAAAAATTTTATGTTTTGACTTTTTAATTTAATATTATGTATTATAATGCAAAATAATAATAAAAAAAACTAGGTCAAAATTAATTTCATACTAGCACAAGCTACTGGAGTTTTACCTGTAGGCTGTAATTTTTTTTTCAAAGTGAAAGGTTTCATATATGTGTAAGAAGATACTGTTGTCTCTTTTTGTGATTCTTCTTATCAGTCTCATTGTGCCTTTGTGTGATCCTTCTTTGTGCTGCATCTTACAATATGTTAGCGTTTATTCCTTGTAATGCACAGACTCTGATAATTAGAACTTTCCAAAGTATACTTCATTTTTAGTATTTTTTCTTCTGCCCTTCTTAAAAACCTCCCTAGAAACCACAGAGTAGGTAAAACTTGGAAGATTCTTGTGTTTTCAAGCTTTAAGCCCTGCTGTTTGATTGGTTTGGGGCTGTCAGAGTGCACACTGTCCAAACCAACGTGGTGACTGAGCTTTCCTGATGATATTGTAAATATGCATCAGTTCCCAGAGGTGCATATCTCAGACCTCTTCGCTGATGAATAGGAAAATCCTGCTGCTGCTGCTTCTGTTGCAGTAAATTAGCAGGAGGAGGAAATGTAGTGAGGCAAAAAGAGAGAGAATGACCTGTGAGACTGATGATGGTGGGAAAGAAGGAAGGATAGAAGTAGTAAATAGGCACAATTGGTTTTAATAAAAACCCGACCTTTTAATGCTACTTAGAGCTGCCTTTTACAGTGGAAGGATGTTTAGCATCAATTATAGAAGAGGGGCTTTATTTATTTATTTGTTTGTTTGTTTGTTTTTAATTTCACTGCTTGTTTAAGGTATGGTTTTTATTCCATCAGCAGCCAGCCCTTCTATCTCGGTATAGGACTCAGTTGTTGGTGCACATTTGACCATCCACCTCCAGTTACCCACTTTTGCTTCCTCACTCAGTCACAAACCAGTGGCTAATGCACATTCTCTGGCTGGCAATTCTGTGACCTTTCATCTTTCCCTCTTGCAGCACTGGTCATCTACCCACCAGAGGTGTGAGGTGTGCACTGAAGTCCATGGAAGAAGACTGATACACCCAGCTCTGGTGTTCTGGGTGCACTTCAGTGTTTCACAGCCTCTCTGTGCTTCAGCCCCCACCTGTTCAAAATTTCCTTTGTCTCCTTATCCTGCAAACTCTTATTTTCCAAGGCCTGCCCTTAAGAGTTGTGACCTTCATGGAGCTCTAAAATATTGTAGCGTGAATAAGATCAGATGAAAAATTGGTGTAACACAAGTTTCCCCTTGCGTCTGAGCATTTCCCAAAGAAAAGAAAGGCATTTGTCAATTTGATCTTTAACTGAGGATTTTTTATTTGGTTTGAAATGTGAAGATTTTTGTCATGTTATGAAAATCTGTTAAGATGACCAGATGACCAGCAGATTCTGGTGATGTATATTAGTCGGCCCAGAATCTATTCTGACTTTCCAGACTAAAAGGTGATGACCTTTTCCTTACCCATGGAAATTTTTAGAGCAATCCCCATACTTTTCTTCCTGCAAAACATACCAAACATTATTTAAAGCTGCTGAGGAGATGAACAGTGTATTGGGACCATATTGCTCTCCTATCATCTGGCATAATGGTTTTCTTTTTGCCATTTAAGATTAAAACACATATGGAACTTGCTTTAATTTGTCACTTTTATTTTCTGAGTTGCTGAGTTCCAGCTTCAGCTGGGATGTCACATTAATTCTGTTTAAATATTGGGGAGCAAGCAGGTTGATTGGAGTTAACTGTGTACTGTATAATGATTCTGAGCTTAAGCAGCGTTATCTCCAGCAAATGTCTTTTCTACAATAGTCATCTGTGTGAAGCCCTGGAGCAATTCTTGGCTTTTTCACTCATATCACTTCACTATCAAAGCTGAAATGATTAATATTCACAGGAAAAAAAATAGATTTTCTCACAGCAAATCTTCCTTTCTATTTCTGCTTGGTGAGAACCAAGCCTTCTGCATACATTATACAGATCAGGTAGAACCAGTCTGAGGAGTGAGGATGTATATCTGTGAAAGTGATACAAATACATCACTGTGATTATCAGGAAGGAATGGTAAACATGCCCATATTCCTAGCATGCTCACCTTTTTTTTACCTAGCTTTTTGTCCTGTTTCTCCTGTTAGCTGTGGTGGTATAAAATCAAAAATGGTGCCCTTGAACAAGCTGGATCTCTGTGGTGTGGAGAAAATTGAATTGCACCCCTTTTGTCACTGTGAGAGCGGCAGACCCACGTGGTTCTTCCTGATGGGCAACAGCCACTAGGCTCCCGCTCCACGTGGCAACATCCTGGGGGTGACCATGGGGTGTGACCTTGGCCCAGGCACATGCAGAACCAGCCAAGACTGCTAAGGACCATTGTTTCCAAGAGAAGATGCTGACTGAATTGCTCCCAACAGCTCCATAGCCCTGAAACTGCCCAGGACTACTAAAATTAAACCAGTTTCCATCAAAACCGAGGTGTCCATGCAGGAGTCTGAGAAAGCAGCCAGAACTTGGCTCAGGTGCGTGAGCTGGTTTCCAAAAGCTGGTTTTAAAAGAGAGGCTTGGCATGGTTTCAGATCTTGTTGAAGTCAGCAGTGAACTTTGCACTGGCGAGGTGGACCTTAGATGACATCCCAGGAGTCGATGATTCACAGCAGGAGAGCATTCCTTTGAATCTTCTGTCGTGAAAATGGGGAGTGCTCACACATTTAATCAGGGCACACTTCGCCCTGCAAAAGCAAGCAGCCCCTCTCCTACAGAAAATCCTCTTTTGTCCAACCATGTCAGCCTAAGGTCTGTATCTATATATAAAGTGTTATATGTAGGTATAAATACACATTGATTTATCTATAGGTCTCTCTCTATATATGTGTATTTTTGTGTATTTCCTCTTCAGGAGGTGAACCCCCTTTGTTTCCATGTAGGGACATCAGAGGAGACCTCCTGCTCTGGCTTCCCATCAAACAAGTGTTTGGTTTTGGGTGAGGACAGCCTCCAAGGCCAAAGCATTTTTGAGTCAAGCCCTGCTGTGCTTTGTGCCTCTGCAGCCACACCTTCAGCTTGGGATGTGCTCCTGACCAATTTAACGGAGACCAGTAACGAGAAACAATCACTTCTACTGTTGCTAGCAGTTTTCATTTTTTTGTAGCTACACCAGAAAGAGAACCCAGCATGAATTTGACGCTTCTGTCAGTGAGCCAGCAAATAACCCGAGCAGATAATGCAGACAAACACAAATCAGTAAAAGCTGTGACGAAAAAAAAGAGCATTCTGCATGGGGTGGAACATGTTTGCCAGAGCTCTAGAAAGACAATGGCCAAGGATGCCTTCCAAGACATCACCATGCCTGGTGAAGAAGGCAGGCTGAGCACTGGGATGTGTCCATCCAAGGGGTAAAATAGAAGTGAGAAGCACTGATTTACACCCCTTTAGGAATTTCCTGCCCAGATCTCTTTGGGGCTGTCCAGAGGCAATGCCAGTTCCTCTGGAGGAGGCACAGCATGGGAGAATCAAGAGCAGAAGTAGCTCTTTCAGGAGTCTGATGTGGCTGTGCAGGGAGCAGTGTCAGGCAGTGTGGGCTGTGTCCTGCTGACCCGCTGAGCCTGTACCTGGAGTAAGGAGGCTGCAGTTTGGTGCTTTGTGCTGGAAAGCCATGGAAAGCCTCTGCTGGTAGTGGTGGGGCTGCACACGTGAGTCCAGAGATATTTCTAAGATGCTCAGAGAGGTGAGGATGGGACCAGGAGCTGTGTTGAAATTACTGCAAATGGGTGTCTGGCCTTTCCCTGTGCTGTGTGCCTCTGGCATGCCTGTGAGACAGTGAGGAGAAGAAAATGCTAAGGGACTGATTCCCTTCTTCATGGAGGAGCTTCTCTTTTGGCTTTGGCAGCATAATTGCTGTATTGGTTTGCTCCCTGAGGACTTTTTTAAAATCTTGAAAGGTGAAGGAAAAATAAGCTTTTACATCAGAAATTGTTTGAGTCTGTAACTTTTCTTTTGGTGTTCCTTCTGTGGCATAAAAGCACAAGGAGTCTAATGGAGTTTTCAAGGAAGTCCATTATCTGGTGTACATCCTTAAAGCTTAAAGCTTAAAGCTTTTATTGATATTTATACAGGTAGGTAAAGAAAATACAGTGACAAAGTATTAATCTATTCTATTTTTTTCATCAATACAAAACAGCAGTTATTGCCATTCTTAGACAAACTTCATCACTATTATTTCTTAACCCTGCAATTGTGAAGGGGGAGAAAAACAGGAGGGGAAAGTTGTACTGATGTAGCTATGGCCATTCATCTCTCTTGATATAATGGTACTTGATCAAGACATTTTATTTTCATTCGTTATAGTGACGTTCTACTCCTCCTCATTTTAACTTAGCCTTTCCATTTTTTTTTAAGTCCAGGGAGTAGCAGTTGTGCTCCCGGCATATTTCCTGCACAGAAATAAAATCTGGCAGGCTGGTATGATTACAAACTGTGACCCTTTAGCAGTTGCCTGCCCCATTTTGTCAGTGGGGCTGGCTGCTTCTCTTCTTTCTTCCTTCTCATATTCCTCTCCCCCTAATTGAGGCCTCCATGCTCTCCCAACCTCTCTGTGGCTGCCTCTTCCCGTAAAACACTCGTCCACCCTTAATGCATTTGCTCTCCTTGAAGTATATCCAGAAATAGCTTCCAGATGCTGTCATAGATGTCCATTTCGTTATTTCTGGTGAAGGGATTTCACTTAAGCATAGCTCCACCAAGAAAAGCAGGAGTCTCTGCCTGGTCTACATCTGCTCATCTAGTTCATCCCTGCAATCATCTTGGCCAGCAGCATAGTTTTAAAAAAATCCGGCTTTTTTTTTCCCGTGTTCATGACAAACTTTTGGAAATGAGTGGATATGTTCCCAGACACCCAAATTTCACAGTGCTTTGCAAGGTTATTTTCTAAAAGTGGTGCAGTCACTCTAATAAAATGTCTCAAAGGAGTGGCTGAACCTGTTCTTCATGTCAGATCTCTTGAGGTTCCAAAGAGGGAGGTTTTTACTCATCCAGGAGGCTTTGATGGGGGTGTGAGTGTGGTAGAAGAGAGTTTTCAGTCCATAAAGAGCAAACAATTAGTAGATGCCCAGTCCAGAAATGCATTTGGAATCATCTAATCATAGGATGCCAGATTGGAAAGAGACCTCAAGAATCATCTGATCCAACCTTGGCAAAAGCAGGTTCTGGACAAGATGGCACTGCACCCTCTCCAGCTGAGCCTTAAAAGTGTGCAGTGTTGGGAAACCCACCATTTCCCTGGAGAGACAATTCCAATGGCTAATTGTTCTCATTGTGAACAATATTCCTCTTATGTCTAATTGGAATCTCCCCGGGAGTAAATTGTATCCATTACCCATTTTCCATGAGACTCCTTGTAAAAAGGGAGTCTCCATCTTCTCTGTAGCCACCCTTTAAGTACTAGAACATGGTGATAAGGTCTCCCCTAAGCCTCCTTTTCTCAAGGCTGAATAAACCCAGATCTCTCAACTTCTCCTCACTTGGCAGCTTCCCAGCCCTTTGATCTTCTCTGTGGCCCCATCTGGTCCACGGGGTTTTTTGGTTTTTTTTGTGCAGCAGTGACCAAAACTGAACACAGTGTTCCAGATGTGGCCTGATAAGGGCTGATTAGAGCAGGATAATGACTTTGTTATCTCTCCTGGTTGATGCAGCCCACATCCTGTTGGTTTTCTGGGCTGCAGCAGCTCACTGTTCACTCTCATGGAGTTTGTTGTCCACCAGGACCCCCAGGTCCTTTTCCACAGAGCTGCTCCCAGACAGGTTTATGTTCCTGTTACCTTTTTATTCCTGGATTATGTTTTCCCAGGAGCAAGACCTTACACTTGTCCTTGTTGAACTTCATAAGTTTCTTGTTATCCCACTCTTCCAGACCTATCCAAGATTTTCCTGCAGGGGGCCTTAAGCCCATCTTCCAGCTCACCTATGAAGATATTAAACTCAGGTGTATAACTTTATTTCTCTGTTCACTTAACTCTCACTGCATTAACTGTGTGAAAATATTTCACTCCTTGCCATCATTGAAGTCTGACAATCAGGACACCAAAGGATGTGAGGCCCAAGAGAGGGAAGATGGAGAAATATTCCAGCTTGGTCTTGTAGATCAATGACCAGAGAGAGTGGGAGGTCTGTCAGGTGAGTGAAAGGCAGACACAGGTCATCGGGAGATGAAGAGAAAGGGCTGTGAGCTGAGGGTGGAGAGCTATGTTGATTGTGGTGTCATGACCAGGAGATCCTCTTTGTATCAAAGTATGGCTCTGGTCACAAAGCACAGAGAGGAAAACACCCCCCTGCAGTGAAAGCTGGGACAACTCAAGGTGTGGGGAAGGTCAGAGGCTGTAAGAGCAGAGTCAGGGCAGCCCAGCAGGTGAGGAGAGAGGGCTGGAAGGGGCCCTTTGTCATGGGGTGGATAGAGAAGGGAGTGCCTTGTGACCAGTCCCACTCAAAGAGCTTGTGGGCATGGGTTGGCCATGCAGGGCCAAAAGTTCTATCATGGGTGAGGGAGAGCCTTAGATTGCAGCAAAAATCCTGTTTTTCTCCTCACTTTGGTGTTCCCTGCTGCCTTGGTTTGACACCTCTGTCTCCAAAGGCCAATACAGGCTCAATCCCATGAAGATCTGATCTTTCTTATGGTAAACACATGTAAACACCTCTTGACTCTGATGCTCCAGCCTGCACTTGAAGATGCCTCCTTTCACAGGTGATCTGTCATTTTCTCTGAAGGATGGATGTTCTCCTCTCCTCCTGCACTCCAAGGAGTTTTGCACTTCCCTGGGGTTTGTTTACTTTTAATAGATAATTCTGCCTCTGGATATTCAAGATCTCTGGGTCTGGTTTTGAGTGTGGTCTCAGCGGGACTGCTGGTCTGGAGGATGTTATGGCTGTGTTGCCTGGTAGCTCTGCAGTGGTTTTGAATTGCTCCATTTTTGTTTGCACTCATTCACCTCTTATACTTGAGAAAAGGTGTCTTTTATTTTTTCTACACCATTAATTATTGTATACACCCACAAACACACACATATATATATGTGTATATAAATATAAACATAAACACAGCTTTATTGTGTGTGCTCTGAGTTATCTCTGTGGCTCTCTCTCATTTGCTTTCCAGTCTCCTCTGATAATCATCTCGTTCTTTGTGCTTATTGACAGTCCCTTTTTGGTTCCAGTGTCTCGAGAAGGGTGTCTGGAGTGGGACACAGGTTTGTCACTTGGGCCATGGTTTATTTCCATCGGTACTGGCTAGAACCCCTCTTTGGGTCTGCAGGATTTGCAGCCTCTGGCAGGGAATGAATGTATCTGTTACCTCTTCCCTGAAGCGACGTTTACAGGCCTGCTGATGTTTTTGGCAGGTAAGGAGGGACCCAGAAGACCCACCAGATCAGTGGTGCCTGCTGTGAGCCCCCAGAAAGGGTCTGGTTGCCGGGGCAGCACCACTGGGCACCCTACAAACAGTGGGGGACTCGGCTCTCCCTGTGAGTGGGAAGCGGTGCTGATCTGTGGAAAGCAAAACACAGGAGGATGTCAGTGGGTCTTTCAGTGCCACATGTTCTTCACAGGCTGGGGACTGCTGGAGGCAGTTCAGTGTAGCTGGGGTTGAACTGTCCTTTTAAAATCAGTCTTCAGTGCGCCTCGCTCTCCTCATAGGCTGTGGCATCCTCTGCTGAAAGCCCCCGAGGCTCTGCTGAGCTTGATGGACAATTCCTTTTCTTTCTTCCCCTTTGTGCTCTCTCACAAAGAGAAACTGCTTCTCTTCCAGGGAGAGGAGGGAGGGAGGCAGGGAGGGAAGAAAGGAGGGAGGGACGGAGAGGAGGATTTTCTTCTTGGCCTGGGATGTCTGCACCTCCACACTTCCAGCCCTGTCCTACGGCCAGGCTGGATCGCTGTTGGTATGGCAACGCTTCCCTGCACCAACCAAACCGTGAAAGGTGAGGGAAAATAAGTATTCATCTCCATTTAGCTAATGGTAGACAGAGTCCCAGAGATTAGGATTTCTTAAAGGAATTTATGATATGGATGTGTCCTGGGTAGTGTTTTGTTTAAGGTATCCACAAGGGCTGGATCCCCCAGGAATCAAGGTACAACCAGCACTGATCTGAATCTTTAAGTGACTTTGACAAAAGTGTCTCAGAAAAAAAATAAACTGGGGCTTTCAGGAACCATTTGACACTGTTCTTGCTCTGCAGCCATTAAAGGGGCTATCCGAGGTGAGCTGATCAAGGTCACAGAGGTTGCCAGTGCAGAGGTGGGATCGAGCCACATCTCTGGAATTTGAGTTGACTATCTTCTGATGCTTTCCTCTCTGATGCCTGCTTTACTAATAAAATAAAATAAAATACAATTTCTTCAACCTGAGCTTCTCTGTGCTTGGGTGGACAGTTTGGATCTTCTGAAATATCCACAGCAATTGGGAAAAAAGCCCTGCAAATGAATGAAAACTGGCTGAATTTGCAAAGCCATCTGTGGAAAAGTAGAAGACAGTGGAGGACATCCTGCCTGTCCTGAATGTTGTTGATCTCCATGCCCAGTGGTTTAAGTGCATTTGTGTGCTTTGAAAAAGAATTTCATATGCAGGAGCCTGTTGCCTTGACCTGAACTTAGCAAAGGGGCATCTTGAGGCATTGTCACATCTTGGGAATGTGGCCTAGCTTTGCATCATTTATGGAGTATGCATTATTCTGGGCTAATGTGAACGTAAGCCTTTGATCTCATGCCATTGCACCAAGCGAAATAGATGTAACTGTTGAATTCCTTCCTCTTTTATCATTCCTCAGTCAATAATACTACAGCTTACCATTCCTCCATCCCCCTCCTCCTTTGTGCAGCTTCTGGGACTGTGTTGCTTTCCTTCTGGTTTTCAATCCTGCTGCATTCCCCATGCTTTCAAGACAGGTTTTATACAGGAAAAAGGAAAATACATTTCATAATGCAAACATGCCCTGCTCAGCACTTTCTGTTATCTTATTTATACACTGCAGTACAGCTTTCTATGACCCAGTGATTATCATTTCCCAGAGCTATCATCACTTTAAAGCTACCTCTGAATTGTGCTCCAGCAGATGGTACAACCCGACGAGCACTGTGAGAGCCTGGAAGGGAGGGGATGGGGCGAGTTGTGTGCACACACACAAACCAGGCTGCTGCCCCAACAGCCAGGAAACCTTTACCTTGCATTGCTTCTCACAGTGTTCAACTTCAGCCTGTATTGTTGAGTACTGTCAGGCTGTTAACCACCAGGGAAATCAAGGTGGTTGTTTTTCTTGGGTTTGGTCCTGTCTACTCGCTGACTTTTTTTTTTCCTTTTAAATTTTTTTTTCCCCCCTGCATAACAACTGAGCTGATTAATTCCAAGATAGAATACCAAATAAGTAAAAGTCATTCATTATATGCAGTATTCTAATAGATTTCAATGTGATCTAAACTTGGATTGAATGCTAACCCATTGATTGCTATTCAGTTGTTTAAGCAGCTGTGCTACTAAGCTGAGCAGTTGCTCTGTGTCATCCTTCTCTTTCTCCCTTCGATTTCTACCTCCCTTTCTCCACTCTTGAAATGGCTAACCCCCTGTCTATACATTTTGCTTCAGTGGATTGTGTCCTTTGTGACTGACTACCAAGTACACAATGGAAATGGTAGACAGCTAAAGTCGTGAAAGATACGTTAGCCCCACGTAATTGGGAGAAATTCCCATGGGTATTTCACCAAGCAGAGCAGGTTGTTATCATTCTTGTTGAGATGATAATAAAGAGGTGTGATTTACTGCTTTGGTTGTTTCAAAGGTGTCATTTGAACCTAGGGGAGTGTGGTGCTGTTAAACAGATCTGGACAAAGCCTTATGGAGCAGTGAGTGCACGTCTGTAATTGTAGACAGGGGCATTAAAAAAATGGCTTGATTATTTTTCATAACCCTGCACTTTTTCTTTGACTCAAAGTGAAGTTGTGGGTGCTTTCCCACTGTGCAAATGAGGCTCTCTGGAGTGTACATAAGTATGTGTACACATATGCATATGTATAGATACTCACTAATTGAATGTGTACATGCATTTTTATACATGTTAACATAAATATTTAAGATCTTTTATGGGTATCCAGGTCCTTTTTCTTTCGGTAGTGGGTTAGCTATGTTTGCTTTCGTAGCTAAATAGGTGTTCAAAATATCTTGTGGAAAATGTGGCTACTTTAGGTATCTAACCCTGAGTTAGACATCTATCTTTAGTCTACTGGGTTTGAACCTTCTGGCTTTTACCATTAGTGAATCCTGAATCTGACCTTGTGGAAAACATTGGGAAAAGTCCTCATTCATTCACTTGTTGCTGCTTACACCTGGAGCCTTTTAATAATTCTGTGGGTTCACCTCCTTCCAGACAGCATTTGGGAAGGGTTATTACACATGGTTGCCTGAAGCTGGGAACCAGATCTGGTGCAATAATGTGAGGAATCCTCATTAAAAAAAAAGAAAAGGGGGAAAAAAAAAAAAGATTTATTAGCAGGCCTCTTATTGTGCTTTGCATAAGATTGTATTGGGTTTGTTATGAATTCTGCTGACACTTCTGCGAAGACTCTAAGTGGGTCTGCATTGTGGTGGGGGAAAAAAAATCAGATCTCTTTCATATCCACCACTTGGATGCCAGAAGTGGTTAGTGCCAATGGCCATTCTTGCTTTAACATGTTACAGATAGGAAATAGCTGCAGGGAGAATTAGAGAGTGAGAAAATAGTCAGCTGGCTCATGGGTTAACTGTGAGATTCCTGGTAGCAGAGAATTTCTTTCTTCATTCTATGCTGAAGCCCATGGATGATAAAGCTGAAGTTCTACATCATAAATTCCCATTTGGACATTCAGTTTTGAGAACCTACATCCAGCATCCTTATCATTTTGAAGTTAAAGTCACAATCAGTAATGAAATCTGCTTGCTTTTCACACACTGAAATTAGCTTTGATTCTTTGCCTGAAACATATGTTTAAAAGGCAACATGCACATACTGTGCACTGACCCTATCAAAGCAATAAATACCATTGAAGTCATTTTCCGAAGCTGCCTACAGCATTAGTTTATTTTTAATATGGTCCCTCTGAAGGAGTGGTGTAGGAAATGCCTATGGGAGCTATTTGAATTGTCTGTCTGGGGTGAAGTCCCCACCTTGCCCTGCTGAAGAAGAAAGTAAGAGGGGATACTAATTTCCCTTTGTTGTTGCAAAAGATAATGTTTAATTCATTGGATTTAGAGCCTTTCTAAGGAAAATGGTGTTCTGTTTGGGTGAGAAAAATGCTTCTTTGATACTTAGCATGATTTGAAGCAAGGGATGAGGGAGAGAGATTGCTGTAACTGAGAATGGGGTTTAGTCCATGATAGCTCTCCTTGTTCTTTGTGCTATTTCTCCTGCATTGTCACCTGGACATTCCTCCCAGCTCCAGAGGTTGCCTCTGTGGAACAAGGAGGATAAGGGCATGCAAGAAATGACCATTTCCAAACTGACCCCACTCACCCAGGCAAGCTGTGCTCCCTAGTGCAGGTGAGGAGCCACAACATTTAGAGCTCAAGGAGACTATGCCAGAGGTGGGTCAGACCACAGGGTTGGCTTCACACTCTGCCAGCACCCTTCTTCTCTCTGTAGAGCCTCAAAATAACCAGCCCTTGCCCTGTGCAAGAGCCATGGCAGGCTCAGGCAAAGCAGGCACCTGGGTGCGTGGATTTTCTGCCCCTTTAAATGTCAAATGACATAAGCACGGTTCGGATTCTACAAACCTGAAAGATTTGTCCACTGGCAAAGGCAACGCATTTTTTGTCACTCATGGTCACAATTAGAGTGACAAGGCCAGACTCCTCCATCACTGCTCTTTAACACTGTCAGCACCAGCTTTGCCAGAATTATCCTGTCTGAAGCATGAATGGGCCTATTCTTTTTCTCACTTTGTTTGACCTAGGAATCTAGGAACTGCCTAATGGCATATAGGCTCCTTTCTCCTGTAAAGAAATTATTAAGTTAAAGGCTGGGCTAAAAAATATACTCTCCTAGCCATGAAAGTCTAATTTTATGTTTGTTTGGACATATCTGTAGAGTAGCTGTGTTATGCACCATGCTTCTAAATACTGTTTCATGCTGTATAATGAGTTTGAAATCTTTCACCTTCCAGGGCTTGTGTTTGTGTAGAGAAGAGAGGGAAGCATGCAGGAGAACTATATAGTTATTAGGAGCACACTTTGATTCAATTTCTTGCATTTTATTATGGCCAAGGCAGGAAAACACTCAGATCTCATGCTGAAGACAGGTTTTCAGAACGCAGTGGTTTCGTTTTAAACGGGTCCCCAGAGAAGATGATCTCAAGCAGGGAAACGCGTGCAGTCTTTCCAATGAGATAAGAATAATCATTGCATTTCTGCTGTGCCTTTCTGCAATGCTGTAAATGCTCCCTAAATCTCAAGATGGAGATCACATTCAGCTGCTGACAGTGGAAGCCTGGCCACCAGTGTGGGGAAGCAGCAGCCTAGCACAGGAATTTGGTGGCAGGTTTACCAAGAAACATCTTGTTTTCTTACCTGTGGATGAAGCAGGTGCACATGCATGTCAGGAGTCTTGTGGGCTGAAGTGAATCTTGCTTTGTTTTCAGTAAACTGTAAAAGGCAGATAAAATCCATCTGAGGTGTGAACCTGAGACCAGGCTCCCTGTCCACATGGCAGAGGCTTGGCCAGCTGACCATTGTGAGAGCAGTGAATTTGTGGGGATTGCTGTCGAAGGCATTTGGATGCTTCCTGGTAGCAGGGTCTAACTCATCAGCCTGATTTAATTACAGATGGATTTTGAACCCCCTGCTCGTGGGCAGCTTTCTCAGCAAAGCTGATGGTCATCAGCCTTGCTGAATGACCCAGCTAGCCTGTGGAGGAAGGTCATCATTAGCTTGTCCTCAGTGTAAAACTGGCCACAGAGACTCTTTTCTTTCATTAACTCATTCTGCAGACCACCTAATGATGTTCTACTGCGAGGCAGGTTCCTGTAGCAAAGGCAGGTTCCTGTAGCAAAGGCAGGTTTTGATCTCTCATTGTCTTTTTGCCTAAGCTGTTCTGGTCCTGAGGCTCACATGAAAGTTTGTGGAAGTTTTGGAAATTACCAGAAGTACCTGAGTCATCAGTCGTTCATGTAGACCTGGAAGAAGTTCTGGGCATCACTAGGTAACCGTCAGCCACAACATAACAGAGAGGAGGGAAGTTTCACATTTCTTTGGAAGAGTTTCCTGAGGGTTTGTGTGAGAGCTGCATGATGCCAGACCTGCTTCTCACATCCAGATTTTGGCCCTGTGGTGCTGCAGGGCTTGTTGGGTTTAACTGTGCACCAACAGACCTGAAAACAAACTACACAGCTCTGAAAGTCTCCTCCTACTTAGAATAGGAGGACTCTTAAAATCCCAGAAATTAATGGCTTATTTTATGGAACTGGATATTTAAAAGTTAATTTTTGTCAGTAGACTACCATTTTAAAAGATATGTTTTGAAAACTGCTGTCCACTCTAAATGGAATTCTCTGTATTTTTTCAATGAAAGCCATCAGGCAATTTAGTTAATTTCCCATCTTGAAAACCAGTCCTGGGGTAAATGAAGAGATTTTATTAAATTAGATTTCAAAATTCAAACTTAATATAAATTCAACCTAAAATGCTTTAAAATTATTTTTAAGGAAAATTTAGAAGAAAAGGTGGTTTATTACAAAGCCATCAAAATAAAAATATCTTGTTTTCTGTTAAAGGCAGATTTCTCCTGCTAAGTAATTCTCAAGTCCCGCATGGATTGGGTAGACAGTGTGAGTCTTTGTTGTGTTTGTTTTGTTGCAGCTGGATTTATAGGCAGCTTTTCAGAAGGAGAGTTTCTTTGCATTTATGATGGGCTAAAGGGCTTAATACTCTCTTGCAAATGATTCTGATTGCACAACTTCTGGTGCTATTTGATTTATTGTTAAGTACAGTAGTAGTCATCAGGTTAATGTTGGTGTTTTCTTTCTCACTGCAGAGTTTGCTCTTTGCAGCACCCTTGATCAGAAAGCTGTTGGGGTCACTATTGTGTGTTGGAGCCAACTCCCACGGAATTTGGAAAAGCCCAGGAAATTATCCAGTCATTCCCTTCCAATTCCTCCTTCCACCATTGCTCTGCAGTACACAAGGCCTTTGGAGACCCTCTGGGCTGCCTTTAGGCTGTAAAGACTCTGTGGGCAGCCACCATTTGAGGACAATTCCTGCTGAAGCCCGTGACAAAACCCCATGATTTCTCTTCTAGCTTCCCAAACAGAGCTGCAGCTCTAAAAGCCCCCTAACCTGGCTGCTTATGGGATGCAATCACTTGCTAGAGATAAAACTCATGCCCTAAGCAGAAGAGAACCATGTCCCAGCAGAATGAAAAAACCTGAAATCTGTCACAGAAGAAGGAAAGGGAGAAAATCCAGAGAAATCATGTCTGTGCTGTCTGGTTTATCCTTTGTCAGTATTAAGAGTGCTACCTTTAGGAAGATACTTTTTTGGGATAATAAAGATTGGGCATTTAGCAGCCTGAATAAAATCAGGTTCCTATTCCCACAGATACGTTTTTGTCTAGTGTCTGAGGCTTAGGAAAGGAGTGTTGCAGATTTTACTCACCCATTCATAGCATGCAACTAAATGCTGGTATTTTTGAGGAAAAAAAAAAAAAGAAGAAAAAAAAAAGAAAAAAAGGAGAAAGAGAAAAATGAATCTCTTGTCAATTTGACCCACCACTGGGGTTTTCTTTTTCATTATTGATATATCTGTAATTTTCATCTGCCCTTTATTCTGCATGTATATTTATATATGAGTATTTTTTTTTTCCACAAACCTGCAGTGCAGTGGAAAGCTAGATTTAAATATTTTCAGACCGACTGTACCCATCATTTGCATTCCACTGACTCATTCAGAGCAAAGACATCTGAGCAGAAATACAGCAGATAAAAGAGAAACCATTAATCCAGGGAAGATTACTGGCACAGAATCTTTATCCTGTATCCTCCCTGAAATGAGACAAAGATCTTACTATGTACATCCCTCTGGCTTAGCTTCAGAAAGTAAGCAATACAGTAGTGTAGACATGGTACTTTTTAAAGGCACATTACACTGGTCTGAAACTTCAGTCTTCTGGCAGAGCTCGTTGCTGCTGAGGTGTTTTTCAGTGGTTGCTTTCTCAGAAGACACTTCAGCACCCCAAAAACTGCATTCTGACTGATGCAAGGGGTAAAACAACACAATCCCTGATCTGCTCCTAAAAAAGACAGCATGTGTCTTCTGGAGGATGGAGACTGTTCTGCAGCACATGGGTTATGCACGTATTTTACAGGGTCTTGCTTCTGCTGACACCTCATCGCCATGTAAGCTCTAAGTGCTAGTTAGCTTTTAATGAGCCTAATAAGGCTAAAGCTTTCCAGATCCTGGTGCTTCAGTTCTGGAAGGCGGGTCGGCCGAGGATGTTGAGCAGGCTTGCCCTTTTCGGGAGACACTCATTCCAGGTGACTGGGCATATTGGATTTCAGAGTGCGGCAGGCTTTTATCTCCCTTCCCCTCGAATGTGGCAGGCTGCAGTTGCTTTTCCGTTTGCTGGTTGTTTGTCTCTCTCCCTCTGTCTCTGTGATATTGATCCTCAGTTAAAAGAGCTGAGAGACAGAGCTCGGGAAGCATCCCTTTCTTCTCTGGCAATTGGTGGAAAATCCAGTTGCCATGTGATTACTGCACTGTCTCAGCTGCTACTGGCCACCAACCATCTCCTGCAGAAGTATTTCCCTGCCATAACAAGGACAGAACCTACTTTAGTCATTTAGGGCTTCCACTTGAGGCAGCCCAGAGGGTTAGATGGTTTTCTGGAGGTAGCTCCATGTGTTTGTGGACTTATCTTGCTATGGTGTGCACTCAGCTATGAAATAAAATTGCAGGAAATGATTCAGTTTTGAATCATTCTATTTAGACTGGCAGAAGCCAAAAACCCTCCTGTGAGCTACAACAATGTGGACTGCTATTCAGATGGGAAATGTAAATACTTCAGCATGCCTGATCAGTTGAACTAGAAGTGCAAGCAAACTGCTCTGAAGTGTGGATTCTCAGTTTTATTCCAGACAGTTTTGTTCCTCCAGACCCTGTTGTTCAGGTGAAAAATGTTTTCCTTTTCTTGTCCCTGTGCAGGGTGTATGTATATTAAGATCTCTGGAAAATAACTAAGCACAACAGGAACCAAGACCTGGAGGAAGCTTCTTTCTAAACAATCCAGCATCCTCTTCCAGTTCAGAGCAGAAGAATATTTAGGTACATGGAAAAAAACCTTGCTGTTATGGAAAGTTCAGCTTACCAAGAGTAAACCATGATCTCTTTGTTGTTTTAAACTGACAAAATGCGAGGTCAGAAGCAAATCTTGTTTCTTCCATAACCCAGAGCCCAAGGTCTGCAATGGCTTTCCTCCTCACACTCGTAATGTTCACATTATCCATTAAGGGTGATTTGATTTCAGGTGTCAGCCTAGAGATCTGGGTAATAATCTTTTTCAATAGGAACCTCTTATTTATGGAGTAGTGTTTGCCTGTTCTTAACTGCACCTTCTTCTCCTGTAAATATCAATTATCTCTCCTGCTCCATTTTAGAGTCTGTCACCTTGCCAAATATTGAAATAGGAAGGTTTATTTATTGCAAAGGATATACAAAGACAAAAAAAAAAAAAAAAGATATGTCTTTCAGTGTGCCCTCTTGCTGTTGATTGTTCCTTAGATTTGAAAGGCAAAAGGGCAGTTCTGATAATCCTGTGAGCTCTTCATGCTTCCTGCTAGAAATGGCCCTTTTCTGCCTCTCCCCTGGGCATCATCTCCAGGGCCTGTGCCTTGCATGCTCCCTTTGAACCACAGCTGTCTGTTTTGTGTTGTGCCACCTTTGTTTAGGGTTTGACCATGTGGCATTACAGATGAGAGGTGGGAGGAAGAGCTTGGAAGAGAACTTCAAGTAATCTTAGATCAGCTCGTTGTCAGCTCATTGTGTTCCTATGCAGCATGCTCATTCCTCTTTTGATGTCTCTGCAGATGTTGTAGGCTTTACATAAAAAAAAAAAATAAAAAAAGGGGAAGTATTTATACAGATGCATTACCTCACCTGAGATGGTGCCATTGTGCTGTATGCTTTACATACAGTAAAAATTGCTTCTCTGTTCCTCCTATAAACTTAGTGTCTCAATGATCAAGACAGATAAAGCTTTGGAAGTGAAAGAGAGGTCCAAGGTCACCTCTGCAGGAAAGCAGCAGCACACATCTCCCATCCTGTGGGCAGGTGACAGTCTGTCCTGTCTCTTTTAAAACAGTTCTGATAAGAGGACATTTCACAAATCTGAGAAACAGGTGCTGCCCATTTCCATACTTGCAGGAAGGGTGTCTTCAAGTGAGGAAGCTCGATTACAAAGTCTGCTGAGTATGCAAGGGAAGGAATGAAATATTGCACTTGCCACAATCCTGATTTTTGTTCTTCTCTTCCATTATCTAAAGGAAATACAGTATGATCTTTGTTCCAGTCACTGCAAACAGTTTTCAAACTGGTGCAAGAGAAAATGTGTGGGATTGGACCAGGACTTTTTCTTTTGTGTGTCTGTGTGTGCATGTGCCTGTGAAATATCTGATTTTTATTAATCATCACCTGCATAAAGTTAAACCTGTCAGCAAGTGTTCACACATTGCAGGCTTGGGGTTACTGGTCATTTGTCACAGAAAAGAAATCTTTCAAGGTCCTGCAGAAACCATCCTCTGAAGTTCCTTTCTTCTCATAAAGGCATCCCAGAACTGTTTTGCAAAGCCATGTTCCCCTCTCAGCTCACGAGGATGGATAAGGCTGAGGAAAGAGCTGCAGCTTGGCAGCTTGGTGAGAAAGAGGAGCAAAGATCCTCCCTGCTGCATGGTATGGAGATCACATCAACGCCAGGAGCTGCACGTGAGAATAAATGGAAGAATAACAGATCCCTGCATGTTGCCATGGAGCTCTTCTGTCTGGACTTCAGGCATGCTGTAAAATACGATCCTTCTCTTTGTCCCTGTTATAGGCAGCCCTAGTTAGTCTTGACAGCATTACTGTGCTCAGCAATCAGTGTTATCCCCATAAAACAACTTGGTTAGTGTCAGCAGAGCCATCTCTAGGTCTTGCACTCCCTCACTCCTTGCTTGCACACTGCTTTCCAGACCACCATGCTCTGCTGCTTTCCCCACCTTGATCCTCACAAGCTCTCCTGCACCACCACAGAGCTGAACATACTGAGGAAAGCTCTTTAAAAAAGAAAAAAAAAAGGCAAAAAAAAAATTTTGTCTAGGAGATAGCCAAGATTTTATTTTTTTTTAATAACTTGTTGATTTGCCAATTCTGCTTTACCAGGCTTCCCTCTCATGATGTCTGTAACTTGACATTATGAACTTTCTTGTTAAATCAAGTGCTTCCAGACATTAGGTGGTGGAGTGGAGGAAGAACCACACATGTTTTCAAGGAAAATTAATACTGATAAGGTGCTGGCTACTGTCTGTCCTGTTATTGTTAGAATGCACATTCTCTCCCTAGAGTGTAGAGCACCTTCTGATGGAGTGCTCCTTATGTTGAAAAATGACAAGCATTAAGGGCTCCATGACGCTTCATTGCTAAAATATTTACTAGAGCATGCATGCTTCCTCCATCTGAAAGTGTGGTGTATTTATAGGACCATCCTGTAACGGAGCATCCTGCTCTGAGCAGTATTTTTGAAGAATAAGGCAATACTGTGTGTGAAGGGGTGGGGTTGGGGTTGTCCCCTCTGTTGTCCCCTCTGTTAAGCAGGTGTTGGAAGCATGCAGGGGACTGCAGGAGCTGATTGACCGGAGCAGATTCACTCTGGTATGTGAAGTCCGTGAAGCCCCTGCAGGGGATGGGAAAGGCTCACAGGGCTGAGGAATTTGAAGTCTGGGATCTCTGTGTGAAATCACCAGGAAGGATCAACTTTGGGCACAAGGGGGATGTTTAGGTATTTTTTTGCTGTCGTTAAAATGTCAAATCACAGGGCTCCATCCCCATGTAAATACTGTAGCTCAGATCCTCCGCTGATGTGCAGTGGCAGGTTTGCAGTGTTCTCTCTGTAGCAGCTGGGAATCCTGGGCTGGTGGGCATGGGAAGATTCCTTCCCTGCTCTGTGGCTGTGGGTGTTAGCAACAAGGCCCTGTAGCTCCTGGCCAGAAAGCAAGAACAATTGAGCATGGAGGTCACTGAAATAACAAGAGCAACTCTTGTGATCCGGTGTTGTCAGCACAAACGCAGCAATTGATTGAAAAGTGTCTGCTAACCAGGCAGCAACGAGTGCAATTAGAACTGAAATAGCAAGAGGGTCTATTTCAGAGTTTTATGATTCCAGCTTGCACCACCCCACTCATTTTAAGTACTGATGATTTTTCTGTCTGGGCCGGAGTCAGCTGGGGACCAAGAGCCATCTGGGTCTGAACGAAACTCAGGATTTCTCAGAGCTTCAGCTGTTAAGAGCGTGTCATAAATACACCCTAAAATTGAAATGCAGTTCTCTGATCTACCTTGGGCATTAGCAAGGATCACCACAGATCCAGTGTGGCTGGGGACTACTTCAGCTTTTCTGGAGACCATGAGGTCTGTTGGAGTCACCAGGTCTCCTGCATCAGAGGTGGAGTTTTCTCAACTGGAAGCACGTGCCAGGGCTCAAGCTGGGGAGTGTTTTAGGAATGTATGAGTGAGACTGGATGGAAGAGACCCTGTTAAGGCTTATGAGATGTTTGAGGACTTTGGGGCAGCTTGCTAATGTCGAAAGTCAGGTGCTCGAGCTCTGACTGGGGTAAAGAAAGACTTTTATAGGGTCAAGGAGGCTTTTTTGTTGTCCTCATCTCCAAGAAATGCCATATCTGAGAAAAGAGTAGAGCTGGTGGTGGAATAATGCTTGGGAATAAGCAAGCAGGGTGAGCAGGCACAGGGACAGGCTTATGAGAGGGGGACAGTCAGCAGACAGGGCAAAAGTGACTTACCAACAGTTTCTGAATGGAAGGAAATGGTGTCCAGAGAAGAGACCTCTTTGCAGGCAGCCTTGTCTTCTGTGTGTGTGCTAGGATCTGCTGTTTAAGGAACAGCAGATAGACCCCAGGGATGGGTGAATTCCATGTGTGAGCTCTGTGGCTTGGAGCACCACTGATCACACTGCACAGCTCATAGATTGAGTCTGAGTCAGAACCTTCCACAAACTGTTCAGTGAGGAACACTCTGATCTCTTAATAAATATTAGCAGTACAGTAATAGCAGTGCAGCGCAATGTTGAACAGTCAATTACTTGAAGGGCTGCTTTATCAAGTAAGAATGTGTAAAAGATTTTCTTGGATTCTTGTGTCATTGCTTAGGCTGAGATGGTTGCTGAAAGAATCACAGTGTTAACCCTGGATATATTCCAAGCTGAGTAAAAATAATTTTTAACCAACTGCATTGAGGGTTGAATTTGCTGAATGCATGTCTACACAGTACTGAATGCAACATTAAAAATGGTGTGTGCCCATGGCATTGACAATCTCTGTTGACCTCATGGGGAAACACAGAGCCTCAGATGATGAACAGAACTACCTCTCCAAGTCCTTTTATCACCCCCTCATCCCACCCAGAACTGCTCTCTGACAAAAGGTAAAACTATGCACTATTTTTTTCTGCTGTGAATTGCTGCTGTACTTTAAGAAAGGAACTGAAATCTTCTACTCACTCAGTTGAACGTGACATTCTTCTGAAAATCAGCCCAAGTTCACTCCAGGGGTGGCTGCCTCTCCCACTCAGGTGAAGGAGTAATTGTGCTGTTAAGTTTGCACGAAGGTGGCAGAAAGTAGACGTGGATTTGAGCACTGCTTTCTCACACTGAGCAGCCCTGCACCTTGCAGCATGAGAACCCCTGTTCCAACAGTGAGGAACTGCTGGTGGCTCCAGACATGGCTTGCTGTGAGCAGAGGTGACTTCTGTGCCCCTCACGTTTCCAAGTGTTTTGGTGCTGACTGCCAACAGTTACCACTATTTTTCTGCTGTTGTTGCAACCATTTTTGCTTGGCACCAGCAGTTATTTGTAAGTAGCTGACAGGTTTGGAGGTGTAATGCAGTGCTGTTGCAACAGAACTCTAGAAACCTGTTTGAAACTAACCAACCCAACATAAGAATTAAATTTCTTATCCAGAACTCATTGTCACAGAGGAACAGAGTCATGGTGAAAGCGTTTCAGGCTGCAAGGAAAGATCACATAAAAAGGTTCTTCAGTGATGCACAATTAGGCGGACAACACCACCTCAGAATACCCAGTTCTTGAGTCAGTACTTGAGGAGCTTGATTTTCCTGGCTTATTCTACATCGTGAAATAAAAGGAGATCAGGTCATTTTATTCTGGAAAGCATTTATCCCGTCTCTTTGGCTGTCACACATATTTAACTTTAGTGCCCTCAAGGACAATGTGGTGGATCAGCATGCTACGGTCTACAGTCTACAGCCTGTAGTTTTTCATTTCACATTGCTTTAAGAATGGTCCTCTTTGTTTCCGTTTTGAGCCACGGCTGAATTCTTACATGTTGTCTGATCTTCAGGCTCAAATACCCAAGAGAATAGGCAGCTGTGAATCAACCCTCTGTGTGCTTTCTAGCAGGTAGTCCAGCAAAGAAGGCAGTATGCTTCTTCTTATTTCTTTAAATTGATAGGGATTTGAAGGAAAAGACTTTAATAAAAGTCTCATGAATGATTATTTTCTTCCTGCTGATGATTCTGAATTTCATGCAGAAATATAAGAACCTTTTAAGGGAGCCCTGTGGGTTTAAACCCAATTCTTTAGATTTATAATTAAAGCTCATTGTCTTTATGCTATCCTACACCTTATGAGAAGGATCACCTTTCTAATTACACAGTACCAGGAGGTCTGTCACATGCTGTTACTCAGTATTATGGCACACAGTTGCTCTATTTTTTTCTTCTCCTTCTCCTTCTTCCACAGATCCTGTATTATGTTTTGGAAATTCGACATAATAATTTTTTTTTTTTTTTTTTTTGAGGCCAGATGTTTCACTCTGCTATGTTAAGTCATCTTGACATACTGCCATGAAATGGAAACAACTGCTAGTTTTAACATTGCTCCATATCTTTATTAAAAGGTACGTCTCATGAATCTTAATTCCCCACATACATGCTATCTTCCTCTCTCCCCCCCTTCTCCCCCATTACACTTCTTTCTTCTCCTCCCTAAAGAAGGAGGAATATTAAAATTTCCTTGCTGTTCTGTCTGAGTGGTTAATGAGGTTCTAGATAGCATAATGAATATGCAGCGCTGTTGATTCTGTGCGCGCGCGCGTGCGTTTGTGTGTGCGTGTCTTTAATCACAGCTGGAATGCAAAATCAGGCTCCACCTTTCAACTCTATCTCCATCATGCTGAGAGAGTGAGAGAGAGCGAGACTGAGACTGCTAGACAGCTCGAAAGAGATTGCAGCTCAGATGTCCTGGAAAACAGCAAATCCCTCAGACCTGGCAGATTCCGTTACCATGAGAACTGCAGATATTTCCATTGTGATGGCTTGCTCTAGCAGCCATCTGTTACACCCATTTGATTAGGAAGTACAGTTCAGCTTGTATGGGATTTTTGCTGCACCTTATCCCATGGCAGCGTACAGAAAGTCTCTCTCTCTCTCTCTCTCTCTCTTTTTATATGCTAAACTCAATGTTTTTAAAGTGCTGTAATTTACTGAGGCTGAAGGCATTTAATGAAATGCTAGGAGGAGGTCACTGAGGGACAGTATCTCTGAGAAGAAAGAAGCACATGAGATATGTGAAGGGGATTAGCGTCCAGTATATAAATAAGATCAGCCCAGAAATTAGCTGTATTTAGCAATTCCTCATCCTTGCCAGGGAGAGGAGCTTGATACACAGACCTCATGAAGCCATAATAAAATTAGTAATTGCCTCCTGTTAGTTAATCCCACTCCATATATATTTATTGTATGCATGCAATAAATGCATGCAGCAGATATATTTCAGGTCTTCTGTAAAAAAGGGGAAGGTGATGACTTTCCCCAGATGCCTGAAGTGGTGCAGTGGCTGCACTGTGTAACGATTAGATTAGCTCTAAAAATTTAATGGTGCCATTTGACTTTTCATAGACGCAGAACAACCTTAAACTTTCTTGAAGGTTTTCTGTGATTTACTGATTAAAACAATTGTTTGGAGTAGTTGAGTCCCTCGGTGTAAATTAGTGGTGGAGGAAATGGTAATGGCACATCAAATGGATATAAAAACAAAGGAGTCCCCTTCAATTAAACTCTCCAGACATTCTTCCTAAGTGGCTGGCATTCCAGATTCAGGGTAATCTTATGTGTGGCGTAGTTGCCTCGAGTATCTTAAAATGACTGAAGGTCTTGTAAACTCAGTGAAGCTAATTAAATGCTCACACACTGAAATGAATTTCTGATTGCTGCTAAGGAGGCATTGAGGTCAGCTCCTCTTTTCATTGCCCACACTTTGTGGCCAATGCCAGATACTAAATAAATCAGATCCTCAGAATCAGGGGCTCTGTGGTTTTGTTCCTCTTATATATTCTCCCACCCAGCTGAACATAATTCCTTATCCGTCTTCATCTCGGCATGAAAAGTTTTCTCTTCTATTGTTTTTCCTCACATAGCACCAGATTACCATGGAGAAGACTATGATATCATAAGAAATGAATGAGCATGTTTCTCACCATGGGTGAAATATACATTCCAGACCTAATAAAGTCAGGAATCATGTAATGGGCCTGGTAAAATGAGCTGCTTAGTTAGTGTAAATAGAAGTGGTTCTTCTTTAGGTCTCTGCTTCAGCTAAGTCAGTTCTTAGACACTTTGCTGAGCATGGAGACACATAAGAACATGTTTAAGAGCTTTTCTGAATAGGGATTGTTCTTAAAATGTTTTGCTGCATCTGGGCCCACAAATATTTTTTTAAAAAAAGTAAAACTTTCCTTTCTTTTTTGTAATAAAAGATTTTCTGGTTCATCATCTTTAGAGCAAATTAGAACTTCAGAACTTTCCCTTCCTGCAGCCTCCCATCTCACATTATCCTGGAGGCTCAGATACAGAGAAGAGAGTCCTTTTTTTTTTCCTTTTTTTTTTTTTTCCAGACAGGGCACTTGTTTTATGAATGTGGTATCTGCCTTTGACAGGCAGCAGATGTATGGGAGCCCTGAAATCTGAAACAATAAATACCATTCAGAGTCTCACCACTGAACCTTCTTATAGTACTGCTTTTGTTAAATGAAACATTTACAGGAATACCATCCCCCCCTTCCCACCCACCTTCAAGGCTAGGATCTGAACCATGTTTTTAAAGTAAAGGTTAAGTACCTGAGGCATGAACAGTTGACACACAAAAGAAACTAAAGTAAATTTATCATTCGTTTGCCAGCTACGAGGTGTGTCGAGGGCTTTTTCTTTCTCTTTGTAATGCATGAGAAAACAAACCTGGGAAGTGTATGCAAGGAATATTTCTTTTCTACACTGGAATGTTAACATTTGCACCTTCTGACTTAATACTGTGTATTTCTTCAGAGTCATCAATCTCTTGAGAGTCATCTTGCCATCTGTACCAGCATTGCTCCAGGCTTCCATATGAAAGTCCAATCTGGCGGTATAAATACTGGATAATGAAGAGTAGGTGTTAAAGTTTCTGACTGGTTGGAAGATGAGTCTGTGTCTATGAAAGATCCGAATTCATGTGTTAAACAAACAAACAGAATCTATGTTAACATGGAAGTTCAACCAGAAAGAGCATGATGCATGTTTGTCCTCATACCCTCTGCCACCCTCTGTGGTTTTTCTCAATTTCTCTCTTTATCTTTCTCATTTTTATAGAGTTCACCCATGATCTGTGAGAAAAATGTTCTCTGACCATGACATTACACTTTGGAGATTACAAATAGGGCAGCATGTTGACTTGCTATAATGTAGGGTTCTTTTTTTTCCCCTCTCCTTTTGCTCCAGGAAAGCTATAACTACAGAGATTAGCAAAACTTTTGCAAGAATGGATGTAAAACAGATTTATCTCAGTGTCAGCTTTATCTGATCCATTTGGTCTTGCAGAGTTTGGATGGTTTCCTTTGTTACAATAACCAGCTTTCAAACATCTATATCCTTAGGGTATTAAATGTCAGCCTCTAGTGTATCGTTCAAGGATAAAAGATTGACAATACTGAAGTACTTTTTTTTCTTTTTTTTTTTTTTTCTTCCTTCTCCAGCACTGGCAGAGTCTTTACTCTGCACACCACTGCTGACCCCAGAAATGACCCACAGGAACTACTGGCGAAAGGAGTGAAAAGGTATTTCAGCTTGTAGGCATTAGAAACTCTCTTCATTAATAGCCTTTTGCAGACTTTTCAGATAGATTTCCTGTCATTGTGATGAGGATATATTTGTAACGAGTCCCTTAAGTAAATGGCCAGTGGATAATTAATTGAACTAACTAGGACTTTCCGTACTGGTTTTTTTTTTTTTTCTTTCCTTTCCTTTCCTTTTTTCCCTTTTTTTTTTGGAAGGGGGAAGGAGGGAAGAGTTCCAGATGGTTTCATGTCCTCTGTGCTCGGTGTACAGCCCTTTGCTATCTGTTGGCCAAGCATTTCAGCCCTAATTCAAACAAAACTTTCAGGCAGTTTGTTGAGAGAGGTAAATTTTTTTGTTTTGGTTGGCATCAGGTTGACTGCACTTCTCTGGGCAAGGGGGTGACCACCCTGAGCCTCATCACACTGAAAAATTGTTGCTAAACCTGATCTTGCTGGAAGAGGCAACTCAGAAGACAACATTTGGGTCAGTGCTGATATCCACACTATTGATTGCATGACCATAATTCTGGTTAAAATTCACCTTGTCACTCCCATCATGCAGACTCCAGTCTCCCAAATATGTGACACCAGTGGAAATCTACAGTGAGGCTAAATTAGGCTTATTATTGTATTTCATTCTTAGATTGCCTTCTTAGCACTGGACTTCAGCCCCTTCAATTAAAAGTTTGCAAACATGCATTCCTTAAGTAATTTCTGACCTTCACAGCTGGTTATGAGGCAGCTGTAGTTGATGTTTTTGAGCAAAGTCTATTTCCCTCTCTCAGGGGCTTCCACTTTTTCAGTTTTGGAAATGACTTATTAACTTTGCAGCCATTGGGACAATTCTCCAAAGAAATAAAGTTTCTTGATGAACACGCACAGTTTTTCTCTGCACATCAAAGAGTTCAGATTTTCACTCCACTTGTCAGAAAGTACTGATAATTACTTTTATTAACCATCTCACAAATAACAAATGTGTGAGGTCAAAAAAGTCTCATTTGAACTTTATGGTTTCATGTGTGGAAAAGAAATGCTTTTAAGAGTAACCATGAGCGTTGGCAAAGGAGCCATAATTTTCTCAGCAAAACAGAACTCATTAAGAAGGTAAAGATATTGGGGTGCTGGTCCAACGCTCCTGAGATTTTGTTCTGACAATTATTTGCAGGTGTGCTTAAAAACTACTTGTCTCTCTATGCTGCTTTGAGGAATAAATGTGCTTTACTACATCTTTATTTTCTGCTAGAAAGGATATGCCAAATTAAAGGTCTCGTTTCAGGCAGCTCAGTCAGATATACAGGAGTTTTTTGTCCTCACAGTGATGGACACAAAACATGAAAAACATGATCCTAATCTCACTTGTGCCATTGTAAATCAGGGTGAACTTGGCTGAAACCTGTGGAGTTATCCCACTGTTTTAAGCAAACTAAGGAGAACCAGGTATTTGAGTGCTGTGCCAGTGCTTCCTTCTGTTGGGCACTTGCAGTCTGGTCTGGACCAAGCCAACATGAGACAAAAAAAAAAAAGTCTTTAGGTGTCTAAAGTGTTGTCTCTGTATTTCAGCTGTGGAAAGTTTTGATCCTCTGTAATTACTGCTGTAGCTGAGATCTTTAGACCCCAATCTTTAGTCTCCTAGAGCACACCTCCTCACCTCCCATCCATCCCTGCTGAAGATGTGGTTGCCCCAATATTTTGGACTCTTTTAGACCTGTAGGTTGCAGCTAGAGCAGCCCAAGAATCCTGAGTACAAATTCCTGATTCACCAGTGACTCCTATTTTAAGCATTTCATCCAAGGCAAATGGGAAAGGGGCTTTAGTGTGTAATGCTTAGGCCTGTCTCTGCCTTTAAGTCTTGAGATCAGTTATTTATGGGAAGCAGACATCTAGGCTATCTTACCCTTTTCTTCTGTGCATTGAAGGCAGTGAAGGTTGCAATATTAATTGCTGCATCAGCAACTCCAAGATTTAATGTTTTACCCCATCCTGCAGGCAATGTATCTCTTGCATGATTTCCCACACAGTCTTCACTTTCACAGCCATCTGAATGATAAGCAACAATAATGTCTCTGGAAGTGATCCATAAATCATATTCAAATCCACACATCCAAATGATCCTGTTTTTAATCTCTAAACTACCATAGTCTGTGCTTGCTGGTGTGTTTCAGTTGGAAGCATTATGCTCCCCATCTACATATTTCCTTCAAATGTGTGCTAATGCACCCACCCCCCCCCCCAAAAAAAAATAAAAAAAGGGAAAAAAAAATTCTACCTGGAGCTTGAGTAATAAAACATAGAAAAACTAAGGGCAATGAAGACCTCCCCAAATAAATTGAAGTGCTTATATGAACTACAAATAACTCAGTGTTTTATCAGTATCTATAGAGGGAATATGAATGGTCCTTGGTTTAGGTCATGGCATTAGACTGGAGAGTACCTGAATCATTTTTGTTCCTTTTCCACAGAATTTCTGCTCAAAGCCCCATCCAGCCTGGCCTTGGACACTTCCAGGAATCCATCCACAGCTTCTCTGGGCAACCTGTGCCAGGGCCTCCCCAGATTTTATTTCGTATCAAAGAGTATAAATAGTTCCAGGACACGGTGAACTTTTTCTCCAGGAACATCAATCATTTGTTGTTGTGGTCTTTATGGAGGTATTCCTGGAACAAATGCTTTTGCTTTATTGTGGCTACAGCTGACACTTCCTTTCCTTCTTTAGCTCCCCTCAGCCAGTCTGCTGGGGACTTCTCAAGATAAAATTAGAAGTGGTGCCAGGCTTCACCCAGCTGACGGCTGGCAACTCTATGCTGTAATGGTTATGTCCCTTGTGATGGTGTTAGGAACTCCTTGCATCCATTGCCTGTCCAGGTCTGGGGTCCTCAGCACAAGAAAGAGATGGACCTGTAGGAGAGGGTTCTCAGGGGGCCACAAAGATGCTCAGAGAGCTGGAGCTCCTCTGTTGTGAAAACAGGCTGAGGCAGCTGGGGTTGTTCAACCTGGAGAAGTGAAGGCTCTAAGGAGACCTCATTGTGGCCTTCCAGTGCCTGAAGGTGGCTTAGAAAAAGGAGGCAAAGGGGCTGTTTATACCAACAGACAGTGACAGACAAGGGACAGTGGTTTTAAAGTGAAAAGGACAGGTTTAGGTTGGATGTTAGGAAGAAGTTCTTCACTGTGACAGTGGTGAGGCCCTGGCAGCGGTTCCCCACAGAGGTTGTGAATGTCTCATCTCTAGAAGTGTTCAAGGCCAGATTGGACAGGGCTTTGAGCAGCCTGGTCAGATGAGTGGCAGAGAGGTTGGAACTGGGTGATCTTTGAGGTTGCTTCCCACCAAAGCCGTTCTATGATTCTATGACCTGCAAGCTCACGCTTGTGTCTGGCCACTTCCTTGAAACTGGGTGCCAAAGGAGAAAGGAGGAAAAAAAGTCTTTCATTATCCATGCCCACAGGTGAGTTAAAGCAGGCTGTGCACCCCTTGTCCACCCTGTGGATGTTGCCTCTGCTGGAGGATGGGAAATGGGCATCTCTGTCTCTGCTGCTCCTGCATCTGCCCATCACGTGGCCCCAAGTAGCAGGTGCACATCCCCTGCACTGCCAGGGCACCTCATTATGCTGACATCCCCCGAGGCACACAGCCTCCATAGTGCTACCCAGGCTGGAGAGATGCCTAATAAACTCAGTCCTGACCAGAATGCTAATGGGCCTGTGCCTTCAAAATGTTCCGTGCCCACTGCACATGTTTCTGTCAAGGTGATTACTGTGGTTACTGGTTACTGGGGAGAGAGGGTTTTTTTCCCCTCACAGAGAGTATTTTTTAATGTATAAATGGGATTCTCAGAACATCTGACTTGGGGTATTTTCAACCAAGTTGTAATTCTGGGTGTCAAGGAAGAGTATACTATCTGAAAGGATGTTGGAATTAGTCTGTATTAGACAGGCTTCTGAACACAACCTTAGCACCAGTGTTGGACTTCCAGCCAATCATGTAATATCAGTTCTGAGCCTCCACCTTCTGAGCCTCCACATTCAGTGTGTGCCTGAACTAAATATGCAAACCAAACTGGGAAATTTAATAAAATCTCAGTGCAGGAGTTTTAACTTTGCAACCAAACTAATGGGGGAATGTAAGTTATTATCTTGACTTCTGCATTGTCAGAGTCAGTGTTGACAGTATTGCAGGATTTAATTTTTTATTCTTTGTTCTGTTGAAAGAAAATCAATATGGAAGTTTTTTGAGATGAGAACCCCTCTTAGTAGTGTTAGTAGTTGATTACCTTTTGGGGTTAAAAAGAGGGAAATACTCCTTTATCAAATAGTGCTTGACAATATCTAAATTATTTATTGTGGCTTTTCATATGGTTTCCATCTAGCATTAGCTGAGGTGGAGATTCTCAGCTGAATTCATATTAGATTTGCACCTATCTCTAGCTTCTTTTTTAACCAAATTCAGCCTTTATGGAATTGCAGCGGGTGAACGACCAAATTTTAATGCAAGTGACTCTTCATTCAGCAGGACCCAAACCAGATATGATTTGGTGGATGTCTACACATTCAGAAATAGGTGTCTTATTGAGAATAATAAGTTTTGGTAGAGTACACTTTAGAAGAAATCACATTTAGGTTCAAAGTGCAGGATGGAGACTCAGATGTCTCTGGGATATAGCTTTTTACAGGCCTAGAACACCGGTAAGAGCACTGATGTTATTTTTCTGTGTATGTGCAAAGGGAAGTCTTTCAGCTATCCCCAGCTGATGTGGATGCAGACAAAAGCTCTGTTTTGGCTGTGTCCTTTTGAGCAAGGATTGACAGCTCCCCTTTCCATCAGACAGCACTGTAAAGACAGGCAAGAATCCCCATGGAGACAACAGGGATCCTAAACAGAGTTTCCATCCTGCAACAGAACCTGCTGTAGTTTCCTTCCACGGCACTTATGGGTGGCAACATTTTCCTGCGTCCTTGCTCCTTTAGGGTAAATAAAAGCAACACTAGCTATTGCAGAGGGGGGAAAAAAAACCGACCAAAAAACCAGAAAAAGCATTCACCTCAAAATTATATATTTTTTCCAGTTTAAAAGTATGTAATTTCACAGGGAACACTCTGGGTCTCATCCCGCTGTGAAGCCATTGCTCAATTTCTCCCAGCAGTGGTCGGGTGCCTACAGTTCTCAAAGTGCTGAGCATCCTCTGTGGAAGGCAGGGAGCTGGGATTGAGCTGACAGCTGACTCTGGGATGTTGGCACAGGGCTCGGAGGACTGGGAGAGTGCAGGGTTTGGCTCCAGGGTTCCCAGCTTCTTCGTGTCAGGCTCCTGGTTAACCACAGCTCATCCTACAGGGAATGCATCCTATTGATTTGGCCAGCATGAAACAGTTAATTTAAAAGAGATAGGCAGTGTATGACTTTTGCCATTTTCCCCCGCTCTGATAAAAAAAAAAAAGGAAAAGAAGCAACAAGGTTTGAACCCAACTTCTACTCTAAGGGTCAGGTGAGAAAGCAGGGAAGAAAGTGAGAAGATTATTTGTTTTAGAGATGAGAATCTGTTTAACAACTACAAAAAAATGTGCTTTCATGAGCAACAAAGAGTGAAGAAGGACTGGAAAGATGGCCAGGATAACTTATAAGAATACACAGTGAAAATAAATGCAGTCTAATAAATTCAAAAGCTGAGTGGTGTTTGGAGATGAAGGTTTGAAAAGCAAGCACCAGTTTTTGTGGAAGATTTATAAGCAGAACACACTGCAAGTCTAAAGAAGAATAGTTGGAAGGAGAAAGATATTGTTGAGTCAAAGTGGGAGGCTCCAGCTCTGTTTTAGTTGTCCTGGAAAAAGTAATGGAGGGAGAGAGAAAGGAAGAAATTGGTTAAAAAATTCATTTGGTTCTAGTGTCTTTTTTTTCTTTTGTCTCAGAAAAGTTTTTTAGGATGTTGAAGAAAAGTCACAAACTGCCAGGAAACAGGCAAGCTGGTGGAAGGATTATGCAAACAACATCATAAAACAGACTGTCTCCAGAAGACAGCTCCATGCATTAATTGCAGGTGTGCAGCTGAGCCAATGCAAAGCTATGAGTGGGAATGAACACTGCAAAAGAGTATTTTTCTGTACTGCCCAGCTCCAAACCAGCTTTGTCTGAATTATTCAGTCCTGACTTTGACAGTTTTCCTGTACTCCAGCTCCAGTTGCTACCTCCACCCCCAGCCTGGCTCAGCCACCTTGTTATTAATTACGTTAGTCTGAGTGCTTGGAGATACCCAAGCAGGTCTGGGCTTCAGCAGGTTGAAATCTAAGAGCTCTTCTTATTTCAGAGCAGTGCCAGCTGCTCTTGCTGACCACCAGTCCAGATGGACATCATCCAGCCTGTCCAGGAGGAAGCCTTCTCAAGCACAGTGCTGCCCTTTTGCGATGACGGACACCAGGCTGCTGAGAGGAGAGTGGTTATATGAGCAGTGAGCTCATGAGAGTGTGATAAAGTTACCCAGGAAAATCTAATCTTTAAGAACAGAATGAAGTTTGAACATCAGCCTTTGATTAGGGCTGGCTGGTAATGCTCCATGCAGTTTTTTTTTTCTATTGGGGGACAAAATATGTGAGTGTGTGAGAATGTGTGTGTCTGTACTTGGAGGTGTGCACTCTGGTTTGTTTTCTTTTTTTTTTCTGTGAAATAAAGTCTTTTTTTCTGTCCAAAATGTTCCTTTTATATATATCTATAAGACGAGGAGGAGCAAGGGAATTGTTAAAACCTATTTTAAAATTCTCCATGAGAAATGACATTTTTTGCTCACGATCTCTGAAATACATCTGCAGACACAGTCAGGTTGTTCACCCACCTATGAATACTTTGGTATTGTCATGTCCCTACTCCTGTTGCCCTTTCCTTTCCTCCAACTTTCAGCTGTGTTCAGTAAGTTGGGTTCCCTTGCTCATACATCATACCTTCCAGCCCTCTTATCTTTATCACTGTTCATTGTAGTCACTCTATTTTATTGACTTCCTTTTTATATTGAGTTGCCCAAAACTGATCACAGTTTTCCAAGAGGGGCCTCACCAGGGCTATGTATGGAGGAATTATTACCTCTGTAGTCTTGCAAGTAATTCTGCTCCACATCCCAGTATGGTATTTGCCTCTTTGTGCTACAGTCTCTCACTGTGAGCTCATATTTAATCTGTCATCCACTATCACTCCCTAAATAAGTCCTGCAGCACTTCCCCTTTAGTAATAAAAACACAGAAAAATGTTTGAAGAAGAAAGTGAGTTATCCCCTTGGGTGGCTCTTTGAGCAAACCAGGGTTTTCATACAGCTGGAGAGACATTGAAGCACAGCCTCACACTCTGCTTCCACATATCTGGATTTTGCTGCTCTGATGCCAAGAGTGAAAACAAAGATGGCATTTCCTATTTGTACATGTTTTCTTAATATTTGCTGGTTGCAGCCCAGAGGATTGATAGAGTGGAGGAACACTGTACCTACTTTTTAGATTTCATATCTACTAGATTTCAGAAATCCTTGCTTTAAGCAGTTTGGAAGGATGTGCTGTGAATGTTTATTCAGCTACTTGATATTTTATGGAAATCAAGTGAATGCTGCTGTATATGGGCAAAACTAGGACATGACTTGAGTTGAAAATTTGCCCCCCCCCTGGTCTGGAGGGTTCTCCACTTTCCAGACTGGATACCTTTCAAGCACACATTAGAGTGAGCATTTTCTCAGAACTGTCTGTCTTTCTTTTCTACTGCTGAATTTATTTAGAAGAACTTTGTTGATATTCAAAGTTGAAAAGCCTGCACAGTGTTTAATTTTCTCCTTCTTTTTGGCCAGTGGGTTGTCCTTCCAGAATAAAAATCCTTTCCTTTTTAGTCCATCTGATAATTCAACATAATTAATCACTGTGAAAAACACCAGTGAGGATTTCTAAACATTGTGTGGGGAAGTATGATGAGCACATATTTACCTTTTGAAGGCTACAGGAATTACAGTATGTCAAATCACATTGTGTTGCATTTGTGGGTAGTCTGTTATTTTAGTGTTCAACCATTAACTTTTTCTTTATTTATTTTGAATCAGCCTAAGACTGTCACACCCCAACAATACAGATTTTACCTTCTTACCATGTTCCTAAGATCTCTCTCTTTTGGTGTCCCTGAAGAAAACCAAGCATCACAATCTACAGGTGAGCAGTTCTTGAAATTGCCTGAAGAGTGCAAGAACTGAATGATGCAGGAAGCAAAAAAACCCCCCATAAATATTGCACAGCACCAGCATTTTTAAAGTGCTCCCTCTTTCCTGATTGCAGCATAAGAGCACACATTCATAAGGCACGTCACCCTGAAATTGATGGGAACCTTTCTGTGGACTACACAATTTGTGTACTAAGCCTCCAGGTTCTTGAAGTGAACCCTCGCTGCTACAAAGAGCTCTTAAAATTACATTTAAATTGGAAATAGAAATCTCCTCAGCCCTGACATTGGAGCAGAGTTATTATTTCCCATGCCTGTCTTCTCTCACTCAGGAAGCCGCTGCAACATGAAACCCTCTTCTGATTGTTCCTCCTCCAAATGCCTCTCTCAACTGCCTGAGCCACACTATTTCCTTGTGAAAGGAGGAAAAATATGGGAATTTAGGCAAGCAGAACAGTCCTTGCTTTCAGAGTGAAAAAGCAAGGTCAAGAGGGATCTAATTTTCCCAGCCACTGAAACGTGTTTACCTTCTTCCTTCGCCTTGGCACAAGCACAGGTGAAGTGCAATTCCCAGTTCAGTAAACTGTTGCAGAATAACCAAGGGCTAAAGAGAGTCCTCACGTGTGCTTTAGAACTCATGAGAAGATACACTCCCAGCAGTTTAGTCTTGCAGAACCAGCAAGTAGTGAGAACACACCTATAGACATGTGGATGGCTCTGGACATGCAGTTTATTTTAAATCCAGAAACTTAAGAAGCTAAATCTGCTCATTCTAGTGGGATGACACAAAAGAGGGAACATGACTGCTGAATTATAAGTACAGCAGGGTGAGTGGGATAGTTGGGAGACACAATTTTTTAATAAGGAACAGAACCAAGACAGGAAGAAATTGTTACATTCTCACTGTAGAGATTTTCTTTTTCCTCTGGAAATTAGGGTGAAGATGCTTAAGTACTTGAAGGATGTTCTGGAGCAGCCTGCTGATCAGAAGTGGGCAAGAGAAAGGTCTAATTGAGTTGAGTTCATTTCCAAGAGAGATTAGGTGGTGTTACCGAATGCAGTCACTCACAAGTGCTCCAGACATGTCCCTCAGGGCATGCCCAGTGGTTTAGCTGCTCATCTTGAGAACTGAGTTTTCCAGTCTGCACTGAGAAGGGGACTGAATAAATGAGAATCGGGATTCGTGGGTCAATTGCCACAATTGTCCATCTGCCTCAATTCACTGGCTGTGAATACAAGGCTGTATAAAAGAATGGACAATTTATCTCCTAAGTTTTCAGTAAGATTTCCCCAGAAAGGCGACATGATTAGAGTTGCAGACTGACTCACAGTGCTATTACATAAACAAGAACCTTGTTTTGGTTCTGTTTTAAAAGGCAAAGGAGTACTGGCATTAAGTCAGAAATATAAAATATTGAAAAATGCTCTACAAAGACAACAAGCCTGGACAAGATGGTTGCTTCGCTTTCTTTCAGATTCTCAGGTTTAAGTTAGCAGTTTTCTTACATGAATTAAAATGTCAGAGTGGTCCCTAACTTCAAGTCTTAAAAGGAGAGGGATGATGTGAAGAACTCACAGTCTTGTAAAGCAGATACCAGGAGTCAATTTTGTGCTCTCTTTCTTGGTGGAGTTTGTTGTCATCTACAAAAAAAATTCCAACAGCGACGTTTTAGTGACAAAAAACATAAGCAAGGAAGAGATAACTGACTGTGTTGAATGTTTCACAATGAATGCCATACAGAGTTCTGTCCTTCTTCTGAGTTGCAGGTCTTTCCACTCTGTCTGAACTTTGTTGTGTGGGTTTTTGTACTGAAAATTACCTTGCTCTGCCAAACTCATCTCAGGTGTCTGGAATGTTTTCTTGGTCACATCCAGAGCAGTGCAGGTGATTTGGAACAAGAAGGGGTTGCTTTGATTTTTTTTCCTTCATCAGATGATGTACCAGGACTCAAAAACAGAGCAGCTGTGTTGGCTACACTGCAGGCATCCAGTGATGTCTGCCAAAGGCTGCATTCCCTTGCAGATGTCTGTGGCTCACCAGGACTGACCAGGGGATGAGGAGATATGTGCCTGTGCACTTGAAACAAAGCTACTGTCAGGAACTGGACAATGTGAAAAGCTTGGTTCAGGCCCTGGTCACTTTTCTCACCACCATTCCTTTCCTAGTTTGGAGACAGTTTGGAGAATTTCCTTCTTTTGTTTATTTCACTTGGGAACAAATGGTTCATTTCCCTCTGTCCCAGCTGCTCTGAAAGGTTTTCTAGTTTCTCCAGAATGTATTATGCAATACTGCAGAGCAAGTCCTTTTTTCTTTTCAACTCCATGCCTTTACCATGTATTGTAATCTGTCTGCTCTGATTAGGTTCATCCTATAGAATCACTGCCAAATTTTGTTTTACGCAGCAATGTTTAGTCTTCAGCCTGGAAGCTATGTACAGTCCTTTTAAGATGTTCATACATCAATATCAGTCCTGACTAATCCCAAGAAGCTTTGGATGGCAGGAAGAAGAAAAGCTTCAAGCTAGCTGTGCAAGTTGCAGGACTTGCTGTGATGCTGTGATCTTTGCTCTGGCCAAAATTCCACAACCATCAACAGAAGTTGGGTTTGAGAACAGGGCTGCAAATCTGGTTTCTGATACAGTTGTGGAGGCCACTGCCTCACCAAGGATTGGGCTCTGCTTCTGTCAAAGAGCTTCACTGCTGATTTTGGATGGGATTTAGTGGGACCTTTGCACTGAATATGTTAATGAGGCTGAAGTATATTTAACCCATCTAATGCTTCTTTGTAAGACCAAAACATTCCAACATTTTCTTGTGCTTTCCTTAGACAGAGGTGGATTCCAGATCAATATGACTGGTGGTCCCAGTGACAATTAGTAACTCAGTATTCTGTTTAATTAATGTTTATATTGCAGGGGTGTGTGGAATCCAGGCAGGCTGGAGCAGCCCCATGCACACACGCAGTTACGGAGATCCCTGGGCAGCCCTGGAAAAATTAAGAACACTGGGACCTTTACAAAACTGTGTGGGGTTTTTTTTGGGTTTTTTTTTGGTTTTTTTTTTTGTTTTTTTTTTACATCCTTATCAAGGCTTGGTTAAAATTTCAGGGTGGTCAAGAAATGGCAAACATTTTTAATGCGAGAAGTGGTCATGGTTTTGTGGGTGGAGGCAACCGTGGTGTTGGCGGTGATGCCTTGTGATAAGAAAGGATGGGTACTCCTGCAGCCGAGGGCAGAGGGAATTAAGAAGCCACCGTTAACATGGGAGCTGTGTTGGCTGAGGAGGCCACTTAGCAAATTCCTTACTTGAGCATTCAAGGGCACTCTCTCGCAACTTGATCCTCACTTTTCCAAGTGCAGGGAGGAGAAGAATGTTTCACTGTCCAGAAAGCACCCGGGCCTTAAGATAAATGAGGATTGAAACAAACGTTTCCATTCATATCAGGGGCCCCTCCTCGCTAGCGTCCTCACTGATCTGTAAAAACCTTCTTTGTAAGTGGTTTCTAAAGCATAATCTGTGCTTTTAATACCATTTGATTGAATAATTCCAATGCTAGGTTTGTTTTTTAAAGGTTTTGAGAAGTGTTACAAGTAGCAAAAGTTTTTAATAGAAACCTGAAGCCACTGACTGAGGAAAATTTCCTCACGACTCTTCCTGTTGTGGAGAAAACTGGAGAAAAATCAAGTCCAAAAACACTGAGGGTCATGTGAATAGCTACAGAGTGGAATTCAGGGGCTTCGTTTCAGTAATTGCAGTGAAATTGCTCCCAGCAGAGGCAAGGAGCAGAGGAGAAATTTTAAAGGTCCAAGCAAGAAATAGCAGAGCTCTACCTGCCTTCCTAAATGCACTGAAGTAGTCCTGAGCACAGACCTAGACAACAGAGCAGGGTTTTCTTTTCAGAGCAGATTTCTCTTTTCCTTTCACCACTCAAAAGCCCACACCAGACACTGAGTGAGCTTTACAGGGAACTAAATTTGTTTTGTCTAAAGCCTAGGAGAAAACCAACATCCCCAAAATGGCAAAAGTAGAAAAAAAAAAAGCCAAAGTGTGTAAAGTGTGTTTGTGTAAGGATGGTTTATTCTTTTATTTTTTTTGTTCTTTTTTTTTTTTTTTTTCTTTTTTAAAGAGGTGAAATGAGTTTAGTGAAAAGTCACATTCACTGTTTGGTGAAGTTGCAGACCAAGGTTATGTTGCCGCTACAAAGAATTTGGAAAACAACATGTGGGCTTGAAAAATGAACCATTCCTACACATATATAACTTAGTATATCATCCTTGATCATAATTATAGACAGATTTGGATTGAATCTATTATTGAATGCATTGTCCTTAGAGATAATCAGGGACATGACCACTAGTGACACTGTGATGGAAAGGACTAAACAGTGCAGTTCATCATCTCAGCCCTTGAAATGGCTGAGATATGCAAAAGTGCACATTTTATCCAAGAGGTATAAATAGTACAAAGAGAGGAAGAAAAAAATAAAAGGCAAGCAGAGGAATCAGGTGGCTTCACAGACTGCTGTGTTGGAGGAACAATTTGACAGAGACAGAGCAAGATGATGATAACTTGAAAAAGTATAATTTGTCGTGATTACCTCTTTTTTTTCCCCTTCCTCCCAAAGCAGTGCAGTTTGCAGTTTGCACCCATTGCAATTTCTACCTGGGTAAAAAGATGGCTTGGGTAAAAGACAGTTTACTTGGGAACATACTTGGGTAAAAGATAGCTTAGCAAAGTAAAGTATAATTTAATCCCTTCACTTACCTGGGCCTGCACAAAGTATTTTAGATGTCTTGAAACCTCAGTTAATGAAGCCCCTTGCAAGAGTCCATTAAGTGCCTTGTGGGTGGGATTCATTTCTTGAAGGACACCAAATAGCAGGGAGGGATGATTTCCGAGTGCAGTGTGATTCAGGTAATGCCATACTTCCTCATCCTGAGGCAAATGCCTCGTGTGCACGTCTCTCCTGCACTTTCATTAGTCAGCCCTTTCCACCTCTGTAATTTCTCCACACACAAACCCCATATATTCTGTAAGTAATGAGAACAGCTGATTATGTTGCCTTTGGCTACCGATGATTTCACTTTGCAGGCTTTTCTGTCCAAAGGTAATGCACTGATGCAATTGTCACCGTATAGGAAGATGCATCTGTGAAAGAGGCTGGAGAAAATAGGGAGTTTATAACACTGGGATCCTGGGCAGTCTAACTATCATCTGGGGATATGGCAATTGCCTGTTACTCTGCATTACACTACAAAGGGAATAGAAAAAGATCCTCAAAGGGGAATGGGTGATTAAAATGAGCATTTTGTTTCCTCTTTATATTTAATTCTCTTCCTCTCAATTTGAGAGGGCAGCATGCACTATCTGGCTCCAGCAGAGTTATACACTGGAGATGCTATGCCGCATTTTTAAACCTTTGAACCATGTTATACTGTTTAAAATGTTTCAGGAGCCATAATATGCTGTTTAAGAGGTTGCAGCATGTGCAACGCATTGAAAACCCTCTGATCTGTAGAGTAACCTTTTCTGCTTGTCAATCCAAGCTCCTTCCCTTTTACTTGCTCTCCGTACTTTGCTTGTTCTGCTTCTGTACCTCTTCCACTAGCATGATTAGTTTTGGCACCATCAGCCATCCAAATGCGTGATAGACTTTTAAAATAAATACCTGAAGTGTCCTGTTTCCTCCTTCCTTCGTGCCTACACAAAGCAGTGAGCCTTCCATGCCTAGAAGGCTTCTTTGTACTGGCTCTGTGAACAGACCCCCTGCAGGAAAAAAAAAAAATTGGGAAAATTTCAGACTCTGTGTCCTGACACTCTGAGGCAACTTGTGTTTTCATGAACACTGGGTCTTTCCTTGGGAGCTCACTGTGAATGTCTTCAGTGAAGCTCTGTAGCACAGATGTGGGCTGCTGAAGCATCTCCAAAGGGCTGGCTCGGAGTTGGAGCAGTGCCCTCATCTAATTTAGAGCCGCCTGGAGGCTGTGAAACAGCTCTCTCTGTGCCTTTATCCTTCCCACGTATTTGTCTTGCACTCCAAGGCTCAGCTCCACAGAGGTATTTGAGCTCCTCGTTCCTTGGTATCAGTGGGAGCCTTGACAGGAAACAGATAGCAAACATCTGTACAAGACCCAGGCCTGAGATTTTGAACCGTCTCGTTTATCATGTGTTGATGATGACAGGATTGAAAAGGGACTACTGTGAAGAAGTGTTTTGGTGGCTTGAAATTGCTGGGATTTTGCTCTGCTCTGTGGGCTTAAAAATGGTACAGATGATCCTGCTTTACAGGGTGATTTACAATGGTCATCCCAGTCCTCTCTGCTGAGGTCTGCTGGCTGGCTGGACTGCCGTGGAGAAAGTGACTTACCAAGGCTTGCAGTTACACACTGAGCTCCCACAGGGCTGAGGTCCTAAATCCTTCCCCCTTGCCTGCAAGAATTTACCAAGGGTTTTCATTATTAGCATGGTCATCTTCCTTGTGGCGAGCCACCGATTTTGGGTAAAGTGTTTTGTTATTGTGTGCACGTTCACATAATTTATTTCTCTTTCACTTGTTGTCCATTTTCTCTATTCTTCTCCTTTGGTATCTGTTCAGTCCCCTTTTTTTCCTTTGTTCCTTCCTTGCTGAGGAAAAGAAAGCAATGGACCTTTTCCCTCACTTGCTTATGAATTCATTCTCATATCACCCAGTTAAACATCTCATTAAACAAGGCACTCTCAGGAAGGGGTTATTGACAGTAACCTCTCCATGTTAGACTTCTGATTCATGTTTGAAATTAGTTCCAGAACAACAGAGAGAAGCTTCTGGCCTTGAACTGTGATGTCCTTTGTGCTGAAAGCGAGTTTTTGTTTGCACAGTCCTTTTAACCTCGTGCTAGCTCATGGCCCGATTCCCCAGTCCTCCACAGCTGATGCAATCACTTCAGCTTAAGTAGCACTAGGAATATGCTGGAGTAATGTCCCATGAGGCTGTGCTTCCTTACACTGGTGAAAAGGCCAGGGACTAAGCCTGTTTTTTTGTTTTGAACTCACCTATAGCCCCATCTGTGCTCGTGAGCCCCACTTCTGTAACAGGCTTCGCCTTGAGCTCATGCGTTCCTTTGTAAATACAATGACCTCCTTGTCTCTACGAACCCTAGCTCAAGAACTGCAATAAACAGCAGAAAAAGGGCCTTCAGCTGCTGTTGGTGTGTCTTGTTCACACCCTCAGGGCTTCACCTGGGAGTAGGTGAGATATTCACCTTCAAGCAGGTGAATATTTGCAGGGGTACCTTGGCAAACACAAATGGAGCCCCTGCCTAATGAAAGTTGTGTGTATTTTTCTGCCTTTCTCTATTTTAGACAATCCTCACTCACTCAAGGAGCTTGAGGTTTTGGTGTTTCCAGCAAGGCATGAGGTGGCAGTTCCCTTCAGCCTCACTGCAAGGGTTTACCACTCTTAAGGAGTTGCCTTTTTGAGTTTTCTCCACGGTTCAATTGTGTAGTAACAACCACAACCTGAACCTGATCATTACTCTTCCTCCGGAGAGAGATGTTCCTAGTTGTTAAGACTGATTAGATTTATACAGGGCCACTGGAGTAAAATCCCAACAGCTTTTGGGCTGAGGTGGGGTGAAACAATTGAACACAAGATCTGTAGCCAAATGAGAAAATCTGTTGTTTAAATTTCAGGTGGTGTCCCTGCTTGATATGGCAACTTGCTCATCTGGGATGGGTCAAGGTGTGTGTTGCAAACCCACACTACCACCTGCAGCCCTAGCTTAGGATTCAGGTTTGTTTGTGCTTAGGAGAATACGTCCCATGTTCAAGTGAGATGCAAAACCACGTGGCCTCTCTGGCCAGCACTGCTCCAGGTTTCATTTGGAGAAGTCTGGAACTCCTCTGTCAGCCACCCAGGTTAGCCTGATGTGTTCATCTGTTATTTGTATGAGAGCTGGTCGAAATGCTAATTGAGATCACCATTCTACTAAAACCAATGTAGCAGGTGGTGTAAAAACACAGTAATAAATGCTCTGTCTTGAAGAACTTATGATCTGAAAGTGCAGGGAAGAGGCTGGGTGGGAAAGGGGAAAAAAAGCAAAATGGCTTGGAAGCTGTCAATGGAAAGAGCTGCAGTTAAGTGTTGCCATACAAATTTATTTCAGTGGGATGGAAACTCTGCTGTGTCTGGTTATGTATGATCTATCCAGACAAGGGAGGTTTCATCCACACATCTCCTGCAGCCCAGCCTTTGACAGCATCACTTCACTCTTTCAGCAGGTACTGGAGGAATGCAGCTCATGCTAAACGTGCATATAAAGGGAGGAAGGAGAAATTACCTTCTGCTGTGGAATGCTGTCTGGCATGCTGACTCCTGTGCATGCACACACACACACACACATACACACACACACATTCATTTATGGACACACAAAGAGACCCAGAAGGAGGTGAGAAGGGAAAGTTTTTCAGCCTCACACTAAGCCTCACAAAGGGAGCGAGTGAATTCTCTGAGCGAGCGGCAAAGATTTGGAGGAGAATCCAACTGCAGCTTGTGTTTCATATTTGCGTTGGATGCTCAGGTTTCCAAATTAAATCTGCAAGTTAGACGGGAGTCCATGTTGTCTGCTGATCATCTGTTTAGGGGGAGAAGGAGAACAGAAATGCCAGAAGAAAAATACTTGCAAACAACAACAGTAATTAAAATCAAGCATTTGAGCACTGCCACCCCTCCCCCCAGCCAGATTTGTCTGGGGAGAAGATAAATAACTTCAACTGCAGGCTCCATGCTTGCTCAAGAGTTGAAATATTTAAACCAGGTCCCAAAAGCCCATACACATTTTTAATCAAAACCCGCTCTTTTTGGTTCCTTTTTCTGCATAAATACCCTGACTTGATAGAACACCAAAACCTCATTAAGTTGCGATCAGTACAATACAAAAGTTGAAAGTGAACAATGCCATTTAAACGGCTGCAACTGTACACATACTGTGTTAGACATTTCTCAGGTTCAAGGTTACACATGGCATCATAAGGAGTTCACCTCCTCCCCCACTTCTAGTGCTAAACAGGGTTGGATTCCTGCCAGAACAAAAGAATCTGCAGTCAGTTCCTTCAAGATTGAAAAGTAAAGTTGGGTTTTTTGGTTTTTTTTTCCCCTGCAGGGGAAAAAAAACCAGCAAAAAACCAAACCCAACAAAAAACACACATACAAAAAAAAAACCATGAAGAAAAGCAGACAGCTGCTAACTAGTTGTCTAGCTGTCTATTTGTGGACATTTTCTTTCATCTTGTCATACCTTTTGTGCTGTTTGAAATGTTTGGAGCTTAGACTTGAAGAACACTCAGTGGATTCCAGACTTGTATTAAAAGAAAGGAAAAGAAAGGCAGAAGAGTTCTGACAACGGATGTGTGTGTTTGTGTGTTGGGGCCACATCATTCCAAGCATCAGCTAGAGCATTGATTTTATTTTCATCTGACTGAAGGAAATTTTTCAGACAAGAAAATACATGATAACAATGCAATTTGTAGAAAAACACATACATCTAGAATTCAAGTAAGAGGGATATGTTGCGAGACCTCTGCAGAACAAGCAGAGACCATTTGGTCAGTCACATCTGCTGCTTTTGCTGTTTTGCTGCTTCCATAGAATGGGTAAAGTCATCTATTTCTAGACAGTTTTCCTCTGCTTTGGCATCTTAGTTGCTGGAAGGAAGCAAGGCAGAAGTCTAATTAATGTCAGTGATCTTCAGTGAGCTTTAGATCAGACTGTGGTGTATTTAAGTCTGCTGATTTCTGTTGCCTTCTGCTGTGCAGTGAGTGCAGAAGGGGACTGGCTCTTACTCTGGCTTCCAGATAGTCCTCTGGAACTTCTAATTTCCCCAAACTCACCCCTTCCTACAGCATAACATAGAAAGCAAAACCAGCTGACAAGCAAGCAGAAGCAAAAAGGAAGAGAGGAAACCACTGAAACGCTTCCCCTGTGGCGAGGAACTCTTCTCATCCCGTTCCTTTCCAACTGCCCTTCCTGGCACCCAGAAGATGAAGAGTTGTCTTCACACTTCCTCTCTCCTCAGGAGGAGCAGGGCTTTGTGGCTGTCAGCAAGTCCAAGGCAGAAGTCTCTCAGAAGGGGAGCTTACTTGGGGGGACCAGAGAATCCCTAACCCATTCCCATCAGCGTCTGTGAGATTAACATTAGGCAGGGAACGGCATCCCCTCCCCTCTCCGTGCCAAGAGGCAGCTGAAGCAGAAAATTCCAGGTGCTTTGTGGCTGCCTGCACATCCTGTGACCCATCTGCCCATATTTCTTAACCAGGGGACACAGGCTGGGGAGGCACCACCATCACCATTAACTGTGACCTTGCTGCTTCTCTGGTGATGGCGGTGGCATGTGGAGGCAGGGTGACCCTGGTGGTTCATCACTCCTTGGAGCAGGAGTGTCCAAGAGGAAGTTCTCATGGGCTTAGTGTTTTACCCTCCTCCACCAGCAGCCTTTTGTGCTTCTTCTTGCATTCACCAAAACACCAAAGCTGTGAGGATAGGAAGATGAATTATGCTGGTTTCTAGCACCCTCAAGAAGCCTGTCTGCTTGGATCTCAGGTAATTCTTCTTGGTTGTGCAACAGAGATGGCTTCTGCCAAAGCAAAGGTATGATACCTTCATTTAAAATAGCTTCTGCCACAGACTTCAGGCAGAAGAAAGTGCTCAAAACTCACAAACTTCCTGAAGTAATCCCATGAGTTCTCTAGTGCTCTTCATCTTTGACTCTGGAGCCACTGTGCCTGCCATGGCCACAGAGTGATGGCCAGAGACCCTCTTGTCTGTGCTATGCCCCAATCACCTGTACCAGAGGATGTCCATGAGCGTCTGAGACTAAAGTGACATGAGAGAACTCACAGCTTGAAACCTTAGGTGAGAGACAAGAGCTTTAAACCAGGGGTTGGTTTTTCCTCCTGACAACAGATGTCTTTTCAGGAACTCCTTGGTAAGACCCTGGATGATCAAGAGGTTGAAGGGAGATGGGATATTTACATATAAAAAGGAACTCTACTTTTGGGATCAATTAGACTATTCAGGGTTCACTCTATACCCCCTTTTTTCCCAGACTTTATAGAGCCCTTGCTAGGATTAAGCCTCCATCGAGTAGATTATCTTTACATAGAGGCTGGATCTAGTGTTACAGGCTCTTTATTATCTCTTCTTTGAGACTGTGCAGGCTATCCCCTTGAAGTTCTTAACCCTTAAAGCACTTTATCTAGTATTTATTGTTTCTTCTCCACAGGCATCTGAGATGGCAGCATGGGTATACAGACCCCACCTGTCCTCGTTCTCCACAAGAACATCATCTCTCCTCCCCCCGCTTTTTCTGTACACAGGGGGCTCACACCAGCATAAGGCCCTGTTCCCTAATCCTTTTCATCCCCAAGAAGGGTGCACCGTTCTGGCTTGACTCGGGTGGGCTGCAGCGTTCCTGTCAAATGCAAACATGTTCCAGCTGCTGGGAATTTGATGCATTTGTTTTGAGGGATGTAAGAAAGGCCGTCAGTGGATCGGGTGGTGAAAAGGTCAGGACTGACCATCTGAGGAAAGTGGAGATAAGAGGAACATGGGGTAGAGGGTTACAAAGTAGTGACTGGCTTAAAGTTTTCTGCAGCAATGCTGCATCTATTGAGCATTACAGGGTGTTTGAAAGAGTGTTTGGAATTTCCTGGGTGAGAGCTTGCACTTCCTCCTAAAATGACACGTTCTGGAGAAAGCAAGAGGCCATGTGGAATCCTGGGTCTGGTTTCTCTGTGCATGGGCTCCAAGAGGCAGCTGGCACAGTGTGCTGCACCACTGAGGCATCCCTCAGTAGTCAGAGTGGCTGATTCCAGCCCTGACATTCCTCCTATGCTACCTTCCCTATCCTGATGTGACCATTGCTGCTATTAGGACCCACAGGTGAGAAGAAGATGGGATTTACTGAGTGGCAGTATCTAGACTTTGGTGATATTTCCTTCTCACTGTTCCTGTAGTGGAGCAGAGAAATATTTCTCCCTGCCAGGCTCCTGCTCAACAAAATGTCAAACTTTTCTGAGTTGCTTTATTCATAATTTTTTAATAGCTTCTGGCAGTGGACACTGGAATCTGCTCCAGTGCTATCATATTGACTTCCATTTATTTCAGCAGAAGAAAGTGATTGAAAATAACATCTTGGAGTGATCTCCAAATTGTCTTTCACCCTCAGCTTGTAAATGTCCCAGGCAGCATTACCCTGATTTATCAGCAGACGAGATCTCCAGCTGGTGTTAGCTAATGCATGCTCCCTATCCCAGTCTATTTGTGCCACTCTCTTGCCATGTCTTTTCTCCCTAACTGGGCATGGCAGAGCTGAAATAAACAGAGCTGCATTGATTTTAATGGCTCACTCTCATCTGAGAAGGACGGGGTGGGCTTCTTAGCTATCAGCTCCTCGGATGTCTGCTGGCCAGCAAATGAAGCATATACTCTCTTTCTCCCTGCACTAGATATGCTTCTCCTGCAGTCATGCCACCCCAGTCTGAACAGGAATAATCACAGCTCCTCCTGCACTGACAATGGCCACTTACGTGAAAAATGCAGAACTGAACAGGCTACGGCTAAATGTGCTGGAAATATGAAGAGGAGAATGATCTTTGGCTGTGCATCAAAGAGCATTAAGGCATTCTGAAGCAGATTCCTCTTGCTCTCTGGGTTTAATTCAGAAGGGATTTTCTAGCCACAGAATCAAGCTCTTCACTGCATGATTTCTTTCCTGCAGGAGCTCTGAAATCGTGCATTCTGTGCGGGACACAAAAAAGCCATAAAGGGGTCCAGGGGTGTGTAGGAGTTTCTGTGGAGATGACAGCAGACCTTCCTGCTGTTCCAAATGTGCAATGCTGTTGGACCTGAGAGGCATCATTCCTAGTGAATTCCAACAGGGGAGACTTGATCTCCATTTCTAGATATTCACATCGCCTGTTCTTAGTCAGCTCATACTTTTCTAAATATTTTTCCTCTTGATCTCTTAAAATAGTTTCCCAGGCTGTCTCTACTGCTGACGTTAACATGCTCCAGTCTGTGTTCCTTTTTTATTATGTCTCTTTGTCTCCTCTTTTTTTTTTTTTTTAAACAAAAACCACATAACTGCCTTATATAATTCACTTTTGAGTTCATAAGCCATTTCTCCTAAACACAGCCTTCATGTGGAAACATGCAAGGATGCTTCTTTGGCTTTCAATTTTTTTTTTTTTTTTGTTTGCTTGGTTGGTTTTTCTGTTTTGTTTTTTTTTTTGTTTGTTTGTTTGTTGTTGTTGTTGGGGTTTTTTTGTCGGTTTGTTTGGGTTGTTTGTTTTTAAATTCTGGATGTATTATGTCACCTAAATTCACTAACAATTCAGTATTCCTTCTGCATACTTCCTCGATACCTTGCCTCACTTTTCCAAAATTACAAGTTCAGCTGAAATGCATCATGGCATCCTTGGTATGAGCTAAAGAGACCATACTTACTCTCAAAATAATCAGCATTTACGAATAATTACACAATCAATTTTGCATTGTTTTGTTGTAAAACACTCATTCTGTAGCAATGATCAAAGTATTTAATGCGGTTTTTCCTTTCTTATGCATACTTATTTGTTGTTCATACTTCATTTGCCTGCTAAGACCTGTGATTGCTGGTTTTGATGTTACAAGTTGTTGGATATTTCTTGCTTTCAAGTCTCAGTGTTTGCCCCACATCATTGAGTGCTTATTATATCGAACGCTTCCTTTTCTAGATCTGTTTACACCTATAAATATGCCTAGCTTATCATTTGATATTGTCCCCCATTCCTTTGCCAAAGATTGTCTGGCTTTTATCTTGCATTTTAAGCTAGTAAATATGAGTGTTCATGAAAGATGACGAACATAACAAACTTGTCTCTAGTTGTGCAATCAAGTGTAAGTGTGGCTGCCTTTAAACAGAATGTGTAAATTCTGTGATCTCTGTGATTTCCTTTAATAGGCCTGTTGTAAGTTGTCTCCTGTTACTCTGCAATACACATTAGGTGTATTCTTAGTAATAAGACCACTCTTCATGAATATACACGAGCAGTTATTTAGCACAGGTGGGAAATGACAGCTCTGGCTGGATCCTAGGCAGGATTAAATTGATAGACTTTGCCTGGACAAGCTGGTTTAGCTGCAGTGGGAAGTATTATCCCAAATGTACCAATGGCACAATGGTTGGTGTCATCCCATGGTTGGTGTCCTCCCACAGCACTGACCTGGATAAAACTCCTCATGGGTATAAAGCAGCGTGTGCATTTGAGGCAATGCCTTTTCTTGCGTTCTGATTTGTCCCCTATTTGTCCTACAGTGTTCCTTGGTGGTTTATTGGATCCTGACACTCCCCTCTGGTTCAGTTCCATTGGGCGATCCCTTGCTGAGTGTCTCCAAATGGGGCCCTCTGTTTAATTCACCCTTGGCTGCCAGTGTTGTCACACCCTCTGTGGAAGTGGCAGTGCTGGCTATAACCCCCGTGTGACACTTTTGGGGGGTGGTGGCAGCGCTCAGCTTGCTGGCAGCCTCACAAGCACTGAGCCACACCTTCCCAAAGGTGCAGAGCCACTGCTTCTATCCCTTCATCCCACCCTAATTCATGCCCACTGGATTCTGCTTTTAGAGCTGGGCTGAAGGTGTGACATTGCTGCCGTTTTCACCTGTTTGACTTCTCATTTTGAGCATGCAAGTGAACACACAGAGGATGGGATTAATGTTGATTACTCACACACATGGGGCCTAAATTTTGTTCATGGAAATGAATGAATGAGATTCTGGTGGCTTTCACAGGGGGTTAGGTCGGGCTGGAGAGTACATGGAACACCAACTCTGGAAAACATCTTTGAAGCGTTGGCCAAAGCACTGGAACATTGTCATCTTGTGAAAAATTTAATTTTTTTTTTTTTTGTTTTGCCTTATAATCATCTCTTCTGGGCTAGTAAGTGCGAAAAATAGCAGCATGCAGTCACAGCAGGTATTCTCTGAAAAGCAAACACACACACACACACATACCAGTGTGTTTGTGAATGTGGCTGTTGGTGTTTTGTTGACAGAGCCTGCTCACTCTATGCCTCACGTTAGTCATATTCTGTCATGTGTCTGAGCTGAAATTCCTCACTCAATGATCTAGGCTGAGACAGCATCACCTGGAAATGCCAGGTTCCTCCAGTGGGACCAAGCCAGAAGGTGAAGGATATATCCCTGCTCTGATGTGTGTTGCGTTATTACAACATGCCAAGGAGAAAATGGGTGAACAGGTGTGCAGTGAGCAGAGGGGGGATACAGCAGGTTGGACCTGCACAAAACAAGGAGAAAACTGTTCTTTATCAAGAGGATGGTTTAGAGTCCCTTTTTCTTGCTCCTGCCTGAGGATGAAGGTTATAAAACTCATCTGAAGCAGCTCCCTCTGACCATGAAGATCAGATGAAGTGATTTCTCTCTGTTTGCTCCTGCCAGGAAGAGCCAGAAAGACCCTTGGGTGAGGCTTGGCTCCACTGGGGCCTTCCAGGAGAGGCCACCAGCAGTCATGATGGGTTATAGAGGCAATGGCTCGATGACCTCCCTTCCTCCTTGCTCTCTTCCATTTTGCAGGTTTTAATATGGAGTCTGGAAAAATGTTCTGATGATAAATAAAAGTGAGGGATGACAATATTTAAATTATTTCAGGACACACATTCTAACCCTCTGTCATCAACACAACTGTTTGAAAGCAGGTTTTTATCTGCTCCTCTGTGATGAAATTAAAAAGGGATCTGTTAAGGGTGTGTCTGGAGAGAGGAAATCCCACCCTAAACTTCACTGGATTAGTGTCAGATGCAAAGCCCACTGGAAAGAGTGGGAAATCTCCTGGTGAGCTTCGTGGGCCTTCAGTTCAAGGTCTAAATGTCTGATTCTCTGAATAATGCCTGTGATTATTTGTGTAGCTCTCTTCTCTCATCATAATCTCTGCCTCTTGCTGTTGAGTCAGGAGGAGCCATGTAGCAATTTGAAGGACTTACCTGGCAAGAGAGAGTAGCCTGGCTGTAAATCTGTATGTCTTGCTGTCTGCAGTGCTCAAATCAGTCTCAAGTGACCATATGGAGTAAATGTACAAACAGTCTCATCAGACCTCAATTTTCTCTTCAGTGTTTACTACAGACCTTTAAACAATTTTTGTTCTTTCCCATAAGCCTCTTGTTTTGCTGCAATGTGAAAGGAATAGAACTGGAGGCCTTTCTCCCATTTGTCTGCAATTATTTGTAATATCTTGCGTCTTAATTTGCAGCAATGGAAAGCAGACAAAGAGCCAACCCTGCTCCATCAGATGAGAGCTTTGACCTGTTTTTCTTGGGTATAAACAGCTGTAGCACACTCAAAGCAAAGGACAGTCTGACCCCATTGCAAATCATCCCTAAATTCACCATTGGATGCTCTTTTGGAAAAATCCTATTTGCACTGTTTGCATCTAGTTTTGAATGCTTACATCGTACCGTATGTAATTTGAAAACTATTTTCAATGGTCATGAGTTTTTCCCTGGAGTGTCTTCCCAGGTAATCAAATGTTAGTGGTTTTTGTATTTCGGAGATGCTAGCCTTTATTTTATTAAGTGCTTTGCATTCCTAACATGATGCTCATCTTCACTGATTCAGTGCTTAGAATCATAGAATACAATGATAGAGCAATTTGAGCTGGAATTCAGTAATTTAAGATCATCGAGCCCAACCATTAGCCCAGCACTGCCAAGCCCACCACTAAACCTTGTCCCTTAGTGCCACATCTACATGTCTTTTAAATACCTCAAGGGACAGTGATTCAAATACTTTCCTGGGTGCCATGTTCCAGTGCTTGACAACCCTTTCAGTGAATTAATTTTTCCTGGTATTCAAACTAAACCTCCCCTGGTACAACTTGAGGCTGTTTCTCCTCATCCTGTCGCTTATTACTTGGAAGCAGAGCCTGACCAACCCCCCCACCAGCTGCCCCCTCCTGTCAGGGACTTGTGCAGAGCCACAAGGTCCCCCCTGAGCCTCCTTTGCTCCAGGCTGAGCCCCTTTCCCAGCTCCCTCAGCCTCTCCTGCTGCTCCAGACCCTTCCCCAGCTCTGTTCCCCTCTCTGGACTTGTTGATCTTTCATGTTGTGAGGGGCCCAGAGCTGCCCCAGGATTTGAGGTGTGGCCTCAGCAGTGCCCAGCACAGGGACAGTCACTGCCCTGCTCCTGCTGCCACACCACAGCTGGGACAGCCCAGGGGCCATTGGCCTTCTTGGCCACCTGGGCACCCCTGGGCTCATGTCCAGCTGCTGTCACCAGCACCCCTGGGTCTTTTCCAGCTCTCCAGCCACTTTTTCCCCAGTCTGGAGCTGCAGGGGACTGAAGGGACCCAAGGGCAGGGCCCAGCAGTTCCCCTGGGTGTACCTCACCCCACTGGCCTCATCCCATGGATGCAGCGTGTCCAGGTCCCTCTGCAGAGCCCTCCTGCCCCACAGCAGATCCACGCTCCCGCCCAGCTCGGTGCTGTCAGACACTGACCGAGGGGCCCTCGATCCCCTCCTCCAGGCCTCTCATGAAGATGTCAAACAGGCCTGGCCCCAGTACTGATCCCATGGGAACCCCACCGGTGCCCAGCCCCAGCTGGACGTCCCTCCCTTCCCCCCCACTCCCCGGCCCTGCCATCAGCCAGTTCTTCCCCCAGAGAACAGGGCCCTGTCCATGAGCAGCCGCTTTCTCCAGGAGAGGCTGTGCGAGAAGGTGTCAAAGGCTTTGTGAAGTGCAGCTAGACACATCCCCAGCCTTTCCCTCAGCCCTGAGCCGGTCACAGGAGGGATCAGGTCAGTCAGGCAGGACCCACCTCTCCTAACCCCAGGCTGGCTGGCCCTGATCCCCTGGCTGTCCTGTACCTGCTGCTGGTGGCACTCAAGGTGATCTGCTCCATGAGCTCCCTGGCACTGAGGGCAGGCGACAGGCCTGTAATTCCCTGGATCCTCCTTCTGACCATTGCTGTAGATTTGTGTCACATTTGCCAGCCTCCAGTTAACTGGGACCTCCCCAGTTTGCCTGGACTGCTGGTAAATGATTGGAAGTGCCTCAGCGAGCTCTCTGCCAGCTCCCTCCGCACCCCTGGGTGGATCCCATCTGGCCCCACGGACCTGTGTGTGTGTCTCAGCAGTGTAGCAGGTCATTAACCATTTCCCCTTGGAACCATTAACCATTTTCCCTTCTGCTCCCATCCCTGTCTTGCAGCTCAGGGGACTGGGTACCCTGAGAACAGCCAAATTTACTGTTTAAGACTGATGCAAAAAAAGGCATAAAATGTCTCAGCCTTTTTGTCATTCTTTGTCACTGTGTTTCCCCCTGCACCCAATAAAGGATGGAGATTCTCCTTAGCTCTCTTTTTGTTGCTGATGAATTTATAAAAATAATTACATTGTCAGCAGCCAGATTAAGTTCCAGTTGGGCTTTGGACCTTCTAATTTTCTTCCTGCATGACCTCACAACATCCCGGTTGTCCTCCTCAGTGACCTGATCCTTCATCCAAGGTCATAAGCTCTCCTTTTTATCCCTGAGCTCCAGACACAGGTCTCTGCTCAGCCAGCCAGTCTTCCCTACTGTCTCATCTTGTGGCACATAGAGTCAATATGCTCCTGCACCTTTAGGATTTTCTCTTTGGAGAACATCCAGGATGTTCCTGTCCTCCAGGATGCCCTCCCAAGAGACATTCTCAGCCAGTCCCCTAAGCAGACCAAAGTCTGCCCTCTGGTAGTCCAAGGTGCCGGTTCTGCTGCACCCTGCCTTACTTTGGGAATCAAAAATGATCTTTCTGTGATCACCAAGCCCAAGGTGGCCTCCAGCTGTCCCATCACCCACCAGCCCTTCTCTGTTCCTGGGCAATAGGTCCAGCAGTGACCACCTTCTCTCGTTGCCTTGCTCACCAGCTGTGTCAGGAACTTCTCTGCCACACACTCCAGGAACCTCCTAGACTGTTTCCTCTCTGCTGTGTTGTATTTCCAGCAGTCACCTGGTCAGTTGATGTCCCCCATGAGAACAAGAGAATGTGGAACTTCTCCCAGCTGCCTCTTCCTCCTGGTTGGGTGGTCTACAGAAGTCTCTCACCATGACATCTGCCTTGCTGGCCTTCCCCCTGGTTTCTGTGCATGAACCATCAACCCTTTTGTCAGCATCATCAAACTCTACACAATCAAAACACTCCCTGACACACAGGCCTTGGATCCCATGGAGAGACCAGTGGCTGAGAGCTGGGAAGTGTTTGGTTAAAACAGTAACTGAGGGATGCTGTAATTTTTCTTCTTACCTTGAGCCACATATGTTCCTGTCTCTCCTGCTTGGAGGGTTGCACTGACTGTGATAACGGGAAGGTTTTATAAAACCATTGCAATTTGAGGAGCAATTACTGCATGCTGCTTGAAATTTTTCACCTGAGTCTCTTTGGTTTGGATCCAACACCCAGTGAATCTAGTAGAGTCTTTGCCTGGTCTGTAAAGACATTTGATCAGTGTTTCAGAGAGGAAAAGTAACTTTTCCCAGTATATCCAGAGTGGAGTATGACTATGTGTGCTTTTAATTATCCCAAGACTTTTAAGGTTTCGTGCATTGTACCTGTTTCTGTAAGGACACTAAAAAATCAGGTAGCATTAATGGTGAAAATGCAGAAAAATAATATCAGGCCCTCAATCAGGATGCCTGAAGTCACCTGCTATTCCCCTGAGGAAACAGAACTGGGAGTGAGCGTGTTGGAGGACAAACTCATTTCCTGTGGCCCCCCTTTGAAGGAAGTCCAATAATTTCGGGGTCATCAGAACTCACTTTTAAAAACTTCTGTGGTCTTTGAATACCTGTAAATCTAAAAGTACTGGGCTCTCCCTCCTTGCTCATACAGCTGGCAACCACAGACCTCCCCCTCCTCCCCCAGCAGTTTCTGTCATGACACTAAGGAAGGAATAACAACAACTAAAAAGGATGATGGCAATTTGTTTCTTATCAGAGGAAGTCTACTTCATGACTGACTCACAGGAATAATTATCTGTCAAATTGTCTCTGTGTGTAGGGAGAGTGTGAGTTTCCTCTCCTCAGCCTGAATTCATTATGGTTCTTACCAAACTGGACATTCCTTCAAGAGGATTTCTTTGCTATTTGGTGGGTTCTTGGTGTTTAGGGAGGGAACTGGTTCTTGGAGGGAGCTTTAAAATCCCAGTATCCTGCAAGGCCCAGTGTCTTACCAAAACCTGCAGGAACAGCGTGTCCATACTGGATTAGGCCACTGGTTATTTTGCCGATGATTTTAATGGAGTCCAACTGCAAATAAATAAGTGGAGGGCAAAATCTCCAAAATGCAGCTAGGCAGTTTGATCAAACTGTGACACGAGAGAGAACATTTTCTTTCTAATCCATGTGAGCTGTCCATATACCCAGTAAATAACAAGGTATGTGTCTATCAGGTTTCTAAAGCTATTTTGGGAACTGGTTGAATAAACAGGAAGGAAAAAAAAATGCTGAGGTTTTTTTCTCCTTCTTCCATCCTTGAAAAGAGTATTTGGCAAAATTTTCCTTCAAAATGTGAAAATTTAAACAAAATTCACTCTACTCTTTGTTGTGAATATAGCTGGGAGCACTGATTATAGCCATCAAGCCATTAATATCGCAGAAAACCCACAAATGATGTACAGAAAGCCTTCACAAGAGGTGTCCATTTCATTAAAAACATTACCTTTCTTTCTCTTTAACATTTTGGCTTGAAGATTTGTCTCCATCCTACATCAAACGACAGGGTAAAAAACAGGACCTTAACATTATCCAGCTCACTTCCACCTTTTTATCTGATTCTTCTTTAAAGAGCTCTTGAATGGGTGATCTGTTGTTTGTCATTCATCACTTGTAGCTTGCTTTTTTATTTTCTTCTAAGATAAGTCATCAAAGAGGAGTGGGGGCTAAAATGCAATTTGGAATAGCATCACAGATTGCAAGGCCAATGTTGTCTGACTTCCCACATGATTCAAGCAAGTGCTCCAAGCCTGCATTTCTCATTGCCCTGTGGTAGTAAATTACAGTAGCTGGTGATAGCAATCAGAGGTGAGGAGAATAGTCTTTCTTTCCTTTGCTTTGCAGGGTGGAATCCAGAAACGTTTCTCTTCGCCAAAGAAGAGCTCTCTACCAGGCTCTGTGTGTTTAAGTAAATAAAAGGAGATTCACCTTCTGAAGGTCACGTGAAATCATTCAAACTGGACATCATTCCAAGGCATTGCACGAAAAGATGTTACAGTCACTGTGCCTTATGCTGGGGCAGGAATGTGACTGACCAATCAGCCCTAGCATGACAGGAACCCCAGAGCCATGAACATTGCTGTGAGTAGCCAAACACTTGCCTCTTTATTCATCAACCATGGAGTTGTGCAAAGCCTGTTGAACATACCAGACCTGGCTAGGATGGACTCGTTCCAGGGAGTCAGTGGTGACAGGTGAAACCACCTTCAAGAGAAAACAATGTTCTAAGTTAAAGTACATCATATTTTAAAGGTGTCTGAAGTCAATCCTCAGGTGCTAATCTGATCTCTACAGTGTAGAACTGACATGAATGGGTGTTGTTTGCTCACATGGTGAAGAAATCACATAAGAAGTGTTCCCTTCTTTCCTCCAAGGATTAATTCTTCTAGGTGCAAACACGGAGGGCTTTACACTTAAACCAAATGTGAATTTGGAGGTCTGTCTTTACAATTCAGTCACTTTACTCAGGAATTTCCTTAAAGGTGCAGTGGGACTGGAAGGCACAAACTGAACCTTATGTTGGCATCGCTCAAAAATTTATTGTAGCCACTAGTTTTGCTTCAAAGGAAGGGAAACTGTTTAGGGCAGAGAGGTAAGAAAGAAAACCTGCCTCCAGGAGAAATTCTGGGGAGGTCATTAGCAAGGCAGGATGTAGCTGCCTGAGCTGGTGTCAGAGCAGGACACAGGTGGTGCTGCTGGTACACATGTGGAAAATGCAATGCTTTACGAAGGTGCACATCTATATCTATCTATCTATCTATCTATCTATCTATCTATCTATCTATCTCTATATAATCTATCTATACCTATATTTATATCTTATCTATATCTGTCTATGTCTCCATTGTATCTCTATCTCTGTCTCTATCTCTATCTCATCTATCTCATCTATATCATCTATATCTATATCTATATCTATATCTATATCTATATCTATATCTATATCTATATCTATATCTATATCTATATCTATACCATCATCTATATCTATATCTATATCTATATCTATATCTATATCTATCACCATCTATATCTATATCTATATCTAATATATATCTATATCTATATCTAATCTATATCTGTATCTATAGCTATAGCTATATCTATATCTAATCTATATCTTATATCTAATCTATATCTACATCTCCATGCTTCTGTGTGTACTTACCACGTCAGCATGAACAATCTATGAAGAAGCAGAAGGGGGGCTGAGATGAAGGGAAAAACATCAAAAATAGGTCTAATTATTTTACAATTTTATTTCCCTTTGCTAGCTGCAGTTCACAGGAGTGTTTGCAAGCCAGCTTGTAAACATGCCAGTTTAAAGTATATGCAAACACAGTATGCCCTTTGCATGTCCCCAGAACAGCTGAGTGCACAGGTGAGAGCTTGTGTTTTGCAGATGTATCTCAGTTCTTTCTGCTCTTCTTTGTTTCAAATCTTGTCCCACTGTGGTTCAGAGAACATTTTGAGAAGTCCCCTCACCATTTTGTTTGTGGCAGCACCCTGGGAAAGCAGCACTGTCTTTTCCTTCTGCTGGAGGGAGAAAAGGTTGCTATCATTTAACATGAGAGGTAATGGGTAGGTCAGATCTTCCCCCAGTGTTTCCCCAGCGGCCAAGTTGCAGCAGTGAGGACCTGACCAGAAGTAGCCTGGTGGTGTAAAAGCCAATAAAGCAGAGCTGGGTGACATCAGCTGGGGATCTGACCACCGTCTAGACCCTTAAAAATAACCCAAACAAACAACAGAGAGCCTGCTTGAGCCCTGATGTGCTTTTTCAGATGGCTCATAAATTTATTTGACTGGATGCCCAACATGGACCACCTATGTCCATGGTGATGTTGATAGAACATCACCATGTTGATAGAACAAAGAAATGTTGATAGAACAAAGAAATGAGCTTGAAGAGTGCTAAAAAACCTGAAGGAAGAGAGGGAGAAAAACCCAGCATCTGACTGATGTCCCTGGTAAGGGCAACCTTGCTGCATAAACATAGGAAGCAGCCTTTTTTTCTCACTTCTTATTTTCATAAAGGTCGTGTCACCAGCTGGCCTGCCAAGCTTGCTTTCCCCTGGACAAAAGAAAGACATGCTCCTTGTCAGTACCAGAGGAGCTGGAAGTAGAAGTGAGTTTGCTTCTCCAGTCAGACACTCAATCATTCGGGACATATTTTATTATTTGAATTCAAAGTGTGGAATAAGCTCAGAGTTTTTGTGTTACTCGTGTGAGTTATTATTAGTACTCCTGTTACTTATGTGAGTTTCTGTGTGAAGTGCATGCTCCTAATCTTTAGTTCTCTCTTACTGAGACAGTCATTCCCTCAGAGGTGGATAGCAACCAAGACCTTCCCTCTGGTCCACACTGCCTACTGCTCATGGGCAGGTTTCCAGACCATGACTAAGTAACATGCTGAGAAATATACCTTGACATGCATCTTGAAGAAAATCACACATGTAGAAATAATTTCATTAGATTTTGGTTGTTCTCCCCAAATAAAATACAGCTATTAAACAAGCTACAAAATCTGCCAGCCCAGAGGCTGCAGCACAACAGCTGAATGAGAATTTGCCAGAGTTCTGGTGAGTTAGAAGATGAGAATGCCTCCTGCATAAGCAGGGGGAAGACCTGCACAAGTCTCACGCCAGAGCAGGTAAATGAGAAGAGCTACAGAGTATATGTTGAATATTTTTAGGTTTTCTGTAATCTTTATCTTCACAGAGTGCATTAGGAGTTAGAGAGAAGGTGGTGAGGTGCAGGTGCTTGTAAGTAAAGGCCAGAGATACCTCATTATGACCTGCAGTCCCAGTGCTTCAGAAAACTGAGCATTTTCTGGTCACAGAAAGGAGATGGAATGATTTTAAGGTCTGTGGTTTGCTTGTGCTTTTATTTCAGAGGTGTTAGTGGAAGCCTCTTTGCAACTAAGGATAGAAAGCAGGTTGTCTGTTTTTATGGCAGAACATACTTTTGTCCAATGGTGCTCTTTTTTTTTGTGCTTTATAATAAGCTTGCTCTCTCTGCTTCTGGAGTGCATGAATCATTGTATTTATCACTAATTTATGCTGAAGTTGAACGTAATTTCTTTATTTTCAACCATTCTCAGTCCTGCTGGAGTTATACTTGGCCTGAACTGCAGCTTGGCTTCCAAGCCTCACTCCTCATAAACGGAGAGGAACCTTAAATACAGGTCCAGGTATGAATGTTCTCCTTTGCTGTTCACCACCTCATTTTCCCTCGTGCAAAAACACCTTTGGAGCTTACTGCTGGTTTATGTCTGTGATATTTGGCTGCAATTAAGATTTTTGGGGTTTATTACTTTTTGAAGAAGAAGTGTCTTACAGCTAAGAAAAAAGAAGCCTTTCTCTACAGCACCACTACATCTTGCAGAGTGCTCCTCCAGGCACTCTTATTTGTAAAAGCCAGTCCTGAACTGGATGGATCACTGTGGGAATGAGAGAAGAGCTTAATGCCATTAAAGTTGTTTTCTCCCTGCCAAGATTCCTCTCAAAAGCTCTTGTAACTCTCAGCAGCTCTGGTGGTATCAGGCCAGGGACTGGCAAGACTGAAATTTTGGCAGTTTTATGTCATTCATGCACAATCTCTTGGTGTTTCTATCATCCGTTAGCACTTATCCTCTGATCCTGTCTGTTTTTCCACCTGGTTCTCTTTTTGTGGGATACTGGTCTCTTGACTTGCATTCCTGCCTCTCTGCAGGTTCATTGCTGGCTGGTCCCAGGGCAGAAGTTGTAGCTGACCTGTAGTAGGTGACAGCTGAAGAAATGGGCTGAGGAGAACCTCAGAAAGTTGGACAAAGGGAAATGCAAACCCCCTTGCCTTGGGTGGGACAGGATGGGTGCAGAGAAAGATGCACAGGCAAGGATGATCAGCAGCTGGGCTCTCCTGTGAGGCTCAAGCTGACAGAGTATGAGGACACAGCTTTGAGGCAAAAAATTTCACTTTTGGTACTTTGGATTCCTGCCTAAATCAGGAACAGGTTGCCCAGAGAGACTATGGAATCTCCATCCTGGATTAGTCTGCTCCTGCTAGCCCTGACCGTGTGTGGGGTCAGCTGGAGCCTGCCTGAGGTCCAGGCTGACCCACTCCATTGCTGGCTGAAGTACAGACAGAACTTGCCATGGCACCACTGCTTATTTCCTCAATTTTTTAGCTCAGAGAGGTTTTTCTTCCCCCAAAATTTATCTCTTGAAATAAAGTAGCTTGTAATATTTTCCAGTCACAAGCCTTTAACTTGCTGCTGTTTTCCTCGAGTATAAAAGCAGTGGGAGAATTGTATTTTTAAAGGAATCCCCACTTGAGTTACGGATGACATGCTTGCAGGCTTGTGAAATGTGGTTGCTCAGAGTTCCTTCATTTGTTGCTGCCAGCCTTGTGGTGATCCTGCGCTCATGTGGCTTCCTGGTGGCTTCCCCGAGGCTCCCTCAGGCACACACAGCATTGACTGCCATGAAGTTCACCACGGGACTGAAGTAAGAATAATTTTGCAGTCTGAGAGATGGATTCCTGCCTCCCAGAAAGGCCATTCCAGCATCCAGGGTACATCCTCTGTGCTAATCGACAGGTGAGGAAATGTAAAGGTTTCTTCACACCCTCCTCACTGTGGATTTCTTTCAACTAAGACATTTTATTTCTGTTTCTGAAGGACGGGGGGAAGATGCTGTATCTTTTGTTTCAAGGCCTTAGGGTTAGAACTTCATCTTTGGCTGTCTTTAGGTTACTACATCAAAGTAGGCAGTAAGAAATTAAAACCACCAGGATAACATAATAAAAAAGAACAAGCCATTTAGGAAAAAAAAAAAAAAATCAATATTTTGTCTTTTAGGTCCCCAGTGAGAAATACTTATCTAGAGAAGACAGAGAAGAAAACATGAACAGTGGGCTTCTCCTGCCCTAATTGCAAGTACAGCAGGCATGTCAAGCGTGAATTTGAGAGACAGAGGTAAGGACTGTTTTGTAAACAGGAACAGAGCTGCCGAAACAGAAGGACCATAGCTAAGGGTCATCCTGTAGCTAAATCTTCCTCCAAGAAACCTTATTTGAGGAAGAGAACAAGTAGGTATAATTCTAGACCAATGTATCTTTGCTTTATCTCCTGCTGGATGCCCTTGCTGCATTTTATATGAAGCTTGATTGTATAAATGGGTGTCAAGTTTTGTAAACACTTCCAGGTCTGGGAAAAATAGGTGGAGGAATGGCTGATGTCTGGGTGTCACTCAGATGGAGTAAAAAAGGCAGCTGCTGGTTTTCTGAGCTGCTGCAACTGGACCTGACCTGAACAAGGGTCTTTGGGGCCATGAGAGGGTGTTAAAGTCTCACTGGGCTTCCTTGTCCAGAGAGTGTTTAGTGTCCAGAGGCTGAGCACCAGTCACATTTTGAAACACCACATTTGGGTTTAGCAACATCTTTCCCACCCATTTAGTGAATATAACCACTCTTCTTTATTGACATTATGGAGTGAAAAGTGGCTGCTCCACCAGCCAAAATAAATTAAGCCTACCTTGTTAGGATTGCTGCCTCTGAGCGTTAAAAGTGTGAAACACACTCCGGGCAGCAAGTTGTTAAATATACAGGGAAAAGATGCAGAGGTTAAAGAACATTCTGATAAGTTAGATATATGCAAGTCAGCAGGGCCTCGTGGAATTCACCCTGGAGTACTGCAGGTACTAGCTGAGGTGATCTCTGAACTATTAGCAATTATCTCTGAGAGCTTGTGGAGGATGAGTGAGGTCCCGGCGGACGGGAGAAAGGCAAACACAGAACCTATCTTTGAAAAGGGGAAGTAGGAAGACCCAGGGAACCACAGGCCAGTCAGCCTGGCTTTGATACTGAGAAAAATGCAGGAGCAAATTATTGAACAATCAATTTGTAAACACCTAGAGGAAAATAAGGTGATACGAAACAGCCTGCGTGGGTTTGCCAAGAACAAATCACATCAAAGCAATCTCATTTCCTACTTTGACAGAGTAACTGGCCCAGTGGATAAGGAGGGAGAAGCAGATGTGATAGATCTTGACTTTAGCGAGGCTTTTGACACACATCCACATGATATTTTCATAAGTAAACAGGAGAAATATGGTTTAGATGAAGTTATTATGTGATGGGTACAAAACTGAAAAATTTGGCTTATCAGTAAAGCAGTTATCAATGGTTTGTTGTCAGACTGGGAAAACATATCAAATAAGATACCACAGAGGACTGTCTTAGGTCCAGTATTATTCAATATTTTCAGCTTTGATGACGGAATATGTAGAAAACTTTAAAAAATTGCATATGATACTGAACTAGGAGGGGTTGCAAACACTTTACAGAACAGGATTTGAATACAAAATGGGCTTGATAAATTGAAGAAAATGTCTGAAATCAATAGGATGAAATTCAATAAGGAAAGACAAGTGCAATGTATTACTTTTGGGGAAGAAAAAAATCAAATGCACAAATATTAAATGGGAAACAACTAGTTTGAGAGCAGTTTTCATAAAAGAGGCTTAGCACAGAGCACAGGCAAAATGAAATCCAGAAATGTGAAGATGTGTGAAGAGTAAATTCCATGATGGTATGAATTAATAGCAATATTGTGAATAACTGGGAAATAATTATCTGGTTCTACCCTGAGTGGTGGAGCCTGACCCAGGAATATTACATCTGTGCCCAATGGTAATGGCACATTTTGAAAATCATTCTCCTTTAGAAAGGAGAAAGAACAAAGCGTAGAAAGCAACTTCTATGAGGAAAAGCTGAATTAACTGAGTATGGTCTTTTTTCTCAGGAAAAGGTGTAATGCATATAAAGTATGCAAAAATATTATTAAACGTGTTATAAAGAAAAGGACACTTGCCTGCTTTCCCTGTATAATAACGTATTAAAAAAAAAAAAAAGATGGAATAAGCTAAAGCAGGTAGATAGAACTCAGATAGATGTTCTGGCTATGGGGATGATACCGCACTGGAACAGGGTTTTTGAGGATATTCTGGAATCCTTGTTTCAAGTCCTGAAAATGGGTCAGACAGACATCTGTCTGTGATGTGAAACAGATGTCCTCTGGAGAATGCTCCTACTTTTACATTTCTACAGTAATTCATACTCCTCAGTCAAGAGAAAAGCTCACATGAACAAGATAAGCAAGAATTACATGCGTAGATATACATTTTCTCCCAGACTCCCACTTTTCCCCTGCAAACGTCTTTTTTGGATTTATGTACACTTATCGCACAGTCTTCTGTTCTCCTTTTCACCTGTCTTTGCTTTGAAACAGAGGGAAGAATTGCTAGTGATGCCATGATTATATGAAAGATTATGAAGCTAGACAGGGCTGCCTTCTATCCAAACATGAAATCCTGCATGTTAGTTTTCCTGGGCTGGTTGCTGATGCAAAAGCAAGACCCAAAGACATAAAAAAACCCCTCAAACAAACCTTCTTGATATTATCTACTGTAAGCTGCTCTAAGAGGTGCTTCGTTCTTTTCTTTTTATTTTTGATGAAGATACACAGTCAGTGAATGAAGCTTTATAAATATGCTTTCTCCCTTTTAATGATAGACATGGGACAAACTGGATGGTATTTTTATGTTTTATTGGCATGATTTTGAACTGGTATGTTATTTATGGGACCATCCTAGACAGAATGCAGCAAACTCTCTGCATCTTGTTATGTTTTCTGTGTGAGCCACATGCATCCTGAAACATAACCTTGGAATATATAGTGAGTAGTGGGATCTTCATTTAGGTCTGTAAGGCCAGAAATCTTAGCCATCGAGTGTTGTTTTGTGTGGAGACTATGGGAAGAAAAAGCCACTTTTAAATGGCTGATATTTCAATGGCACATTTCATTGAAGAATTTGCACTCTGCATCATGGGGAATGCTACACTCAAAGAGCAGAATGTCTCTGCTCCTTGATATGCTTGGCTTCGTGATGATACCTGCACAAAATAAACTTGTGAAACCCTTTTTTAGAGGCTACAAGGCTGTGCTCACCAATGAAGAAGTGCTTGCTTGGCTGTGAAACTTGGAATCTTTCCTTTGTACCTCTGTGAAACCTTTCCTGGTGCAGACACCAGGGATGTTACATTTTGTGTAGTTGGTGGTGGGATGAATGCACTTGCTCCCAAATTTGGGACTTGGACTTCCCCCCAAATGTGGAGGTTTAGGAACAGAAATATATGCATTTGGGGAATGGGCATTTATTTGCCAGGTGAACTGGCCTGTGTATAACTGTGTTTGAATGGGATCAACTACCAGCTCCTTGGGAGGGGTTTGTCCATGTTGTGTGGGGAGTCCTCCCCTGCATCCAGAGGGAGCCAGGTTAGCTGGAACCAGGCTCAGGCAGGGTGCTAAGGCTGCATTCATGTAATGCTGTGCTTCATGGGTATAGACATGCATGCTAAGGTTAATAGTCTTACCAACCTTCCTTTTCTGTGTTTTGCTCTGGCTCTGCTCTACTCACATTTTTAACCTGCATACTTTGGTTTTACCTGTTTTAAAAGTCTTTGCAACTGAGTGTTTGTCAAAACTGAGCCCCATCAGGCTCTATAAAAGTGCCAGCAGTATTTTATATACCAGTTAAGTCTTGCTAAAAGACTATTTCGAGACTTTACTGATCCTGTGAAGAAAAATAAACTTGTAATTAGTGATCCTTACATGTAATATGGTTGAACTGATAGGAGGATGCACCACTACTCACATTTATGATGAGTACATACAGTACATACCTTTTAAGAGGGAATTTTGGCATAGAAGGTATCTGGAGGTCTCTGGTAATACTGTCATTAACTTGCCAGTGAGAAGATAGAACCATATTTAGAGCCACTTTTACCCCTCTTTTCCGTAATCTAATAGTTTTTGAGCTTTCATTAGCTACCACAAATGAAAGATTTGTGGTAGTATGGAACCAAGTGGGTTCTTCTTATCACTTGTAAAAGGTCTTATTAAACATAAAGTAAAATAAGGCTTCCTGGATCTAAATATAGGCTGGACTAAATTGGCAGATTTCAGTAAGCATGCCTGCTTAGTAATGGAGATAATGCTGAGTGAACTTTATAGAAGGGGAAAAAAACCTAAACTAAAAAAAAAACTTGTCTGAAATGCTGCCAAAAATTAATGCATCTTTTCCCTTCTATGAAACAAGGTTGTCCTTGTTTTCCATCTCAGCCAGCTAGAGACTTCTCCTTGAAAGACATTTTCCCTAGTCTGAAACATATCCACAGCCTGTTCCATGCTAAAATTATCAACCGTAGAAGTTGTGTCATGACAGACAGGAAAAAGCCCCACCGAACCCCAGCCTAACACAAGATCAATTCCTGACCATATTGCTCTTTTTTTTTTTTTTTTTTTTCTTTTTTTTGGTTAGAATTACTGCTGCATTCACAGAATATCTTATCTGGGAAGGAGTAACCTCTAGGTAACCAGCTGGTCAGATGCTCCTGACAGCATAGAGAACAACCATCGTTGACATTGCGCATCTTTAATTGTAGGGGTGATGCTGGTTAAGACAAAAGATCTGTTCTTATCTACAGCACTGGCCAGGAGGGTTTAAGTCCATTTCTGAAGCCTCTGAAATGATCTTGCTGAGACTGAGTCTTTGCTTGAATTTCTCACTCATGTCCCCTCAGCCCAAGCCTTCAGGCTGAGCTTTGTGTGGTGCCAAAGGGGAGCACCTTGAAGTACTCCTTCATCTGGGACTCAGTGTGGCTCTGCCATTTCCAGTGACTCTCTGATCTCATTCCCCAAGCCCTGAAGGGAAAAATGATGTCCCCTGCAGGTTTGTGGGTGGGCCAAATTACTGCAACAGGAAAAAAACAACAGGAGACACTCATGCAGATGTTGCAAGGTCATGCATGGAAAAAAGACAAGACCGGTGTGCAGAAACTCAAATTGTTGCTTGCTTGCTAGCATTGCTTAATTCAAGTACATCCATTGAATTGTCTTTATCTGTAAGAGCATACTTTGTGGAGAGGTATGGCCCACCTGTGTGAGAGATATATATTTATATATATGTATATATTTATACACTGTCATGGTGATAAATTTTAATGAGAGCTTCATCATGACCAGCTGGTGTTGTTTGAAACAAATTACATTAATAATGCATCTGAATTTTCAGTATAAGACCAAATAATAAGAGTTGTAAAGCTGCAACATAATGTGGAGTCAACAGTTTAGTGGGCTGACACTCCCACCTTAGGCAAGTCTCTGAATCTGCCTCCTTCTGTAGGATGAGGTTTAAACCTCCCTCCTCCGCAGGGATGTCACAGGGGTGCAGTCTCCTGGCACCGGGGAGAAATGCTGGGATATCTGACAGCGAGGTCTGTATTAACACTTCAGGTAGCACGTCTATTTTGGAGCCAGCAGGCTGACAGCTCCCTGCTATGTGATACTTCTGTTCTCTGTCTCCCTGCTTTGGTGTGCTCTGGGTCCTGCTTGTGCTGCCCTGTGCTGTGTGGGAGAGGTGGTGGAGCTGACAGTACTCCTGCTCCTGCTGGCCTGCAGTGGTGGAGGGGAAAAATGGGGTGTGTTTTCAATGTGCTGCCTCAATCAGGGTCCAAGAGGTCCAGTGAGGCACTTGGACAGAGATCTGCATCATGCTGGCAGTGTTGTTTCTGTGGTGGAAAGGCTCCATTCCTGGTGATGTGGAGCACAGGGACCTTGATGTGGGACTGGAATGCAATGGCACCTCTGTGCTGCACACTTCTGACCCGGTGTTGGAGCAAACCTCCACCAGGATGGAAGGATTTCACCACTCTTCTTGTTAAATATTCCCAGCACATGTGTTAAAGGTGTGCTAGAATGTTTTCCTTGCTTCTCTTTGACTTCTGACTGAAGGTCAGCATGAACTTTTTGGTATTCCCTTTCTCTTTCTGGTTCTGAGGGTAGGCAGCTCTCCTTGCAAGCCCAGCTTTCTGCCTGGCTGCCCAGATCCCATCAGGAGGACATGATTAAAGGCAAATGTGTGTCTCAGTGTGTGCACAGACACAGAGATGCCCATGCAGGGAGCTCTTGGTAAATACTTTTCTAAGTGTAGTTTCTCCATACATATTCTATTCTCTATAACTTGTCTCTTTTACTCAGTCACTCTTGTCTGTCTTGACACTTAACTCTGTGAGTGTTTTCTTTACCTTCTAAATCGTGATTAATTGAAGGACTTCTCAGTTTTCCACAATACTTCCTTCTTTTTTTTTTTTCTTTTTTTTTCCTGAGGTTAATATGCAATTAATAAGGAATGTGTGCATATAAATTAAAAAAATGTCTGCTGTCTGTTTTTCTTGCAATAAATCTGATCATTCCTTATACTGCTGTTCAGTATATCTCCCCTAAGGTATGCTGAATTTGATCAAATCTCTACATCACTGGAATGTTGAGTGTTACTCATTTGTGTGCTAATTACTCTTAATCTGGGTCCTTTTAAAAAGGTCGTCAATTAGACTTTATTGAATTGTCAGCCTTCATAGCAGTGAAGGGAATCTGGTAGCTGGTGTAATGATGTCACAGATGGCTAAATACCCTGTAGTCTGAAGGGAAAAATGAATTAAATATAAGTTCAAGTTACACGATGTGGTGCGAAAATGTGGGAGCCAGGCTTTTTGCAGAGGAAACCACTGTTCACAGCTGATTGAAGCTGACTCTAAAGACCTCTTTTATGGCACCCTCTGGAAAGAGCTATGAATAAATGACCCTTTCTCATCTTATTCCCAAGGTTCACCTTGAAATAGGTCTCTTCGATGTGGAGCAGGTCTTCTTCCTTTTTTGAGAACATCTCAAGGCCACCTTGCTGCTGTTTGTTTTCCTTTGCTGGAGGTTGGGCCAAGAAGATGAAAACTTGTAGCACGAATTACTCAATACCCACCAGTTTTAAACTTTAACCTCACCTCAGCCAGGTATTTTTGCAGGTGTGTTGAGGACCTGGAGTAAATGGATTCATATTTTATAAGCCAGCCTTTTCATGGATTTGCCGTGCGTAACTCCTGGCAGTGTGTCTCAAGAAAGAGTAGGCAAGCAATTTTGTGTTTTCACAGATTTTTTTTTTGGTAAGCAATTTGGTCTGAGGAAACTTTTGAATGAAGAACATTGCAATCAGAAGATAAATGGCAATCAATACTTGTTTCAACATAATGTATGCCCGAAATTGTACTTACCTATGCATGAGCACAATAATGGTCAAAATTCTGACATAAATAAAGATCTTTTAGGTTTCTGATAGTGAGTTTCTTGTGTTATTTGACCTCATTTATTATTGGATATGTAATTTCCACTGCACATTTAGCTCACATGCTTATTATTCTTACCTAGTTAAGTAACAGAAATTCATGCCCCTTTTATTTGTGATATTACACATTTGGAGAGTGTTGAGAAAAGCCATAGAAAGGAGATGTACTCATTATCCTGATCAGAAAACAGGGCAAAATGACCAGTCAATTATGTGTGTACCTTACAGATCTCATTAATGGGTGTAATTTAGTTAGTCCTGAGGTAAAGATTTTTCAGGTCTTTTTGACTGCATGGGAAGAGAGGGCAAATCTAACTTTAAAAAGTTACCTTTTCAAAAGTGTGCTTAAACCTTTGAGAAGTGAGAAATTTGAATGAAGGGGAGAGATGGTTACTGTGCTTTTTTTTTTTGTTGTTTTTTCTCCTCATTCAAATAAAGTCTGTCTGGCATTGAAGAAAAAGAGCCAGAAGCTATCTTCAGAAGGGATAGAAAGCTTCCAAGCAAGGAAACTGAGCTAGCAGAGAACAGCAGACAGCCCTTGTAAAAACTTTCTCTGGCTCTCTTACCCAGGAAGAAGGAGCAACAGTGGTGTTGGTAACCTGTTCAGATGAAACTTCAGGGTTCTCTCCTGTGCTGTGGATCATAACCTCCTTGGAGCATCCAGTATGACATTCCTGCCACAGGAGTCCCTGATCTCTGCTGAGTTCACTAATCGACACCCATATGCAAATACCCAGTGGAGATTTTTTATTAACAATTGTATGGGATACTGGAGGCTGGTGTGTGGGGATGGCTGGAATATCTTTGTGTGGGAAGCACTGGGGAGTCCTGACTCCTTTTTCATGTTGATTACTGTGAGATACGGAATTTCCTGTTTTCTTTTAATTTCGGGATGGATTCTGATTCCTTTCACTTTACTCCTGAGCTGAATAGAACCTTGTTCCACAAGTAGTCCCATTGGTTCAAAGGGATCATTCATCGGTGGGAAGGTACCATGCAACATGACTAAAAACCTCATAATCTGGTCCTTAAATCAAATTTGCTAGTTGAACTTTATGTGTGTGTTTGTGTGCATGTCTGTTTTTCAGATTTTTTTTACGAGGGACTGTAGTTCACCCTTTTAGTCTTCTCTGCAACCTTTCATTTCCAGTGCTACTGCTGGGTCACAAAGCTTCATAAAGTTCTTCGTTGTTGTTTGTTTCATACACTGAATTAGAAATTAATTCTCTCTCAGCTTCTCTTGCATGTGCTTCTAAAATTATATTCTCCATTTAATGTATTCCATGGTATGTGTGTCTCATCAAATGTGACAGATTGGGGTGATTCTGTCAATAATTCATATTTGATATAGAATAGAACAAAGTTAAGAGGGAACTGCAAAGCAATATAATCCCTATCCCTTTTAAACAGATGAAATTGGACTAAAATTGATGTCTTTGACCAGGACAATTAACATTCAAAAGCCAAACCTACCAGCACAGGGAATGATAGCTGCTTGTTTGGAAGCAATGTGGGGAAGCCAGGATAGAGGATAGCAACTGACATCTTCAAAAGAAGTCCTATGGGCCTCACTTTTCAGAGGTGAGGAAGCAACCACATATCTTGTCAAATTCCACTGGAGTCCCAAGTGCTCAATACCTCTGAATTTCAGGCAGTTAAGTAGGGCATGCAAACTGGGATGCTGCAAGCTAACAACCATTGAGGCTGATCCACTTGAAGGTGCTGCTAAAGCAGCTGCTGAGAAACTAAAGGCCGAAAAGAAAAACACTAAAATCGTTTTATGCATGCCAAAGACCCTGCAAGTATCTTTGGCTCTGGCTTTGACAGGGTCCAAGATGCTTTGATTAGTACAGAGATATAGCAGTCAAGGAGGGATTTTTTAAAGCAGCTCTAAATGGTTGGAAGATGTGAGGACAAGAGTCTGTTTCTGCTCTGTCTGGGAGAGGAAGTCTCCCTGCTTTATGCCAAGAGTTTGCTCCATGAACACTGATGGAAAGCAGGGGCTCCTGCTGGGTGGTTCAGGCTTTCAGTGAAGCAGCTGTTCTTCAGAGAGGGGACAGCTGAAATTTCACATGGGTGTTGTGCATGCAGTTTGACCTCCAGCGCTTCACCAGGCATCTTTTTTCCTGCTACAAATGGTCTTTCTTCTATGGTCATCTGTTAGAGATCTTCTCTTACTGGTTTGGTCCATGACTGAGATATGGAAGGGACCCTTGGATGTTACTGAGAATCATAAATTTTGTAATCCCCTGGAGACCTGGAAAAATACAATTTTGCTGCACTAGAAGCAGTAGCAAAAGTCCCTTCGAAATCCCATGTGGCCAGTGTCTGCCCATGAGGAACTGTCTGATCCTGCAAGATTCTCCCTAATCTCCTGTGGGATCCTTCTGCTGTGTCTGCAATGTTCTGCATTTCATGTTTCCCATCCTCTGCAGTTGAATAACACACTCTGAAAATGCTCTGTAATTTCCTGCAGAATTGACTGTTGAGGAAGTCACACTATCACAAAAAGCACCTTGAGATTTTCAAAACTGTGAAGTTCTGGGCTCATGGACTTTTCCCAGCTCCCTGTTTTCCTCAGCCAGGCTTAGAACAGTTGTCCCTCCTCTCCAATGGAGGCACCCTCCCCTGGATCAGGACTGCTTTGCTGAGGCCTCTCAGGGCTGATTTATGTGCTGACAAAAGCAACCACGTGTAAGGAAGCAGTCTGTCTCCCAAGCCTTTCTGTGGGCTGAAGATTCCTGCTGCACAGATGCTGCTCAAGAAGACGTTGTGTAATTCAACTGCAGGAGTCTCAGAGGGCTGGGAAAGCAAAAATCTGTCTGGGATAACCGAGTGTGGTGTTGTGTGGCCACAGAGATGAAGCTCTAAGCTTTCATGCCTTTGAGTCTTGTTGATAAGATAGGGCAGTACAGGGGAAAGCACAGTGTGAAGAATAGGGTGGCTGCCTCCTCCTTCAATTAGGATAGGTCTAACCCAAAATGAAGCACTCATCACCTGTTACGGTGAGATAAATTGACCCTGCTCTTCATGCAATATTCCCCTTGCTTAACGTGTTGCAGAGGTGATGAGGCCACATGCTGCAGCGAGGCTGGTGTTGATTGAAAGTTTTTCTCCTTAAGCGTGCAGAATTCACAAAGGGAGGATGAAAACAAAGCGTGGTGGTAACCAGTGCTCGGGGAGTCCCAGACTGTCAGGGTCTCTTGCTCTTTTGGAAAAATCTGAAACATCCACCAACCCCCTCAAATGCAGCCTCAAAGACCCCAGTCTATTTTAGATGACACACACTGGACTCAGAACTGCAACTCGGTGCTCAGTCTGTGTTACCCTCATGGTGGATTTGCTTAACAACTCACAGTTAATTGGGCCTGATTCTTCTTTCTTTTGTGGTTTTAGGTCAGCAGTTATTTGTACAAACTTTATAGGATTATCCTCATAAAAAACTCTATTTGTTCTTGTTTCAATGAGGGTAAACTGTGTATCTGCAGTAAAGCAAGCACTGGGTTTTGGTTCTTGTTGAAGTTGAGTCTGATGGAAGCAACTACTTGCTGTTATTCACTTGCTTTCACTTAGGACAAAAAATTAGAATGAAATTGTGGGGAGAAGAGAATTATGCTTTGACTGTAGTGAGGAAAACAAACACTTCATTTTGAGTGACCTGGAATGGGGGGAAAAAAAGGAAAAAGGAAAATTCTGGGTAAGGATTCTAGTCACCAGGTAACAGAAATGCCTGAGAACAGGCATTTACAGGCTTTTATGAAAGCATTTTCTTTGTGTTCCAGAGTAGAAGAATAATGATTTGAAACACAGGAAGTTGCCATGGAACAAAATCATCACCCACTGATGAGCTTTATTGTCTCATAATGTGTCAGCCTACAAAGAGTCACAGCAAATGGTCAAGATACTCTCTGTGGTGATGGGCCAAGACCATGGCACTGTCTTGTGACTTACTCAAAAGGTGCAATAATAAACATCTCTTCTGCCTGTCATTTTCTATTTCACTGTGTTTACCCCAAAAAGAGGATAACTTTTCAGAAAAGAGTGAAAAGTTGCAAACAAGAACAAAAAATATTTTCCCAGGGTAGAATATTCTGTTATATAACACACCAGAAGGATTACTGTGTGCTGGAAGGGAAAAACACACTTGAAGAGCAAGATGAAAACAAAACTCTAAAGAAGTGAGTTTTGAATGTATCCTTAATGCAAACTGAGAAAACTGAAGTTAGAGAATGTAGATGATACACCAGGCATGGCACTCTGCTTGCAGTTTTAAATGCCATGTGCTGTAGGTGCTTTTTTGCTCCCCCAGTCCACATGAGAAACTCAATTCCTCTCCGCCCCCTGACCATGAATATTAACCTGCAGCCTATGGTCAAAACACATTGTTCTGGTTTCCATTTTCACAGTTTTACTTCTTCTGTGGTTTCAGAACCACTAAACAGGCTATTTTCCTTTGCAATCTGGAAATCCAAAAAATCTCAGCCTAATCTTTCTGCTTCTGATGCCTTCCAAGTTTTGATGAGGTTGTTTTATCTCTCGCTGCTATTAAAGAGCAGGTCAATGCTGCTCCACTTATTCTGCAGATTTTTACCACTCTGTGGATGTCAGGAATATTCTTTTTATCTTCTCTTTTGAATCCCCTGTTAATCATATCATGATGCACCTTTTCAAATCTATAGTTTTATTGAATGGTGTTTTTAATCTTCGCAGAACTCCTAACTAGTCACGTCCATAAAGAAATGAAAAAAAAAAAACCCTGGCATTCACATCACCGGATGTGGTTGGTTTTTTGGGCTCTGCAAAGATTAAAAACACAGTAAGACTTGAGAGCATCCTAGAGGGAATATAGAGGTTGCTATTAATATGTTCTTCTTTTGAACAGAACTGATCTGAGGGTTTGGAAATAGAGGAAAAGTGACTGTTTAAAGCAATAGACAAGATTGAGGTTTCAGATACATATATTGTGGTGAGAAGGAACTGGGAAAATTAAGAGGGCCAATGCTGAAGCTGCTTTTGGGTTCATCCTCATTTCCATACGCTCGGATGGGCCACTCCCTGTGGTAGGATTGCAGTGGAATGATTGGGGGGGTGGTGTCAGTGGTGGGATGACTCCTCATGTGGTCATGGAGAGTGCTCTGTAGGAGCCAGGTAGATCACCGAGGAGGTTTTACAGGCTTATTCATGGCCCGGACAGCTCTTTGTGCCACTCTTCTGGAGTGGCAGCTCCACCCTTCTGTTGCCAATGCTGATGTTGGCTGCTCTCAGGGGACAGCTGCTGATGGGAAAGGACTGCAGCCCTCACCTTCTTTGGTGCAACCACTTGGCCACACAATCTGGGACATTCATATCAGTAATAACCTTCTTTTTTTCCTCATACCTCCTTTCCCTGGTCTTTATCAGCTGTGGGTGTCTCCCAGAAAATGTGGTGGGACGTGCACCAGCCCACTCCCTCTGCAGGAGATGTCAGTGCAGAGTTCCAGAGGCTCCACAGAAAAGCGGGAAAAGGGGGAGGAGGGGCAGAGAAGATACCAGGCAGGAATGGACCCGGTGGCAAGCACAGAGGAAAAGAGGAAGGGAGCAGGACAGGAAGGGGATAAGCTCTTTAGAGAAAGAAAGGGCGGGATGGAAGCACGGCAAGGACAAAGAGCATTCCTGTCGGGAATCCTGGGGTCTCTCTTCAGGTCTAGGCACAGATTTGTCATGCAGCCTTTGGAAAGTCATGTCACGTTCCTGCCTGCAATGTGTCCTCAGGAGCCTGGAATGTGAGCTTAGCTGCTTATTATTGGACTCCTTATTTACAAAGCTAGGAGGGCCTGTTTTGATCTTTTATTCCAACTCTCTTTGCAGTGTATGTGGTTGAACTTGCTAAAATTAATTCCTGCTTAACCTGTATCGTGTCTTCTAAGGAAAAAACTCCAGAATTTAAGGGGGAAATTCAGTGCAAATCTTTAAATCTCACTTTGGTGTGTTTGCCTAGCAGTTAATTGTCCTGCTTTTTCATTTTCTTTTTTTTTTTTCTTTTTTTCCTGCTCTAAATCGTTTTACCTTCAACTTCAGTAGATGTTAAACCTCGATGCCTCTTTGTCTCCAGACTGAAACCTCCCTCGATTACCAAATTTTTTACCTCATAGCTGGTTGTAATCTCTAATTAATTCATCCTCTCTTCACGCGCTTCTCCACGGAGAAAGACTTGATTTATTTAAGTCACCAGGGCGCATTTCCTGGTGCTTTAATTGTCCTCGCAGCTCTTCTCTGGTTCGCCTCCCGTTTGCCACCAGCTCCCTGGATCGCGGGGTGCTGGAGGAGGAGCCGCTTCCAGCGGGAGGGGATCGGGAGCAGCGCACCTCACAAAGAGCACAAAGCCCTGCTTGTGGGCAGGAAATCCTTTGTGACCGGCTCCCGTCCTCCTCCTTCGCCAGGCAGGCGTGACCGCGGCTGCAGGCAGCGGGAATTGCCTCTCCTTCCCATCCTTTGGAGTGTGTGCCCGCATCACCTCGGCGCCCCGGGCAGGTCGGACAGGCTGCGAGCATCCTCGGGATGCTCCTTTGTCCCAGATGGGTTCAGGAAGCGCTTTGCCGTCCTGAGGATGGGAGCTGGCTCTTCACAGCAGCGCTGGCTGCCTTTGTTTGGTCCTGTGTGTTCAAACATTACTCTGCAGCTGTTTCCCACACACTTTTTTTTTTTTTTTTTTTTTTTAATCTGTCATTTTCCTACATCTGCTGTTGTTGGAAAAAGAAATATTGCAAAGATTTGTTAGATTCCCTCTGTTTCGTTTTGGGGTTTGGCTCTTTTTCTTTTTTTCTTTTCCCCCTAAATATTTTTCTGAAGTCTGAAATGAGACACACACACACACACACACACAAAATAAAGGATTAGTAGATATTAAATAGCACAAATTACAAGAAGTCTGGAACCAAACCCTGGAATCAGAAAAATACCAGACTCCATGGGAGCTGAGGCTGGACCTGACTCCAAATCCACATGCTGTGGCTTACTCTCAATTATATGATGGTCCAAGCCAGAAGTCTCATTCAGGGCAGAACGGAACACCAGCTGAATTGGGATCTGGGTCTGAACTGTTCAGTGCAGACCCATTGACAACTGGCAGTGACAAAACGCACTTATAAGGGTACAAATTAAGTGGGTGAAACATATTACCAATGAAAAACCAATACAAAGCTGCAGAAGGGAAATACAACTCCACTCTAATTGTCAGGGCTGATCTGGAGTTGTTGACTGGCAGGAGTGATTTTACTTATGCACCTCAGATACTTCAAACACCCTGGACCTTACCCTCCTCTTGCAGTTTTTACATCCCTGTGACTCTGCCGTTTCAGCAACTATTTCTAATTTACACAACTTTAAGAGAGCAGGTCTTCTGACATTACCAGTGTCTGATCCATGTCTAATAAAACAGACTTGGAAAAAAAAGAAATTGTTTTACGTACAGAGGTATACGTAAAAATACACCTCACAGTCCAAGTAAACATGAAAACGCTGCCAAATATGCCTATGTGAATCTCAATATTTTCAACATTTAATTAAAAAAGAGAAGTGTTCACACTCCTTATTAGGAAGGGAGGGAAAGGTTAGATTATTTTAACGTTTTCAGAACAATCAATGATATAGAAGTATCTGTTCCAAAACAAAAATATTAACATCTGTGATCCATTTAGAAGAAATGTAATTGATTTTTAGTTTAATTGCTGTTCCAGATCAGAACAATAAGCTTTTTTTTTTAAAATTTTATTTTACCTCTGCTAGATATCAAAAATTTGGTTTAAATGATGGGGGTTTTTTTAAAGAAAAAAGCCCAAAATATTAAAAAAATAATGTCTGTTATTCAATTAATGGGCAAATAATGTAAAAAAGTAGGCATTAAAAATAAATTTTTAAAAAATTCATTGCAAATAACAGGTTTTGCTGCTTTTCTATTCACAACTGACTTGTGAGCTGATCAATGTTTCTGAGAACATATTTCACCCTCAAGTTTGCCAGTAAGCTTGGTGAGAAAAAATTTCTAGGACTTTTCTCTCTGTGTATCTGTTGTAAGTCTTTGCATTTGGTCTGTTCAGGCGGGTCTGTCTTTTTTTTATTCCACAATTTGAATCTGGATCCTTCCTGCCATAAGAAACTTAAGTTGTGTCGCAAAGTTAATTCAGTCAGTTACTTCAGCGATGGGATGCAATTTCCAAAGCCTCTATGCTGTGAAATTCTGACAATTTTGCCAGTTAAAACCCTTTGTATGTGCCTTTTCACAGCATTTCATGACACACTTGCAATGGCAGATGCTCTGATTTAATTATTAGCTCATACTACAGATACTTCTATTTTCTTACTTGATAGTTTTTAAGACTGATTGTCTGAGGAATCTTGGGATTTTTTTACAAATTAATTCCTTGTAATATCTAGTATTTTTCTAGCAATTTGCTTTTGAAGGTGTTTAAACACCTGCCTATACTCCTGATGGATTTCCAGATTTCACATTCATATGCTGAGGCAGAAATAACATCCAAAGTAAAAATAAAAATTAAAAAAAATTTTTTTTTCTAAACTTGAAGTTGTAGGCTATTCAGGATCAAATTTTGAATAAGCAACAAGCTGCAGCTTTCCCCATGCTAATTCATGATACTACTTTCTTTTTGGACATCTTTGCTAGCCTCCTCATTGCTATCAAACACAGGAAACAAATTAATTGCCCTTTCAGACATAGACATACCTGGGAGTGGACAAGGTTCCAATTAGCTAAGTGGTTTTTCCTGCCTGATTATTTGATGCATAAGTTTTAGTGATCTCTTGTTTTTAGGTTCACCAAGCTATCACTTTGGACAGCTTCCTTGCAAACTCAGTAGCATGAAGTCGAACACAGTCATGCTGACAATTCATCTATTTATACTTTTTTTTTTCCTGTTGAAACCCCTTGAATTTAATGTTTCAGTCGGTAACCAGAAAGATGACAACCAATGACTGACTAATAAGACTAGTTTACTGCCCATGTCAAACACCCACAAAATTAAGAGAAAACAGGGTGTGTTAATTTTTGCATGAGGCAGATTTTTGTGCTAAGAGAAAACTTCCCTGCGTTCAGGTGTTTGTATGGATGACAAAGACCGCAGTTAACACTGATAAAATGACATAAAGGACTCAGTCATGGCACGGTGTTGCTGTTTAGTACCTGTCCATCGCATAGGGGGGTGTGTGAGCCCGGAGCAGCAACCAGAATTTCTCTGTGCCTCTGGTGTGCGAGGTGTTGGAAGCTCTGGCTTTGCACAGAAGCTGGGCCCTGTAGGGTACCTGACACCTCATCCTCTTCAGTCCACGTATTCTTTGTGCATCCTCTGCTGTTCATTAGACAATACTGCAAACAAAATACCCAATCAAATGAAAGTCTTTTAAGAGCATAAAATAATTACAGAAACGAGGGAGTATTTGCCAGTGGAGCAGCTGGAGAATTTGACCAGCCAAATGTGTCTGTTGCTGTCGGGGCTGCACAGGAATTTCTGTGGGAGAGTGGACTCTCAGACCACTGCAGCTGCACCTGAGATGCAAAGCAAGGTGATTCTGATGATTAGCTGAGCATCCCAGTTTTGTGGGAATGGGCAGGTTCATTACAGGGTAATTTACCATGAGTATGCTGGAGTCAATGGAGATGAAACAAATTACAGCAGTCAGAGGTCTGAAGTGACAGTCCTTGCACAGGACATTTTCTCTGGCTCTAGGTACTTTAATCATGCAGAGCCAATGTGACCAAAATTTCAGCTGTTGCTACAACTTGGGTAGCAGGTTCTAATGCTGCTTGTAGCATTACTTATGCCTGAGGACTTTGTTCAGGTGTGGAGCCCTTCAATGAATTACAGCTGTGTTGAGGTATCTGCATTCTCCATGTGCCTAAGGAAACCATCTTTCTGCATTGTAACACCACAATTGTCTGCCACTCAGAAAGTGATTCTTAGCACAAGCATAACGTTTTTATTCCTTGTTTAAATAACAAAGCAAATAATCGTATTTTCTTATGATGAAAGCATCTTAGCTCACTTAATTCTAGATATCTAAATCAGAGCTAATCATCTGGGTAGCTTTTTATAGGCAATGGAAAGGAATAAATCTTTCTAGGGCACAAGCCAGTGACCTACTTGAGATGTCTATCTGAGGATGAGATGTTCTGTGGGTTAAAAATGCCTGTGAAGGGAGGCCACACTATTGGCTCTGGTAGTGATGTCTTTAGCTTTATTTTCCAAACACCGAGACAATTTTCCCTCTTGTCAAAATCTCTGGGGAACGGGCTCACACTCTCCTCTTCCTTCCCAGCCTTTCTGATCGTAAAGATCTACAGCTGCTACAGCCTGATGCAGTTGTGAATCTGTAGCAGCCACATAAACCCACAATGGTGTGATCAGCACAGGCACAGAGCCATTCCGTGAGCCTGGAGACAGCTTTGGGCACTGCTGACACAGCCATTCCTTTGCTTTCCTTTCCATTGTCTCTGGCACTAACCGTCCACTTGCAACTTCTGACCCAGCAGGTTAGGTTTGCATCTCAAAACACCTCTGTGTGACTGCCCTCGATTAAGGCTGGAATGTCTTAAGACTGGGAAGCAATTTTTTTTTTTTTTTTCTTGGAGTCCAAAGTCTGAATTTTGCCTTTTTGGTGCAGAAGGCTGACAACAGCAGCCGCTAAGTTTCTGTTGTTACACTTCAGGGACATCCAGATGGCATGTTAACTTCTGCAGCTTCTGGAGGATCTGAGAGAAAGCTTCTGTGTTTGTCCAAATTTAAAAAAAAAAATTAAAAAATATAATACTTGTGAAAGTTTTAAAGTCCTTTACTCTCCTGACATGGTATGAAAGCATGGCACTTCAAAAAAGACATGCAAACCTGTGTATGCAGCAAGGCCAAGGGAGAGATATTATTAAATATTATTAAAGTTAGCGAATCTTATGAGTCTGGTTCGAGAGTTCCATCTTTCCTTGCTGGAGCCTGCTGGGCTGATTAGAACCCTTAATTTCAAGCATGGAATGCAGGAGATTATTTTGCATCTTCATCGAGGTCTTTGGTGGGCTTAAAGGTGAGCAGCTCACACGGGATGTGTGAAGAACTCCGTAACACAGTTTAGTTTTGCCATCTCCTGTTTGTTCCATCCTTTGAGGAAGCAGGAATGAGATTTCTTCCTGTAGCTGTGCAAAATTCTTGTCTTTTATCGCACTCTGTTACCTGGAGCTCTGTCCTGGACACTAAACCTTATGCCTTCTCCACTGACCACTTGAGTACCTTTAACTTTAAGGAATTTGACACTGCTTCAGTTTTGTGAAATTCTGCACCTTCATTTCATTCTCGTGATCACCACATTTTTCAGGGCCTGCAAATGCCTTGTAAACCACTTTTTTTTCCCTGCTGTGAACCAAGCCAGTTCCACCACCAAAGCAGACAAGTGGCCTGGACATTACTTCAGCCAGGAGCACATGAATGGTATTTCTATAGTTGTAGTTTCCTTCCTTCTTTTTCATGCTGGCACTCAGAAAATAAGAGCTCTGTCTCTAGTTCTCTGGTATGATTCACAAATAATGTATTTCTAACTTGCTTCCCACCTCCTTTGAATCTCGCTTCCTCTCCAGGCTCTTTCTTTCCTAGCTGATGTCTGAAAACATTTTCAAAGTTGCTGTTTGGACATCGGCTTATGAAACGTCTGTGCAGGAAGATCACTCTTCTTACGCTGAGGTCATCATTCCTGCAGTAACCTTGTGCTGCTTCCAATGCTTTGTTTTCCACCATCACTAACATTTGTCAGACTGTTTGGTGGGTCTGACTGACAAAGATCTGCCTTATCAGTAAATACTGGATTTTTTCTAGTTCTCAATCTTTCTGGGTGAGGCTTTATCATCATTGTATAGCTTGAAATCTTAGAGGTCTCAGATGTGCAAATACCTGAACTGGAATGATTCAGCTGTTATCATGTCTCATGCAGGAGCTCTGGAGCTCATCAGTATAAAAGTAGCAAGTGGCAGCCCCAGGTCTGAGGCTGAATGCATCTTACTGTCCTCTGAATGCCTTTACTTGTTGATCCACCAGGCTTTCCCCAAAGATTTGAAAATGGAGAACATTTTCTTTCAGAGTTCAGTGTTGGCATTATATTCTACAAATTTCACCAGCATCCTGTAAATAAGGGCAGAAACAGCAAATATGCAAACAGAACTGGTGTCTTCTGATTTTCATTTCAGTGACCATGATGGGTAAATGATCTGTCTAGAGAGGTTATCAGATGTAAAACGTCTACGAAAATGCACCCCCAAAAAAAATCTAGTTCAAATTTTTCTCTTCAGCTTCATCCTTTAGTTATTCTCTTCCTCTGGCTACAGTTCTGGTTTAGTGAAGGATATGAGGTCAGTGTGAGGCATTCAGTGGTGAAACTGCTGCTACTTTGACTACAGCAGGTGCAGGTGTGAGTCTGTTACCTGAATTGTTATTTGCCTGCAGAAGCTGCTGTGTCTCGTTGCCTCTAGAACAGCCTAGGGCTGCCTCTGCATCTTTGACTGTTCTCAGGGGCACTGCTTCTGCCTTCTGTTAAGCTCCACTCTCAGCTGTACCAAGAGTCACAATTTGCAGCCACATGACAGAACATAAGGATGGCAGAACACACCAAAGGCAAACATAATCCCTTATCCCTTTGACAGCTACCAGATTCCTGAGGAACGAGGCAGGACACAGTTTTTGTGCAGGTATTTTACCCTGTGTGTTCATCTGGCTTCTGACAAATACTAAACCTCTTAAGTTTATCTGTTTGGGTGCTAAGTGTAGGTTTGGACTTAATACAGCACTACAGACACTCTGCCAAAAAAAACCCAGGAAAAATGCCTACTAGTTTAAGACAGAATTCATGGTTTCTGGGGCATCTTAAAGTTCTTCTCTTGTGCGGGGATATTAAACCAGAAGTTTCCTCCAGACCTAGCATTTTTATTTGGGCTCAGGTGTGCATTTGGTATCTAAAGCACAGTTTGCAACTAATCTATGGCGGGCTAGTGGCAGAAGCAAACAAAAAAGCTGCAGCTGTAGACACTCTTCAATTCGGAAAATAAAAGCAAAAGTTTTAGTTGTGAGCTTTGCCAACTCAGTGTTTGCTGTTAGGTCATACCTACTTGGTCGCCTCCGAGATTTTGCAAAGGTTATTCTGTTTTTTTGTGCATTTGACTGGACTGGCCTCACTGGATTGAACTTCATGTGACTGGATCTGCTCATGGAAGATTAGGTGACAAATCCTGTTGGGTCAGTGTAAACCAGATTTGATACAACCATCACTGTGAAGGTATCTCTTGGTTGGCTGTAGTAGAGATGACCAGAGTGCGGCTTCCTCTGAGGGGATGTATGGCAAACCCAAGAAGATCCAATTATTTTTAGTTGTATTTCATCGCTAGAGAACAACTTCACTGATCCAACTCATGTATCTTTTGCTGTGCTCTCTCCCTACGCATGTATTTGAAACATTCACTCCTGTTTTTAATGAACCTGGAAAATGATATTGATTAAAGTGTAAAAACATCTAAAGAACTCATCCTCAGCTCAATAAAATATAAACATCTGTTGAGTTTAATTTCACAATGCGTCTCTGCCTCTTTTGATTGGTTCTGATTGTTTCAGGGTTTTTTTCCTCCTGCATTGGTCACTGACTAAATACATAGCTACCCCAAGTTTTTGATCTTGTTCAGTTTGCTGTGTGGAAGCTGAGATTTTCTGAAACCACCAAAGAGCCTCTTGTTCCCTTGTTCTTGTTTGTTTAAAACACCTCAGATTTGATACCAAAGTCCCTGAAGTGTCGATGCTCAAACCTGAATCTCTTCCCTGCCAGTTCGCAGCTCCTGCCTTTGCCTCTTTCCTTGGTAAACTTTTGCATGTCTTCTGAAGAAATTGTCCTTGGAAGCAAGTGAGAAGGCCAGCCTCTCTTCTCCTTGTCTAGTGGTGCTATAAAATATTTTTTTGTAGTCACTAAAGATGGTCCCACTCTCTTTGGCAGGTGCTGACCTACATCCCTGGGGGTCCTGTTTGTCTCTGCTTACAAGGGATACCTTTTGTAAACATGATTCTTCTGGGGTGGTTTTAGAGGCACCCACATGAACTCTGTTCACATGAGCTGCGACTCAGAACTGCTCTCAGAGTAGCCACTGATCAGGACAAAAATTAAACCATGGACCAAAAACTGTCTCTTCTCTCTTGATCTCTTATCTACTGCTCTGGGCCTATGGTGGTAACCTGCAGTCACTTTCAACTCCACCTGCAGGTGTCTTCTTACCTCATGAAATAAAGAAAAGAAAGGAAAGAAGCTACAGCTTTGACATTTTCCTTTTTTTTTTTTTCAGATAAAATACAGTTTACATATTTTATGAGATTAATGTCCCTTGTTTCTGATTACAAGAATCTGATCAGCATATTAATAAGTTAAAAATAAAAAACCCTCAAACTATGCAACAGCTGCTATTTTGCTGCTGAATATATTCAGGGTATGTAATTTTTTATGAGATATTTATTGTAATAGAGAGAGGGATTTGTCTGAGAGTGTGTCTATGCATGTGTATGTGACTTTGAGCTAGCATTAATAAACCAGTTATGTTTCTTCTTCATAACACATGAGGGCAGGAAAAGGAGGATGTCCAAAGCATCCTAAAAAAAGGTACAAAAGGCCCAGAGTTTTAAATGTGAGCTGTAGGTTGTGGTACTGTTTTGAACTGGTTCTTAGAGGTCTTGATCCTGGAGTGGAGGAAGGCTGTAGAAAATACTGGATTTCCTTTTGAAGCCAACAGGGCTCTGAAGCACTCAGCATCTCCCAAGCTCTTTGTGCAGCAGCAGATTCACCTTTAGAAGGTAACAGCTGTGCTGCAAACACGGTGAAGTGGTCAGTCCATGCATGAGCATGTTGGCAGCCACATTGTCAAGCTGAATGGATGGTGGGTGGTGCCTCCTTCATTCTCTTTTTCTCTACTGAAAAGAGTCAAGGAGAGTGAGCAAGCTGGAGAGTGGAAGACATGTGAATTGAATTCCTACATAGTCAAAACAGAAGTCTATTTCATCATGATTGAAAGTTAATTCACTGTGTTGCTGTAGAAACCCTGGCAAATGCATTAACCTGAATGCCCAACCATTGCATTCTTATAACAGCTTTTTTTTTAAACACTTGTTTACTTAAGAACATGTTTCCGCTGTGTTACCATGTGCTTTTTGTACTTCTGCACAAAGAAAAGTATTATTTCTTCCCAGGTAGGTTGTGCAAATAGCTCAACTTACTGCTGCCTGCAACTTCTTTAGCTCCTTAAGTGGCATATTCCCTGGATGTGCTCGCTGACTGTGCTGTGTGATATAATTACCCACTCCTGCACAACCAGGGCAAGCATTCTTTCCTCCAGCATTCAGGTCAGGGATCTGCAAGAACCCTCCTTTGCTGGGATTTCCAGGTTCCTTTGAGAAGGATGGTGAATTGTGGAGACTGGGGAGAAGCCAGGAAGTTCTGCTGTTTTGTTTTGGCAAGATATTCCTACCTCCACTTGTCTTTCTCCTCTCACCATCCATCCCCACCCGGGAGTGTTGATGCTGGTTTGGTGCCCAGAATACATGATCCCTCCACAGACTGTTAAGAGACAATCTGGAACAAGACTTTATGTCAGCTGTTGCTTAAAGGAATCAAAAACAAGAGTTGGATCTTGAATCCTGTGTTGTTCCTCACACAAATGGATTGTGACCCGGGTAGGCTTAGAAGGGTGTAAATTAGAGCAGGAGTAATCGCTGATGATAAACAAAACTAAGTATAGTCTTGGGAGGCTGCACCCTCCTTTCACTCTTCAGATTGTTCACAACCCTTGCAGGCGTTTGCCCATTGTTTTGTGCTGCCTGGAGGGTTGGATTTGTGTCACTGTCATCCAACTCATCCAACTCCTGAATTCATGGAAGGGCCGAGTCTGAGGGAATGGCCCAAGGCAGCACAGAGGTCTCACCCCGTGCTGACACCACTCGAATTCTCAGCACCTTCCTGCTGCCCTGTGTGGTTGCCCTGGACAGAGGAGGCATGATCAAATCACTTAACCTGAGATTCTCTGGATGGCAGCAGATGATGGAATTAGGAGGTAGACTGACAAGACTGGGGAGCATTTTAACTCTTTCTAGTGTCTGCCTGACGAATTGTCACTGAAATTAGAGCTTGATAATGTTGGCTATACTGGAGTTCCTTAATATATATATTTTTTTCCCCCATCATTGCGTGTGTGTCATGGAACGATGAGCAGTGTCTGTGGCCCCAAATGTGAAGGACATGCCATTTTTCTGTCTGACTTATTTAATTACTTCTGTGTCAGGGCTCCGGTGAGGGGCTTTACAGGATCCAAGCTCTGAACAGTGCAGTCATGATCTTCTGTCAGTCATGCTTCAGCTCCATTGTCAGAGGTTTTATGTAGGGCTGAGGAACCTAATCCCAATGGTCATTTCTTAATTGTTGTGCTTTGCCCATATGCTTGACAATTGTATTTACCAGTTCTCTGTTAGTTTGCTGTTTTCTGTCACCTTTCACCTTAGACGTGGTGAAAAACAAGCCAGTAATTTTGATAACCCGAGCTCTAATTGTAAAGCATGTGATTGGATTTCTGTAATAACCTCGATGTCAGGGCTGCTGGAAAAGTGCCAGAAGGTCTGTTCCTCCCTGGGTCAGTCAAGAATTGCTTTGTTGGGTTTTTTTTCCCCCCTACATTTTCTGGTCACCAGTTCAATACATAAGGGGAAAAGGCAGCATTAGGAGAAGGAAGATATTTCTGAAAGACACAAATTTCCACCTGAGTCTTGGGATTGTGTCCTGTGGTTTGAACAGCAGCAGGTTATGTATCACAACCTTTACCTCAGTCAGCCAAAGCCCATGTTGATCTGTAATGTAGTAAAACCATGTTAAGAATTTTTCTGATAAGCTGAAGAGGAGGGAAACATTTCTCCTTTAAAGAAAAAAACAAAAGAAAAAAAATTTCAATTTTACAATAAAATAAATTTCATATGCAGGCCTGAATGTGTTTTATCTGGTGCTGTGGCCAAATTTTTCCTGTTTCTCAGCTCTAGTGGATATCTCTGAATGAAAGCTGAAGTGAAGTTCATGTATCATGGATGTTGAGACCAACGAGTTGGGAATGACTGGAGGAAAAAAATTGGAAGTGGCAGAAAAATAAATAGTTTCATAATGTATTATGCTCCTGTCTTCCACAGAAAAGTTTGAATAGATACATGATCTTGTATAATCAAGAAATAATGCTGTCCTCTGCAGTCATGATGGTACATTGCTAAATATGTAACACAGACGGAAAGGAAATGCTGTACGGTTTCACAATGTTATCTCTGCTGATCATCTGCTCCCTGGAGACCTTATCAAAGGGCCATGGAACTTACTGGGGATTTCTTCTTTCAGATAATTTTAGTCCATATCTGTAGCTTCTCTACTTCTGTGTCCCTCTCATGTCTCCAGCAATCTGAGATGGGCACTGGGAAGAACTTCTACTTATGCTTTGCTTTTCTTGGCATCTGCAGAGCATCCTTAGAAATGAGACACTGTGCACTGGATCCAGCTGTATTTTCCTTACTGTTGGCTTGGACAGGGTCCCCAGTTTCCACACAAACACGCACAAATATGCACTTGGGTGTATCTGTCAATAAAGCTGCTCTGCTGGTAGGAGCAGTCTGAAACAGGTTCCCCCTTCCTGCAGTGTTTTCACAGCACTCATCTCCTCTCTCCCATCTGCCAAGGTCTTGCCCAGGAACACACCCAGATGCTTCATGGGGGGAACTCCATCTTCAGTAGTGTAGACATCCTCTTTTGAAAATAGAAGCTCATTTGCCAAGTTCTACAAATAAATGGCCATGATTTTTTTGTTGTTGTTGTTTTTGTTTGTTTTTTTTGGTTTGGTGTTTTTTTTTTTTTTTTTTATGGGGAAAAGATTATTATGACCGGTTTAAGGAGGAGAGCAATGGCTTTGGTTCATAGTTTATTTATTCTGTAAAGACACAACTGAGAGACCACACAGTGGGGAGACAATTGCCTGGGAACAATACATAGATGTGCCCTACAGCTGATGAACAACAGAGTCCCTTCATGTCAAAGAAAACGTGTGAATTCTTTTTGATCACGACTGAAGCCACTGTCGCTTGTATTTAATTAACAAAATGTAAAGACTCTCAAAGAAAAGATATGGAAGAAAGAATAGCCTTACCACTTAGGTATAAGACTGTGTACTTCAGGCTCTGTGAATGGTGATTAATTTCTTTGTGCCTCAGTTGCCTGACTGTAAAATGAGAATACATGTTTCCTCTATTTATTTGTCTGAGAACATCTAAGGAAGGAACTAATATGATTTCTAACCCCTGGGTGTGTTCAGTTCCTGGCACCACAGGGATCTGGCCTCAGCTGGGGCACTCAGGTGTCCTTAATACAAATGCTAATACCACATTAGCATGGATATACAAAATAAATTAATCTTTAAAAAAAAAAATTAAATATTTCCCCACATGTACTAGATCTCAAATGCATTCTTTATTTTGTATTCCAGTTAGTACATGATGCCATTTTAAATGTTTTTGTTTTTTTTTTTTTTGTGGGAAAAATGCTCTTAACACAAAGTCCTTGTAAGAAAGGACATTTGTGTTAAATACCATGGTGAATTAGGCTTTCATCATACAGAATGTCCCCAGAAACCCAGAAGGTTTCTGCATGTGCCAGACTGATGGGAATCAAGAGCTGTCCCAGATCACCCTGCGTGTTTGGAAACGGCAGAATTTCTTGTCAGGGTTATTTTTGCCAACAGATGTCCCACCCATGGCACCACATTTGCTGTTCCCAGCTGATGGCAGCTCTGTTACAGTGGTGAGTTCTTCCTGGTGGTTTCTGGATGACCTTGAATTCCAGCTGAAACCTGCACAGACAGTGGCACTTTCTCCCTCAGAACTAAAAACAGCAGCTCTATGAATTCCAAGCTGCCAGGCAAAACAATTGCGAGTAGACTACAAAAGACTTCCTTCACTTTTGATGATTTCCCAAGTCTGGAATTCTTACCTTTCTAGGTCCTGTTCACCAATGTCCTCATGCTGCCACTGGGACAGAGTTCCCCCCAGTTCTTCTCGTTTTCTCTTAATTTTTTTATTTTGCCAGATGCTTTTGCTATAGAGGTCAAGCTGTGGGATGTAGAATGACCAAGGCCACACATATCTGGGAACTTGAAGCCAGATTAGCCATGTCCTTGGCAAATTCCTGAGCTCTAGTTCAAGGCTTTCCTTTCTGATCCAGTCTGTGCTCTCTCAAACCATCACACTCAACTGTAGAGGAGGATCCATATGATTCAGTTATCCTGCATGGTTATTCCAATGTCCGTCTCCAATGAATAAAGAGTAAAAATTAAAATTTGTGCCCCTGCAGCCCATGGAGGGCACAGGGGAGCAGAGATCCACCTGAACCCCTTGGAGGAGCCCATGCTGGAGCAGGGGGATGCCTGAGAGAGGCTGTGACCCTGTGGAGAGAGGAGCCCATGCTGGAGCAGGTTTGCTGTCAGGATCTGTGACCCCGTGGCGGACCCACACTGGAGCAGGGGAAGGACTTCTCTCTCTGAGCAGAAGGGGAAACAGCCTGTGATGAACTGATCATAACCCCCATTGCCTGCCTCCCTGTGCCTCCTGGGGGAGCAGGTTGAGTTGGGCAGGAGGAAGGGGTGGGGGATGGTGTTTCTAAGAGTTTGTTTTACTTCTCATTATCCTGGTCTGATTTTGTCAGCAGCAAATTCAATTAACATCTCTATTTCAGTCTATTTTCCCCAGACAGAATTTGGTGAGTGATCTCTCCCAGCCCTCATCTCAACTCATGAACTCTTCATCACACTTTCTCTCCCCTCTCCAGCCACAGTGGAGTGAGAATGTGGCTACCAAACACTGGCCATACAAACCCAACACAACTGTAGGGAACCAAATTCTCAGACCTGTTGTAGCACCCTCAAGTAATACTTGTGGTCTCAAAGGGCTGGAGGCAGCACAACCTCTGCTCTCCAGTGAAGTTAGTGAAACTTCCTCCAAGCCTGGCCATTCTTGGAGTGCCTTTCCTCCCACCAAGCCGATTAGGATCATGTGGAAGTCGTTGTGGTTAATGGCACTTAACAATGAGTACAGGCAAGGCAATCGTTGCCCGGATGGAGTCGGGGAACCCCATGAAAAATTCAGCCAGGCTGTTAGCGGTGAGAAGTGGTGGTGGATGTTTGCCTTCTGCCTTATCTTGTCTTAAACAACCACATAACCTTGTGGGACTATTGATTCAGATGTGATCCTGCCCTAAAGGTGTGCCTAAACAGGTGATACCTGGCAAGATAAGGCTGGTGTGTACCACCTCTGCAGAGTTTTAATCATTTCTGCACGACCGTTTTAGCTCAGGACTATACTAATTTAAGTGTTTTAAATGGTCTCCAGATGTTGCGAAATCACTATTAAAAAAAAAAAAAACAACCAACCCAAAACATCTACAGATTTTAAGAAGGCCATAAAAGGGTAGAAGAGAAAGTCAGATGTTGGGCCTCTTATCAGTTGCATAAAATGTCTAAGTGCATGTGCATGCAAAGGAACATCATTCCTAAATACCTGAAACCTGCAGAAATGCTGTGCCCTGGGTGTGGTGGCAAGTTCCTCTGCCTCACTGCCTACTCTATTTACTGCTTCCATCTCTTAGAGGTTGCTGAATCATGATAATCAGCACTTTTGTGTGCATTGTAAATAAAATAAAAACAACTCAATAATGGAAAACCTTGAGCTAAGGGTGTTGTTTTTGGGACTGTGCTCATTTTCCACCAAATGCTCAAGTTGTGCATTAGAAACTATTCCCTCTGGCAACCCATAAAACAGAAACTTCTCAATTTTTTCCACCCCAGGAAACATTCTGTCAGCAATTCACTTGCAGTGTTCATCTATGAATATTGAGATGGGTTGGTTTTTTTTTTTTGTCTCCTTCCTAATATATTAGCACAAGGTGCTCTGGGTATCTACAGTATACTACAAACTGTGTGAATAATTACAGCTTTAACAGCAGTAAGCCCAATCAGGAAAACACAGAAGGCTGGAATGGAATTTTCAAACGACCACAAGGCCTGTGTCATTATGAATTTATTCTTCTTCTGTTCTACCACTGTCAGAAAACCCATTAGTTTTAGGGCTGTGACCCTGTGTATTTCAGTATTTCTGCGTGTTCTTCAAGTAGGAGGTGCTCCAGGTTCCAGTGAGGGTGCAGAGAAGTCCAGGAACACAACAGTTGTTACTGTGGTGCTGGAAATGCATCAGGACATATCAGCCAGGAGTGGACAGGAGAATTCAAGTTATCACTGAACCCTTAAAGAAGACTTGGCAGAGCATGAGCAGCTTGGAGAAGGCTTTGCACTCTCCAGGGTGAGTTTCAAGAAGTTCCTCGAAAAGGAACGATGTATTGGCTTTGTGGACTTCCACAGAGTGGAAGAATATTGCTGGGAGAGGACTTCAAATTTGTAAATTGGATCTAAAAATTCACAGCATCACTTCAGAAATTAACGTCCTTTTTTTTTGTACATAATGGAAGAGGGTTCTTTTTATTTGGTTTCTTATTTGTCGAGCATGTCAGAGTACATTCTGGTTTTTTAATTAATTTATTGTTTATTTATGTATTTATTTATTTGTTGTGTCCAAACTCTAGAAAGAAAGATTTTTAAATTAAAAATGAATACTGTTTTGCTCCTTCTTGAGCTAGGGCTTCAAGAAAACAACAAGTGTCATGAGATTCATGATAAAAAGGATAGCTTTGGCAAAATGTATAAACCAGGGTTGGGGGTCAAATTTTTTGCTTGACTGTTTGTGGGGTATTTTTTATTTTGATTTTTGTGGGTTTTTTAAATTTGGTTGGGGGTTTTTGTGGATTTGTGTTTGTTTTGTTGAGTTTTTTTTGTTTCTTTATAGAGTTTTTGGGGATTTTGTTTTGGTTTTGTTTTTTTTTTTTTGTTTTTTTTTTTGGGTTTTGTTTTGTTTTTTCATTCATTTGGTTTTGTCTTTTTGTGTCAACCCCAATAGTTTGCTTTGTTTCTAGTTTTTATTGACTTCCACTAAAATTATATTGGATAACTCTTTGGTACCTGGTCTGTTGTCCTTCTGATGTAAGGATGTGTTACTTTCAGGAGCCTTCTGTTGGAGCAGGCTGCTTTTTGCGACACAGACATGTCTGCTCTCACATCCTCTCCTCTTGCCCATTGTAACCCACCCAGGAAAAAATGCCCAACTCTGTTTTGGAAGCATTGGGTGCCATTGATTTAATCACAGATTAAGGACTCTGTTTTGTGTGGTGGGGAGTTCTGAAATCCTGCAGCCTGGTGAGAAAACGAGCTTCAGCTCCTAGAGCTGTTTTAGGTGACAGCAAAATTCTCAGAAACAGAAGAGAAGGGGAAGAAATCAATGAGCAGAAATTATTAGGAACAAGGATGTCATCCCAGGAAAAGGGTGCTTTATCCACCTGCATTCTTAACCATTATCCATCACTACTAGTTACTGCTCAGTACCTCCAAATAAAAGCAGTTTTTACTTGAGTTTTTTCTGCATCTGTTGGGTACAGAATATGTAGATACAGCTTTGAGTGCTTCCACATGCTTCAGGTGTGACAAAATACACACTTGCACTGGACACCATGACAGCAGCAGTCAGTCACCTGTGCAGAGAGCCTCTTTCTAAAGCATTGTCTCCTCCACCAGTTCTGCATGGGCAGGGCCCACAGGGTGTGCAGGTCTGCTCAGGTGGGTGGAAACAAGGCCTTGGAGAAGCTGTAGGAGTGGGCATGGAAGTGTTGAGGCGGTTTTGCCCTTGTCTCCCTGCAGGCCCCCTGTTTTGATACACACTCCATGCTCAAGGCTGTGCTGGCTCCTCAGGGTCAGGACTGGCTCCCTGCCACTGCACCTTGTGCCTTGCAACTGCACCCATTCCTGCTGCTCACAACACATGGAGGAGCCACAGGAGACCTGGGATTTAGGGTTGCCAAGCCTTTTTCATCCTGAATTCAGTTCTGTAGGACCGGTGCCCCTCCGGCGAACCCAGGAGACGGTTGCAACGTGGTAAATAAGAAGCAAAAGGGGCTTTGTGTCCAATGAGAGTCATCAATACATGGCAGGCTTGCAGTCCGGTCCATCACGTTTTTCTAGGATAAAATGACAAAGGATTTCACTTGTGATTAATTGATGGGGATTCCTGCACATGCTCCCGTGCATTTCCCTCCACATTCCTTTTCTTGGTAAGAAATCGTGTTTTAATGGTCTCACTTGGAAGGACTCCCAAAGCCGAAAAGCAACCAGTACAAAGTTATTTATCTAGGATAAAATGGAAAGAGTGAATGAATACTGTGCTGTTCTAACACCATGGTCAGTTTCTGCCTAAGGTGTTTTTGCCTCTTAATTTTTAAGCAAATAAAACAGAGAGCCAATAGAATATGGTCTTGGCTATAGACACTGTCTAAATCCAAGCAAGAATTTGCATATTTCCTGGTTAAGTTTTCTGTCTCTTCTGCCTTTTTTACTTCCCAGATGCCTCTACTGTCTATCATGGTGCAGATTTTGTCTGCAGCTTGTGTGAATAACTGCTCTAATAATACCTTGTGCAAGCATTTGCCATGACAAAAGTACCCTACAGTTATTTTTAAACGTCACCGTATGAAAAGACATCTAACTGCTAGCACTTGTGCTGCTGCAGTTTGCTGGTACAAAAATATGTGCACAGTTAATTGCTGGTATTAAATTGCATCTTGCAATTTAGCTGGGGCTGCACTTAATACGTTCTTTGAAATGGATATGCATGTGTGTGCACACCATGTGTTTGTCCTGAACGTGAATGGCTGGGACCACTGTAGTGTGTGATGCCTTAAGCAGCAAAAAACCCCCCCAGAAAGATGTAGGTTTGGCCAGAGCCTGTGACTCAGAGCAACTTTGGGATGCAGAACAATTGGGCAAACCTCAGGGAGGTGTGTTAGAGGTGCTGAGCTGGGGTGGAAGCTGGAGGTGAGCCGTAGCAGAAGGAGACTGACAGATGTGGGATCAGGGACAGAGGAGGTCCCTGCCTGTCCTCTTTGCTGTGAGGGCTTCAGAGCAGTTTAAATGTAAATTTGAGTGTTGTTTTCATTCTGCAAGCTGTAATAGAAAACCAAAGAATCCCAGAGCTAATACAATTGCTCAACTACCTTAGCAACCACGTAAATTTTATTAAAACACCCTCCTGCTTCCTCTGCCATAGCCTGTTTCAGGTTTTTGGGGGGGAAGTATTTGCTTCAAGTGTTCCTTAAGCTGTAAGGAGATAGTTCTGCATTCCTGCCCAGTCTGGGGCCTCTTGGCAGAGCCTGCAGATGGTGTGATATGGTGGCTCACATGACACTGATATATATCCAATATGAATGGAGGGGGGACCACACTCTCCACTTGCATGGGCCACAAAGCAGCCAGTGATCTCATGTGGTTGTTGCCATCACTTGTTGGCGTGTCTGATTTGCCAGGTGCTGCGTGGACTTCACCATTCCAACAAAAGTCCTTATTTGTCTTTATCATCATGGAGTAATTAATATTTTTAAAAGAGTACTCTTACTGTTTACTTGTTTTACTGTTATTTTTTATTTACTTGTTAATTTTTTATGATAAGGCCATTTCTGCTTTTTTTGGGTCACTCAGCTTCTTATTACCCTCCACAAGCAAGGCTTGCCTGTACTGTGTTTTACCAGGGCCTTTCCACCATGGTACATTAGGATATTCCCTGTCAGTGATGACTAGGATTGATCTATGTTTTCTCATTACAATGGGTGATGATGTACTTCTATGTGCCCTTAAAAAAAGGAGGGTAACGAATCCATCCCAACAGCTGACACCCAAATATCAAGTTTTCACATGTGATTATTCTGATGTTATTGATCTGAAAGGTCCATCTTGAACACAATGCTGCACTGCACTGGGTACAATGGGGTGAAATGGTTTGGAGCACCCCAGCCCTACTTCTGGGCATCGAAATCCCTGACTGCCTGATAGCAGCACTATGAAGTTGACTCCCTGAGCAGCAGAGATTGATTTCTCCTCTGAGTAGCCCTACTCTCCACAGAAGTATCCTTTCCAGTTATGTTTTGAAAGTCATCAGACATGCTGTTACAAATGATCACTGAAGATTACTGGAGATGCTGCAAAATAACAGTGAACCAAGCAGCATCTGTAATTTCCACCACTGGTTTGCAATCATTACTCAAAATGAATCCTGTCTCAGTTGTAGGGCTAAACTTCTTTTTTTCCCCTCCTCTTCACTGCTGTATAAGACAGCTGAAATAGATACTGTCTCATGAATTTTTATGCAAAAAGCTGAGCTGCAATCCTCTGTACCAACAGCTAGCATTCTTTGTGAAGATCAAGACTAGCTTAGAAAAGACTGGAGAGAAGTCGACATTTCCAGTTACTGTGAGTCTCTGTTACAGCTCGCGTGGCTCTGAGATGTATATCTCTGATGCTCTTTCTTCTTTATTTGCCCCAGCATAAATCCAATACCTCTTGCACAGCATATTCTTCACCATTCCTGTTTGTTAGTACAGGTTTTAGTGTTTTATGAGCATGGTCACCTCCACAGCCCTTGTTTTCCTGTGAGTCACCAGTGTCATAAACACCCTCTGTGCAAAAGCACAGACATTAATCAATTTTAATGGAAAATGGGCTGTGATACCTGTGTTTTTCTGTATCTTCTGTGCCAGGAATTGTCTCCACAATAATGCCTGAGGCCTTGCACTGGTAACATGCACAGGCAGGTACATAACTTCAGCCATGGGAGCAAGCCCAGTGGCTACTAAACTGTGCAAGCTTAAATGCTTGATTAGAGAACATGATCAACCTTCCACCTGACTTGGAGATACCCCAGTGTTTCTGGTACAACTTCTCACGTGGGGGGTTTCTTTCCCACCGTGTGATCTGGAGTTGCCACAGCTTTTGAAAGGAAATCTGATCACACCTGGCTGTCAAGAAGGGGAAGGTGGGTGGCAAACCTCCAAAGTCTCTTCCTGCATCGCCACGTTGAAAACTCAGGTGCTGCCAGTCAAAGGCAAAACCAGGGAAGGATGTCTGTGCTAGGAAATTGTCTTTTGATTTTGTATTTCATCCACAGAAAAGGCTTTGTTTGCACTTCCTTCGTCTTTCCTTAATTGAAATTTCTGTGGGGTCAATGCTCTCTTTCAAGACTTTGTGCATTCCATGTAATTGGGAGGAGAATGAGACTGCACCAAACCAAACTCATGGCATGGAGTTTCTGAAGCCCATTTTTAAAATGTTAGAGGAACTCATCACTACCTGAACTAGCAACCTCACCTCCTGAAGAGGGACAGAAGCTCCATCTTCTTTTGAAACAGGTAGAGCAGTCAGTGTTGAGGGCAAAAGCCAGGGATGGATTTTAGCCCCGATACTGGTGAAGAGGGGAAAGAAAAAAGCATAGGAATGGAAGATAGGAATGGAAGCAATCTTCATAATTTATCAGATATTGCATGTACAAAACCACTTTGTTCTAATACTCTTCTCTCCACTTTTACATGTCAACTTTTGCATCTTCTTAAAATGAGCTGCATCTCTCTTCTTTCAAGAGCTACATGCTCTTCCTTCAGTGTGTTATGTGCTCTTAGGGCTGGGCTTATTTCTGTATACATGGTAGGGACTTTAGGGTGTTTTTGAAGCCCTCCAGCTCTTTACTCCTTCGAATTTGTTGCTCTAACACACTTGAAAGGGTCTGGGTTCTAAGTTTTTACACTTAGACTTCTACATTCCTTCCAGGGCTCTGATTTCTAGTGTTAGTTACTTAATTTCCTCACTTAGCCCAGAGCTTTGATGTAAAAGCCTTTACCTCTTTCACAAGGATTCAGAAAGTAGTGAATTTAAAAATAAAAAATGTTTTGCTTTTTTATTGTCAAGTTTAGGTTTAGTCACTTTTAGCACTTTCACATGGATCAAATTTAATGGTACCTTCTTCACAGCTTAGCTCCAGCAGCATCAGTAGAGTCTGTTCCTATCAGCCACCCCTTCTCAATAGTTTCTGCCAATGTGTAGGTTTTGTCAAGCTACAAAGCTTGCAACATTTCCTACAGAAATTAAAACAAGAATTTCTGGCTGCTTCTGAGGAATCACACATGATACGAAAGCAAAATGATTTGTACTGTCTCTTCTCAAAAGTTATTTTCTTTTTTTCTTTTTTTTTTTTTCCTTTTTTATCTTTCCTGAGAACTTTTTTTGCGAATCCTAAACCACGGATTTTTTAAATAGGCTTGCAATGAGATGGCTCTTTTGTATGAGTTTGAGAACATCACTGTCAATTCAGATCAATAATTCCTGAACCAATTGAGTTTTTTAATACAACTTACTGAAGAAGAAGAAAGTACTATGGATTTGATTGCTTCCTCCAGCTTTTGAAATGTAAAGAACAAACACGGTATTTGAATAAATTTTTCTCTCTCTCTCTCTCTCCCCCCCTCTCTCTCTCCAGGTTAGGCTTGTGCAGTGTGTATTTAGTCATTCTGGCTGATTCATAGCCAGCGGTTTGCATCTCCAAGAGCAAGCACAGGGTGTTCCTTGCGAGATACAATGATCAGTTCTGCAAACACTGCTTAAATGATATCTTGCCGTATTATGGCAGCTCCTGCCAAGCACCTCTGTAAGTCAGGGGTTGTATCAGCATTTCCATTATAAATATAACATTTACATTACTACCACCTCCCTTGATTTATCTCATGCTCCTGTGCTATAACACAGAATCACATTTGCTTTGTTCACTGCAGCTGTACAGTGCTGTAGATGGGGCTGGGGGCTCGGGGGATTTTTCTTCAAGTGCTCCCAAATCTCTCTCCCACACTATAAAGCGTGGCGTTGCCTTTTCAGCAAATATTGGAGCTTTTTATTCTTTGCTTCAAGACATTATTCTGTCTATATCCTGCATACCTGGGCGAAGGTGCATGTACAGTTTACTGATGCACGTACTGCAGGTGCTTTAAATCCTTCTGTTTATTATCTACATGGTCAGTCGGAAGGAACAGATGTCTTTCTGCACCAAACACATCATTCTGAGCTCTCCCTGTCCCTGGTTTTGCCACTGAGTCAGGACTCAGGTCCCAAAACACAGGATGTGGACAAGTGACAGAAGAAGGAAGCGAGTCTAGGAATGGAACTTTATTAAACCCATGTGTAATAAGCACCCACTGTATTAATGGTCCATTTATACATATCGTTACAAATGGTTAATAAATCATTAATACATGATGCTACAGACCCAAATAGCAAGTTATTACAAATGGTATCATTATTCTATCAGCGAGTGGTGTTGGAAATGACATTTAGAAGCACACAGTTGGGCCCACTAGCTTTCTGTGACAACTGACTTTCCAGTTTTTTCCTATTTAAGGACATTAAAATGTCTAATTCATCACTGCTAAGCTATTTAGAAATGGGCACTCTAATATTCAATGCACCTCTTTGTGGGGTTTACTGAAATGTTTCTCTGGTCTATTTTTTATTTCCTGTCACTCCATGTGATTTTGTACCTTCAACATTTCATCTGGAGAAGACCATCTGTGAATTGCTTGTTTGCAAGTGGTGAAAATGTTATTGTTCACTTTTTTTGTTTTAATTTGGGTTACAAATCGTTTGGGCAACAGCTCTCTAGTTTTGACCATAATTTTTAAAAATGCATTTGTTTGGAAAACCTGGACTTGATGCCATCACCTCAGGCAGTGTGCAGGGCAGGGAGGGCAGGGCCAGAGTGGGCAAGTGGAATCAGCCAGGCTGCTCAACCCTCCTTCCCTCGCTGCAGAACAGGGCATGGAAGTAACCTCAATTTGTAGGTATATGGGTACCACCTGTTCCCTGGATTAAAAGAATAGTTCTGTAGACTTCAAGCTGCGAATCTAGTACCTTATAAATAATTACTTAAACTAAGAGAAAGAAGAAGTGAAGAAGTGAAGAAGTGAAGAAGTGAAGAAGTGAAGAAGTGAAGAAAAAAAAAAATTGAAGCCTATTATTACAAAAATTACCCAGGAAGGTCCCTACATTTTTTCACCTGCTAACACACCAGCAACTTTCTTCCCACCTCACGAATTATATTTACAGTTTCCTTGTGGTTTTTGCCCTGAAGTCAATTTTCACTCCAGCAACTTTTCTTCTGTACTGTGCCTTGGCTCCTTAGGTCATTAACCTCAAGCAAGGAACTTTGTCAAATACTTTGAAAAACGAAGTCCACTCTATTTCCCTTGTCTGTCCTGGTGGCAATACAGCACTTTCAAAGAATTCCAGCAATTTTCTGAGGTGTGACCTGCCTCTCCTGAAACATGCTGGTATCTTTGCAATCTTTTAGCAAGCTGTGCTGTACCAAATGTTCCTCCATTTGATCTTCTTAAATATTTACTCAACTGTTTCCAGTGGCTCTCATTCAGTTAACTGGTCTCCAGTAACTTGACAAACTCAGCCAGCTTGATGGATTGCTTGTTTGTTTTCCATAAAAATCTCAAAGTAAACAGTAAAATATATTTTATTCTCACAGCTTACGGTCTCTCCTGATGTAAAAAATTGCTAATCATTCAGTGGCTTTGGGGAAATATGTTTGGTTGTGCAGTAGAAATAGTTGGATCTCTTAAAGGTCTATCTGAGAGCTAACTTGTTAAATAGCCACTGCCCATGTTTACTGTTATGTGCAATGAAAATACCATTTTACTCACAAATGCAGTAGAATTCGTGTTACCTGTGGAAATGTGGTGATCGTTATGAAATGATAATGTAATTGCTTTCTTAGCAGTAAAATGCTTCAAGGAATGGAAGCTCAGGAGGAAGTGGAATGGCTTCTGTCACATTTAAAATAGTAACAGGGTCTATAATGTTAATCCATTGGATTAACTGCTGATCTGAATGGACATGGTGGGCAGGGGGAGGCAGGGAATACTTCTGGCCTTTATTTCAGGTGACCAAAGCATCAAATAAATTGTTGTCTGTGCTGTGATGCTCAGGAATTATCCTCAAAAATGAACAAACACCGTTTTTGAATGTATTCCTGGGCCAGACCCTCGGCTGTTTTTCTGAGGTATCCGCCACATCATTGCCTCCAGTGCAGACCTCCTTTCCTCTCTCCTGCAGGGCCTGGCCCCTGCCTCACCACCACAGAAGATCATTTTAAGTTGCGAGTGGAGGAAATTTTTAGACAGCTCTGTTCCTCCCCGTGTTCCCATCCCTTCAAAGCTCGCAGGCACTGAAGCCTCTCCTTTTACTTAAGCACTGGGAAGTTTGAGTGTTTAGATCAGAAAATCCAAGCTTGCTCTCTGCTGTCACTGAGGAGCTTTGAATGGCTGCATTGTGAGGCACTAACCATAATGTCCTAGCTGGTCATTGATCTTTTCAGACACATTCTCCTAACTGGGGCATCCTTGTGGCATGATGAACGGAATAATAATTTAGGAAGAAAACATACTAAATCATCCAAAGGCAGCTCCTTTGGTCTCCAAGATGGTCAGAGAAGGGCAGAAGTTTTCTGAGAGGAGTGGGTGAGTGAGGGATGCAGCAGCAAAACTTTGTGGAGGAGATGAAACACAAGGACCTGAAAATTTCTGCATGGAGGGGAGACAGCACATGTTTGGCATTTCTGTTGGTGTTTTCTTGGACAGCAGAGAGAGACTGGTGAGGAAGTGAATTTTTTCCCGGTGTTCAGCTTTTCAGCCTTTTCTTTCCCCCTTCTCTTTCCTGCTCCCCCTCCCCTCATGCCACGGCACTCACTGGCTTGCAAACTGAGCAGCATTTTTCTTCCAAAGATAAAAAGATTGAAGTCCATCTCCTTTGCATCCAACCCAGGGGCAAACCTTCTCTTCCTACTGTGCTGCAGTGGGTGTAATTTCACACCTCAAAGCATTACTCTTGCTGTTTGGCAATAACTAGATATGTTTCTCTGAAGCTTACTCTAATTTACTCCTGAATAAGTACCAGTCATTCTTGTTTGTTTGGCTACACTGGGTATCCAGAAGTCACCCCAATAAAACAGATGGCACAATCAAGAATGTATAGACTAAGCAGAATGTACATTTTTGTTGATAAAAATGTTTTTTTTATTGAAACTTCTTTTTTTATCAGGGACTAGCATTTCAGTCAGACTAATTTTCTTCTCTAAAATGTCAACACTCTTCTACTTAATTTTTCAGAAGCTGGAAAAGGTTTCTTTTTTTCCTTCAGCCACTGGAAAGTTAAAGTTTTCATGGATTTTTGAAAGAAAAATTTAAAGGGGAGTGTTGATACTAATGAAAAGAAATTTACTTTTTGAAACACTTCTACGGAACCAAACTTTTCTTAATTAGCTTTTAACATGCTGGAGCTATAAAGAGAATTTGAGATCTCTGGTTTTGTAAGCAGTATAGAAATTCTCCTTACGCCAACTGGTTTTGCTTGGGTTGCCTGTTTTAATATTGATTTTTTTTATTTCTTGAAGAATCTAACACTGTCAATTCACTTCAGATAATACGTGTATGGATACAGTAGTACTGCTGATCAGTTTTCTGATGCAAGGCTTTGCTAATGACTGTGGAAGAGATCTCTGCAAGGCAAACACTGCTCCTGGGAGCCTGGGGAAAGGGGAGAAATTGAAGCAGGTATTGTTGTGTGGACATTATAAGTGCACACTCTAGGTCTGCATTGGAGGTTATTGCTATTTTATCTGTGGCTGGAATGCCTTTTTAGTTCCATCCTTGCATTTCTGTTACAGATGCTTCATCCATTTACATACCTGAACCCTTTCAATGCACTCAACACATACTTGTAGCAGGCTGCCCTGCATTTTAATAACCAAAATCATCTTATGGTGTGGCCATCAGCCTTCCAGTCGAAGGCTTCAAGGGGTGAGGATCTGAGACTGCCTCCTGGTACTGGAAAATGTTGGCTTTATTCACTGGATGCTAAACATGACACAAATCTGCCCCTTCTTTTTGGCAACAAGGTGACACATTTTTGGTTTCAGCTGTGTGCTGATAATCCCCAAGCCTCTTCTCACTGATGCCGCTCTCTCCACCAATGCCAGCCAACAAGGATCCTCTGCACATCTTCAAACATTCTGTGTGGTTTTTTTGTCCTGCACTGCTCAGAACTTCCCTGTATTCTCCCTCTGCTGGGTTATAATTACGACTCCTGTAAAGTCACAGCTGTGCTCAGTGGTTTAGCAGCAAGAGTAAAGGCAGGATCCAGAGGTGATATTGCTGCTCTCTATTTCACCCTGTCAAAAGTTATGGATGCATACCAACACTGGGAATGGCACGGTAAGAGAACTGCTTGCACCTGAAAATGCATTGCTGTTTATTGTCTCCTTTCCCATTTCTATCTCCTGAATGCCATTTCTTAGGAAACTCCTCTTCCTAATACCTTCAGGATTTAATTTTGTTTGGGGCAAACAGATATGAAGATGCTTTCCACTCCTGTAGACTCATTTTTGTTCATGATCCATGAAAGTTGCATTTGCTCCTCTCTAAAAATTCAGCAATTCCTTTGTTCATCCCAATACTTTTTATTTGTGTCTGATGCTTCCCTGTATCTCTCCCTACATAAATTGTCATTTTCACCTCCTGACACTGGAAAAACTTTCCTGGTACAGGTAGAAATAGTTAGGAGAGGATGCAAAGTAAGAGGAAGGTTTCAGTTTTCCAGCCCTCTCCTTGCCCAGTGTGTGCAGACCTGATGCACTTTGTTCTCCACAGTGTGTTAGGGTGTCCATTATCAACAATGGAAGCTTGTTAACACAGTAGCACAGAGACTGTCCATTATTCCTCCTGCTCCTTTATAAAGAGGCCATTAAAATAGAGCCAAGCTCCTTTCCCTACAGGTTGAATTTTGAACAAATTTAATTTCTATTTGTTAGGGAAACTTGTGCTGCTGGGGGGGAAAAAAAAAAGCAAGCCAGATTGACAGTTCTGGAATATAAAGTCCTTTATTCATCCACAGCGCAGGTGGAGGAAGTGGCTGTTTCACTTGTCTTGCCAATTTTTGCTCATCTCTGACCTAGAGGTATCACCTCAAGCTTGGAGTTCACTCTCCACATCTTTCTAATCATTGGGCTCTCTGCTGAGGTAGGTGCCAATTAGCAGAGGTTATTTCAAGTGATGTGGACAGCTGACCGTTACAAGAGGACGGAAACCACGAATTTCACTTTGTGCGACCGCAGTTCTTCATCTTGGCTATGCTGGACAAATTTGTGCTGCTGTCCTGAAAGAGTTTGTCCGGGCTCGTGTCACACTGCCAAGGCATTCCAGGCATCTCAGCCCCGCCAGCTGTGCTGTTTTCACACAGGAAAGGACAGTGTGTAGTCTACTGTCAGTGAACCAGCCACCACAGCTTTGCTTCTGTCCTCTTTCTGCCTGAAGGCTTAAGTCACCCTGGTCAAGCCAGACAGTGAAATATCACTGTCTGCCTAGAGTCCTCTAGAAAGAGAGGAAAGACGACCAGAAATACCCAGGAGTGGTGAAAACACATTGAAAACCTCATTTCAAGTTCATGAGAGAGCTCACATTAAAAAGATCATCCTGGTGTTTCATGCTGGGGGGTGGTGATGGTGGGATTTTTTTGCCATCTGGCCGAGAGTTACTGACTGCAAAACCAGGTGCTGTTAGTCTCCAGAAAGCCAGCTGAAAGGGAGGAATGTCAGGGTCTTGAGCAGGAGTGAATGAACTTGAGATGATCCCCAGCTTGGACATATTCACTGTTTTTAAGTCTGGGTTGAAGTTAATGCACACAGAAGAATCTACTGTGATTACAGATGTGCCCTGCACTGCTTGTTTGCACAGCAAGAGGCCAAGCAGTCCAAGGAGGCTTTGAAATGTGCTTCTAAGCCAGCAAAGAAGGGGGTGGAGGATGCTGGCACTTTTGGGCAGTGTTACTGACATGCACACTGAGTTGCTCAGTCAAAGGAATTTGCAGCCAAAGGCTCCTCATTGAGCCTGGTGGGCAATGGAAGCCCCACCTTGTTTGAAAACTTGAAAACATCCCAGGCTATAAATCTCATTCATTTGCATTTCTTTTCAGAGGATGAGGTGGAGCGTGGAGGATAGCAGTATTGATGAGGATTAAACCAGCAAATGGGATGAGCTTGTGGAATACCTAGTGCTAAGCCAAAGTGCTCTGCTCCTGACACATGTACCAAGTGAGATGAGGAGGCTGCATGTGGCATGGTTCAGTTCATACTGGATTGTGTAATTGTTTTCATAAAGATGAAGAGAAATTGAATCACCATCCAGAATATGAAGTATTTTCCTTTTGTTTTTCAATGAAATTTACATAGATTGAGATAGTATTTTACAAGTTTCTATTTTTTTTTTAAATTATTTTTTGCTGGGGAGTTGTTGTACTTTGGTTTTGTTGGCATTTTTTTTTTTTTTTTTTTTTTGTTAAAGTTAAAAAACCCCATCTCTTGAATTTGGAAATTTCCCAACGTCTTATATGTTCTTATCAGTCATATCCATGACACGACAATGTTGACGTAAAGTGGACTCGTGGAACTGAGTGGGACTCACCATGTGGAGCATGGTGTGTCAATCTGGCAAGTGTAAAAGACATTGTTTTCTGTTAGCTGATTTGTATCGTTTTTGTTTTGTTTTGTTTTGTTTTTTTTAATAAAAAGCATTTCAAAAAAACACCCAAAAAATATCAGGCCAACCTTAAAGGAAAGAATTAAAAAGGAGTTGTTTGCCTGCATGAAAACAAGCAGAAAAACGTCCTTGAGAACAAACTGAACAAAGTTGCCTCCCACTCTGTCTGATGTGAGAACGATGTGTGTGATGATAAAACACAAACCAGGCGAGGTCTCCCTGAGCCAAGGGAGACACTCCCCACCAAGTTGCCAACATATACTCCAGGCTTTGAATGAACCTTCAGACTACAGCTACAGCCATCATGGAAATCTGGTAGGTCTCCAAGATATATAGATAGAGATACAAATACACAGACATATAGATGTATAGATATACACAGAGGGAGAGAGAGAAAGACAGGGAGAGAAGCTGCACTGCAAGACCCTGACAGTCACCTTTATGCCTCTTGCAAAGTATCAGGAAGGGAAGGTTCTCAGAATATTAAGAACAAGTCATGTAGAGATCTCCCTGTCTTCCACTTTTCACTCACATTTGATGTGCAACTTTTCCAACATCAGCCTTAAGGTGGTAGATTTAGTGTTAGATTTCATCCAAAGCAAGGAGCTTTGAAACCAAATGTTCATGAACTGAATCCTCTTTTCTACTCATGCTCTGTTTTTTTCTGCTAAAATATCTTGCTGTATAAAGACTTTTCTTTTTTGGCAGCCACCAAAATCACTTAGTTATGAAGCATCCAGATTTTATCAGACAATTAGCAAGCCAGCTCAGTGTTTGTGTGTGTGCATGTGCGCGTCTGTTAGCATGTGTCCGTGTGGTAATTGATATTCATGATGTATGGCTGGCTGGCTGGAATATCTCACTACCCACACAAAATGATTGCTGGTGAGAAGGCCTTTTCCAGCTCAGCATTAGCATGCTTCATCTGAAATTTGCCTTGCTGACAGGCCTTTTGCTATTGATTTTGTGCTCCTGATGCAAAATGCATCATTGTGCCTAATTTCAAGCATAATACTTCTGTAATAATCTCCTGAGGAGATATTAAGTTATATCTATTTATGCTGTCTTGGGTGATCATGCAAGTTGCCAGCGTGACAGCAGCAACAAGACCTGGATACAGAACAAACAAAGGAAGGGCCTGCCAAATCCACAGACGTGTGTTCCAGTTGTGGTGGTAACATATGAGGTATGTAGGATGTCTTTTTGGGAGTGCTGGGTTCCCAGCCTCTGCAGGTTCAACATTCCCCTCTGCCTCACGTCAGCTGAATTGATGGTTTTGCCACCCAGCAGCCCCAGGAAGATAATAGCTGTCAGTCACCAACAATCTGCACTGCATTTGCAGTAACAAATAGGATGCCAGTTTGGGGAGAAGATGATATTTGTACAAATATGTGGTAACTGACCACATATTGTTGCAACAGTTGTCACCCCTCTATACATATATGTGTGTCCAGACACGTGAGACAAGTGAGTGCTACACACACCCCACTCAGAGCTGGATCTGGGCTTTGTGCAAAGGCATTGTAGCAAAGTAATTTCTATACCTACCTTGATGGAGAATGCGACATGGATGCGGAATCCCTGCAAAGAAATGCATTATGAGATTTCTTTTTTTTGCTGGTTCAGCCCTATTAATCTGTTCAGCATGAGCTCAAGTATTTTAATAACAGGCATGGAATATTATGCCTGCTCTGAAATGGCTTGTTTTTAAGCACAACTTGGGCTGTGTTTGTGTTAACCTAGTTGGGGGGAAAAAAACAGGTTTTAAGCTGATCCTCCTTTCTTTCCCTAATCACAGCTACAGGGCACAACAGACCAAGGCTCTAATAGGAGAAATAGCATTATCATATGCTAATTTACAGTAATGGTAAGAATAGCACAAGGAACAAGCCTTTGACTGTATGTACATGTTGAAATTCATACTTGTGAGTAGACCTGTGGCATGGCTGGTTGTCCTTTTGGGGACAGAATTTGTGTTCCTGAGTAAACTGCATTTCAGGAACTGGTGCTGATATAAGAGTTCTTACTCAGAAACAGATGATTTTTTTTTTTCCTGGTTTTACCTGTATTTATTTCCTGCTGAATACTCCTGCAGGGAAAGGTACTCAGTCTGCAGCCAAAGACCATCTGCTCTCTATGATCAAGAGCAACATCTCCATCTCTTACAGGAATAGACACTGACAGCCTCCAAAAGAGTGTCTGTTCCTCTTCCTCTGGAAGCTACAGGCTGCCCTGGAGAAGTCCAAGGGTGGGAGAAACTGCAAATGGGGAAGAGAAAGGACAGCTGAGAGTCTTCACTAAATAATCAGAAGATTGATTGATTTCAGACAAAGGAGTTATATAATGCATTCCTCCTCTCTGAGTAATCATATGCAAAGATTGACATGTTTGTGAGTGTTCCCAAAACTGATCCTGGGCTTACTGTGGCCGTTCCTGCATGAAAAAAACATCAGTCAGAGGGAAAGAGAAGAAAAAAAAAAAAGAGAGAGAAGAAAAAAAAGGAAAGAAGTGTGATTGTACTCCTAGGACAACATCCTGAATTTTTCCCTGGTGGACCCTTGCCATTACCATGGCAAAATGCCTGGAAACTGCCGTTCTTTTCCACAAAAAAATGTTTTGAAGGAAGAACAAAAGAAGTTTGAGCTTTTGGCAGATCATTGAAGATCACTGTGTTCAGATCCTCAGCTGGTGTAAATCAAGATAACTGCAGTATTCCTACAGTAGTTAAAAACTGACTGACTCTCCCATCCATCATGGCTTGCTGCTATGGGGGAATATTTCTTCACAGCTTAGATAGAGAAAGGAATTGCTTTTACTGCGTGGTGCATGTTTTCCTGTTAAGAAAACACTTCTTATCCTTAATTGCTTAAGCTCCCTTGTAAATATGAGGTGGTGGTGCCTTCTGTCATGGAGGCATTTGTTGTGTGTGACACCTTGCTTTATTTCTTTGGTTTGCTGTTTGAATGACATGTTAATCTGCTGTGAAGGTGCATAATGGGATCAATGGGAATCAGGATGTATGTTTTAAATTAAAAAGAAGTCCTTTCTTTGTCTGATTCACGTTTCTGTATTATATCACAGCATGTGTGGCCGATGAGTATTCCCACTAGGCCAAGATAACCTGACGCCGGTCAATAATTAAATAATAATCTGTAAAATTGAAAGGCTTTATGTTTCAGAGTGAAGGGGTGTTTTAGTGGCTGATGGTGGTCAACAGGTAGGCACCCTGAGACCTCATACATGTAAATGCCAGATGATCATTTAAATACAAGGGCTTGCAAATCCACTTTCATAGTTGCAGATGGAGGAAGTCTATAAACCCTCCTTTGCTTATGAACCAAGGTGCAGTGCCTCTGACTAGTGTGCAGCAGTGAGGTTGTTTTTTTTTTTTTCTCTTCTACATAGAGAAAAATATCTTGGGGAAATTAAACTCATATGAGCTATGTCAGGAATTGCGTGTGCCCACAAGACTTAGATAAGTCTAGGAAATTCCATTATCTGTTCATACCACTCATTACTTGATGGCCCAGTCTGGGTTTGTGATGTTGTTGGGGTTTGATCACTGAAGCAGGAGAGGCAGGTATGTACCTCCACGTGCCTGTGTGGTGGGTGGTAAGTGGCTGAACCAGCAGGAGTGTTCCACATTCAAGTGATCAGGAAGCAAACACAGGAGTGGAGAAGCAGTCTCAGAGATAGATCCCACATTCTCTTACAGCCCAAATTCATCCAGTTCTGTCCACCCTTTGCAGTGCAAGGGCCCAAGGCTTTCCACAGCATGGAATACTGCAGCAAAAATTATCTTTAAAGGTGTTCTGGAAGACAGATTTTCATTTATGTTGAGGAACATTCGTTTATACATGTATTCACTTTTTTGTCTTCTGTTGGTAAAGGGTATTATTTCAGGATCACCTAGCAGCTGATTTGATTATCTGTGTTATCTTCCAGAGAGCTCTAATGCTGCTTTGTCCCCAGACCAAGGGAATGTGAGGTTACCAGGGCAAGAATTTTAGGTAGAAAATAAAATGCCATTAAGGTGGGGAGAATTGGACTCAGGTAAGGAATAACAGCCCTCTGAACTTCCACGTTTGCCCAGGAGTGTCCCAGAGGGCACTGTGCTGATAAAAGGAGATAAGGTGGTTCTCTCAGTTAATCCAGGAATGAGATCTTCTCCCCAGGGAAGTCACAGCTCAGGTGTCAACCAACGCTGTGCCCATGCAGTGGTGTCTGACTGGTCCAGTGCTCACCCAAAGGTCACCTCTGTGATGAGCATCGTTGTGAGGAACTCTGGGTAGGCTGTTCTAAACCCCTCATGCTGACAGAAAGTGCAAAAGTTGGGAGAAATCTCTGTTGCCTTGTGGTTTTAATAATTTGGAATTAAAAAAAAAAAAATGTCGCTTACTCTTGCTTAAATGTAAGTTTCAAAATAACATTGTTCCTGCACTCTTTCTTTTTTTTTCCTGTGTTTGGTGTCACAAACACTACAAAAATAAGTAGAATGTGAGGCTGTTAATGGGGAGATTTGAATTTTCTTTCTGACTCTACTTATTTGCTGCTCTGTTACCTGAGGAATATCACACCATTTCTTTCTGCCTTGATTTACTTTTGCAAAACAGTTACCTCTTTCAGTAAAATGTTACAGCCCTTTTAGGTGGAAACTGCCCCATGAATGCACCCAGTTGCCTTGGACCTCCAAAGAAAGCGGAGAAACCTCACTGAATGAGAGTTTCTGGTCATAGTATTCAGGAAACTGTGAATTCACTGGGGCAAAACATAGCTCTGGTAGGCAGAAATCTTTCTGAGCATGTGGGTGGGAGAAACCTTGCACAGCATGCACCTGGCTGAACTCCTTTATGATTGGAATCATTGAGTGATGAATAGTAATGGCTTTGCACAATGTTGTGGGTTGCTGCACCTCTGCTGGGCTACCAAGCCTGCTACTGCTATTTCCCACCAATCTCCTTTTGGCTCTGAGCCTGTCCTTTAAATACCCAGAGCCTGCCTGTGAGTGAGGCCTCCTTCCTTACTGAATCCACCCATGACCTTCTCCATGAGGTCGCCCCTTCTAAGGTTCCGCCCACCAGCATTTTGTACTCATTTTCGTTCCGTGCTTTCTACAACTTTCCCTCCTTAGTGTTTTCAGTCAGGCCCAAGGAGAAAGAAGCTTCAATGTAATTTGTATCTGTCGTACTTGAAAACTTCCTTTCCTTGCCTGGTGCTTACTCACAGAATGGCTGGGGCTGGAAGGGAGATCACCCAGTCCAACCCGCTGCCACAGCAGGGTCACCTGGAGCAGGTGACACGGGAGCACACCCAGGTGGGTTTGGGCTGTTTCTGGAGGGGAGGACTCCACACCTCCCTGGGAAGTTGTTCCAGTGCTCTGCCACCCTCCATGGAAAGAAATCCTTCCTTGTGTTGAGGTGGAAGCTTATGTGTTTTAGTTTATGGCCATTGCTCCTTGTCCTGTATCTGGGCACTACTGAAAAGAGTCTGGCACCATTTTCTCAGCACCTGAAAGATTTTTATATGCATTAATGAGATCCCTTTTCTGTCTTCTCTTCTCCAGACTAACCAGACCCAGCTCTTGCAGCCTCTCCTCACAAGAGAAATGCCCAGACCCTTCCTCATCTTTGTGGCCCTTAATGACAGCACTAAGCCTTTCCAGCTGACCAGCCTGAGTGGTTTGGTCTGCATATTTACAGCTGGTGTGTGCCACACACCCTTCCCTCCCCATGGATTGAGGTCCCCTGCATGTGCATGCTAATTTTGATCTGCCTGCTGCATGCACCGCACACCTGTGAATGCTGCTTTTGATCACTCTGCTTCTGAGCTGTGTCTTTGGTCCTTCACTAAGGCTTCCTGTAGTGTGATCCTGTCCAGATACTGCTTGCTCTCAGAACAGAGAGTCTTTGGGGGTGGATGTCACTGATACCAGGACGAGCCTGGTGTATGTTCACTTCTGAGGACCTTGGAGAAGAAAACTAACTCAGGAACGGGGTGTAGTCAGGCTGAGTTATCTTTGCAAGGCATCTGCTCTACTGACAAATGGACTTCAGTGTTGTCTCCAGAATACTGGGGATTTCTGAGGGCTGAGCCGTTCTGTGGGAGCCCTCATTAATATGAAATGCCTGTCACCTCCAACATGGACTAACTGCACTTCTGTCTATGCTAGTAACTCCCAGCATCATCCAGATCCTGGTGCACCCAGGAACAGCACCTTCCTCAGGCCAGAATCACAAGCTGTACCTTCATCCTGGGGATTTTACCATGACTTGAATGCTGTACTCATTTTAAGCAGACTCTTGATCTTCCAGGGAGAGAGCTGCAATGAGCTGTGAGAGCTGAGGAGACGAGTGGTGGAGCAGAACAAGTGTGCCAGAGGGGTTTTTTTGGTGTTTCTTTCAGGTTAATGCAATCATCACTAAAGATAAAACCTCTCCAGCAGAAAGATAATACAGCTTCCCTTTCTTTACCTCCACATTAAGAGTGCTTAGACACACATAATAGATACTAGAAAAATATGGGAGATGAGACTGCACAGGCTTTCAATAATGGCTGCAGAGAACAGTAAGTTATCGTCTCAATCAAGAGGTCTTGAAAATGTAATAGGGCAGCTAGCATTTCAAGAGGACAGTCATGTTTGTCTCTGTCCTTACCAATCATTTCCTTCTTCCTTTCTGTGCACAGGGCCCCCACGAAACTTCTGAACTTGGTTTATTGTTTTCTGTCTGCTTAAATAATTTGAGAAGAGGGATTACGTTGTGGTGAAAGAGTTGCAGTCGGGTTTGAGGGATCTGGCATAATTTTCAGATCCATGATATTCTTCATTCCCAAGCTATGTCTTCCAGTCAAAGACAGCGGTGGGTGGTGGTAGGTACACTACCTTTCCTTCCAGAGGAGTGCAGTCATTTTAGGATGGGTACCACCTGTCTGATTTGCTGGATACGATCAGCATGTTTGCTTTGAGTGAGCACACATTTACGTGGCCACCTTTCCCTGCACTGCTGAGATGGACTGTTCAAAGCTATCTGCGTGCGTGATGTACTGCCATGAGCTTACACCCTTCCTGTCTGAAAGCATCTCCTCCCCACCCAGATGCAATAGCAGTGGCATGACTGTTTTCCCAACCTCTGTCTCTTCTACTTATTTTCATTAGAAGCCTTTTTTTGCAGAGACTGTCTCATCTGCTGTTCTTTTTTTCAGTCCGTCTCTCAGAAATGTCTTGCATGAGGAGAGGAGGATGAATAAGATGGCTGTGACTTAAAAAAAAAAAAGAAAAAAAAGCAGCATATCTCTGTATTTATCTGCCAGCTGATGCAGCTATTACTCTGAAAGCTGATTGTGAGGAGAAAAAAGGTCTTTGATACAAAGTCAACAAGCAATGGACACCGAAGAGGTGACATTCTCTTTTGGAGCGGACTACTTTGCGTGGTGCACACTGGAACGGGTAAACAGCCTACAATTAGACCATGAAAGTGTACTTTTAGAAAGGGAATTGGGCTTTTTAACCCCTGCTGGCTCAAAGAAGGCCTATGATAATGTGTAACCATGGCAGACAAGCCATTTCAGCCCCCACGAATGGGTCAGGGAAGCTCTTTGAATGCCCCTTTCCCTCGGCAGATCTGTAACAAGGTGGAATCTTTCCCTTCTGACACTGAATCAACTCATCTTTGCTGTGACTGAATTTGAGAGAGTATGAGCAATTCTTCTCTCCTAGTATCTTTTCTGTGACTCTTAGATAGTGGGAAACACTGCCATCATTTACCTATGCATCCCCTCTCTGTCTTATTGCTGCCCCATAAAACAAACCCTCAGAAAGGATGAACAGTTGTCAGTTTGTTGCCTGCACTGTCACTTCGCAAACTCTAAATAATAGCGAGATTATGGCATGCTGTAAAAGTACCTTGAGATAAACCTGTCTGAGTGCAGGGCTGATATTTGCTTTTGGATTAGATTTCAGTATGATCTCTTTTTTCTTTTTTTTTTTTTTTTTTTTTTTTAAGATAGCTCTTGTAATTCTCTTAGAAACTCAAAGAATGGCCTTGAGAGTGAACCTGCAGAACACATTGTTAAGGCAGAAAGGAAGACTGAATTAAGTTTACTTTCAGCTGATTTGTTTGTGCTCTTAGCTGAGTTACTCAGCCTTTCATGTAGTTTTCCCATGCAAGTACTAATCTGGCTCACTGGCTTTTGAGATCTTAAAGGATCCTATCCCAAGCCTGAGCAAAGTACATGTGGTGTCTAGACAGAGAGTTTAATTCGCACTCAGACTGCAAAAAATTTCTAATGTTGTTTGCCTTTACATTAGAAAGGCTGAGCTTGCTTAAAGCTTGAGTTCAAGAGCTTGAACTCTGGTCTTCCAGAATAAGAAGCTGATCTTACTGAAACAGAAAGAAAAGGTATGACTTGGGCAAGAAATACCTTGGTCATCATAAGCTGATGGACAGGCAGACCCTGGAAAGTAAATAAAAATAAACAAACAATCAAAGCTCTTCTCCTTGTTTTCTCCCTTGTCCAGTTTCACTTTCAGAGCTGTTCCAGAAGGGGTTGGTGGTTCTTGATATGCCACAGTGCCTGGTTTTACAGCTGTTGATGGCTGACTTCTTTTTCATCTATTTTTTTCAAAGTGGAACCAGAAAAAGGGAAGTCTGTTCTCCACTAGAGAGATCATCTTCCTCCAGGACAGGCTCAAAGCCTCCTCTGGCCCCAGAGAAATACCTGTTGTTTGCTATCCTTGGACCAGTGAGTTAATCTCTGGGGGATGGCCAGGAGGGGTGAGCTTTGTGAGCCCTTCTCATCAAGAAAAGGAATTTTTGGAAGAATTTTCCAGAAACATGGCAAGCTATTGAGAAGCTGTGATCTCAGACTGCCTCACAAGCTCATTTGGGGAGCCTGGGGTTAGTTCAGTGATGAAATATCTTATTCTCCATTCCTTATTCTCAGGTGTTGTTGACAGGGCCCTCTGAATTCTCTAAGTCCTGCAAGTCCCATCAATGAAACTGTGACAGTTTTGTTGATGAAAAGTAAAAAATACCCCCATGTTTTAGGTGAGCTTAGGCTGGGAGGCCAGTGTGAAATTAGAGCTGGAAACTGGAATGACCTTTCACCTTTCTTGCCCAAAGTTTGCAATTAACTTCACCCAGTTCTGGTGAGAACAAGCACCCATGGGCAAGCACAGGAGGAGATGCCAGGCTGCCTTGGTGCTGCAGCCAGTGACTGCACCCACTACCTTGATTTGTTTTGCCAAACCCATCCACAAGTGGCTAATGTGCAAAAAAACCCCAAGCCATTTCATGTCATCTGACAGGCAGCCACGCAGGGGTTGAGGCTCTCATGATTTATTAACTTGGAATGGCTGTGAATTGACCACATAGAGGTACAAAGCTTTGTATCATGCTGTCAATCCCTTGGGCTGCAGAGCATACCTAAATATATTTTAGTGCTCAGAACAAAGCACTTCACTGATACCCATCGTTAATCCTCTACCACCACCTCCATCTCATCATTAGCTGTAAAGTCTGTCTCTCATCAAATTGAGAGAAAAACAAATAAAAAGCCATGAGAGAACAGAGTGTGGGTGAACCTGCAGATTTGTTCAATAATTATTGTCTCAGTTGAAGAATAGGAGCAGTACTTTGGAAATGAAACCACGTCTCCCTTGACTATTTGACTACATTGTCCTAGGGGCCTTGGTTGAAGTTCTGACAGCATTGTCAGCACTTTTCTTATTTCAAGTTCACTGAGTTTCCTGCTGTGGAAAAAAAAAAAAAATCTGGCTAAAAAAAGAAAACTGCTAGAGCTTAAAAGCCCTCTGTTAGCAAAAGCCAGCAGTGGAGGCCTTGGTTGATGAGTCACTTCACACAAATAAGTGCCACTAATCAATGAGAAATACTATAAGGGGCACTCATGGGCAGGAAAAAGCCAAATCAAAGACGTGGGGATGTTAAGGGTGGGGAAAATGGGGAGGGCTGTGTGCTGGTGTGTGGGTTCTTCTGTATGGGATCAGAGAGCAGGTGGGAGTTGGGAAGTGGGGTAGTTCATTGGAGGATGCTGTTCTGGAGGTAAGGACAGGTGTCCAACAACCCTCTGGCCCATGGTCTTCTTTGTGATAATAGTTCATCCAAGGGTTTCACAGTGAGGAAGGAAACCTGACATTTTCATCACATATTTATGACCTGCTGTGGAGATTAATGTTTCATATGCATTTGGAAATCCAGTCACTGACACAACTGGCTTTGTTATGCTTAGCATGAATTCTGTCATTATATATCTGTTATGTATGTATTGGCAATTTATTGACATTACTATTCAAATTAAATTCTTGAGTAATTAGTCACCAGTGGATTCGCTTTCCCAAGCTGCAGCAATATGTCTCAAAACCTTTTCAAGCTTCTTCCAAGCTTCACTCATTGGCATTTTTCCAAGATGTTTCCTAAGAACAAGCACTGAAGCTGATATTTAGAACATATGGTGATGATGTGTTTGTATGTTCATTAAATCAAGATACCAATGAAAGAAAAGTGTAAGGCTTTCTATCCTTTTAAATGAAATTGTCAACCTAGATATCTATTGCCTTTGCTGAAATCCAGCCTGAAATGACTTGTAAGCAGTGCTCTGTTATGATGACAAATTAATTCACATCAGACTTTGATCACTGCTTGAAAAGTTTTCAGGCATCAATTTCCAGCAGTTGCATTTAGAAAATGAGAATTCAGTTTGGAGCCTCAGATTCAAAACAACAGAAATAAAAGTGCCTTCATGTAGCTGGTATGCAAACCTCCAGAAGAAAATGCAGGATATTCAGCAGAAACTTCTTCTGTGTGTAAGATAAGGAATTTCAGCAGCACTGGCTGATACATGCAATTAATGTTCTACATGCGGCTCTCTTTACACAAAGCCCCTCATGTTACTGTTGGTCATGTGCACAAATGCATGCACTCACACAGAACATGCCTGTCTGTCTGTCTGCCTGTCTGTCTTCTCCTATTGGTCTGTCTCCTTGCCATGCAACATGTCAAAAGGAAATGAAAAAAGGGGGGGGGAGCAAATCTGTCTTAAAATAGAATGGAATCATATTAGCCAGCCTAATAGTGAAGGTGCATTTTGGAAATGCGGCTCTGTATATCTAATGTTTACCACTTGACTACTCATGCCTCGGGCTCAAAATGCATAATAACGCAAATTAAAGCACGGCAAATGGAAGAGCCAGAATCTCAGAGATAACCACACCTAATGCAAAGTATGACAGAACATCTGCTCTTTAATTAATCTTACGTAAAGATTGAAGCTGTGCATTAAGATGCAGAGTGTTTATGACAACTGTTTTTATTGTAGTTAACATGCTCCTGGCCTCCCCCATGTAATTGTTTCTGCTTTTTAACACACATAAAGCTCTGATAAACAACAGCCACCTAGAAATAAAAACGTTGGGAGAGGGATGGTTCAGAAACACGAAGTCAGAATGTTTCCAGGGAAGCATAGGAGTAGCATTTAAGTAAGTGGAAGTGGATTTTGATGATGACGAGAAGAATCTAACATCTGGTTTTGAGAGTACACTGATGACAGCTGAAATCCTGTGATTAAGATTAAAAATAAAGAAAAGCAAGAAACCCACTGAGGTCCTCAGTTTTTAGGTGGTCAATTTGAGCTCTGCTTTAGGAGTCAGATTTTCAGAATGCATTCCGGCCTCTTTTTCTCTGCTTTTCAGAAAAGGAGGGTTATTTGTAGATATTTGGATCCAGCTACCCCTATGCACTACTGATTTCTGAAATTTTCTACCATTTATTTCATTTCCCCTTCATTATGAATGTGTGCAGGTGTTTTCATGGATACAGTTGCTACCAAGAGCAAAAAGTATACCTGGAACCTGCTCATTCCTCTTGTTAAAACAGTTTCCTCATTCCAGGATTATTTATTTAATGGAAAAAGTAATTTTCCATTTATCCACATGGACATGGCTGCACTGTGATGGACACACTGGGTGGAGATTAATTTGGAGACAACTGGACAAACTAACTTGCTTTAATCAAGATAACTCTAAAAACAGCTAAAATCCCTTTTTGGCTTCTGTCTGGGTGAAGGGGGTATGAGTCTGCTCTTGGCCTCAGTACAAAGGTGAGTGAGGACGTTGTCACAACAAAATATGAGAAGAGATATCAGTAGATAATCCTTCCCACTGGCTGCAGTGCAAAATGCCATCACTGTTGGGGCTTCATAAAGAACTCATGAAAGCTAACAGGTTGACTGTCAGTGTGGCTTAGACCTCTGGAGAGAAGAAAAACTTCCTTCATCTTTACTCCCCTTCACAGAATGGTGCAGGCTTGGACACAATCTGACACTCAAGAGGCAGATACTTCCTGTGCCTCCATCTGGAGGAAAGATGTTCTCATCTAGATTTGTGAATCCAAATCTCTTCCTATACAAATTCAGTCCAATTCTAAATGAGAACCTCAACTTTGTGTTATTAGGAGATGTTTAGTTGCAAGACATATACCAGTTGTATCATCTGTGAGCAAGAAGGAAAGGAGGTGAAAGAACTGTAAAAATATCTATTTTGTGACTTGGTTGTGTTTTCCTAAAATAGTGTTTGGGACTCCATGAGGCACCTGGAAACCTTTTCACTTGGTACAAATGGCTGGAGTCCTGAGTAAAAATTATAGTATGCACTTCAAGCTGAATGAAAATAGGTTACCTGCAGAAAATGTGAAGCTGGCATGTGGGCTACGTCTGTCAAGAATAATTTTTATTTGCCTAAATATGTATAAGGGAGGAAGACAGATAAATTGAAAGAAAAATGCCATCACAGTAGCGTTCACTCTGGCAAAAGGTTTGTAAACAACATAAAATAGCTGCCTCTCTGAAATGATAGCCTTACTCAAAGTATGTCCAATATATATGTGTGTATATACGCACATATGTATAATCCAAAGGTAGCCTTTTTGCCATGGGAATTGCCTGCAATTGTTTTCCCCTTCCATGCCGTATTATAATTAGCGATTTCTGTGTCATCATGGGATGATGCAATGTAAATGCAGGCTTTCTGCTCATCCACTTCTTCCCATGTGTAGTTTTATTCCTCCAGCTGAGCCTGTGCAGCAGATGCCAGCGTTCACTGTAATGAGGGACTGGAGAAGGACCTAAGCTTTACCAGCATTTGAATTGCTCTGGACTGCTCATCACCACTCCTTTAATTTATACCCTTAGAGAGATGGCAATAGGGTCTATGTCTCCTATGGAAGTGATTTGAAATCTTGCCAAGAAAGGGCCTCAGTCCCTTCCTCCTTATAGTCCTGGCACGTAAAACCACAGGAGAAAACAAAAAGCATTTGTGAGGAGTCATCCAGGAAGAAAGATTAACAATATAAACCAAAGGAGAAGAGAGAAAAGACCCTTTCCTCATTGAAAGTGGGTCTGTGCTTATTTTAATGGACCTTTTACAGTCCCTGAATGTCCTCTAATCTGAGCGTAATGCTCATTGCTGTTTCTGCTGCTTCTTTGTTCGACATCCTGCCTGTTCTGCTTGTGGTTGGGCGAGGGGAGGGGGAAGTGCAGTCACTGGCCAGCTTTATCTTTGTGTGAGGAACAAATGTTGTTGTCATCCTCAAGGTTATGGAGCATGTCTGCTCTGCAAAACAAAGGAGTAGCCAGGGCCTTGTTTGTCCACCTAGTTCTCAGCGCACCCTGGACCTCTCATGAAAAAACCAGGAAGGTTTCTAATTTTTTCTTTTCCTGAAACACATCAAAGACCGTGAGTAGAGGAGGGAGATGCTTCCCCCGCTTCCTATAACCCCCCCCCTTTCCTCCCTCCCCCGGCCATCTCTTTTGGTTCTGAAAATTGTGTGGCTTTAACCTTGCTTGTCTAATAATGTGTGACCTTGACTAAATGTGGGTTGGAAGGATTTCAGAGTTGGTTTTATCAGGATTAGCTTTTCATCTGCACAGAAGTATCCAAGGAAGTAAGTCATCTCATCTTCTTTCACCTTAGACTCTGAGCTTTCTCCTTTAGTTCTTAGAACAGTGAGGAGAAAATAGACTGAATTATTGTGATGGGTATGGTGATATCACATTCAGTGCAACACATGAAAGATGAAGCCACCGCTTGGTGCGGGGCTCGGGCTCAGTGAGGTAGGGAGCACGCAGCTGCCTCGTGCAGGAGTTCAGAGCTCTCCTCTTCCAGCACCATGTACTCCTTTTCATGTGCTCTCTGCACAGGCATCCCTGCAGCCTCTGCTAGGGGAAGAGCAGAGCAGGAGGGTTGTGGAAACCAAGTATAGAGGATTTTATACCTCTTCATGTCTTCTCTGCTTCTTGGGAACACAAACTGACTTTGAAAGATTGGCTCAGAAAATGAATACCCAGGACATTGCTCTCTGTTACTTTGCTGTGAAATTACTTTGCTGAATGGAAATATTTAATTCCTTTGAAAGCAAGTGCATAACATCTCTGGAAGTGAAAATCCTGTGGAAATCACAAAGGAAAGAAGACCGAGGGATATAAAAGCTTTATATCTCTAGGTGTTAGTGAGGCTGAGCTTCCTTTACTTTCTTTTTGTGTGTTTGTGTGACAACAATCATAAATTCACTTTTAATGTTGAATATGGTCAGTGCTGGCATCTTCTTATTACTTACATTGGATTTATGTTTTATCTACAATAAACAGCTAATAATGTGATCTTTAATGCATTGGCGAGCTTATGAACACCCCGAGTTAACAGATTCCAGGTTTTTAGCAACCCCAATCTGCTGTCACCATACCCTGTGGAAATTACTGCCTTCCATGGGGAACTGCCTCATCCAAGATGGAATAATATAAAATTCCCTTGCAGTGAGCCAGCTCCTCAATCCCTTAGCCTTGATCAGTAACACCAGATTCTTCACGTGTTCTCCATGCAGCTTCCATCAGAGCAAGGTGCTATTCCATATGGGAGAGCTGGCAGGCTGCATAAACCTCAGTGAAGACTGATGAAATGCATCGGACAGATTTTTGGATGTAGCTGGCACCTTTCTCCTTTATATGCTCCTACTGCATCCATCCCAGGCATTAAGGGATGAAGTTGCTCCCCGTAAATAAAATTAAATAGGCAGCTCTCAAAGCCAACAGCCAGTCTGAGCATCTAAGAAGACACAGGACTGTGCACCTTGGTGGCTTGTGGCCACCAGTTTTCTCTTGTTCAACCCACCAGACTGAAACAGAAAAGTCTCTTGATGGAGGCAGCCACAGCCCTTTGTGGTTCACTGCAGCTCCCAGCCTAAAGTCCAGTATGTGTAATATACAGAGAGCTCTAATGTGCTCTAAATCAAAACATCCAAACAGCTCCTGGGTATTCCTTTAATGGAGTCACAGAGATTTTGTTGTGTGGGAAAGAGAAGTGAAGGGATGCTGGAAGAGGGGCGAGGGGTCATGCAAATTTTGATCTAATTTTCTTCAATAAAATACCTTAGGCCACATTTAAGTAACAGAAATCTCTGTAGGAAAAGGGGGTTTAATTGTGGCTCCAAAACAGCCTCTTCATAAGTTTTCATAGGAAGGTAAGCAGGATCCACAGTGCAGGGTATGGATTGATTAATTCTGTATGTCATTCTTCTCTTACTTATTCATATAATCTTCTTGCCTTGCTCATGATTTATATCAGTGAACCCAAACAAGCCACTGAGATGTCTTGATACCATTTTGTATCCCCACAATTCTCTTTCACATTGAATAAGGTTCTTAAAACGTAGAATCCGCTGCAACTCTTGCTGAAATCAAAGGAAGATGAGTGTGTAGAATTAAATCAACATCAAGTACCTCGGAAGTTCTCCCTTTTGGACTTGTGATTCAATATTATTTTTAACTCTAGAACTGGAACATATTTTAGGTCCAATTATGTCTGCTTCTGGCCATTGTCAGAAACAGGATACTAATGATCTGGCTCGTGTGGGTGTATAATGATCTTTATGTGCACATATACAAAGCTACATATGAAATAAGGAGCCGGTGCTTTCATTTTCCAAACTTCATTATGGTTATATGCTACTGATGAAGAGATCCACACTGCTACCCAGACCGGTCTTCTTCACTCTGATCTAGAATCCAAGCCTGTTTGTGAAATCCACCTGGGGGTCTAGTCCTTGGACAAAGGTATACCTGTCTAAACCAGAGTTTTTAGGTGTGCCATTTGCTGAGCTTCTTCATCAACCTGTTCCGATGATCACGATGGAAGATCACCTGTCACACTGGGCAGTGTCTTCAGCTTTCCTTACAAACTCAGATCCATGCTATAACTTAATCTTCACATTGTTTTCACACCATGTGTTATATGACTGTGTCTCCACTACCTACATCATCTACGACTGTGAGGTCAGGGTCCTCACACCTTGTGCCTTAGCACAAATATTCTGGTCTTTGGCAGAGACTTTGACCACCTTATCTTATCCTTATCAATCTCTCCAACCTGTCATTTTGACTGAAACTCCATTCAGATAACATCTGTCCACTTATTTTTCCTTCTTTAGCATTTGGGATGTGGCCTGCTTGCCTTCATTTATGAGATCCTTCAGACCTTTTCTACCTATTACCTCTCATCCACTGAAAGATGCTTCATTAAGATAACACCTCCCATCTCTGGTCTCCACCTTTGGTGTTTAATATCTCCAAAAGGGAATCTTTGTGCTTTTCCTGTGCTGCTGCATTAATTTGAAATGAGGTCTCCATCAATATCTGTCTCATCTCCACCAAAAATCCTTGCTCAAAACCCTTCTTTAAGACAGTTTGTATGGTCCCTGCTGTGAGGATCGACTGGTGGGTATGTGGAGATGGCTTCTCATGTGCCTAACATGGCTCCACTGTTTCTTTCCATCCTTTCTTTCTCCTTCTCCACTGTGGCTGTTTTTATCTGCTGGCTTTCTCAGGCTTTCATATTTTTTTATGCTGACTTTCGACAGAACCTACAATAGTGAATTCTTAGCCAAGACTCTGAGAACTCATGACCTCCTGGAATACAAATCAAGAATATGCATAGAGAAAAAACCTGTGTTACTTTTGGGTCTTGCAATTAGAAAAGATAATACTGGCATAAATTCTTTGAGCAGGAACTGAAGCTCTGTACACGGTTTTAGCTGCCACAGTCCTCTTGTATGGCCATTAGAGAGCCACTTAATCTCACTGTTTTTCAACACTCCCCTCAAGACTGATAAACATTCATTAATATTTTGTTGTGGTTTGAAGTTATAAAGTAGTGCACTGTCAAGTCATAGCAATATTTAGATAAAATGCAGGGAAAATTCTTGATTATCTGGATATGCAGTGGAGAAAACAAGTTTATTCAAGTAACAGTATCTACGATAGTTAATGTCTGTGTAGAAGGATGATGATGGTAAGAAATATCTTGCCAGTGTCTCAGCAATATTTCCTTAGCAATCAAGAAATTAAAGTTGAGCTACAAACATTTTTCTTGCTTTGTGAATGATTATTTCCTCTAAGGATCTCCTGAAATCTGAGATGTGCAATAGCTCTAACATTTCTTTTCCCATACAGACTGAGTTTCGTAAGCAAGAAATAAAATTAAACCCTGGCATAGCAGTATTTTAAAAGGGAAAGGCAGTAGCCTTGAATTATCTGTGTTGATTTGACAAAGCCAGTGATGCTGCAGATATAATACACGGCACTGCTGTCACATCACCAAGTGACATCTTTTTATCCAAAGTGAAAATGAAATGTCAAAGTGAAGGAGCTCTGCAAGTCTTCTTGTGCTGTTTGCAAAACATGTAAAGCTCACTTTTGTGCTGTAAGGTGGGCGTTTGCCAGAACTTTGCTTTAAATTAGAGGTTGCTAAGGTGGTGAGGTCTAGCTGAGGTTCCCTAACATTCTCCTTGCTTAGGACCCTGTTGTAAGTTACTTTTAACCTTGCCAGACATGAGTTTTTTTGGCTTGAGATTATAAATCCTTCATATATTTGCATCTTGGGTTTGTTTTGGAGATGCTTTCACCATTTAAACATTTTTTGAGAATGTTAGCAGAAGGAATGTATCCATAATAAATGTTTTACAATTGCTTTCATGGTAGTCCTGTTCCTCTTCATTTCGGAGATTCTCCTCTGATTTGCCAGGAATGCTTTCCTGTTGTAGGGTCCTGTTAATACCCATATGGAAACTTCCTCCAGAGGCCCTTTTCAGTTTCTTTGTGCTCTACAGAAACTTCCAGACTTATGACCAACCCTCTGTGGAGATTTTGTCTGCACTGAGAGATGGCTGCCATTGACAGAAGTGTGTGCAAACCATTGCCAAGGAGAGGATGACAAGGTACAAAGAGTATTGCTGAGCTTTCTTGTCAATCACTACCACTGCCTGCTGAAACAGGAATTAAAAAAACCCCCCAAAATTGCAAATAAAACCCCAAAACCACAACAACAACCAGCCAAACAGAAAACAAACGTACAAAGTGCCCACAAAAAAACCCAACCAAACAAAAAAACTAAAAATGCAAAATAAAACCCCACAAAAAAAAAAAAAAAAAAAAATGCAGCTTTTAACTGAGCAAACTTGAGCTGGTGGCTGCCTGGTCAAGATACACAAAGATGGGACACGTGAAAGAAAACAGAGTTTGATCTTTAAGCTAAAGTAGGCATTATAATAGGTACTCAGTGGCTTCTAAGCTGAGATATTGTTTGCAAGAGCTATTCTTAGATTGTCTTCACCACTGTGGGTTTGACCTTGCAATCTTAAATATTTTACTTAACACAGTTCTTGAAATGGGTGCAGAAATCAAGCAATGCAATATGCAAGTAAATTCAGACCAGTGTTTGCCTTCTGGACCTTCTATATGCTTGTCATCTAGATGCAGACAAAAAGGGAAGATTGGAAAATTTCCCCAGCCCATATAACTTCATCAGCGTGAGAGGAAAGCGAATATGAATATAAAAAGGAATATATTGGAATGAATTTAGTTTGCCCATCTACTTCTAACAAATTTTTCAAAAGCTAAATGATGCCAAATCATAGTCAGAACACAGTGAGAAGGAAAGACCAGTTATAAGCAGTACTTGGGTTTATGAAATTGACAGTGCTTGGTTGATACCACCGAATAATTCCTTTTCCTCGCTTGCTCTCTTGCAATCCTGAACCTGTTAATTTGTCAATTTGTCACCTGTTAACTCTTACATGAGGAGAGCAGAAGCTGTAAGAGATTTTAGCTGGCACTCTTCAGCTTGTATCAGCCAGTTCTTGCAGGTAGGACATGATCCTTCTGTTTGTGTTGCTCTTGGGGTCTGTCCTGGGATTTCATTTTCTTTTATTATAGGACAGCCTGAGGTCCAAATGTGTTGCAGGTCTTATATGAAGAAAATAATTTGAAATGCGATTTACAGGTAAGGAACTGAGACACAGGGAGGTAAAAGTGGCTTAGCTTAGTCACGAATCCTTTGGAAAAGCCATGGGATGGAACAAGTCCCAGTCCAGTGCCCATGTCATACAGCCAGCCTTCTACTTCAGCTGATGTTCAGCTGAAGTCGTTGGAAGAGTCTTGAGGGCATGAATACAAGAAAGACTCAGGTATGGTGTGTGTGAGACAACACAGCAGGCCATAAGTGAACCAGGAGGTTCCTGGAATGTGCTGATGGCAATTTCCTTCTCCAAGTGGCAGAGGAAATGATGAGGAGAGATTCTGTCGTGGACATTTTCCTCACCAACAGGGTGAGGCCAGTGGGGAATATGAAGCTCAAGAGAAGCACTGGCTGAAGTGATCATGAACTCCCATGATTTTATGAAAGGCTAGAGTTCAAGTTTTTAGGGTAGTGCAGAGGGTCTGCAGCAAACTCACTGCCCTGGACTTCAGGAGAGCAGATTTTGGCCTCTTCAGGGATCTGCTTGGTAGAATCCCATGGGATAAAGCCCTGCAGGGAAGAGCAGCCCAAGAAAACTGATTGATATTCAAGGACATACTCTGATCTCAGGAGCAATGTATCCCAACAAGGACGAAGGCAGGCAAAAATCCCAGGAGACCAGATGAACAAGGAGCTCCTGGACAAACTCAAACACAAAAATGAAGTCTGCAGAGGGTGGAAACAAGGACAGGTAGCCTTGGGGGAGAAATAAAGTTTCCTGAGCTGTCAGGAATCAGGTTAGGAAAGCTAAAGCCTGGGTAGAATTAAACCTGGCCAGAGACATCAAGGGCAAGAAGAAAAGCTTCTATAGGTACAGCAGGGATAAAAGGAAGCCTGGGGAAAATGTGGGCCCTCTCCAGAAGCAAATGGGAGACCTGGTTACCTAGGACATGGAGAAGGTTGAGGTAATAAATGACTTTTGTTCTTGGTCTCCACCCACGGGTTCTCCAGCCACACTGCCCAAGGCACAGAAGGCAAAGGCAGAAGGGACTGGCAGAATGAGGAACCATCTTCTGGAGGATAAGATCAGGTTTGAGAACATTCAAGAAACCTGAAGGTGCCAAATCCATGGAATGTGAGAAGATCTTGAAGGAACTGGCAGATGAAGGGTTTAAACCACCACTATCCACCATATTTGAAAAGTCATGGCAGACTAGTGAAACTCTCACTGAGTGGAAAAGGGGAAACCCCCAATCTTTAAAAAGGGTAAAAAGAAAGGCTGAGAGACCCACAGGCCATTTAATTGCACTGTGGTACCTGAAAACATTATGGAATAGATCCTCCTGGAAGATATGTTAAGAGACATGGAATATAAAACATAATTGGTGACAGACAACATAGCTTCACTAAGGGCAAATCACACCTGACAGATTTGGTGGCTTTCTATGGAGCGGTGACATTGTTGGTGGGTGAGGGAAAAGCAGCTGACATCATCTACCTGGGCTTGTGTAAAGCATTTGGCATTGTCTCTCACATTATCCTTGTCCCCGAACTGGATCTAATGGACGGAATACTGGGTGGATAAGGAATTGGCTGGACAGTCATGCTCAGAGTTGCTGCCAGTGCCTCAACGCCTGGGTGCAGAGCAAGCGGCTCCTCAGGTGGGACATCTCTGTTAGTGACATGGACACTTTCATCAACAATTTAGCAAATTTTCTTAACTATGTGCTGTGGTGGACATGCTGGAGGGAAAGGATGGATCCAGGGGGACCTTGATAGGCTTCAGAAGTGGGTCTGTGTAAACCTCATGAAGTTCAACAAGGCCAAGTGCCTGGTCCTGCACATGGGTCAGGACAATCCAAAGCACAAATGCAGGCTGGGCAGAGAACAGATGGAGAGCAGCCCTGAGGAGAAGGACTTGGGGCTGTTGGTCGGTGAGAAGCCCAACATGACCCAGCAGTGAGAGCTCACAGCACAGAAACCAACAGTGTCCTGGGCTGCATCACAAGCAGCAGGTCAGGAGAGAGGATTGTGCACCTCTACTCTGCTCTTGGGAGACCCCACCAGCAATGCTGGTGTCCCCGGCATAAGAAAGACATGGAACTGTTGGAACAGGCTGGAACAACAATTATTATATTATTTCTACTGGCACAAAAGTCATTAGAGGGATGGAACTCCTCTCCTATAAAGACAGACCGGGAGAGTTGATAAGGGTTGTTCAGCTTGGAGAAAAGAAGGTTCTGGGGAGACCTTACAGACCCTCCCAGTATCTAAAGGAGCTAAAAGAAAGCCAGAGGGAGCCTTTTTATACGGGCATGTAGGCACAGGACAAGGGGTAATGGCTTTAAACCGAAAGAGGACAAATTTAGATCAAACACTAGGAAGAAATTCTTCACTGTGAGGGCAGTGAGAGAATGGCACAGGATGCCCAGAGAAGCTGTGGCTGCCCCATCCATGGAAGTGTCCAAGGCCAGGCTGGATGGAGCTCTGAGCAACCTGGTCTAGTGGAAGGTGTCCCTGCCCATGGAACACGGGTTGGAACGAGATGATCTCCGAGGTCCCTTCCAACCCACACCTTTCCACGGCTGTATAATTCCGCGAATCATTTGTTTTGCGCAGCTTGGAAGTCAGCACGGCCAGGTCATTCTGCTGCCAAAGGGAGGCCAGGAAGCGATCAGGCATCAGGCAATTTCCAGGCGAGGCACTTCATTAGGTCACCCTTGCCCAACATCTTCACTGTTGGCCCCACAACTGTAAACTGCAGTTTATTTCTGAATGCTGCTCCCAAGAGAGTTGATCTTCTGTAAGGACAGAATGTTGAGTACTCAGTCCGAGATCCCAGACTCATACTTACTATTTACGTGTTCTCAGAGTATGGTGGTCCAATCATACTTCATGCAAAAGTAAATCTTCGCCTAACTAAGCTCATTTTCCTCTTTGTGAAGTCCAATTTGCTGTAGCTCTGTTTATGCAAGATACAGATGAATCTTATTAGAAATATTGGATTACAGTAGTCTTGACAGATTAAAACAATTGCAGGAAAACGTGGACCTATTTACACATTGGAATGTACAAGACTATATCGTGACCATACCAACATTGCTCCTGATCAGTAACAGTGATTTCTGTTAGGAAAAAATGTTGACTTTTAACACATGGTAATACTTGAAACTTCGGGTTTTTTGGAAATTTTAGAGAACTGTGGAGTACTAAACTAAAAATGGTTGTAGTGACCAACACGATTTACTGAAATGCAAAGCCTTCAATAGCACAGTATAATGCAGATTTAGAAATTAATTTCTTTAACTCTTCAGAGATGCAAGAAAGGGCTGCTTATAACATATACACAGTACAGCTGTGTTAAATTATTTCATCATCAGAGAGTCTCATTCCACATTTGACCGAAGATGGTGAAATCTGTGTCTATCCCACTGGGTAGTAATTCTTATTATGTTAAAATCTTCCTGATGGCCTATGGAGGTTAAGACAAGACCAATAATTTGCATTTGGCCTTTTTTTTTTTTTTTAATGAACCTGTAATGGATACTAATTAACCTGTCATTTCACTTATCTTCTCATGACACGTCTTAACATATACAACACAATGTCACACATGCTTTAGTTAATTTTTATGGATGCCTCTGTCAAGGAGGTTTTGGACCCAAACCCTTTATCTGTTTTGAGAAATCCCTCCTGCTCCTGCATGAACAAAAGCATAGAAACATACTCCACTTTTACCAATTCAAAGATTCTTTAAGCCACTTTACTGAGCATTTTTAATATTCTTTTTTAAAGGACCTCTTTCTAAGTTGCTGTTTTAGTCAGTAATTTGTGAAACATTGTTTTAGGTAATGTTCAATAATTACTCAAAAGACAGGAAGTGATTACTCATGTTCTTCCTTTAAACTTGCTTTCAACCCGTATCACCTCATATAGACTTGGTTTAGGATGATGAAATAAACAAAATTAAGCAGTGGCACTCAAAATCTAAAAAACTCCTTTGAGTCTGAATGGGCATAGTTACAAGAATCTCATATGTCTAAGAGAGGAGAATTGTAATTAAGAGTCCTGTTAAAAAAAATATATCTGTAGTGATCAAGAGATACTCAATAAGGTCTTATGGGGTTTGTGCACAGTTTCTCACTCTCGAGTGTCTTTTTCCAGAAATCTGGCATCAGAGATAAATATTGTGCTGATGTAAGCATGCCTGTGTTATGCATATGCAGAGCCTTATTCCACCTTGATGATCTCTGCTGAATACTCCATTTATGTCTGGTCTGAACTTGTGAAATGAGTTGCTGGCAGGAGTGCCAAGGATGTCAGAATCTTGTCCACAGAGAGTGTGCGACAGAGGAATCTCAACAGTGGTGATCAAGCTGATCCAAGCATTCCCTGTGGATGGAGAGCTCTGTGAACACACCTCTAGCAGAAGGCCAGGTGAGATGCCATGTGCCTGGTCACGGAAATGTGATTTCACCCACCCCCTTGGTCAGCATCCAGAGAAGAACTCATGCAACAGCAGTGATTAAAAGCCTGGATCTGGGTCTGAGTGTGAACCTCCATACCTCCATGCCTTGGTGAGCATGGGTGTCCACCTGCCAGTCAAATTCCATCTTCACCTTTGGCTGCTCTGTGACTGTGGTTTCAAAATATGACTGTCAACCTGTCCTTGGAAATTTTGGGGACAGGCATAGTTGCAAAAAACCAACCCTGCCCAAGGCATTCAGGTTGCATGCTACGGCAACTGCAGTCCTTGCAGTTCACCCAGCTCAGCATCCTCAGAGGAAAGCCTGTGTTCTGTCCCTCCTCTCAGTTATCTAAGAGATATCTGAGTTTAGAGAGAGCTTCCAAATCCTGACCAGCTTGTAAAGTTGTTTTCTCCTGGTGGAGGTGGATGGGGAAAAAAACTCACTAGACTAACTACAGTCAGTGAAAACATCACTGAACATCTGGGACTAAGGAAGTGTTGTCACTAAAAACAGCCACCACTTAAAATGCCAGCACTTACAGAAGTTGATGTGTTATGGCATCAGTATTAGGCTCCCATACTCAGCAAGAGAGAAACTTTGGGGTATCTCATTTAGTCCCAGTAAGTGCTGGGCACCAGGAGGTCTCTCATGTTGCGTGTGCTGTGTACAGGGCTGTAGCTTTCAATGGATTCCCTTCCCAAAGCTCTATTAGGAAGGAGAACTCATCTTCATTGTTCACTGTCTGAGACGAGATAATGGGGGAAGGCAATGCTCCTCCCCTGCTATCTCCCCACAGACTTTGAACAGGTAACTACCTGGAAAAGTCTTTGAATCTCTTAGAGGGAATTCATGGGTCTCCTTTGTCAAGCTGAAAGAAGTGTGCCTGCTCTTGCCAATGCTGAGCTGTGTGACAGCATGCTACTAAATCTGCTTTTAGCTGCTTCAGAGGTATGTGAAGCAAGGAAGAAAGCAGAGTATCAGTGGGTGAGCTTTTAATGGGGTGGGAGACAGACTGCTGCTCTTTTCTCCATCATTCTGGAGACCATCACGAAAAATGTTGCTATTTCCTTCTCTCTCCTGAGGTTTCGTACTGTTACTGTACCTTCACTCAAAACAGTCGTTCTCCAGGTGTGCCACCCTGAGTGATCCCTCAGATTTGTGTACGTCTTTGCAAGAAGGTGTGATACACAACTTTCATCTCCAGCTTGGTGAGAAAAGAACAAATGCAGCTCTCCAGCAGCCTAAAGCATGTCCTGCTGTGTTTTTCCACCCTTAATAGTATTAGACCAGAGCTAGAAACAAAGGGAGATAGTAAGAGTCTCTAGGCATAAATTTGTTGGTTACAGCTTGGAACCCCTTCAGATAAATAAAACCATAATCCAGCCCCATGTTACCATTCAATGCCCCATCACTCCTCTTACATACAATATCTGAACATGTTTGTCTGGGGCATCTAAAGTTGTCTTTTTTTTTTTTTTTTAGGGAGACTAGTTTAATGTTTACCTGTCTTCTGTGCCCAAGTGAGTATTTAGAAGAAATATATTCAAAATCTTTCTTGGCTACAGGTGTCATACTGATCATACCTGGTTTGGTTCTTCCTTGGACAGTTAAATTGAAGTAGTTCTTGCTTCCCACTAATCTTTACCTCATTGCTTTGTACAGACAGTGCTAGGCCAGATATGCATTAACTGGGAGTTGAAAACCATTCTCCCGCTCTGACACATTTAACCTGATTTATTTTTTTCAATGACATCTCTTCTTTCCATCAGAACTGCTAATGACAGTGAGTCTGTAACATGCTATTTCTGCTTGAGGTGAGATTTTTGACTCATTGTGCAGCTCCTAGAAGGCGTGGAGTCTATTTAGAAAAGCTGGTTTTCTCCCCTCTCTAGGTCTTTTACATTCATTGAGCATTTAGTGAGCAATGCTCTGTGGAGTGGGGTATCCATGGAGACTCCTGGTTTTCCAAGTTTTTGTTGGTTGTGGCTACCACCTAAACAACACACGTGTCTGCTTTCTGGTAGCCTCAAAATATGAAAGGTAGCTTACACTGAAGGTAATCCCTTTGATTTCAGGGAGAATTCTGTCACAGTCAAGGGCTGCTGAGCATGGTTGTATCTCCTCTCCTGCTTTTTAAGCTTCCATTCCCACTTTGGGACACTAATCCTTGACAGCCTGGGGATGAGGAAACACATGTCTCAACAGAATCACTGAATTCATGGTGACAGAGAGTAACTAGTAACAGATCTCTGACCAGACATTTCAACCCCAAGAACAAACCCAGAGCCTTTTAGAGTTCTCAAGTAAACTTTAATCAAGCCTTTTGTACAATTACTCTTTCTTTTCCATGACATCATCTGGAAGCAGAATCGCAGTGCGTGTATGTGAATGCAGAATGTGACCTATGCTTAATAATCTCTTAAAGATTTGTTGTTACAGACAGTCAGGTGGGAGTGCAGCATCACTTCCCCAGCAGTATATTTTAAAGAACACGCTCTGATTTTTAGCCTATTTTTCACATTAGGAAAAGCAGGCCTCAAATACTTGTGAAAATGTGGATACCAACAAGAATTTCGGCTGCTCTCTTTCATGAGATGAAGAGATGCTTAAGTCTAATAATCACAGTAATGTTTTGGGTTTTTTTTAAATAAGAAAAGAGAAAATCAGTGAATACAAACATCCATACCCTGTTACTAATCCTACACTTAATCTGACTAAGTGCTGCTGATGATTTTGCATGTGAGAGAAGATGTGTCTTTGACAGGGAGTTTGAGAAAGTGACAATTTAACTGGCAATTCCCCTGTTGCTACTGAGATCAAAGGCACACCAAAGCTGCTAACCTGGAATATAAAGTGTGCTAAGAAAGTGTGAAAAGAAGCAACAGATACCTCAGGAAAACAGCTACTTTACAGTATTGCTGCAAGAACTAAATTTGTTCACTTGTTTTTGGCATTGCTCCTTGTATATGACTCAGTGATATTTTCCTAGCTGCCCTTATGGTATTTTTTTTTTGCTCCTAAGAACCAATTTGGATAATAATGTGTCTGTAAAGTGTGTCTTGCCTGCCTGGTATTTGTCACAGAATCTCTAGTTCTCCTGTGCAGGATGGCTCAGTCATTCTGCTTTGACAGTGTAGACGGGCCTTAAAAGAGAGTGCAGGTGCAATGTCCTTCCTCCCTCCACCTGCTGATGAAAAGCTGGACCAGATCCCTGGAAATGTACCCCTAGTGGGCTGCATGTCCCAGTGCTGTGAATGGTACAGTGTTCTGGACTTGCCTGGAACTGATGATTTCGCCTTTAACTGAGCACTCTGAATGTGCCTCTCTGTCGTAGAAGAAATATTTGCTCTCGGCTGTAGAAAGAGGAAGTGAGTCTGTTCTCCTTTTTTAAATGTTTCTCCTTTCTTCAAGCTGTTAGCTGGTTAGATTTTTCACTTGATTATTCATCAAGGCTTGGTGAGCTGCCTACATGCAGAGGCAGACGGGGGTTTCCAGAACTGTGGCTTTACCTTGGTAATTAATGGAATTACCCATTCCATTAATGTTTTCGCTGACCTCTGACTAGGGGCAGGCTTGGACCTCTTTAGCGTTTTGTTCCAGCCATCAAAATCAGGGCAGCCTTTTCTGCAGAGGAACTGGGCACCATGTAGCCATCACTCTGCCCAGGACTTCCTCTGCCAGCACTGAGATTGGAGTGACCTGTGGAGAGAATTCAGGCCTCCCTGACAAACAAATGGTACAGGAGAAAACAAACATGATGGGAAGTGCAGAATGTTCTTTCTTGTGCGGATGACTTAAAAATTTTACTGTGTTTTTTCCAAAGAGAAACCAGCCCTACTTTGCAATGAATCAATGAAGGTTTAGTAATATGAACAAATGAACTTTGAATTGTGCAATTGAGTCTTTCAAACTGCACTATCAGGAATGATATTGTCTGCATCTCTTTAAAAGTCCAATTTGTTCCTAAGCCACAAATACTTTAAATTGTCAACGATTTTGTGAAAATCAATGAGAATCATGTAGACAGAACTCAGAATATCATTTTAACCATAAATTATGCACCTGATGAATCCCATCCCATGGTCACAGTAGACAACAGAGGACCACAGAAGCACAGTGCCCTTGTTGCCTTTGTTTTCAGTCCATGCGCTACCTCCAGTTACAAACCTCATGGGTCTGGAAATTAGGCAACATTCTTAGTGATGCAGTTGAAAAAGTGCTTTTAGATAAATAGTACACATCATATAATTCAGCATATAATTTATCTTTCAAGTGTTCTGTCAATTTTCCCATTGAGAAAACTCCTCAGCTTTTTCCAAAGCTGGTGTTCTCTCTGGTGAGCTCTGTTCTTTTCCCAACAGCGGCTCATGATTCTTGCAGCTACAAGAAGGTGATTAATCAGTTTAACCTGACAGATCTTGTCTTCCAACTGCCAACCTCACAAAAATTCCAGCAGACTCCCAAAAATATCTTGATATAATCTTAGTAATATGGAGTCTGATCCTCCAGTTCTTGGAGGTCGTTGGCAGTTCTGCTGGAGCTGTTGGTATGCACGATATGTCCCCGTGGAAGGTTATTAAAACCAAAACGGATTCCCAATCTTGCACAGGAATTCATTTTCAGATGAAGAAAGGTGGGAGGGGGAATTCCTTATTATTTTAGTGTTGAAGATTAAATCTCATGGTTTTTTTCTTGCTGAACTCCTTCATAAAAATTATTTTATCAGCGTTTTCCTTCCTCATTGCTCTGGTTTTGGTGGAAAGGTGGTAACTCCCAGCTGAATTTACATGAGGGATGTCCTCTTGGATCAAATGGGAAGAGTTTTACCTGAAGCACAGTGTGTGTCTATGATTACTGCTTGGAGCAGAAAATTCTTGATGGATTCCTCCCAGAGCAGGAGGCATGGGCAGGGATGGAGAGACAGTGACGGGCTTGGTTCAGGAACACACACTGGGTCTGCTGTGCTCATTCCCAGCCAGCAAGAAAATCCGCAAGAGGTGCAAAAAACCTCACAGAGATGTAGATGAAAGTATATAACATTTAAAAAAAAAAAAAAAAAAAAGGAAGAAATTTAAACAAAACCTTACAGCAGAAATTTTCTTCAAAATCTGCCACTGCTTTTCATGCTGGAGCAAAAAAAAAAGGAATGGAGCCTTTCAAGCTCCATCTTCTTGGCAAGTCCTGTTGATAGTGTGAACAGTTTTTGTCTCCAAGGAGGTCAGGAAGGATGGGAAAATACAGAGGGAGACATTTCCATAAATGAAGTTTCACAGTAGGCCACTGATAGAGGAAACAGCACTGGCAAAAGTGCGTCTTGCACATGTCTAGATGAGGTAGAAACCAGGGCCAGTTTCTTCCTTAAAGTTTTTTGGATCCTACTCACATATTTCTCATTTTTACATAAAACCTGCTGAACTGTTGCTGTGACCAGTTGCTTCTTCATTTGAGTCATCCCCTTTCAGTACACAATCCAGATGGTGGCTGTTCTTCATGAAAAGAGCTATTGTTGCATCCTTTTTTTTTGGTTAGTAAATGTGATTTAAATGACTCGGAAAAAAATATTGACAATTTTTTATTGAAAAAGTTTGCATCTCTCAATTTTCTGCTTTCCTCAAAATTGAGAAATTACTTACAATTTTAATTTGCCAAAACCTTGGGATTTTCCTGCATAATATAACTATTGTGTAAGTTTTAAAAGCCTATTTTGAAGTTTCCTGGTGGTTTTCAATGATGAAATGCAGAGAGAAATAAAATAAATTCTTTGCTTGTTTGTTTTAAGGTCATCATTTTAGAGCTGTTTGAAGTGAAAGCAGCTTTAAACCCTTCTGTAGAAAACCCTTTTCATTTTCAATCAGCCCCAGCGTACTTTAATGCCTGGAAGAGCAGATGCAGGTTCCCAAGTTATGAAGTTAGGGTGGGTTAAACTCACACGGTGTGGTTGCAACTCTGACACACTAATTTTAATTTTCTTTTGGTATTTTACTTGGATGCCTGCAGAGTCTAATAAAACATCCCCTTAGTGCTGCTGAAGAGAGAGGAATGGATCATAACTGTTGGAGGGTCTCCACCACTGCAAGGTCTTATAAAAAGGATTTAATGAACCTTTGACAGGAGTAGTTTTTGTTTTCCTGACCCAGTTTTAGTGTAGTGGGGTAAGATAGATAATGGCTTTGTATCCCTGTTTCCAAAAAGGATGGTCTTACTGAACATTTCTAAAAGTCAGTAGGCTCCAACAATATTCAGGAGTTGCAGAACTAATGCTCAGAGGAGACTGCAAAACACACACTGGAAAACCAACCCCCCCTGATATCAGGGCTGCTCTGGTGGGCACAGCCATCAGTATCCCAGCTTAAAGAGGTTATTTTTTCCTGGATTGCCTGAAGGGGTAAAGTCTCCTCTGCAGGAAGAAGTTATTCTGAGCGAAGGCGAGACATGAAGTCAAGCTGCTACAGCTTCATACAGAAGTAAGCCAGAAAAGTCTTCAACAAGGGCACATCTTTTGTCTTCTGTGCTGACAGAGCTGCAGAGCACACAGTGGTCCTGCCTGGCTTCTCTTTGTCCCCTCTACAAAACTTGGTGCCCTCAGTGTGCATAAACTTCCTGAACAGAAAAATGGAACATTGTCTTATCAGAATAGAGGCTTTGATGTTTTGATTTCTGTGGGCAGAAGCTCTGCTCTTTTGTGGACAATTCTGACCAAGAGAAGGTTTTGTCCTTGTGGTGGGGCAGAAGCACTTTGTCTTGTTTTCTTCACACCTTTGTGTTCAGGCTTGGTTTATATTTCAACTATACAGCAATTTACCGAACAGTAATTTTGGAGTTTTTTGAAATTACTGAGAAGTGACTTAGAAAAACCTTCTCTTTGGAAGGTACCCAATGCTTTGATGTAATCTTGAAATAATCCCTGAAATTCACTGCAATCAAACTTTAGTCAAAGACAGTCTGTATTGCATTCTCTGACTAACAAGCTGCTTTTTCTGAATTTAAATATCGGAGTGAAAACAATAGGTGAGATTTTCCATTACACAATGAAACCTGATGTTTTTCAAAACCTATCCTACTGAGTCCTTCTAACTCATCAAACAAAAACTGTTAGGTGTTTTTTTCATTATCTGTTGTTGATATGCTGACCTGTTCTTTTTTCAAACTTTGATTATTAAAACGTTATAGTAAAGCATTGCTGTTCTGGAAAGAATAAGTGCATGAGCAGAGATCTCTCAATTTCTACAGATTTCTACCCATGCTCCAACTTTGTGTGGAAACCGATTTACAGAACCAAGGAAAATAAGTTGACAAGTAAACACAAACTTCTTCCTTGGCTACAGGGAGAAAATAATTCTGAAGTCTGCTTACCCAGAGGAAGGCTACAGAAATCCATGTGTACATGTGTATGACAAAGCAATTTTGCATCGGAAACTTACCTTGAACAGCCATGTCCCCTGCAGACTGAAATATTTTGGTATGGTTTACAGGATTAAGCATTACGTGGGGGTTTCTTGGAGAAGTGTAATCACCATTTTCATGCAGAGGACCAGCATGCATGGCATTCAGCATGAACAGCAAGAACTTTCTGTGACTGGCTTTTTCAACTAGTGCAGAAAACGACTAGTTAGACTGGAAACCACTGAAAGTGTGTTTTGGTTTGAGAATGGTGGGGTTTAATGCTTTTAAAATGCACTTAAGTCAAATTCTAAGGCGGGCAGTTTGTTCCTATATGTGCATGCAGGGTATTTCTCAGCAGATCTTTTTGAAAGGCAGAAACACTTAACTAGGTACAGTTCACCATTTCCTTAATTACAGTAATTTTTGGTTATTCATGTTCAGATCTATAATTTGGAGGGATTCAAAGACCAGCCATGTTTAGTAGTCACCATGTCTAATGCGTTCAGCTCTGCAGTTCTCAGCCAAGAATGAGTGGTATGTGCATACCAGAGCAAATGGAAAAAAAGGATCTGTGAGTATTCATTGAAATTCAAAAGTCAGTTTTAATTCAGTGATGTCCACGGAATGTTCCCATTCACTTCCTACAATCAGATTTTGAGTGTTTGTGCAAGAAATCGACCAGGCCACAATTTTCCCCTGGGTTTTCATTGCAGGTTAATTTTAAATTGAATATGTAAGGCATGGATTTATGGGAAAAAACTGAAAGCATGAAACATTAATAATATTAATAATATTTTCAAGTTGGGTTTAGTTGGTTAGATGATGTCATCATGCTCTGCCAGTCCCCTCTTGGGTGCTTTTCATGCATGACCAAGTGTCTGAAGATCAAACCTTATAGACAAATCCAGCTACTACCTTTTCTTACTGATTTCATGCAAAAACCCAGTTTGGAGTGATGAAGTCTTGGGGCTGGTTCACCATAAATGTGATAAAGAAAATAGATAGCTCTAAATTTAAAGTAATCAGGAATCAAGAGAGTATATTTGATCCTATTGGATCCTAATTTTTTCCTCTCTCTGGTTTGGTTCAGGAATGATGGTCTCACCATCAGCTGAGATACATTGGACTGGATTTTTTTTTTTTTTAAATGTGGCCCCATCAGAGACAGGATTTTGCATTTACCATTAATAAACAGGTAAGTCAGGAGATGCTGAACCTCAGCTGTGGCTTCTACAATCCTTAAGTCATAGTATTTCCTGAGTTACAAATACCCATAGAGACCCTATGTCATAGAATCACAGGTTGATTTGAGTGGGAAGGGACCTTAAAGCTCATCCAGTCCCATCCCCTGCCATGGGGACACCTTCCACTATCCCAGGTTACTCCAAGCCCCATCCAACCTGGCCTTGGACACTTACAGGGATGGGGCAGCCACAGCTGCTCTCTTAAGCACAAAAAGGATGAAAGGATCTTGGTGGGTGTGATATACGTGATGAATGTTCTCTTTTGGAGGCAACAAAAATGCTCTGCTAAAGAAAAAAAGATATAATTTCATTAGGGACTGTGGAGAAATTAATTTTTCAAGGTGTTAGTTTAAAGTTTGAAAGTTTCTGACATGTAAAGGGCTTAGCAGCCCCATGAAATAGTGTAATCTTTTGGTTATGCTGTTGCTGTCCATGTCAGTCTATTTATATGTCTGCCTAGGGTTAAGATCAAGGACATTTTTCAAAAACTTTCTTTAATTCCTGGATTGCAATTCAAGTAAAAATCAAAGATACCTAAGGACATCTTGTGACTTGTAAAATTTTCTCTTCTTGATGTTAAAAATGCTGTTGAAGATCTCTCTTCCTTTAACTTATGATCAGTGCTACCCAGTGTGATCTGGGTTACTCAATTCTCACTAAAAATTCTTGGTAAAGACTACTTTTTATTTTATTTTTAAATTTTTTTTTTACAATTATATATGAAATTTCAGATGCCTTGTTTAATACATTTCTGCTAAGCTGCTAATGAAATATAGAGGACAGAGAAATACAAGCATTTTGCTTTGAAAAAACAGAAATGAGATTTAATTAATGAGACGGCAATCACTGCAAAGAAGAAAGCCAGTGAGAGCAAACTAAGGAGTCATGAACCACCACATGAGCATTTTATTTACTACAGTTTTCAGTGTGTTCCTCAAGCAATGATAATTTATACTCCTGAGAGTCCTAATAATATCTTGAGGGTGAGGTGTGAGGTTTCTGTGACTGTGTGGTTGTGGGGTCAGGATCTCTAACCCATGTGTAGGAAAAGCGAATGTGTGTGCACATTCCTCTTGTTCCCCCTGAAAAATGGTCAGCTTCTGCCTACTGGAATGGCACCAGCTGGCTGCTTTGATACTTTTTTTTTTTTTTAATAGTTTTTACAAGTAAATTAAAGGGAATTGTACAGTGCCTTCTCTGTTAGAGGAGTTATTTCCACATCTTCAGGTTAGATGTGAAACGAAACCTGGAGTCAGCGCACGCCAAAAAATTCCTTCCACTGGAAAAATCTGGGGGACATCCCTCATGAGGACTGCAAAAAGGTTTCACTGAAAACACTGGACACTTCTTCTCAGCTGTCATCTCAGTTTTCTTCTGAGTTAGAACAGTAACTTCGTTATGGTTCTCGTATGGCACACACATGGAAGACACTCCAGACCCTACAGAGGCTTTGTTGTAATGTGTAGAAACAGTGGCAAAAATACAACAGCAGCTTGAGTGGGGGATCCAAACCATGGGTTTATATTAATCCATGACAATTGACTAATGAAGTCATCCAGACTGGGCAAGGTTACAGGAGACTGGGCTGGAAAGCCAAGAGCTGTGCCGTGCTTTTAGGATGTGCAGATGTGCTTAAGGCAGTAGGCCTGCACTCAGGAGCATGTGGAAGCCAAATTGTGCCTCCAAGATTCCCCAGCCAGAGCCCCAGTGCATGTGCCTGCCTGTTCAAGGATAATTTGTCATTTGTATAACATGCAACAGTCAACCAGTTTATTTGGACAGCTTTTTGGCTGAATTCTGGGCTCAGTTGAGTTCCTGCAACCTGTGACCTTAGTGCTGCTGAATGGGTGTAAGAGAGCAGAGGATTTATTTTTGTGTGTTTCTTTTTAAACCATGGATGTGTTGAAATCGTAGGGAAAGCTGGAGCTATTTACCATGTTCCACAAAACACATCCCAAACAAGTTATAAAGTGATGGTTTTACTCTATCAGGCTTCCTGATGGAACAGTAAGAAATGCAGGTGAAGGAAGAATTCTAAGAAGCAGCATGCCTCTTCTCCTCTCTTTGTAGTTTGAGGTTTTTGTCCTTAATTAATGAGCAATGCAAAATTTAAAAAGTTCTGCTGTATTTTATGGAAATGCAGAATCTATACCATGTAAATGATACCTTAGGAGAGGTGGGCATCAAGCTGCTTCTGAATTTCTCCACACTCTTGTGTGCTATTCCAAAATATATTTCCATAGACCACTGAGTATGGCAACTTAAAATATGATAGTAAGTATACCCTTCTCATGCTCCAATAGGTTTTGGTGGCCTCTGTAGCAAGGGAAACTTCTACATCTGGAAAATATTGTTCAATATTTTTGGTTCTGTCAGGCAGAGGTGGACCTGCAGCTCCCCTGCAGGGTTATGCTGAAGGCCAGCACAACTCCTTTGTGCTTACTTAATCATGACAATTGTCACTACAGATCTTTAATTTTTTTTCCTAATTTTCAATAGCTTAAGTGTATATGCAACAGGGGGAATATGTTTTCAAAAACAATACAATCTTGGAAACTTGTAATGTTGACATAGGCATTTCTGACACACTTTTCCCTTGCCTCTGCTGCTTCTGATTTCCAGCAATGCCTTAGATCCCTGAGCCAGGAGAGTGGGAGCAGTTCCCCACTTCTCCCCACATCTCTACTATTTAACCTACAGTAGTTTTGGGGTAGGTAGTTGGAGTGGGCAGAGCAACACACAGGCACAAAAAATCCCCCCTAAATAGAAACCAAAGTATTCAAGAGCTTGGGTTTCGGTGGCTAGGAGAAGGCATTTCAAAACAGACCATGTTACACAGCTGACTTTTGGATGGAGAAGCTTCAGGGTAAAGAGGAACACAGAGGAGGGGTGGAGATTTGAGTTTCCTTCACAGAGGTTTGTTTGGAAGTTAAAAGCAGGAGCATTTCTTGAGTATCTCGTGCTGATGTCAGCGCAATCTCTGGGCAGGTTCTGTGCCAATGATTTGGAATTTCCTGGGGAAAAATTGTTGTGTCAAAAGAAAATGTCTGAGCAGCTCTAGAGCTTAGTCAGTATAACATCACCACACATGGGACCACTCACAACACACCATAGAGCCACACACCTCACCGTGCCATTTCACTGCCTGGAATTTAAGATCTCTTAGCAACCAAAGGAAGATGGTTGGTGTGTTTGCCCACATTATTTCAAGTCATAAAGCTGACAGGAAAAGAATTCCTCTTTTGCAATTAGTTGTTCCCTTGGGAGGGACCATCTGCAGCGTTCCCATGAACCGATCTGAATCCTGTGCAAAGAAAAGGGTTAGAAAGCTGATAAGCAGAGCATTTTAGGCTGAGGGACCTTGCACACAGGGTTTTCTGGGAAGCTTCAAGGACTTACCGTGCTTCTCCTTCACACAGGTGTTATCTACCAAGCCTGTTCTAAGGCTTGAACTGAGGCTGAGAGTAAAAATCTGATAAAAAAACAATGGTTCCCTTAATGTGGTAAGGATGTTTGTAACTCTGCATAATTAGGTGAGAAGCACAGGACAGCTATTTTCTACCCACAAAACACCTCCCCTAAGGCATTTTACTGATATGGCCATGCCGATGTTCTTTCGAACAGAATAAGAATTCTGCTTCAAAAAATTCTGTTTCTGCCTCTCTAGTTTTGATATATATTGTGCTGTTTTACTAATTTATATTTGTGCATGGCAATTATCTCACTCTTTGAAAGGATCTCAACAAAAAAAGATTTTCTTTCTTCCGCAGTGTACAGTTTGGACTGCTTCCTATGCCCAGATAGAGGCTCATGGTTGATTAATTCCCTGCTTGTACTTGCACCTAAAATAGTGGCAATTTGCCTTTTCTGCCCTCACCTCTCCCTATGCCAGCGAGTCAGTTCTGGTGGTTCGAGTTTTCTGTCTGTCATGGGTTTCTCTGTGGTTTACAGAGCAGCCTGGAGCAGCTGTTCTTGTGAGATCCTCTGATTTAACAGCCAGCCCTGGGCTGGACTTTATGAGCTCCACGGTGCCTTGACAACTTCATCTTGTGCTGGTTCAGAAGCAAACTTACAAGCCCAGTTGTGCCCTTGGGGACACAGGGGTGTTTCTGCTCGGGTTCAGAGGTCTGTGGGTGTCATTTGCTCCATGGTGCTGCACTGGGCTGCTGCTCTTGAGCTGTCATAGAATCACAGAATGATAGAACAGTTTGGGTTGCAAGGGACCTTAAAGCTCATCTCGTTCCAGCCGCTGCCATGAGCACCTTCTGCTACCCCAGGTTTCCTCAAGGCCCGTGTGACCTGGCCTTGGACACTTCCAGGGATGGGGAAGCCACAGCTTCCCTGGGCAGGCTGTGCCAGGGCCTCACCATCCTCACAGAGAGCAATGCTTTTCTAATATCTGATCTAAACCTACTCTTTTCCTGTTTGAAGCCATTCCCCCTTGTCCTGTCCCTCCATCCCTCGTCAGTAGTCTCCCTCCACGTTTCTTGTAGCTCCTTCAGGCACTGGAAAGCCCCAGTGAGGTCACCCCAAAGCTTCTCTTCTCCACGGTGAACAATCCCAATTTTTTGGTGTTATTTGGGATTTACATGAGTCGCTGAGAACAGGGAGCAAATTGTGGCAAACCCAGCTAAAAGGATCAGGTTTTCCTCGTCATCAGTGTTGCTTCCTAGCTGGTGTGTAAAGAAGGTCTTTGCTGAAAAACATTTCTCATCTTGGCATCTTTATTGGAAATGGGGCTTTCCACAACAGCCGTCATTGGCAAGCTCCACCCAGACACACTCTCCCTCTTCTTTTGTTTTGCTTTATGATCCAATGCTAGTCAACATCTGCAAGCCTCAAATGTATACAGATGTCCCAAACTCACTTCAGTTGTTCAGTTGCTTGGGTTGGCTGATGAACGTTGTCATTTTGAGTTTATGAACCACTAACCCCTCATAAGTAAATGCATACTCTATTCTAAATGGTGAAACATTCTTTTTTTTTTTTATAAGCCCACATATTCTGCTTCTTAGGTGAGTATCAACACTCAATCAAATCACTGTTAAAAGATTAAGAATCTTACTTTTGGAAATGACTGAGCTATTTTGCACTCAATAAAGAATAAAAATCAAATACATTAAATTCAGGCAGATAACCACTGAAGAATATTATGGAATAAGTGGGTTGGGTTTGGCAAAGTTATAAACAAGTCCTAATAACAAAAGTTTAATGGCCTGGGGTTCCACTAATTGTGTCTATTGCCTGTCCACACGCATGCTGTTGAATGGATATATTGGAATGGTATGGAACAAAACTATGTAAAAATGTCCTACTTGCACACATGTTAAAAGACATAATAATTTCAAGAATTTGCTTTCTCAGCACTTTCCAGTTGTGAAGCACCATTTGCAGCAGTCTGGTCTTCTCAGGGAGCATCTTTCAGGAAATAATCTGGTAATCTGGTACAAATAACTTTATGTTCTTGTGCCAAAACATCCCTTGTGCACAAGGATATTTGCATTTTGCAAAGAAATAATGGGGACTCAAGTCTGATTTTCCTTCTTCAGAACTCTTATTGCTCTCTCCTGCTGCTGTGACTGCTTTGGACTGACTCCAAACCACTGACTCTTCTTTCAAATGTACTGTTAATATGCTATTATGTTAAACAGGCTGATAGAGTAAAATGGAAATGAACATGTGCAAAAGTCATTTAGGTCAAATGAAGTAACATGCTTTCAAAATATTAGCCAAAAATTTTAGCATAAAACTTTGATGAGGCTGAGAAATCCTCTATTGAGCGGGAGCGTGGAATTAGCCCTTGTACAGACCATGTTTAGAACCTTATGATACTGTTTAATTCTACAGTTCCCCAAGGGCTACTTATAACCAAATTAAAGGGCGTCTTGTGCATGTTCTGGACACTGATTACGGGACCACAGACTGAAGCTGAAGACAGCTCTACAGCCACTAAGTATGCAAGTAGAGACACCCCTTAATTCAATTATATGTACCCTCAGGGATCTTAGTAATTATAATAAGAAGACATTTTGCAATTTATCCGAGGCCAGACTTAGTGCTGGTGTGGTTTTCTCTGGTGGTTTTTTTTTTTTTTGGCCCCCTGGTTGTTTCTTTTGTTTATTGTTTGCTTGAGTTTTTTTTTTTTTTTTTTGTGTATGGGCCTGTGAAGAAGGTATTTTTTCAGCCTCAGAAGATTCAGCAATTCACCTGTGTCTGCTTTTCCTTGAGACATTCACGGGATTGTGGTTGCCCTGCAGAAATGTCTCGGAATGCCTGTGGTTGCTGGAGTGCTGCACTTGAGACCATTCACGAGCTCGGGTCTTGGTTCTGTCTGGTTTCAGAGAACACATTCCTGGGAGTGCAGCCCTGCTGGACAGCCCTATCATTTCGAGTCTGCTGTAGGTTGTCAGCGAGTCTCTGCCAGCCTGGAGATCTTGGAATGCAGTAGCTGAAATGGCATTCGAGTAACCTGAATGTCCCTGAGTGGTCTGGGAGGTGGCAAACACCACAGTGTGGAGCTGGAGTAGGGGAAGGAGGCTTCTGCCCATATTTCTCTATTTCTCCTCAACAGATTATGTGGCTTGTGAGTATAAATCAGTACAATTCCTTTGACTTTGGCAGACGTCTGCCAGCGTGCACCATCTGAAGATTGGCTTAGTCAGTAAATTGGGTTTTTTGAAACAAATATGTATATTTTAGTGCAGAGTCTGGTCACACAGATTCCTTCTTTTTACTCCCTGATGTGAAATAGCAGATGTTCCTTTGGATGATCATCAATACCTCCAGGACTAGAGGCACTGTCATGCATTTCCAATGGTTACATCTGGTAGAGTCTTGTGTAAACCACTGTCTGCACTCTCTTTTCATTGTCAGTGAAGGGCATATATAGGTGTATATGAGCAGTGTTCAGCTGAAGCTGAGTGCAAGTAATCCACTTTGCACACCATATGCAGATTTCACTGGTTTCAGACCCGTTTTTTTTTGTTCAATGTTACTAGAATGAGCTGAAGATTATTTTCTTCCTATTCCCCAGGCTGGTCTGGCAGCAATGGCAATTCCCATCTCACTGTTACTTACAACAGTGGTTTATGCCAGCTGAGGGTCTGGTCCTACTGGGTTTGGTCACAGCTGTAGGCTTTGGCCTCTTTGTGCTGTCTCATCTCCCCTGAAATCCCCTTGCTCAGACAGCAGGCAGTGTCCAGAGCAGAGAAACTGGGATGATATTCGTGGATGTAATAATTATCTGCAGTCTTCAAAAGGGTGTCCTGAGGTGACATTGCAAAGAACACCTCATGCACACCTTGATGGGAGCCAGTCACATAATGGACTTGTTTGGCCATTAGGTCCAGGAACTCTTGAGTGCTTGCACCTCTTAATGACATTATGAGGCATTAAGGATGGGAGTGCAAAGATCTAAGTGGGTGATAAGTTGAGACTGTCCCCAGACTTACTTCTGCCACCTTTGAATTCGGAGTTGTTATGCAAGCAGTGAGGTGCTACTCAACCCAAATTAAACTGGCAGACCATGTGTTGAGAGCTGTGAAAAAGTCTAAAGTACTTGTATTGTGGTGCCTAAGAGGCTCTGTAGCCCACAGTGCTCTGCAGCAAGCAGCAGAAATTAATAATATAAGCAAGTAGGCTGCTTACCAGCACTGCAAACTTAAAAGAAGTTTTTAAACAACTTTCTCTGCTCTAGTTCTCCCTAGACCTGTGCAACATGTTGTCTACAAGGAAAAAAGTCTTTTCCTGGAAGTGAAAGGAGGAACAATAGACTCTCAGTGCTATCAGAGCTAATGACAACCCCCAAGAGTGGGATGAAGGAAATCCTTGAGGGCAGAAAGCCCATGGAGATTGACCAGAAAATGAACAGTTCGAAAGAATTCAGAAAATATCATGCATTTGTATAAACCAAAAGCAACTCTCAGCTCTTGTGGAGAAGTCTTCCCTTCGCCTGCTGAAGGTGAAGCAGGTAGCAACCATAAACAGAAGCAGGTTGGTTCCTCTGGCTCATGAGCTGCCACTCCTCATCTGTGCATGCAGTGAAATCCAACCCGGGAATGCTATTGAGACACACAAAGCAAGCTTTGTGAAGGACTTAGGAAGGTGGAATGTGAGAAGTGTCACATGCTTTCCTTGCTCTTCCACCCTGCCTTAGGCAACTGGTACTGTTTCCTCTCATGGACACAGTACTGAGTCAGGGGAATTTGCAGTCTAATCTAGCACTCTCTTCTTACAATGCCAGAAAAACCTCAGAGAATGACTTAATAATCTTGTCTTTGGAGTGGAAAAAATTAAAGAGTTTTTGTGGGGAAAAAAAAAAACATTGGATGGAAAGCATTAGAGCTGTAGCCTGGAGAAATGAAAAGGCCAACATGAAGAGCAGGTCCCACCAAAATGCTTTGCAAGCCCTCAGGCAGATCATGGCTTTTTCTGGCATTCAGTCCAAAAATGCATTCCACCCACCAGGAGCTTACTGTGCCATATGTTCCCCTTGGCATGTCTCTCCTCCTCTGAATAAAATTAACTCCTGTAACTGGCAACTGATAAATTCTGGTGAACACTCCAGGCCTCCTCTCAGTAAAGCTCACCTGGAAAACATCAGGTTGCCATCTTCAAACCCATAGATTTCCTGCTTGCTACTGTTAACCAAAGTAGACCTTTTCCTCTCTTTTTAAGCCCCCACCTAACTCCCTACTGACCACAGGCATCGTTCCTCCCAGGGATGTGGAGCTTGATCAAATACATGGCACGTGAAAGATGCACTGGGTGCATGGTCTTCTAGTAAGAACAAGCCAAGGCTCGTGCCAAATGAACATCTTACAACATTTCTGCAAGAGCCTTTATCTATTCAGGAGGATGAAAATAAAATCCAACTCAACCATGAAGGTTCCCCTGCAACGGTGATGTGTTTTCTTGGCATGAAATCAGAATGGGCTTCTTTGTGCTATTATCATTCTTCAGAAAAGAGAGGAAGTTCCCAGTCCTTCTGGAAGGTTCTCTGCAAAGCCTGCCGACAAGGAAGTGTGATATTTCAGGGGTTGGTTATCATGTAGACAATGAAGCAAGATTTAGCATTTCAAATTCAACGATTTAGCTATTGGAGACAGGGTTGTCCCTGATTCCAATGAAAAGAAAAAAAAGGAAAGTCTGTTTCTAGTCCTAGTGGTTGTAGAAATTCAAAAATTTGACCTCTTCAGGCCTTCACACCAGAAAGCAAACGAAGAATGAAAAAATGTGCTTAAAATTATTCAGGCCTTCGGGTGGGCTCGCTCATGAATTTTGGATACCTCAAAGATGATGACATATTTTAGTTTTCTAGTTCCCCACTGAGTAAGCATAGCTCAACTCAGTTGCAGGCTGATTACTTGGCAGTTTTCATAGTACTCAGTCTGGCAACCAGTGAGGGGTTAGAGACAAGTCACAACTGATAAAACAGGATTTTCTCTGTCAGGATGGCAATTACTTTGGCAGGATTTGTCTCACAGTGGACCGTGCTAAGCTGAACTAGCTTTCTCCTGGTGTGGACTAAGAGACATTTACCTTTGCTCAGCAGATGGGAAGCCCCCTGCTGAAGCATGGCAACTGGAGGGCAGACCAACACTTCTGGGCAAAATAGATCTTGTGTGAGACATCTTTCACTGAGAACATTGTATGGGAAGAAATAACGGTGGAGATGGTTTTTCATAAGAGATGGGATGGAGAGAGGAGACAGGAGAGAGTAGGAAAGAGAAAGGAGAAAGGAGAAAGGAGAAAGGAGAAAGAAGAGAGGAGAGGAGAGGAGAGGAGAGGAGAGGAGAGGAGAGGAGAGGAGAGGAGAGGAGAGGAGAGGAGAGGAGAGGAGAGGAGAGGAGAGGAGAGGAGAGGAGAGGAGAGGAGAGGAGAGGAGAGGAGAGGAGAGGAGAGGAGAGGAGAGGAGAGGAGAGGAGAGGAGAGGAGAGGAGAGGAGAGGAGAGGAGAGGAGAGGAGAGGAGAGGAGAGGAGAGGAGAGGAGAGGAGAGGAGAGGAGAGGAGAGGAGAGGAGAGGAGAGGAGAGGAGAGGAGAGGAGAGGAGAGGTCAGAAAAATCCCCATTACTTTGTTTTACAGAATCTGAAGGGCAACCCAGATTTGAAATAGTTCAAATTTCAATTTTTTTTCTCCTGTGGCACAGTAAGACTGTTTGGCCTCCCTGTTGATTAGAGGTCATCCATTCCAGCTTTCTTCTCATGGGAAACCTATAATATTGGTAATACGACATCCACACAGTTACACTGTAATCATAATAGTATGTTAATCCTTATAATTACCATGAGAAGCAATGCAGATTTGACCATAATTATCTGTATCTCACGTAATCATGGAAAATTCATGTTATTTTGATTCTGCTGATTGATGTGTCATTTTGGAGCCAGCATCCGGACATTATCTCTTGATGGCTACCTAGAAGGCTTTGGATTAGGTACCTCCAGGCTGAAAATATGAGGCCAGGTCCTAAGGTGACAGATATCAACATAGTTTCACCTAAGTTAGGGCAGCTGCCAAGCCATAGCTGGGTGTCTGCTGGTGGCATGTGTTTGTTCCTGCTTCTTCCCAAAAACACGGGGGAAAATTGCAAAGTTCAGAGAAGGACAGACAAAGTGATCTGTGAAAAGACATCTTGTGACAGGAGGAACAGATAGGCTGTGGGAGAGCATGAGGGTTGTGCATTTCCCCGTTGTGCACTTCTGATTGGCTTTGAGAGGAGAAAAGTTCATGGGCTTAACAGGAAGAGAGGTTTCACCAAGGAGCATCTGAGATAATCTCTGTTATTTCTCTCTGTACATATTAATGGTGATTTTCCACTGTTACTGAGGGTAATGCAAGAGAAATCATGTGTAAAAATATAAAAATCCAGATTCCACTCAAAGTAGAAGGAAGAAGTGACTGATGAACCTCAGATGCAACAAACAGAAAATGAATGGCTGAGCACCAGTGACCTTAAATGTGAAGATTTGCAGAGGGTCAGGGTGACAGGAAGTGAGATGAAGCCTATTTTGGCCATCTCAGTGTATTACGCTGGATACTCCTTGTACTTATGTCATAGGAGGAAGATCAGAAATTTACAGGCTCCCCCATTGTCTTCCTGCCTCCCATTTATGTCAAAACTGCTCCTGTCCCTTTCAGAAGTACAATTAATCCTTGAAAGTCATCGGAGCAGAAAATTATGCAAATTAATTTTCAAGTTTGAAAAAAGGATTAAGAATTGAGAGGAGCCAAAGTAAAAGGACTATATTTTGGTCTTGCACACCATGCTTTCTTCTCACTGTGTGTCAGACAAACACATGACTCTGACTTGTGAAGATTACGCCTCTGTAAGTGATCTTTACAGATGAATCTGAGTCTCCTGCGCAACAGCAACAGCAGATACTCACAGACCTCATACCAGCAGTTTTTGTGGAACTATTCCTTCATGCCATGGATTGCTGGGACTTTCCTAAATGAACTTGGTAGCTGAGATAATTTGCAGGCTGGTTTAAAAATGAGTGTCACAGTGGTGAAGCAAAGCTGTTTCTGCCCCCTTGGAACTGGAGTCTGCTGTGACCATTTTCCCTGTACTGCCAAGGTTAAAATCACAACAACATTAGAAATTAGTCATGGGCAGGCTCAAAGGCATTTTATTCGTGGGAAAGGTCATTTACTATGAATGTAAGTGATGTAAACAGTGCATGGTGACATGTTATGCTTCTTCTCCTTTTTTTTTCTTCTTTTTTTTCTTTTTTTTTTTTTTTCCCCTGTGAGTACCCATTGATATTACAGGCCAAGGGCTTAAATGTACATATCTTTTTTTCTTTCTCCTTCTTCCTTCCTCCTGGTCTGGCAGCTTCTGTGCTTCTGCTTGTCTTTGGATTTTAAGAACAAAACCGTACCTGTTTTATTTGTGGATTCCAAGCCTGCTCACAGATTGCTCCATTCCCCTGCCTTGGCAGTCATCATACCATGTTTGTGTTGGTTTTTCACAGAGCTAAACCTCACCTGTCACTTTCATCTGCTAACAAGGTTTCCATAACAAGCGACTGGAGTGCTGTGGAAGATGCATATTTTACCTCCTTTCACTGTCATTCCTTCTAACTGCTCATATCAGGTAGAACACTCATCCTGGCTACTTATATCCTTCTCCCTTCTAAATTTTCACCTACCAAACTAGAGCACTTTCACCCACAGAGCAGAAGCAGGAGCTTGCTCTGATGGGTGGTAATGGGACTCATCTGCTTTCAATAGATGTGGTTATGCATCACCCTGCTGCTCCCAAACAGTCCTTTTAACCCTTTCACGTACTCTGTCAGATCCCTTAGTGCCATCCCTGTGTCTCTGAGTGACTGGGAGGAGAACAATGAAATAAACAAGAAAGAGTTAAGCGTGGTTGAACTTACTGCCCAGGTGACTTCTTTCCACATTGACCCTCATTCAGAAGCATTCTGAACATTCACTGGCTCTCCTTCAAAGGAACTGGATCTCTCTTCATATCTCTAAACACCCTCCTAGATTATCTCATACCACCTCTCTAGAGGAGAACAGCCTTTCCTGAAGCTATCAGGCCAAGCTCTTCAGAAAGTTTGTTGTAGTGTATCTATCACATGGCTCCTTTCACCAAGAGATTATCTCTACTTCCATCTATATTTGCACTAAGCTGGAATCCACAATGTCATTTTTTGTCATTGAGTGATACCATAAACATCAGAAAGTCAGGGGTTTGAATTCAGAAGTTGGTGAGAGTCCCCTGTATTTTTCTGGGGTGTTCATTAGAGTGTATAATTTTCAATATTACTGGTGAATGGGAATTCTGCTCATTGATTAAATGAGAACACCAGGTTGAGTATGAGGGATTCATTTCAAGAAAATGAATTGCCAGTGCAGCAAAGACTAAATGATAAATATGCAATTTTTGTGTTTCTATTTCTCTTATTATGATCTATTTGCAGAAACTTTTACTAGACGGGATATTATGCAAAAAGCAGTTTAATGTCTGTGTTACTTGGTAGTGTTTAGGCTAAGATATATGTGCATCAGTCATTTTTATATGCATCTGCTTCATATTTAGATATCACTTCTGCTGAAATTATAGGCAAAACGTTGCTGCAACAAGATAATATACTCTGCTCTGCCAGGTCAATATAGAATTTCCCAATCTGCCAAGCTGATATTGCAGTAACATTTCCCTGTGATGCCATACTGATCAGAGAGATTTCTGCTTTATCGTGCTTCTCCAAGCCCAAAACAATAACCAGTTTTGCTAGAAGAAATGTCTACCTAATTGTCAGCAGGGAACCAGCTAGTGATAGAAAAGTGCCTCTTTCACTTGAGATGAAGAAATGGTAAACCAGACCAATGAAATCCATGTTTTCTTGTCAAATAGTGCTGAAAAGTGAGATTCCAGCCAGTCTGATGCTCGTTAGTGCCTCTGTGTACCCACAAGTTGGTCTCCTTCAGTTGGGCCAGGTTAGTACAGCTGAGCTGAGGTGTGAAAAGCATTCACTGACTTTGGAAACTTTTTTAAAAAGCTTAGGAGATAATTGATTAAAGTCTGGACTTGCTGAGCTGTGAACTTAGCTATGTTTCTTTCAACACCAGCCATCTTGCTGCCTATGATTGTATTTTAATGGAGGGTGGAGGTTTTGGTTGTGGGGGGAATTGGGAGGGGGGAGCCAAAGCAGCACATTTCAGAAGTTCCCTCAAATTTTGGGACTGAAATCTCAAAAAGCTAATTGCTCTCCAATGACATTTGGAGAGAAAGCACACTTACACAGCGTGCTTGAACTCAGGAAACTGAATAAATTTTCTTCCTCCTAGCCTAGAATATTTGACTGGAATACTTTTTTTCTTCTTTATTTCTTCTTTTTTTTTTTTTTTTTTCCCAAGTGGTTCCTCTGCTCAAAGCATGGCTTTGTTTTGTACTTTCTTACTTAATTTCAACTATTTTAGTTGATTTGTTTTCAGCTGGTGCCTTGTTGTTCTGGTTGGGAAGGCAGTATCCAGCCACAGCTTGAAGAGAGGAAGATTATAGATTGCTTTCCGAGGGTGGGCTGAAGAATGCCAGTCTGGAATTTCTCGTGTCCATCACTCAGGAGGCAAAGATTTGTCTTTGCAGCTTAGAGCTGTGATTCAGGTCACATAATTTGAATTTAGATCTACTGACATTATGGTTATATAAGATGATGCTCTCCGGAGTAAGACTCTTGCCTCTCTTCAGCCCGTTTCTGGTTATGAGCTGTTCACTTGAAACAGCAAAACTATTTCAGGAAGCTTCCTCTGCATGTGCACTGGCAGGAGAGCAAGCAGGGAATCTTGTGGATTAGGAAGGAAAAAAAGGTGTTTTATAAGAAAGAGTCATTACAGCTGGGTTTGTCTCAGAAAGGGTGGTAGTCATTAGATGAATATAAAATGAGAATAGGTGGTACTATTCCAAATACTACTTTCTGTTTCTCTGCTTCTGCCCTTTATTTCATCTTCTATTTCACCCAGTTGAAAAGTCTCAGTTGTTTCCACCTCTCCCCGTAACACCACCGATTGCGATTTCCATTACTCCTCTTCCATCCTCTCTATTCTCCTTTTGTCTCCTTGGATTGCCTTTGGCACTTTCAGCTGTCACTCTAATTTTTCATTTGTGAGCTCCAGCACACAAACACAGACTCCTGTACGCACACCCACGAGCAGCCACAAACTCACTCCTTTGCTCCATCTCTGGTAACACCTTCTCTGAGGACAAGGATTCCTCTCTCAGTTGCTTCCCGATTACACAAGTGGTTCCCACAAAGTCTGGGGGTTAGTTTGATACCACTGTTTCTTCATTTTCTCATTTTGTCCAATCTGACTGTAATCGTGGCCTTGGAGAGGTTTTGGTTCTCTTGTTTTATCAAGATGAAACTGTTTTAGGGGTTTTTTGCCTCATTTTTCTCTCTGGCTTTCTACTTGTTATTTTATTAAATTGCTAAGAATGAGAGGCTTTTTAATGTGCCACTGAAGAATGTAAATGGTGTAAAGTTTTGAGGGAACATTGTTGCTCTGAAATTGCAGGTCAGCGCCTACTCTCTCACCCTCCTTTTGACTGAGGGTGAGCAGAAAAGAAATACACAGGGACCTGCTCAGCCACACTCTCCTTTTCTCTCAGAGTATATAGCTCACTATTATCTCTATGCCACTGGAAAGAGGAGGGGATAATATCTGTAAATTGCCAGAAGTGTGATTACTTCCAAATAACCACGACTGCGTCATACCTGATGGCTCAAATAATACTGGGACTTGGTTTTCCTCTTTGCTTTATAACTGTGGGTAATATCTTGAATGAAGCCTTGAAGGAACATGGGCATGTCACACAGGTCAGACAGGATACATTTCCTCCTAGAAGGACTAGGATTAGGTTTGATTTTTATGTGCATGAATACACACACAGCGTGGAGAGGCCCTGGCACAGGGTGACCCAAGGAGTTGTGGATGCCCCATCCCCAGAGGTGTTGAAGTTTGAACGGGGCTCTGATCAACCTGGGATAGTGGAAATGTGTCCCTGAGACCACCAGGGGGGTGGAATGAGGTGCTCTCTAAGGTCCCTTCCAACCCAAACCATCCTGTGATTCTATGATTATACACATATATGCTGGATCTTTTTTGTGACCAGCGCTGCTCTTCAGCAGGTTAAAGAGTGCCTGGCCTGAAAGCGACTCCAAAAGCCCAACTGCAATATTATTTCTCCAAGCTGCACCCTAACCTAATGTTCTGTCCCCTAAAAAGATTAGAAAACCTCCTCTGTTTTAAACTGTTCTCCCCCAGTGCCCCCTTTCCAAAAGAGCCTCCCTGCATTATTGTGCTTTCTGGCTGGGTGATCTCAGTAACAGAAGATGTCCTTAGGAAATGGTTTAGGTGGTATACTTGTGTGAAATTCTTATGCAAAACTCTGTAGGGCTGGCTGACCTGGTTCACCAGGCTGCTTCTGCTCCTGCACTGAAGGCAGAATGGAAAGGCTGTGTGTTTCCTTGCTGCTCCAGCAAAGTGTATTTTATTGCTCTGTGTTATCGACTTATTGTGCATATATAAAGCTCTTTGGGTGACGAAGTTGTTTGCATAACACATTATATTTCTGGCAGTAACTCTCCCCTGCAGGAGGGATGTGTGTGAATGCCTGCTCGTGGCTACCGGCGGGCTATGGCACACGGAGCACATTTGAGACACAGGAGGACAACCACCGTGCTGCCCAGGTGAAAATTTCTGCTGCATTGCTCTCTCCTGGCAGTTGTGGACTGCGAGAAGGATCCTGTGAGCTCAGGGGTGCACGGTGCCAAAGGCTGAGGGAGCACAGCCCCCGGTATCCAAGGGCTTTTGCAAACAGTGCTCAAGGCAGCATAAATTCCTCATCAAACGAAGCAAAATCCCAACTCCTCCCTGAACCATAGTCGCTGCTGGATCAGGACTCTTGTTAGGTTTGTAGCTTTTGGATTAGCGAGACCCTTTATTAACTGGGACCAAAAACCTTCTCTGAATGGCTAAATCCTGAATTACTGAGCCTTATTCTCCTGGTCTCCAGGAAAGGTCATTGGTGTAGGCCTCCTTGCATCTTCAGTGTAAAAATATGTCACTGTGGGTGGTCACTCTCTCAGCTACTGCGCACCAGCTTTGTGGAAGTCATGGCCTATTGACACTGAGAACATCTCTACCTTCCCTTTGTAGGAATCTGAATTTAAGCCATGCGGTATTTGTGTAGCCAGTTAAGGGTTTAACCAGTTCCTCGCCCTGTAGAATGAATAAAATCCGAAATTACAAGTTTGCAGGGAGTAGTTTGACTACTTTAACTTGAGAAAGGACTGTCAAGGTTAGGATGTCTATGCTGTACTACATTGCTGAATTTGTTAATAAGCACACATAACTTAATAGATCTAAACCCCAAACACTTTGATCATGATAATAGTGTTTCCTGATATACACAGTGTGATGATGGCTTGGGACTAAATTAAAACATTTCCAGTTGTTTCCAACTTAGCTAAATCAAAGTGTTTAATCCCACAGATATTTTGTAATTAATTTTGTAAGACAGCTAAACTTCCAGCAGTTTGTTTTGTGTTAGTGGACCCAACACAATTCTTTTATACTTCGGCTAGGAAAGTAGATAAGCATCAACAAGCAGACATGAACAGTCATGAATTTAACATGGTAAAAAAAGTTAAGTTTCAGGTCACACTCTGCCCTATAAAATTTGTATCTTCACTGAATTGTGCAGGTAGCAGGTCTCTTTATTTATCCCATTATGAAACCATGTGTCACCACATGCATTGATGAAAGCAAAATCTGGATTTTAAAAATGGCCACGTCTGCATTTTTCTGTTTTTGTTGACTGCTGGCAGGAGAAGACAGTTCAGGGTGTGTGGAATAAAAGACGACTTGGGGTGAACACAAGTGATTTAGATCAGCATTCTTCCCGCAGCTGTGTATGCCAGCCATGTTCTCCATGCTGCTGCTTTAATGCACAGGGCACACAGGACTCTATTCTGAATAACTTTATCCAGGAGTCTCTGGCTGGAACTAATGTGGCACACTGAAAGGAGCATAAATAAGGTAAAGGAGTAGTCTTCATGACCTTGTTTAGACAGTGTCAGAAGAGCCACAACATTTCACCGACGAGCTACTCCAACTCTTATCACCAGGACCTGAAGCGCTTTCATTTTCTTGGGAAGAGTTGGTCTCATCCAGTTTTATGCCCAGGGGTTGTGCTGTGCAGCACAACCTGCTCTCCCTGGTGAAGTATATACCTCTTTTGAAACTTACACCGGTGAAGAACCACTGAAGGTGCTCACAGAGTCCCGGGAGACTGGCGGGGAGTCGGCAGGTCACAAAGGGATTAAAAGCTGCAGCAGGACAGCCCGCTGCCCACATTCCTACAGACACACACGCTGACACAGAGCTGGGAACAGCCTCTGACACAGGCACACATATGCAAATCGCTGGGGACACTGCTTAACTTCAGAGTTCAGGGAGAGGGCTGGTGTTGGGAACTCGGGGCTGAAGTGGCACATTACCGGTCTCATTAGTCACCCGTCTTGATTGAGGCAAAGGTCTGCAGGGAGCGTGGGTGGATCAAGGGGAGGTGATGTGCCAACTGGAGGAGTTGCCACTTGTGCTTGCTGTGGTATCTGCTGCCTGTTCCTTCCAAATATGAGTTTCTTTACTGTTTTCCTCTTTGTCCCCTTCAGATGCACTTCTTCCTTCTTCATCTTGCTTCTTTTTTCCCTTTGAGGCACAATGTTCCTTCCCCCTCCTACCCTCCCTCTTTGTTAGTTGCCTTTCCTATTATTCTGCAAATACATGCAAACACCGAGGGACTTCGAGCGGATTCAGACTGGTACCTCTGTCTAGCCACAGAACCAAGCTGAGTTTTGTGTATTCTCTTCCACTTTGTTCTGGTTTATTGTATCTCTTCCTTCTGCACTGCTTTAAATTGTTCTCTGAGGAATCCCGAGTCTTTATTTAATGATTTAGCAGAGCTTCTCTCTGAACTCACCGTAAATTTCACTGAGCATCTGTGAGTTTGAATTTTGTCTTGCTCTGAATTCTTTCACTTGCAGTGCATGGTTTTATAGCACTCTTAGATTCATTTAATCTTGTGTAACACATGAATGATCCCACTCATTCTAAAGGCCACATGCTTGATTTGGTAATTACTATGGGTCTGTCTCTTACTAGTTTGGTTTTGTCTCTGTTTCTTGTCTGTTAATTATTTCATGAGATCTTGCTGTATCTTATCTCTCATCTCCAGTTCATACTGTTATTTATTGTTCTCATATTTAATCCTGAAGTTTGAATTCTGTAGAAGTAGTTTTGTCTTATTTTTTTTTTTCTTTTAATGCCAAGACCATGTTTAGTTTATCAGGTTTGATCACTAAGAGGCCATCAGACACATTATCCTTTCACACCAAGTCTGTGCTCTTCCAAGACCATCTCTCAGCTCTGGTAGCCTGGTGATTTTTTATAAGTCAAAATGTCAAGGCAATGGCCAGGTAGGTCTCAGACAAGTTTGTGAGAAAGCATAAACTTTACTGGCTCTAATTGTTCAAAAATCCTCTCTTCAAGCTCTCTCTCCTCTACAAAAATCTCTATTAAAAAAATCCCTCCCTCCCCCCTCCCCCCCCAGCCTGTGGTTGCCTTCAGGATCATTTGACCTGGTTTTGTGGGTGCGTGTGTGTGTGTGCATGTGTGGAAATAAGTCAGGACGTTCCCTCTACAGCCATTTAGCAGGCCTACAGGCCTAAAAGACAGGGCCATCTCCAAGTGTCCTGAATTCCCTTCCGTGTCCCAGCCCCTGGCGATAGAGAAAGCTAAACATTTCTGAAAAGTTATTCAGGAGGTATAAGCAGAGCTTGCTTTGGGACGTGCATGCAGCTGGAATTGTGGACTGCTTGCAAAGGGCTCTTTTTCACCTTCCTTTCCTTCCTTCCTTCTCTTTCCTTCCCTTCCTTCACCTTCCTTCACCTTCCTTCCTTCCTTCCTTCCTTCCTTCCTTCCTTCCTTCCTTCCTTCCTTCCTTCCTTCCTTCCTTCCTTCCTTCCTTCCTTCCTTCCGAATTCCTTCCTTCCGAATTCCTTCCTTCCGAATTCCTTCCTTCCTTCTGAATTCCTTCCTTCCTTCCGAATTCCTTCCTTCCTTCCGAATTCCTTCCTTCCGAATTCCTTCCTTCCGAATTCCTTCCGAATTCCTTCCTTCCCCTTTCTTTCTCTTTCTTTCCTTCTTTCTCTCTTTCACTTTCTTTTTCTCTCTTTCTCTCTCTCGCTTACTTTTCCTTTCTCTCTCTCTTTCTCTCCCCTTCCTCTTTTTCTCTTTCTTCTTTTTCTTTTTTCTTTTTCTTTTTCTCTTTTTCTTTTTCTTTTTCTTTTTCTTTTTCTTTTTCTTTTTCTTTTTCTTTTTCTTTTTCTTTTTCTTTTTCTTTTTTTCTTTTTCTTTTTCTTTTTCTTTTTCTTTTTCTTTTTCTTTTTCTTTTTCTTTTTCTTTTTCTCTTTTTCTTTTTCTTTTTTTCTTTTTCTTTTTCTTTTTCTTTTTCTTTTTCTTTTTCTTTTTCTTTTTCTTTTTCTTTTTCTTTTTCTTTTTCTTTTTCTTTTTCTTTTTCTTCTTTTTCATTTTCTTTTTCTTCTCCTTTTTCATTTTCTTCTTCTTCTTCTTCTTCTTCTTCTTCTTCTTCTTCTTCTTCTTCTTCTTCTTCTTCTTCTTCTTCTTCTTCTTTCTCTTTCTCTCTTTCTTTCTCTCTTTTTCTCTCTTTCTCTCTTTCTCTCCTTCTCTCTCCCCCCCTCCTTCCTTTTCAAATGAAACCCAAGACTCAAAAGTGCCCTTGTTATGTCAGAAGCCAGAGCTTTCAGAAGACCCCTACATATGGCCAGAAAGACAATAAATTTGTTGAGTTGACAGCAGTGTAATGGTGGAAACACAGATCAGATTTTGTGCCTTAACACAGCCCTTGGAGCTAACCAAGGTTGTTGGGATGGTGTAATATTCCTGAGGAGCTCCTTCTGATCCCTGCCCCACCTCTCAGGAGACGCTTCCCGGAATTCTGGGTTATTCTGCTTTGCGCCTCTGCTGTGTGCGTCAAGATATGTGATATTCAGGGCAGTGAAATAGACTATCATTTCTAAGAAACTAAATGTCTGCTGTGGCAGAATGAGTTTTGAAGTCCCGAGCATGTAATTTTGTCTCGAGCAAAGTGATCTCTGAAATATACAAGGGTAGCACGAACTACATGACAACTAGGACTAAAAGACCTTATTTCTGAATTGGAAAAGCTTTTCATCCAGAGGCTGTGAGAGAGGATGAGGTTTGCAATATGATGATTCAGGTGCGAGTGAAAAACTGGACCATCTCTAACAAAGGTCTTAATTTGAGATATGTTAAATCTACAAAATTAAGATTAGGAGAACATACAAATAATAGAAAATCTTGCCTGTCAAAACTTTTGAACAAACTGGCAGCCTTTCATTTTGCTGAGAATACTTCATGTAGTTTTCTGATATTTAGTGAAAGGATTAGAATTTTAAAAATATTTCTTGATTCAAAACAAAATGTAGCTGCAGAGAAAATAGTTAACTTCTGTTGGTTTTTTCCCTCCTTTCTTCCCCCTCCTTGACTGAGGAGATAAACAAGGAAACCAAATTATATTTATTTTCATTCCTTCTGATTTGAAAGGAAGCGAATATTGCTTCCAATTGATGAGAAATACTTTTTAGCATGAAACACTTAATTGAAAAAAATCAGTGCATTAAAATATTAATATATTAGCATATTTTCAGATGCAGATTTTCCCACTGAACATCTTTCAACAGTCCTGCTCGGATTACAACTTTTCCGAGGCCTTCATAATTTTGGGAAGTCTTGGGTGGACAGCTGCTCACACTGACCAATTCCAGACTCAAAAATTCTGCAGTCAAGTCTGAGATGTCCAAGCCTGCAACCTCCCATGACCCACCTGAAAAAAAGATCTCATGCTGAGGGCTTGGCTGCTTGCTGGGTTGGGGTATAATTGATAAAGCACGAAACTAAATAACATGTAGAGGCAAAAACTCTTCGTGGAAAACTCTTGACAAGGCAGCATTCAGGGCTATTAAGAGTGGTAATTATCTGAAATAAATTATCTGAGGCAACAGACAGGCACATAAGCAGAGAGGCAGAGGAAAAGAGGCCCTTCTGAGAAAAAGCCCTGATACCCGCCTCCCACAATTTTACCTCACTTCAGGTCAAGTGTGACACTTCCCTGCAGCAGCACCTCATGTCCTCAGAGAAAACAAGTCCTCAGCTTCTCAAGGTCACCAGTATTGTTTTGTGTTTTGCACAGGGAACTCGAATGGGAGCGTGGGGGGGTTATGTTTAGCTTGTGATGATCTCCTTAAGTAGCATCTCAGGGCTGCTGTGTGTTCCGTGGTCTACATCAGAATTTGGAAAGTCCTCCAAGGACTTTCCTGGTCATCTGGGAAGACTGTCAAGATGCAGTTTTCAAGGCTCTTGTCAGACCCAAGTTATGGCTGGTCTGAGTGTTTTTGCCTGTCTGCCCAAAGCAGTGCACTACCAAAATAGGTTTTATGTATCTCTTAGGTATTTGTCTCCAGAAATAGTTACCAAGGAAGTCTGAAATATCTCTTGCCATGGCTTTAGACGATGGTGGGAGTTCCTAGGGTAGGCAGGAAAGAAAATTTTTAGGGGGTTGGGATTTATCTTCTTTTCTTAATGTTTACTTCAGTACCTTTGTTCCCTTTTGAATGTGGCCAAATTCTCAGAAGGACAAAATCCCTACATTCTCTGTGCTCCTCGCTGCTTGTGGAAACTCCCCTAAGAGCATTTTCCCAAAGAAGCAGTCTGGCAGCCTGTGAGAAGAGCACAAGCCCTGCTCCCCCCTCCTGCACTCTTACCTCACTTCAGGTCACATGAGACACTTCCCTCCAGCAGCACATCATGTTCTAGGAGAAAACAAGTCCTCAGCTTCTCAAGGTCACTGGTATTGTTTTGTGTCTTTGCACGGGGAGCTGGTTCCTGCAATCAGACTTCCTTGATGTCCTTCTCTCATGGAGGGAATCAAAGAACTCCATTCGTGAAAGGCTGACAAGCCCTGGCATACTTGGAGAGACCAAACAAAGGTTAGTGTGGGTGGATATCATGAGTCATTTCTATGACTAAGACTCTGGTATAAACTACCCCTTCCTGGTAATTTAAATTTATTAAGGTCATGGGCCATCTAATGAATCAGTGTGTCTAAATGAATCCAAGTGTGATGCTCATGATGTTAAACACACACAAAAAAAAAAAAAAAAAAAAAAAAAAAAATCAGGTGAAGGTAAAGATTTAGTTCTCTGTGATCTAATTCAGTGTGAGGCCTTTATTCCTGCATGTGCTATCAAAATGTGGTTAGCTGGTAGTGCTGACGTGGTGCTTCTGTTTCCTGCTATTTCCTGTTATTGATGCTGGACTTGGACAGTCAGCACTTACTAGAAGCCACTAAAATGCCTTCTATGGTCTTTGAAAGGACTTTTCTGGCCAGAGTCAGAATGGAGGAGATCCCTCCGTTTTCGTGGTTCAGGAGAGCATGGACTTTCTAACCCCAAACTGCTCCAGCTATTTCTGTTCTTATTAGCAGAATTTTAATTAACAGCAGGGAATTTAGAAAGAGGCTTGACTCCGAATGCCACGAGTTAGTTGTGGGCAATGAAAGTGGTGTCTGCATGCACAAGAAAGCTTCACACATGAAATATCAGCAATATCAACCACTGCTGCAGAGGACACAGCTTTCATCAAGGGGACTGCAGATCCTGGATCCTTAGTAGTAGACAGCTGTGGTCCTTGAGAGTTTATGACATCAGTTGGTAACTGATGGAGCAAGGACAGAGGACACAAATTATGTCCTGCCAGACCCTTTTCTGTGTTGTTGCCAAAGTCACAGCTCATTCCTGACCATTGCCAGCCCTCCTAAAATGACGGCTGTGGGTTCGCTCCCACCCTGTGTGGTTGCATCCAGGCTTTCAAGCAGATTTTCCCCTTGGTTGCCTGCCTCACTCTCCCTTGCTGACAACCAGAAGATGATGCAACGTGTTCTTTGCTCATGTGTGGCCACCAAAGGAAGTCAACAGATCATTCATGGAGGTGGCTGCCTCTGAGTGGCAGCAGAGCCTACAGAAGCAGCCCATAACCTTCCAGTTATCAAGCAGGAGTGGTGGGGCTGGCCTTTGGGGAGTCACCTGAGAGCCCTTAAGCAGAAGATGAAAAACATCTTGTTCTGAGTGTCTGGCATCCAGGAGAGGAAATGAACTTGGGTTTATGACATGGGTAGCAAAACAACAGGAGGTCAGATTATGGAAATGCCTTTTAAGTGATGTTTGTTCTCTTGCAGCTTTCAAAGCAGCTGATGGATATTTCAGTAGGAAGGACTCAGCCAACAGACTTGGCAGAGGACCCCATCGTTTCTCACCTACCTCTCACCAATAGTGAGGAATAAGTGTTGGGTGTCAGGCTGTAGACCTCACTTTTAAAAAGCAGGAAGTCTTGACTGCTCTCCAGGATCCAGCTGCAGGCTCCAGACCTGTTGATATTTTCAGATACGTGGGAACTATGAATTCTTTGTGGAAAAGAGCTCCATGTAAAGGACTTGAAAGGATGCAATAAAAATCCCCCATGTAAACAGTAATGTGCTACCTAACAACCCTGTCTCTTGTGATCATGACAACCTTTTCTTTCTTTGCCTGTGCGAGGAACATATGGGTTCACATTTATGCAGGTATGCTTTGATTAATGCCTTTATTGTTAGTCCACAGAATGCAGCCTTCGTTTAAATTTCCATTTTGTTTGGTACAATTTTGCTCATTGTGTACATTATTGGGCAGAATATCCTTGTTGGTTCACTTACAATGGTAAGTGCTCTTCTCTCCGGGGTCACCACCAATGCTTTTACATTCTGATGGGTTCAGTCTTGCTGCTGGCACAGATCACTGTGACTTCATGTCCAAAAATGTATGCCCTGTTAGGCACACTGAAAAGATGTTTCATTACTGCTGTGGAATAGAGCAGACTCAACTTATCTCTTATTGAAACAAAAAGGTGGGTCTGAAGTGAGTTTCTCCCCCCTTTTTCCTATCAGCAGTTCTCTCTTTCTGTGTGTGAATGTGTGTGTGAGTATATACACTCCTATCAGCTTCTTAGGAACTGTACACTGCTTTCAGTGTATAAAACTACTGCTTTCCACAGAGATTTGCAGCTTACAGATGAGAAACTGAGGCACGGAAAAGCTGGCAACTAGATTTTTTCCATTTTGAGGCATAAATTCTAGATGGGAGCTGGGATGAGATATCTGAATGAGATACTCAGCTGTTGAAAAGGAGTTTTTATAGGATCTCTTGAACCAGGCACACCAAACAGTGAAGGAGCAGGGGTTGGATCAAGCAGTCCTGTTTGGTGGTACCCCATTGCTGAGGTGACGTGTACTGCATTTGTATCTACCAGACTGCAAGACAGGGCAGGGCTAATTCCACCTGGGGATCCAGCCTGAAACGGCTTTTCCCCAGTTTCTGTCTCTTAACATTTTCTTATAGCATCCTGAAAACTCTTCTCAGACTTCAGGTGCTCAAAATATTCAGGCTTCTAAATTAGCTGCTTATTGTTGCCTATCCCGACATGGGGACATCCCATTGATGTCATTGATGATCCCATTGATGATCCCAGGGCTGGATGTCCATTTGCCACCCAAATGCTCACCAGAGCTTGCAGGCTGAGGCTGGGTGGTGGCTGAATGTCACACATGGTGACTCAAAATGGTGCTTGCCCAGGGAATTTGGCTCTTTGATCCGCGTTTGATAATTGGATCATTCCTAAACTTGAAACTTGTACCTTGGGGAGAAACCCACGTGCAGAGTGAAAGGGCAGGATTTGTGACACCCTTTTCCATCCAGAAATCTAACCTGTATTCGTGGAAGAAATTTTGTTGACCTTAGCCAGGTGAGGAAACACAAACCCAGGAAAGATGCTCCAAAGTAACCAGTTGTGCTTTCACCCTGATAACATGGTGTGGGACAGTCCAAATCACACCCTCAGCAGTGAGTGAACATCTCCTTGGTGGCAGGCTGGCTTCACAGATAAGACAGTGCAGTGATAGGACTGCCAGGTATTTTTTTAAAGGAACCTCAGTTAATGAGCACCTATTACAACAACTCTGACAGAACTTGGGCTTCAGGCTGGCTGCAGAGCAAACTGAAAGCAGCTAGAACAGAAACAAAAATACTGTGGGGCAACATCAATATGTTGACCACAGGGTCCCTCCAGTGCAAAATATTCTGGGACACTAATAAAAATAAATTAATCCTTCCAGCCAACTTAAATATCCCCTGACATAAAGAATTTAGATTCACTATTTTTAAACACTGAAGAAGAAAAAAAAATTATCACTTGTGCAATGTTGTTACAAGATTTCTCCCATAGCTCTTAACTCAGGCATATTTCATAGTGTGTATTAATACTTAAGCAATCACACTGAGCAGTTTTTATTTAATAAGAAAACAGAAATAGAAAATTATAATATGTACAGAATAAGACAGGACTGAACTTTTTCTGGGCCACTGGATGTTAAAACCTTCCATCTCCATGGGGGTTTGCCAGAATTCCTCCGTGCTTCAGCAGCAGACAATGAACTAGATTGTGACTCCATGGAGCTGAATTCCTCCAAGCAAATAGCTGGGATGGATAACATGCCATGCCCCAGCTTCTGCTGCAGTACTTGCTAACTCAGAATTTTCTAGCCTGTAGACAAGGCCTCCATGACAGGGAAGGATGGGATGGCTGGAAGGGCAAGGCTAGGGAGCAGTTCATCTGTAGTTTTGGGGATCTCACTGGTCAGCACCTCTGCAGAAGGTCAGCAGTGTCTCCTGCTGTCCTGGTGAAATGGGGCAAAAATCTGAGACGAGACTGTCATGGCTGAGGCCACCTCTGCAAAGAATGGGAGATCTTCTCAGGGTCTGGTGAAAGCCATGCTTGCCTGATGAAGGCATTTTCAAGAGATAAAAGGAGCAAACTGACCAGCTGGACACATCATAAAATCTGTTGGCTGTCATGTGAATACGACTTGTGCTGAGGAAACAGACTCGAGGAGAAAGAAGGAACTGAGGCACTGAAAAACTGACCTCAGACCACTGGCAAGGTGGCCACATGTAGAGCACTGGCCATGTACAAGGCCACCTGTCTTCTTCCTGCTGTGCCACAAAGTGCATGGATGTTAGAAGTCATGTGTGATTTTATTTCGTGGGGACCCAGAAGAACTTGTCAGCAAAACTGAGGACAGATCACAGGCCTGTGTTCAACATCTTCCCGAGAAAACTGCTCAAAATATATGACTAAATTTTCTTTTGTGAGGTCTTTTTCAGCATAGCCACAGTGTTTTACAATAATTCTCAGGGAGTGGAAAGCTTACTTGCTTTCAAGAAATCCTTCAGAAGAGCAATAAAAGTGATGAAAATTCTCCTTATGGCTGGTGTCTGACTCTGTACTAATTTGAAAAAAGTCTGCATGTCCAAAGATTAGTCAGACACCCAATCAGACTCTGACATCCATGTCAGGGACAGCTGCTGCTTTGTGTTTCAGCTGTGCGAGTCATCCCATGGAGAAGTGGCACAGATGTTGCCTGTGCTGCTGGTACCTGGTAGAGACACACTTTGGGAAGGTTTCATCTTTCTGTGGCCACAATTTATGACAGCATCTTAAATGGATTGAAGTAATGCAGCAAAAAACCCCTTCTGTCAGCAACCAAACCTGATGTTTCTCCCAGAATCTAACATTCTGGGTGCTCTGCCTCTCAGAGTGGAGATATCCAAAAATCCAGCTGCTGCATGGGACTGGACCTCCTCTAAGGCCTGGTTCTACATCCCTGAATGTATTGAGCTGCATATTTGACTGCTGGCTCACACAGGCTGGACCCTGCAATTGCTGTTTTTGGGAACAATGCTACTGAGCAGACCTGTTGTCTGAAGCATTTTACCGTACTCAGAAGGAGCCGAGTTTGGGGTGACTCCTGAGGGGCTTGGACAGCCCCCTCCTCTTGCTCCTTCAATGGGATGGTGGCTTTGGGGCTGTGTTTGGGTGGCAAACCAGCTGCTGCATCCAGCTCTCCAGCTGCAGCTCAGCCCATGGCCCCCTGGAAACACCTGGGGCAGGACGTGCACCTGGAGAGCTCAAAGAGCCCAGCTCTGTCTGTCTTAATGGATAGTTTGGGTTTCCAGAGGGGTGCTGGCCTTCAGATGTGAGTCGTGCTCCTGTTTTCTCAAAGCAGTGGGGTGAAAAGCTTCGCTGAAGGACTGGGTTCCCCTGTTTCCAGCAGAGGAATACTCAGTCTGAAACTTCTGCTGTGAGCTCCCGTTTTGCTCTGGTGTAAAGCAGGAGGAGGCCACCAGAAGAGCTGGGACTGAAAAAACCTGACTTTTTTTGTGGCACACATACCCTCCACCGATCTCCTTTAATACCCTCGGCTGAGTCTGTGAGCTGGCCTTCAGGCAGAATCCTGTGCTCAGGCAGCCGCTGTTGTGGCTGGGCTCTGAAGGCTGGCAGTCCCCAAAAAAGCCACACAAACCACAGGAGGCAAGCCGGTGATGGCTGGAGACCAAGGACGGCTGCCAGGTGACTGCTCAGTGCAGCAGGAGGCTCAGCCCTTTGCCTTAGGGCTGACCCAGTCCCGCTGGAATGATCGCAAGGTTGCCCATTGATTTAGTGAAAGCTGGGCGGGGGAAGAGCCTCGGAAAAAGGAGGCGTTAATTAGGACAGGGATGTGGGAGAGAGGCTGCAGATTTCAGTGCGGGGAGGGGACAGCGGTTCCTACAAAGCAAGTAAACATGGGGAATAACAGAGAGGCCAAACCTCGGTGTCAGAGCAGCCCCATCCTGCAGGAGACACGGGGAGCTTGGATCTCCGTGGAGAAGAAAAGCTGTGCATCGATAACAGGGAGATGGGTTCTGAAGGGCCCCACCAGGGTCAGCAGGCAGAGATGCAGGCAGGGGTGGGCTACACTTCTCCGCTGCTTTTTGCCTCCTTGCTGCTGTTGAACCCAGAAGAACAGGCTCAGGACTGGGGACACGAGCCGCTGATCTGCTCCAGCCCTGCGTACATCAGCTTCCAGGAACGCTTTGCTGCTTTCTGTCTGCTGCTGGTGCCAGGACAAACCACTGGGAATGACTTTCATCGTGGTGGACTCTCCTTATTCCGAGTCTTGGTGTTTCCTCTGGCCGTGGGCCATCTTTGAGCCTCGTAAGTGGACAGGGCACAGGAGATGAAGCTGTGGACAAATCAGAGGTTTTCCAATGTAAAAATGGCATGCTGTCATATTTTCTCAGGTTTTATTTATGTGTTTTGCAATGCACCTGCTGGGTTCGTGGTGTTGTGCTAATTCCTGCAGCCACAGGAAGATATTTGAAGTGGAGAGTTCCACCTGACCATTGACTTCAGTGGGTGTTGCCAATTCCCAAGATATGTTATCATAATCCAGACCTCTGCTTCACCAGCTCAGGCTCCCCAGAAGGCTGGAGTATTCCTGCAAGTGCTGCACTCAGGGCAGATTGAATGGAGAGGATCACTGAGCTTCAAAACTCACATGGCCATTTATTTGAAAATGTGGTGTTTCTCAGCTCAGCAGCTTCACTTTTCTGAAGTACCAAATAAAAGGAGGAAGGTTTATCAGTGAGAAATCCAAGTTTAGGCAAAATTTCATTCAATTAGCATCAATCTCAGTGTGAAAAACCTCCTGAAACATGTGAAATGGAGCTAATATAATGTTAAAATCCCCCCACTGAACACATAAAGTAAATGAACTTTTCAGTGTATCTTGGAACGAGGTTCACCATTAATATTTATGTCATTAAATGGATGGGTATTTTCCTGGCAACATTTTGATCTCACTGCCTCCTAGGATATTAGAGAGTTTGGCTCAAGCTCATGGTCAGATTTTAGCCAGTTCTTGCTTTCATGGCTGGAGCATGATTTTATAGATCCCTGTTGAGAAAGAGAGCTTCATGATAGCCTCCAGGCATCAGAAAAGCTCCTTAATTGCTCTCCACAGAATCTGCTGACCAGAGAGAGTTCTTGTTATCTTTAAGCAGTCCTGTTTGTGTTGAAGGATCAAAATCACTCACAAAGAAAACAAAACCATCTCCTTTCTCCCCATCCCCATGATGTTTCCAATTATCCTAGATTGCTGTCTCTCTCATTGACTAGTAGGTCATCCAAAAGCTAGGAGATATTATGGAAACAGCCTGTTAGCCCCTTCCCTGGAGTGTCTCAGAGAATTTAGACTCCACTCATGAGGACTGAGAAGTAGACCACGATAAGGGCTGGCTGTACACGTAGCAGGGAAATGCTGCTCCTGCCACTCCTGAGGAGGCCACTCCTGAGGAGGCCACTCCTCTGGCCACAGGAAACTGGCAGCAGACCAGGATCAGGACAAGGAGCTATCTCCACAGAGAGCAGAGAGACTGGTGATTCTCCATGTGTGCTTCACAGGAGAGCACGGTTCCTGCTTCAAAGCCTGCAGGAAGAGCGGCAAATTCCTTCTGGATGAGGGCTGAGCGCTGTGACTTGCAGGAGGCACCCCGTGTCTGTATCTCCTAATGTATCAGAAACCAGCTGGAGATCAGAGATAAAGTGTTTGAACCCAACATTCATTGAAGTTTCTGTGGCTGTACCAAACCGAAGGGAAAAAAAAAGAAAAAAGCATGCTCTGGGGCTTTCCCCAACACATCGAGGAGCAAGTGGTTTGTCACAGATTAGAATCAGAGCTCTCCCTCTAACCATAAGCCTTCACCACATCCTCTTATTTGCCACTGTTTGGCTGCATGCTGACAAGCACTGAAAGGAAACAGTGGAAAGGGACGTGGTTATGCCACACCTGGCGAGTGTCTGCAGGGGCAGAAACGTCTACAAGTGTCACACAGACTTATAAATGCCTCTGAATGCACCATCATCCTGCTTGTGCTCATGTCTGGAAGGTCATGTGGCTCCTTCCAGCACACACTACTTTGTGTGTTTAAATGACATGCCATTGTAAATAAAATGCTAGTTGAGTGCCTGTAAAAATGCAGAAGTCTTTCAGAACAAGCAAATTACCCCAACTTGTAATTTCATTGAAAACACTGTAAAAATAGCCATACCTTTCATATCCCAAGGAGGAAAAGGTGATGGAGATTTATGCTTTTCCTTGAATACACAGATTTATAACAGTGTGTAATGTACATTCATTTCATCCATATTTATAACTGCATTGATGCAGAGTCTGGTATCCATTACTTTAATCTATGTAACTTGATCATCAGAAACTTAAACCATAATTTTTAACACATATCACCAAGAATTTCAGTTTGATTCGAAAAAGAAGAGTATATTAAAATCCCAGCTGCAATTGGTTATTAAAACTGAACTTTTTTGCTTAAATACATCTGTTTGTTCACATAGACTCTGTTCCACTCTGCCTTGTGCTGGGTATTTTACTTCAGGTTAATCCTACAACAACTCACTGCAAAATACCTTGAGGGTAGAAGAAAAAAAAAAAAAACCACCACAGTTAAGGATCATATTTGGAAGAACTCCTGTAAATAAATCTTTTACATCTTGGCAAAGTGAAATCAGGAATTGAAGAGTCAGTGACAGCAGTAGCCTCTAGTCACTTAGAGTGAAGTGGAAAAAATAATTCCAGGCCAAGATCAAAGGCTCCAATTGACAGACAGCAGAAATTAAACCCAGATACCATTTCATAAACATGGAGCGATTGACGCTCACCACATGGTTATTGTCCAGCAATGGAAAATAAAACATCTGTACTCCTCAAGACACTGGATGGATGACCCAGAACTGAAATTACTCGGTTGCCTGGTGCTGAGAAGGTGTTCTATTGTTTTCTTTCCCCACTTTTATTTCATTCTTTCAGCACCATTAAAGGGTGGAATACCTGGATTGTTAGAAAATGGCACATTAGAATGAACATACGCTCATTTTCTGACAGGAAATGACCTTTTTCCTCATCTTTGGGCCCATATTTTACTATTCATACTGCAGGTAAGCATCAATAATTCCACAAATTTCAATGGGCTTAGTGTGAATATAGCAAGTAATGCAATCTTACATGAAATTAATGGGAAGTGGATGCTGCCTGTGATGTTGGAGGAGCAATGTTTAAGTATATGCACTTCGTGCTTTCTAAGGGAGGTAAATGACATTCCTCGGAGTAATTTTTTACATTTTCTTTTTTTTTTCCTCTGCCTTCCTCATTGTTTTTCTCATTTCAGAACCATCAATCTGTACAAATATAAACAATGGAAATGAGGAGACCATGTGGGAGCTTGCTGTTGAAACCTTTGCATTACGGGGACCAGCAAGGTGATGTTTTTCAGTGAAAGCCACAAATTATGAAAATGATCACTGAAAAGGACAAATCATTTGCCATTTAGAGTGAACTTTTTAACTGAGAACATTGATTAATTTTGTGTTACTATTCTTAGTCCTCACTCCATTGAGGAGATCTCCCTTGAATAATGTCTACAAAATTTGTCTGAACTGTTGGCTGTTAAATTACTTTCCTTAGGTAGGAAATTGTAGGAGAAAAATAAAGAACTTAGAATTTGTGACACATAGACTTCCAAAAAACAGGAGTGCCCTGTTGCAAAATAGTGGTTTTGTCTGATTAATTCTATTGCTTTCTTTACAATAACCTCTATATTAAACATGTGGAAATATCTTATTAAACCAGGAGCATGCGTGAAAACGTTTCAGAGTTTGTTGCTGTAAAAGAAAGGTCTTGTCCACAACAACCAGAGCTAAGAAGTGTGTTCCACAGCCACGGTAGGCCTATTGTATGAGGGCCTAAACTCAATCTGAGGCACTGAAGAGGCACTGAAAATTAGAAGATAGAAAAAAAAATCGGACCTCCTCTATTCAAACTTCAAAGTGTTTCCTCCACAGTTCATGAAATGTCGTCGCTGGCTGGATTCAGAGGTAGAGATGCTCAAAATAAGGTTTTACAAAAGTAATTTGTTCTGTTTCAGATTTCTCTTCAACTGCAATGCAGTTGCCCTCTTCGACTGCAAATACAGAATAAAATATCAGCAAGGAAGAAAAAGACATGTCTCGTCACTTTGAGAAATGTGGGAGGTATGCTGGGCCTCTAAAAAGCTCTCATTTTCTGTTTGATTTGGACAACTTCCAAGAAATTCAGCTACTCACCAGAAACCTATCTAAAGCTCAAACTCAACAATAGTTAGAGAACATCTCAAAACCACAGTGGCACCCATGAGTTCCCCCCACTGGAAAGACCACGAAAACAGTCTCTTTTCCAGAGACAGACAAATCTCTTCAACAACAACAGTGAAAAATGCAGGTAAAAAAATGCCATGCTATTTTTCTTTACTTTTTTCTTTTTACTATGTCTTCCACTTGCTGGCAGCCCAGCTTCCAGAGAGCACCAAATGTTTTCTCTCTCAAGCTACCTTCTGTTGTATCCTATGGTATTGTGGCAGCCCACACAAACTAGATGTAGCAGAGGAACAAATAAATCACTTGCACATTTCGGTACCTACAGAGACTTCATCTCAGGTGTTGTTCTAGCAGTGGGCAGAGGTCCACAGTTTCATTATGCTGTGAGGCAGTTCAGCCCTCCTGAGCCAGCACCTTTCAAGACTTGTTACCATAACAGCCGAATTTCTCCCCATTGAGCAACTCCCACCACCGAAAACATGCAAAGTGACAGCACTGCACCTCCACTGTGCTGTCTGCTCAAGAGGCTGATCCTTGTATTGTCTGCACCTACATGGTGAAGTTAAGATACAGCTGCTGGGCTTTTTTAAAGACATCCACATTTTTCTGCTGGTGAGACGAGCAGCGATTTTCTGTCAGTCATCGTGTTTCCTACAGCTGCCACCACACCACTTGAAAACAGACCCCAGGTGACCTGAATCCCAGATCCCCTCAGCCCAGGCAATATGTGAGTTGCCATATGTCGCTGTGGGTAATAGCTGACGCTGAACAGGTGTATGTCATCACAGCAGACCATCTGGAGGGCAGAAGATATTAAAAAAAAAAAAAAAAAAAAGAAGAAGAAGAAATAAAGGTACATTTCCAACGTACAAATCTTTTGGGTGGCTTTTTCGAGCAAACCTGGGCATGTAATGTCTGCCTTTTTTGTTTTCTTTCAATGACATTACTTGACATGAAAGAAGCCATGACACATGTTTTACTCAGCCTGATTCTGCTTTTGTCTAGCAGTGGTCCACCTTGAAACTTGACTAATAACCATTCCCAAGAACCCACAAACATTGCATTAGGGTTCATTGCTTTAGACTCTTTCCATTAAGCTCAGCAGTGGAGAGCAGGGTGCCACAAAACTGTTGTACATAAAGCAGGAGGTGACCAGGCAGTAGCCAAGCTGAGGAGACTTCCTGAAACATCACCCAACAACTCCCATTTAAGTTTGGTTAGTGGGAAGGGACTGAGAAAGCTGTTGAAAATATTCTGGTCATCCCACTTGCCTCTGTGAGCTGAGCCAAAGCAATGGCATCTGTTCTCTGACAAGAAGTTTGGAATTTCCAGTGGTTCTTCAGTGTCACATTGGGAAAAATTATCCTCAAAATTACGTAAGAGTTGTATGGTTCAGTTTGGTTTTGTATAGTTTTGGTTTGTATTGGGGTTTTAGGCCTTTTTTTCCCCCCTATAGACAGAAATCTAACATCAAAGAGGTGGGGGCACTTCATAGAACATTCCTTTCTTACAAGATTTCTGAAGTAAAAATAAGTCCTTTCTCAGCTTGGCAAATGATGTAAAAGGAAAATGGGTAGTGGCAGGCTTTGATTTGACAACACAAACCTAAACGTGGAATTTGTAGGATGCACCACTGCCAGTATTTCAGGGTTCTGTGACATAAACCTGCAGCACCTCCAAAGCCTTGGACGTTCAGGTTTAGCATCCTGGCTGAGGCTGTGCTACAAAATTTGAATGTATCCAGAAACTTCCCAGATAATATTTTTTATCCAAGATTAATTTAGACTCTATGCATAGCAGCATTATAGTTTCTTAAAAAATAAATCATTTGTACAAATAAAAGCTGGGTGGCACTATTTATGTATAGTTTCAAACCTCAGGATAACTGACACATTTTTTGCCACCTTAGAGTAATTTAGTTGTGAGTTACAGGGTTTTAACTGTCTAGGGATTTTTTTTTTTTTTTTTTTTTGCAAGGGGGGAGGTGGTTTGGTATTGTTTGGGGTTTTTTTTTAACATATAACCCCAACAAAAGCCATTAATTGCCTTACGTGCTTGTTTCAGTCTCATTTGAATGTCTGTTTTGCAGCAGTTTACAATGTCAATGAATTTTATGTTCTAATTATAAAACCTCTGTTAATTCTTGATCCAAAGATTGCAAGAGTCAGTGGAAACCAGTCAATTTTCTTTCAGAAATTTTGTTGCCCTTTAAGAGTTTTAGAAATCAATAGAATTTTCTAAGTTAATACTTCATATTCATAAATTATAATAATGTGCAATATTTAAGGTAGTCTTTTGTTTTAAACAAAGGAGAACATAATACCTCTGAATCTCATAATCAAGTGATTTCACTCATTTTCTTATTACCATGGTTTCCAGATGAACGAGATATACAAAGTGTGGCTCCAGATCTTACGAGCAAAAGAATGAATTCCTGGTGTAACTCCACTGAATTTAACAGAGTTTACATTAGGGAGTAATTTTGCCCAGCAGGATTAGGCAAGTCATTTACATAAAATTGGTACTGTACATCATGTGTCGAGTTGATGAATTTGCTGAGAGATTGACTTTATAACAGTGGGCTTGTATCACATGTTATAATTATTTGTATCATCCTTGGCTTCTTATTGTGATGTACATTACACATCCCAAAGGAGCCGGATAAAGGACATGCAATTCGACGACATGCTGCTGAAACACACAGCAGCTGGAGAAACAACACATAGACTTTCCTCTTTGGAGAGGAAATATATCCAGAAGTATTAATTTTACAAGGGAGGAAATTAGGTGAGTGAGTGGCTTGACTGAAAAGCACACAGTCTCTTGTCCTCTTGGTTTGTGTTGCTTGACATTTTTCTATGTAATTTAAATTAATTGGATATCTGACAATAGCACAGGGCATCTTGAACTCTAGGTCAAGTAATGCTTTCATGTTTCTCAGAACCTTAAATAAAATTAAGTTTACTTTTACAAGGGACTGTTTTAGATGATTTTATCACAGATCTACAGATCCATGTGTTTGTCCTAAAATGCTAAAAGAACCAGAAGAAACTGAAATGTGAAATTAGTACCAGCTGAAGGAGAAAATACTTGTAGAAAAGAGCAGTTACCATCACTCCACCCACAGAAGAGTCTCAGAAGACAGTGGATGGCATGTAGAGGAAACCAGCCTGGATAAATGCGCAGCTGAGAAAAACAGGTCCCACTGTCTGGAAGAGCAAATCTGCCAGTTTGACTTTCCTGCATTTCTAAATTGGTCTTTACACAGCATTAGGAGGAGATTGATGAGAAAAATCTGGAAGGTGGGAAAGGAATGCAAGGAAGGAAGGAAGGAAAGAAGGAAGGTAATCTGAAGGAATAGACAGGAGGATCTGAGCCTGACTCACATCAAATAACCAAGGAGGTACAGGGGGTCTCTAACCATCATCCACTTGAATACCCAAGTTCACTGAGAAGTTTCCAGCTTTTTTTCTTCCCACTGACTTCCAAAACAGTGTGGTTCAAGCCATTTCTTTGTCCAGAAACTCGTACCATCAGTTCACATGCACAGCTCTGGGATCAAAGGGATCAAATTTCATTATAAACCTCCAGGGTTATTTGGCTCTGAACTCCAAGGAGACAACTCATCAGCTGAGCAGGTGCCTCAGGTGCTCCAGGAAAGATTTGTTATTGTACCTACAAGGAGAGACTTCCCTACCAGGGAGAATCCTGTCTTGGGGGTCCCCAGGGAGTTACCTTTTGCCTTTTCCCATATGCCTGCTGTTTTGACACATGATCTTCTGTCAAAGCATTCCCATGTTAGACTTTGCACCCACTTGGGATGTTACCTTTGCTGATTTGACTGTTCCAACTCAAAATTACTAAATATATATGCACATATATAGGTGACACAGCCTATGCTTCATCCAGTCTGTTTCCAGAGTAACCTTCTAAAGCGTAGGACAAGGGAGTGCTGAGCTACTGATGAAAGACGCTGATTTCTCAACCTCAAGACTACAATTATAGCAACAAATCCAACCAAGAATAATCAATTTCATTCCCACTACAATCTATTCCTTGTAGTAGCACTTCAGAGTTTGTAATAGGTGATCTGGATGCTCCATTTCTGTGTGAAGCATGCTTCCCATACAGTGCTTTGTAGCTATTCAGGGCAAGCAGGCATTGATGCACTGTGCCACTGAATACTTCCAAAAATAGACTGTAGATACTGCAAAGTAACTGCTTTCTTTTGAAAAACGCTGTGACCTCCACGTGACCACAACATGTCCAAAGCAAAATGAATCTGGGCATTTCGCTGTAAAAACTGCAGGCAGCACTTATGGGAGGGTAGCTGGATAACTCAAATCAGTGTTTTTAGGCTCTGACTTCTTTCATTGTCTCTAAATCCAGAAGAAAACAACAGCTACCTGAAGACAAGAGAGCTTTTTTCATATCTGCATGTGTGATGCTGCCTCATAGCTAATCAATATATGGAAGCAGCTTCAGATGTACTGCAAAATAAATGGGCTTCTGTTGGAAGAATAATGGTAGATGAGCTCAATAAATCTTCAGCAATCTGGATGTCCATATGTGAAGGCAAAAGAAACATTTAAATGGAACAAAAACAAACACAAAAAAAGGGAGCAATCTCAAACAGGGTAACGTGAAGTCACGTGGAGGTTTTTGAACAGCTGTTGCATGGTCAGTTTTACATTTTATTTCACCTGTAAAGACTTTTTCTAAAAAAGGTGTATGTTCCCCATCATGAACACCCTCCAGATATTGCTGAGGTTAACAAGGGCCACATGAGCATGTATAATGGTAGAGGCACCTATTTGTCAGCCACTGAATATTCAAAGCTTAGGCGCCTTAATGGCAAAAAGACAGGCCCATATTGCTTTGGAAAAGTTTTACTGACAGATGTGAATGCAGAGAACAGCCTTTGACTCAATGACTCTTTGTCACTGTTTGACTCATGAGAGGCCCCATCTCTCATTCTCAGGTTAGCTGGGGCTGTAGGAATGAGAGTTTTCTCTCAGGAGTCTCCTTTGGGCTGTGACAGAACCAAGCTCCAAGAAGACTCAAATGCAGAAATGCCTTTTTTTGATAACCTGGCTGCACAGCGGGCAGCATCTGAGTCTTGGGCAGACATCTCAGATTAGGGAGGGATGATGGATATGACACACACTAGAACAGCTTTGGAACCTGTGGTGGTGACTGCAGATGAAGTGACGTTGCAATTCTTCAGAAATCCATAAGAAGACACTCAAAGTTGAACTGCATTGGGATGGATTCGCAGCACTGAGCATTTTGCAGAGTAGAACAGCTGCTGGTGTCCAGCATCCATCATGTTTATGGTAGCATTTAATTGTGTGGTAAGATGCATGAAATAATATATCGTAAAAGCAAGGTCATCCCTTTCTACTTTCTCCATCTTAGTGCTGAGCCTTTGAGACCTTTGACAATATGTCTAATTTCCTTTTGTTGCATAATCAAGCCATGGAAATAATGAGATCAATCTTTGAAACCAGGTAGGGAAGAAGAGTCTAGCAAAGAGTCAGAATCACAGGATCACAGGGTGGTTGGATTTGAAGGATCTGTGGACACTGTTCAGCCAACCCCCTCCTCAAAACAGGGCTGAGCAGAGAAGGTTTCTTAGGACTTCTCCAGCTCAGTCTGGAATGTTTCCAGGGAAGAAGACTCTCCAGGCAACCTGCTCCAGTGTTCCACCACTCTTCCAGTAAAAAGTTTTTTATGACATCTGAATGGAATTTCCTGTGTTTCAATTTGTGTCTGTTGCCCCTTGCCCTTTCCTGAGGGGCCATGAGAATGGGCTGGCTCTGTCTTCTTTACAGACTCTGGCCAGTGATTTATGCACGTTTATAATACCCCCACTGACCTTCTCTTCTGCAGGCTAAACAGTTACAGCCCTCTCAGCCTCTCCCCACACTGACAGATGCTCCAGTGTTGTAATTTCCAGTGCTGGACTCCCTTCAGCACGTGTGTGTTTTTCTTGGCAGGTGGAACCCACCACCAGACTTGCTCCACTAAATCAATATCTTGCGCTGAGGAGCCCAGCGCTCCAGATGTGTGTCCTTTGGGTTGAGTAGAGGGAAAGGATCCCCCTCCCTCGACCTGCTGGCTAAAGCAGCTCAGGATCCCACTGGCCATCTTTGCCACACAAGCACATTTCTGGCCCGCAGTCAGCTTGGCAATCACCAGAGCTTCCAAATCCTTCTCTGCCAAGCTGCTTGTCAGCCAGCTGGCCCCGGGCATGCAAAGAGACCATTCCTGCCCAAGAGGAGGAATTGCTTCTTCCATTTGCTGAATGTGGTGGTGTCCCTGGCAGCCCTTTCCTCCAGCCTGTTGAGGTTCCCCTGAGTGTCAGCTCACCCACCTGGTCTGTCATCCACTCCTCTCAGTTTAGTATCCTTTGTGAGCAGGATGAGAGACCCCTCAGTCCCACCATCCAGGTTATTAATTAAGATGTTTTGCAGTTTTGGCTGCAGCGTAGACTACTTGCGGCTGGTCTCCAGCTAGATTTTGTGCCATTGACCAAAGCCCTTTCAGCCCCAAAGCTCAGCCAGCATTCAGTCCACCTCACTGGCCACTTTTCTAGCCTGTACTTCATGAGTTTGTCCATGAGGATGTTATGGGAGGTAGTGCTGGAAGTCTTGTAAAAGTCGGGATAAAAAACATCCACTGCTCTCCCTTCATGTGCTGAGCCAGTAATTTCTTTGCATGGTGGTCAGGTATTACAAGTCCTTGCTGCCTGCTCATGATCTCCTTCTTGTCCTTAGTGTGTTTGGAAGCAGTTTCCAGAAGTTTCCAGAAGTTTCTCTGTTGCTTTCCCAGAGTTTGAGCTGAGGCTGTGTCATCTGCCATTCCATGTGTCCTCCTTCCTGCCCTTCTTGAAGACAGGAATGATGAGACACTGGCTTCCTTGCAATCCTCAGGAATTTATCCTGATCTCCACAGCCTTTCAGAGATAATCATGGATTACCTCACAATGGCCACACAATGACGTTGGCTTGCCCCCTCAGCAGTTCTCACATCAGGCCTCTCACTTTTCGTCTGTTTAAACGTTCCCCAACCTGGTCCTCGTCCCCTAAGGATAAGAGTTGACTGCTCCAGAGTTTCTCACTGGAAAAATCAGGTGTAGCAGTTAAAGTGAGCTTTCTTGAGCAAAGACATTATAGATGAAAGGGAGCCGCAGATATATTTTTTTCATAGAAATGGAAAGATTTCCTCCAATGCCTTCCTTTCAGACTCTTGTATAGTGGTTCAGGGCTTTCCAGACCTAAATGGCGAGAATGTTGCACTGAATACCTGCTATGGTCACACTTTTGGCCCAGTGTGGGCTAGAAAATAGCTCCCCAGAAGAGCAATATCCAAAGCAGCAGAAGAAGATTAAGCAGGCTTTGATGCATAGCTACTGATGAACAGAAGTTCTGAAAATCACTCTAACCGGATGTTCTCCCACTTATAATACAAGAAGCCTGATGCTAACTCTTAGTTATTAGTTACCTTTCTTTTTCAACCTTGACTGTGTGAATCAACGTCATAAAAATGTGGTGTAAAATAACCAGCTAAACATTCCACATCTAAGCTGTAGGTAATACAGCAATAAGATAAGAGGCTGTTTTATGATTATAAAATCTGTATGCTCAGCTGGCTGACTGAAACATCAGTAATGATTCAGGCTGGAGGAGTTCTGTTCCCTTGACCATGCTGGTATACAGAAAGTTGGTGTCCACAGGTTGAAGCTTTTCTTTGTTGATTCTCTTGAAAGGCATTTTCCAGAATTCACCTTAATTCTGAATTTGGGATTGAGAGACCTATGTCAATGTTTCACCAATTGTTAGCCACTGCAAAGAGTAAGAAGTCTGTGGCTAACAATTTTTCACTGCAAAGCTGCTACAGGCTGGTAAAAATATGAAATCTTGTGAATATGATAAAGAGAAATAATGCACCACTTGTGACTGCTTAAGTACTTGTGAATTCTGCATATTGCAGTGTCCAAGAGAGTTGGACATGGCTAATGCAATGTAACAGCAGAGTTATGTCATGTGCTCAATAGCTGTGCACTGAAGAAAACAGCTTGCTGCATCATCAGAAGCACCCTTGATGGGATGTCTTGGACATGTTACTTGTTAGGTTGATTTATTGATGAAAGCTGTTGGTTTTGCAATTATAATGGAGCTGTTGCCAAGCCCAGGAATTTCACTAGGCTTATTGATCCTGAGGTGTAGAGAACTTGTTGGCACAAGCAACTTAACTTGAATGCCTGAGCTCCAGAAAATACTCCAGTCATTATCCCCGTTCTATCAAAATCCAAATAAGCCTCCCATTGGAGGAGATATCACTTAGGTTCCCAAAGTCACAGCAACAACACTCTGAAATGCACAGCATCCTGCTTTTTGGAGTGAGATGCATCTCCCTGCTCTAACGAGACAGTGGGGCCAGGACAGGTCAGACAGCGCAGGATACCAGGGATCCTGATTTATATTTCATTCCCACATCTAATGGTCCATCCTGCCTCACCTGCTTTCTTGTGATTTCTCAGGTTATTTCCACTCACAGCCTCTGGTTTCTTTCTCTCTCTCTTGGTGAATGTCAGATGCTCTGTTAAGCCCTGCTGTGTTTGAACCCATCACCGGGGACATGGTGCGTTTTCAAATCTTCCCACAGCCTCTGTCTGTCCTGAAACCACAAGGAGCCAACGGGGTAAGCTATGTCCCATTGTTCTTTGGAAGTTGCTGATGATGGGCATTCTTTCTTAGTGATTCCTTTATCATTTTGGATAGAGCCTACTGTGATGCAGCTGTGCCCTGAAACCCACGTGTTAGAGAAAAAGCATATTCTTCATTATCAGCTTGGTACACACTCAAGACATTGCTGATACAGACAGTGATAGGGTAGGGTTGTTTGGCAGTGTTAATGCATCTGCTGGAGCAGGAATGTCATGCAGGAAGAAAAGAGTTCAGTTGTTCAGAGTGGGGAGAAAATGTTGGAGCAGATAAATGATGAGATGGCATCTGTGTGGAAGCAGATGAAGATGGGAGAACCCAAGAGGATAATTAATGTGCTGAAACAGGAGCCAGATGTCAATAGATTCAGCTTTCCTGGTCATTTGAATGCTGATTCTGTAGTCTGTGTTGATGGGAAAGACTTGTTAGGCAGCCTGTTTGTGGAGTTCAGGGTTGCCCATCTTAATCGCTTGTTAGGGGTACTTGACACTTTCCACTGCAGGTACTGTCAGCCAAAGGAAAAATAAAATTTGAGGAACTGGTTTGAACAAGCCAAAGTTTCAGTTTTATTCCCAGAAAGCCCTTCTTCTGCTATTCCTACCTGAAGTGAAACAATCTGCCCAAAACATCTAGATCGCCTGTTTTGAAGCAGAAAGGCGCAGCAGGAGCCCCACAGGGATGTTTAGAGCTCTGCTCCTCACTCCTGCTGCCCGTGGCACATGAAGGAAGGGAGGAAGAAATGAAGGCAGGAAGGCTGTCATCTGGCTCGTGCTGGGCCTGACTGGTGCCCACTGGAGCCAGTGGTTTTGTGTCAGATGAAAGGCACAGGAGTGTGTGTGAGGATTTACTCACATGCACTCTGGGGCAGACAGAGCCAGTCCAGCCCTGGCTGTGTCCAGCTACTGCATTTTCTCATGGAAAACCAACCCTCAGCTCTCCAGGAAGCCAGCCTGTGGGGCAGGAAAGGGTGTTTGCTCTCTGTGGCACTCAGGAGCTCTGTCCTGTCCGTGCTGGGTGGTAGATCAACATCAAAGTGAAGGAGGTCCTTCACAGGCAGCAGCTCCCAAGGATGCTGAGAAAGCTTCTTGTTTGCCATTCCTACAGCATCCTTGTGCTTCTCTAACAGTAACATTTGCAATTATTAAATATCCCATTTATAAATAGGGTGCCACCCAACCCCGCTGATAGGAGAGAGCAGGTGCAAGGACTGCAGTCCCAGACTCTGTGCCTCACTACAGTAGTCAAAAGACAAATATATACAAGGCAAAGTAATAACTTTTGTACCCACTGGACACCCAGCAGTTTTGTAAAAATAAGTAGTTTGTGTGTGTATTAAAGGAGAACGGGTATGTCTTTTAGGACAAGTGGCTTTTTAAAAAGCATAAAAACACATGGAAGGTACTTCTGCTTGCTTGTGCTCTGCAGTGAGTTGTTTTGTTTGCATCTCTCCCTCTTCACTCTGCAGAGGGTGCCTGTTCAAAACATTTTGCTCCCGACCCTGGATGTCAAACCATGCAGACAGCAAGACACTTTATCATTGACATTTCTTTCAGAAAGACCAGGGGACAAAGTCTTTTTTCAAATGTAGTGGTACGGATTTGGACCACCAAAGGTCCTGGTTATCCTGGTTTAATCTGAATTTGGACCTGGTAGTAATAGAATAAGGTGTACCAAGCAGGAGGGGTTTTATGACTCATGCCCTCGACTGATGTAAATCAGAATAGCTCCACAGAAACTGGTGGAGAATTTTTACATTTGCTAAAGGTCTGGCCATGCAAGTTAGCAGTTTGTTGTCCACTTTGCACTGACATTTGCTTTGGCCTTGCTGTGGGACAAGGATGCCCACACCTGCTGCTTCCTTGTGCAGGGTGAAGCAAGGCACAATTCTGTGGCTCACCGACCTTCCACAGCAGCCTGGGCCACAGCAGTACAGTGCACGTGAGGGACAGGTCACTGGAAAACAGACAAGGATCTCAACCAGCCTTAACTGGAGCAGTGCTGACTTCAGGGCAAGGATTTATGCTCTTCAAGAACCATATTTGACTGTTGGCTGAATGCCACTATATCAACAAAGAATGGCTCCCAGCTGCGGTACCCTTCACATATTCCTGTCCAGTCAGGCCAGGGAGGGTGACTTTTCTGGTGGAGTTGCTCAGGATGAGTGCTTGGGAACAAGGAGAGATTTTCACCTCTGCTGTTGGACTGGAAGTGCACAGCTAGGGATGCACAGTGCAAATAAGCAGCCTGGCTGACACAGGTGAGCTGTAGGCAGAAGGTATCTTTGCAATGACTCGAAAAACTTGAAAGAGGCAATTCCCAACAGTTCCTTAAACGTCTGGCAGAATTATGTAGGAATGATTGGTCCCATCCAATTTTTCCAAAAGTTTGAGCGGGAGTGGATATTAATGAAGTGCAGAACAATGTTTTCAAATACACTGAAATTTATCTTCTCTTAGGAAAAGGGACTGTGTTATCAGCCCTGCTAAAAAGGTGTAGCTCTGTGTGAATGTGAGACCACATGCTATTTAAACATTCAGAGATATACTTATTTAAAATGTGTGCGGCATCATCTGTTGACATATTATTCAACTATTCCTTGATTGGCATCATCTGCACCTTCACCCACTCTCATGCAGGTCACAGGCAGGACAACAAAAGGGGGATTACATCTGTGTGAAATAAGAGAAGGATCTGAAGCACTGCTACTTGGGCCTGCTAGCCGAGCACAGCTCAACATCTTGCTGCAGCAGAGAGATCTTGCACCACACAGCTTCCCACTGGCATTTTGACATCTTTATGGAGTGCCAAGGGATAGACAATACCCCCTTGTTGCAGCTGCAGCAGCTCTTGGTGCTTCAGAAGAAGGTGTGGCCCTCCTGCAACAAGTCAAGCCTGCAGTTTATAAGGACTTCCAAGAAAGCGCCCGGAGTTGTACAATTAACGAGAAATTACTCCCCAGGGAATTCTGTTCCTCATCTAAGCTGGTGTTCAACTTATCTGCGAAGAATATACACACTCAGCCTATATTCCTTTTATCTTAGCTTAGTTTTACAGTAATTAAAATCCTCAGCCAGCCTGAAGAACTGTATATATTTATTTTTGGTCTCTGTGAGCCTGGAACACAGACCTGCTGTGCGAGCCCTGGGAAGGAGTTCAGCTGTGTGTGTGCCTTGGTTTCCCTCCTGACTCCTGGTCTGCCTCGTTTATGGAGAGCCAGCCTGATGTCCCCACTGTGTGCACACCCTGCCCCAGAACAGCAGGACCTCAATGCTGCCCGGGACCTACAGGCCCCACCAGAACACAGATTGCTAATTATTACTGAGAAGATTAATGTGCTGAGAGTGTTCTTCAGTCTCAGTGTGCATAGCTTTGGGACCACTTGCTAATCCCAGAGGTAATATTAATTTTAAAAAATCTTAATGTGCAGCTTTGTTGGCAGTAGTGATTTTATCGTGAGTCTCCTGATATTTGGTGTTTCTTGTCAAGGTCCACTTCCTGGAAACCTGAGCATATTGGCTTGCATTTTGAAACAGGCAAGTTCTTAGCACCTTCTGCAACAGTGAGGCTGGGAAACATTCCCCAGGTATGCTCTGGAGACAGAGAAAGGCAAATAAAAAGACCCTAAAATGTGTTAATTAAAAAGAAAAACAAGGATTCTGCAAGAACTCTTTCTCCCCTCATGATTTGTGTGTCTTTCATTGCTTGCAGTGTGCAAAACTAAATGTCTTGGAGTGGAATAGGAACCTCCCATTGGTTCTGAGGGAAAAAAAGATATAAGTAAGCTGATTTTAATATCATAGCTATGGCTAGTTTGGCACTGTCCCTCTAATTGTATCCATTTTGTTAAACTCTTTGTCTTGGTTTGTTTTTAACAGTCTCAGATTTCACGTCTTCCCCCTTGGAGTCCTCTTTCTTAATATCCTCGGGGTTTACTTTTTCTTCACCATGTCTGCTCTCCCTTGCTTTCATTTGTTCTTTAGTTCAGATGAGCTGGTACAGGTTGAATTTACATCAAGGAAAAGCATGAAAAGTATGAAATAGACATTAATGGTTCACAGAGAGAGAAGATTTCTGTTACTGTTCTCCACTGCGATCCAAAAAGAGCCTGGAACAGTTAAGAAAGTGTCCTGGACTTATTTATGCTCTGCTCTAAGTGTCACTGGTTGAAGTTTTCCCATTAGTGGAAGGGAGATGTTCCCCAGGCCACCGTGCTGTTTTAGCAACTAATCTATTTCAATGCTTCTTACGTAGACAGGCCAACAAATTTCCAAACAACCAGAGAGCTTTGGCAAATAATGCTGAAAGCAGAGTACTGGACTCACACAAAGCAGCCTGTGTTACTCCAGTACCTTCTTTCAGGGCTGGACTCTAATAATCAGGTCAACTGACTCAATAAGACAGCTGCTTGCCAAAGAGCAAAATCCTTTCTGGGGGGAGAGGAGAGCCTTGATGGGGACCTGAAGAGGACAAAGCTCTCCAAGGGGGCTGGGGGTAACGCTTTGGTGCCAAGTGGCCTCTTTCACCAGAAGACTTTGACCTGCTTTAAGCAGGCAGTGAGGATGACTTGTGCTTTACAGGGAGGAAACTGAGGCACAGAGAAGCACCTCACTTCTCTCAGGGTCCCTGCAGTCCCACCTTGCTGCTGCTCACTCCACCAGCAGTGCAGAGGGGCGGGATTGTCGGGTGGGCTGCCAGCGCTGTGTGATCAGGGGTGCGGTGGAGAGCAGAGGGAAGGAAGGGAAAGGGAAAGAGGGGAAGGGGAACAGTCACAAAGGGTGAAGCCAGAAGAAGGGGGTGGCACGTTGAGATGTGTCTGGGTGGCCTCACAAGCCAAGTGGGCAGTAACTGAGGTAGGAGAGAGAGGTGGGAGCGGTGTCATGCAGAGAGCCAGTCTTTGTCCTCATCCAGTCAAGCAAGTTTCACTGGTAGTTGCAAATGTTTCAACAAGCTCTGATGCTCTGTGGAAACCCTTCAATCTATTGACATGAGGGTCTGTTTTCTTACTCTCAAACCATGTCTTTGAAGAAACAAAACTTCTGAGTTTGGTATTTTTCATAGGATGTGATTTATTTCCCCTTAACTTTGCTAACAATTTTCTTGGGTTTTTTAAATTTTTTTTTTTTTTGGTTGTGTTTTTTGGGTTTCTTTGGGTTGTTTTTTTTACTGTTTTCCCTGTCTCCTGCCAGACCTTTCAAAGGGAAAGCAAGCTTGCATTTAGCTTCTCGTTCCTCTGCTCTAGATAACTTATCATTTCAGCCTGTCTGGAAATTTGGAATCCCTTATGCTTGGAACCTTATCATAGACATTTCCGCTGCAGGAAGAGTGATCAGACCAACAATAGCATCTTGAATTCAAGGCAGAGGAAATGGATGACTGCATAGCCTGGTTTTGATGTTGTACTCGGCACTCAGTGTGCTGATCCTCATCTGATTCTGTACTTCTGTCATGTCCTTGGACGAGAACCACGAACTGCACTGAGAAGTTTGCATCACGTGTTGTGCTGCCTGACCTGTGTGCTGCCTGCTCCTCCCTCAGACCTCTGGGAAAGGTGCACGTTCTAGATTCTGTCCTGCAGGAAAGAGGCAGGGCTTTCATTTGGAAATACTCTTTTCACAACTGTCAATCCTTGCTTGAGACAAAACAGCCACCAGAGAAGTTTTCCTTCTGGCTTGCAAGTGATTTTGAGTTTGAAGTGATCAAGCCAATCCTTAGCAAGTGCAGGGTCATCAGCAGTCACAAATGTACAGCGTGACTGAGTGGGAGATGTTTGCTTGTGTTATGAAATGTGTTGGAGTGAGAGTACACACTGGGGATTTGTTCATTTTAGCAAACCTGGCAGAACCTTCCTGTGACCTAAATAGAATACCTTGCTCTACATAAAGCATGCATCAGGGTATTTCCTGATTTATTCATGAAAGGTTTGCTTTACAAAGGCATTTGGAACTGTGTAATCTCAGAATACATGATACATGTAGCTGGCTGCTCAGCTGGCATTTGCACAAATTGCTTTGATATATGGCTGTAACGTATGAAGGCACAGTGAGGCCAATTTAAATACTTGATATGGGAGTAAACTGGTTAAAAGAGTAAATTAGATCTAACCTAGAGATTTTCTTGCTACTGCATGGAGAAGGTTGCTGTCCAGAATGAATAATTGATAAAGGGATGGGAGACTACACTCTAGTAAGCAATAAAATCCTCCAATATTAAGTGGGCAGGGTTAAGGGCAGATCCATGAGTGGTGTGCACTGGTCTTGCATCTTTCACATTACGAGCCCTTTTCTGATTTACATCAGATTGAGCTCCAACATGTTGTGTTAACCAGATCAATAACTGAGGATCTCTGCTGCCTTTCACTTGGGACACTTTGTGCTTTCTGTTGCTCTTTCCTACTGGCAGAAAATAAAGTCTAAGGTAACACCTCATCAAGTCTGTGAATTCATTAGGAAATTTCCAATTTATACCTTTAATGATTTGTATAGATATTATTTGTACGTGTTTCCTGCTGTAATATAGTCAGTAGCAAGGTAGATGGGGATGGTTGTTGGAGCTTTGGAATAAATTGGGGTTAATTTACAATAGAATGAAAGTGACATTTGTAAAGATGGTGAGAGGGGAATGCCAGAATCCATTACACTGATGATCCTACGAATGCACTGGCATTCTCCATTGGTGAGTTAATGCTCAAATCCTATCAGCGTTACTTACTAAACTTATTGCAACTTAATGGCAGACCTCCAGATTTTTATCATGCCAAACATTCGATAATAGATGGGTCTGCACAAATTTTTTGAGAAAAATTTTCCCTTTTTATGGATTGCTGCCATTAAAAAAAAGGTAAAAATGTGATTCATTCGAGTCCCATGGAATGAACTTTCTCAATTCTCAGTCTTGTGATCTTTTGTTTAAGAAAAGACTTAGTCTTGTGTGGCTTTGGAACAAGCTGAAAAAAACTCTTCTGATTACTGTGTTTCTTAAAAAAAAACCCCTCCAAACTCTTTCCTAGGAGGTTTTGTGATTGAGCAGTGATTTTAAATTAATACAAGTCAACTGCATTTGTCAGTGTTCACCCAGTAAACACAAGGGGCAGCAGAAACCTTGCTTGTCCCTCCTCCAGACAGTAGAAAAATAATTTTTTAAAACTTGCTGCTGACACCATTGGCTGCCCAGAACAATAGGGAACTGACAGACTGATTCTGTACTTCATATCTTTTCATATGACATACTTTATAATATCAAGTGATGTTTCATCTGTATGCACAGAAGACATCAAATAAAGCACAATTCTTTCCATATTTTTGCTTTTAATTTTATCAGTTCCAAGCTTTAAGCAATTTGAGGTTTTTCTTCCTCTCTCTTTCTCTCCCCCCTCTCCCTCCCCTTTTACATTCTTGACTGGAAGGGATCTGTTTCTCCACTGGCTCTGTAAATCTGGGCATTTTAGAGTTAATCAGGACCTGAAAAGAGCAGGATGACATGAGGTTTGCATTAAAGAGTGGTATGTGGACAAGTGGCAAAGGCATGGATTTTGTGGTAATAAAAACACACTGGGTGATATTTTTGTCAGAGGGCCTCACTTCACTGCCTCCAAAATGCAAAAGCATCAGGAAATCAGATTGCTGTCTCTGAACCATGATTACAGAAGCAGATCAGTGTGCACCTTACTCCCAGCTCACTGAATTGAGTTTAGCTTTCTTCTGGCACACCAAAAACTGTCCACGTGCAATGCTGGTGGTGAAAAGCTGGGGTTCAGCATTGCTCCTGGATTAGCAAGGCACCCCTAAATACAAGCCAAACTTTCCACCAGAGGAAGCCATCTGTCTTGCCAAAGGTTTGAGAAAATGATGATGCTGCGTCAGCCTGGCGTCATGGGAAGGTTTTGTTTTGCCTGTGTGTAAAAACTGTTGTTGCTTACTTGGACTCCATTATTTCAAATTCACTGAAGTCTCAAAAAACCCTGCAGAACTGAAGCATCTGTCAGCACAAACCTGTGTGTCTGCTGACTCTAGTGGTGGCTGGACAAGTGTATGAAGATCCTGGAGTTCTGGCTGCACCTTTTCAAAGTCAGAAGATCTTGCTGCAACTCTCTCAGCTGACCTCCCTTGTAACACGTGGCACATGTACAGCATTACTTGCTCATGGTAGGGGTAGGGACTGCCTGACTTCCCTTGTGTTCCTTTGCCCCATGTCCCACCCCTCTGCAGTGGGAAAAGACTGTCTCTTTGACCCATCCATCCAATTAAAGCCAGTTGTTGACAGTAGCCTTTCTCTTCTTTTTTTTTTGGAGACAATGTGATTTTATCACGCTGCCACTGAACTACGCTCCCGTTGTCTGAAGCTGGAACTGGATGCAGAAGAGTCAAAGAGTGAGAGATGAGTAGAAGAGAGACAGTGTAATGACAGAATGTTTCACATGCCTTTGAATTTCTAAGGGGATTAGGCGCTCCCCTGGTGCTTTGACATGGAGCCTATGGCAGCTGCTTTGGCAAAGCCTGCTAGCAGTTACACAAATATGTTATTTTCCCCTCGTTTTCCCAAGGTGCAGAGGACACAACAACTTCTGTTACAGACCAGCAACAGAGAGCATTTGGAGCTGTCAGAGTCTGTGTGCTCGTGTTCCTCTGCGTGCAGGACCACCTCTGAGAACTTGTGCAGCCATTTATGTGGTAGTCAGATACCACCACTTACGTTGTTGAAGTGTAAGCCTGCAATGCAACCAGAGCCATACAAGTCAGCCCTTCACCCCCAGCCTCCACACCTTCTGAGAGAGCTTCTCTGGGTCAAACCTTTTCCCAAGCATCAGCTGAAACAAAATCCTCTAGTTGCTGTAATTCTATCTGCCCCACATACTCCAGAGAGTTCTTTGCACAGCAGAAGTCCTTTTCCTGCAAGCAGGACAGGGACAGCAGGTGTTGTGCTGGTGTCTCTTCAGTGGAATCTGATTACCATTTTGGTTGCTTTTCTCTGTCTATTTGATATGGTTGTTTAGGAAGCTGTGGCTGATGGCGCATTTTTAGGCCAAGGACTGACAGAAATCAGGTGTCTTCACTGTATAAAAGAAACATTAACCCACAGGTTGAGATCTGACTGCAACATCATTGGCAAACATGAAACTTGAGCTTTTCACAAAATGATTGAAGTTCTTTTCTCATTTTAAAGCAGATACAAGCTTTAAACATTGAACAGTAATGCCAGTGGAGATGCAGCAAAAAAAAAAAAAAGGAATCCCTGAATAGGAAAGAACAAGAGATAGGAGAAAAGGAGATGCTCCCTCCTGGTTGCAGAAATGGACAAGGAAAATTACGACAAGGAAGAAGCATCAGTATTCATAGCTGCAGTGAGAGTTGAAATGATGGTCAGGGCCTGTCAGTCCCAATACCGCATCCTTGATTCACATGCACTGATTCAGACATTAATTTGGACCTCAGATGTGCATGTCTGACTCCCAGTGAGCCCTCCTGGAGGGCAGTGTGTGGTCTCCTGAATGGTGGGGTGAGGGCATAAAGCCCCAGAAAGAGTGGGCTCGGCAGTGGTGAATGCAAACCCTGCCTTTGTTGGCATCTGTACCCTTGGGACAGGATTGGCATTGCTGGTTTCAGTGCAAGACACACACACACACTCGCAGAGGGTTCACTCCAGCACCAGAGTGCTGTGAGTGTAAATGAAGACTGTCACGGCCACAGTGGCTGGGTTTTTTGTTGGGGTTCCCCTCCCCCTTCACCCCCCTCGCCCCCTGCCCCCTTCTGAAACAACCAGCCAATTTAAGAGCACAGTTCAGAGGGAAGGGATTCTTGTTATGCTCATGAATCTCAAAGATTTCCTAAAGGAAGAACAAAGAGAGAAGCAGAAAAGGCAGAGAGAGCTGGAAAACCAGGAGCAGGCAGCAGACTTGGAAAGAAATGTCCTCCTTCTCCCCAGCCCAGGAATGCAAACAGGAAGCCGCCAGCAGAATGTTTGGAGTGTGTGCAGCTGCAGTTGGGTCTGAAGACACTGAAAGCTGTGCTGAAAGTATTCAGCTTGCCTCTTACAATGGAGGGGAAACACTTGCTTTGACACTGCATTTGATAACCATTTTGTAGCAGGAGTGCAGACCCTTTCATTTGCAGGGAAAGGGAAGACAGCTGTGGCTGTCTTCAGCGAAACTTGCTATTCTATATGTGAGAGAGTGTGCTTGTTAAAGGAGGACAAAAGGGTGCTTACTGAGGTTCTGCAGGTGGCTTTTGGTTATTAACCAGAGGAGCTCAGCTAGTCCAGAATGTGTTGGGCTGCCCTAATTCCTCTCTAAAGGAATTTCAGTTGCTGCTTGGGATAACCAGTGCCATTTTGGAGACTGCAGTGCCTGAAACACTAAGCTACTGCCTTGGAATCAGAAGTTTCCTATCTGCTAGATCATTCTTCCACAGCACATGTTTTCCATGTGTGAGTTCTGATTTGGGGAGTTTCAGGGAGAAATCATCGGTAACAATATCTTCTAATTCATATGTAGATGAACCTCTTTGAGGTACCAGGGTAAAAAACACTTGAATTATGTAAATTGAGATAATTTCTTATAAATTACCTTTCAAACAGGTTGGATCCGTGTCTTAATTCAAACGTCTTTAAAATTATCTCACCTAGTTTTCCTCCATTGTTCTTGATCAGCAATTGACCTTGAGCTGGCTTGGTTCTTAAAATAGATCAAATAAGTGTATCACTTCTTTTGATTATAATACAGGTTCTGTTTTAAAAAATGCTTGCTGAAATAAGTCTTGCAGGTTCTTTAGCTGCTAACATTTTATTAGTACACTTTGAAGTGCCTGAGTGTGCATGAGACAGAAAATCCATTTCCTAATTAGATGATTGTTTTAACATGCATGTCTGAGAGCTGTGTATTGGTAGTTGGGTACTGGTCATATGTATTAATTTGTCTTCTTGTGGAGGTGATAATCTGGATGATCTCTTCAGGCTCCTGCCTTCTGATGGGTCAAATGCAGAAGTTTGCACCTGCAACACCATTGGAGACCTTGCTAAAGGCAAGACTTGTGTTGTGAGATGTTTTTGCAAAAGAACCCTGGGAGACAGCATTGCCTTTACAAGGACTAATGGCACTATGTGTTTCCTTGTGTCCAACATGCCTGAATTTTAATAAATGAGAGATTATTGTTCCTTGTTAAGTAAGTAGGTAGGGTAGCTAAATATAGAGGAAGTCAGACTGCGGGGAGGTGGGGGGAAGCTCCAGTTTCAATGGCTGCGGAGGAGGAACATGCAACAGCAGCACTTCAGAAAGCATCACCAAAGCTATTCCTCAGGTCTCACTCCTTAAGCTCCACTCAGAGCTCCACATGTGTCCCCAGGTGCTGCCCTTGCTCTGGTGCTGCCCCAGGATTTGTGGTATCACCTTGAGCTCCTCCCTGTGCTCTGCAGGGAGTGGAAAATGGTTTTTGTGATTCCCAACCTGGAGCTGCGAGTGTGAGGTCATTGTTTCCACCAGGAAGGACACCAGAGTTGGGGGCAGCCCTGCAGTGAAAATTGTTAAGGGCCATAGGAAATCCCAGACTGTATGAGGAGAGAGGGATGGGAGTCGGAAAAGGAGACACAGGAGGAGTAGAACGAGGTTGCATTTTAATCAGCTTTTAGAGGAGTTAAGTAGGGAAGGCTACTGGACGCACAGAATGAGACAAAACTACAAAACACCTTGATAAGAGAAGAAAGCCCTGTGTCAGCACAGTTGCCCACAAGGCAAGAGCTGTCAGATCACTGTTTTCTGACACCTTCTGTCTCTTCAACACCTTTTGTGCTGTTTTTCTCTTCTCGTCAAGGTTTGGCTGACAGAGTGAAAAAAAAAGGTTTTTCAGAGCAAATCACAGCCTGAGGAGCTTCCCCAGTTGCAGATTGTTACCCAAGGGAACTCCAGACCTAGATCTCAACCCATTCCTCAGTAAACAGCAAGGGTCTCGTGAGATAGAGATTGCCATTGCCACGTCTTATGCAACAGCACAGATGTTGATTCATAGCTCCTATCTGTGCTCCAGTGCAAAGCTCACCCGTGAGCAGTGAGATGTTTGGAGAAGGGAATTTGTCTGGGGCTCTCAGTAACCACAGCCATGAGCTATCATAGTTGCAATACAGGTTAAGGGGAAAAAGTGCTCACAATTACTGTACAAAAAACAGCAAACTTTGCCAGTTTTGACAGCGAGCTGGGAAAGGTGACTAAGATGGGCTCAAAGAAGGTGGGTTTAACACCTGAGTTATTTTTTGAGACCCTTTGGAGGGAATCTGAATTTTTAAAACAAATAGTGCCGCACTCTGCAAAACTGATGAAAACTGCTTTCCTATTTTTCTCATCCATGCGGATTGTCTTATGATCAACCTGCAATTTTTCCTTGTAGGGGCACGCATCAGCGTATGTCTTTTACCTTGTGACCTATTTTCTTTAAACATGAGAGAATGTAATATCTGCAAAACCTTTACCCCTCCCCCCGACAATGTGATTGAAATCGATTGACTGATTCAAAAGCAATTAGGTGGGGCTGACAGATAGACAGCACACAAGTTTTCTTCTGTAAGAAATGAGGTAAAAAAACTCCATGGCCCTTTGAGATATCCTAAGGCCAGTATCAATAAAATTATATTTCAGATGTCAAGAAGGGCTTGCATGTCTGATACCTTTCCCTTTTTTATCCCCCAAATCTATCAGGTGGTCTAATAAAAGGTATTGCCTCTTCCCACAAACTTTCCCTCTCTCTATAAAATGGGGTGTACAAAATCTCTTGTCCCTTGGGAGTACTTATGGTGTGTATCCCTGTTTTCTGTAACAGAGGTTTTATCTTCCTCTGCTTTTCTCTGGTCTCAGTGCAGTGCTAGAACTACCAGGGGTATACCAAACCAGCCATGTGCTATTTGTTATTCTCCTCAACAGCACTATATTCCCCACAAGGTGGTGGGCAGCATCGGATTTTCTCCGGGGGGATCATTTCCTTTCTTTCTTCTCCTTATAAACAAATATAACCTGAGCCTGGCTCGCTGTCTTGGAAGGCTTCCAGAACAAGGTGATGTGCTCTGTTTGGGATAAGCACGTTTCACTGGTTGACAGCCACTGCAACAGCAGCATCTGAAAAAGAGGGCCACAACAATTCCCTCTGCAGCAGGAGTTGCTGGGTGATGTTCTCTGACCTGTGTTATGCAGGAAGTCAGACTGGATGATCAGAGCAGTCCCTTCTGGCCTCAAAATCTCTGAATCTGTGTTCTGATTACACATCTGAGAATGTGCAACCCAAGTTGAAAGTGGTGATTTATTGGATGCTAGCTACAGGCAGCTTCTTGTTTCTGAGTAAGCAACTGCTTTTAAAAGGGTCCCCGTAGCTTGATGGGGTACAGACAGCTGTCAGCTCTTTTGGGGAAAAGAACTCGCCAGTCTATTTCCGTAAAACGCATTTTAAATTTACAGCTCTGTGCAAGTGCTGTTTTACAATAAGGATTGACCCTTTCTGGAGATGGCTTTGTGGTTGATTTATAGGTACATCCCCAGTAGGGCTGCTTTGGGAGGAAGCCAAGGTGGGTGAGATCCATCTTTTCTCTCCCGCCTTCTGGATCAACTCGTATACGAAAGCATCCTGGTTTGGCGGGTCGAGTTTTGTTGTTGCATCCTGCTGAGGGCTGTTTGGATCTCAGTGAAACAGATGATGTGTCAACAGCCCTTAAGAGGCTTGTCTTCAGCCTGTTGTTTCATTTGCTTCCAAAGACGTCACATGCAGAGCAGAAGATCCCTGCAGCAGCTGAGAGTCACTTTAAAGACACCAAGCACCCACATCTTGGAACAAGGGAGCCCCAGCACTACCCTCAGATGGCTTGAAGGAGCATGATGCACCTCAGATGTTCTCTGAGAGCTGTGATCCTTTAAAACACTGAGGAGGGAAGAGCAGAAAAAATGCCTTGTTGTGTTGATTAACCATAGCAAGGGCTGAAGGGCTGGGAGAAGTGGCTCCATGCACAGACAGAATTTTAACTCCAGAGCAGTGTTAGGATATCAAACACCACCTGCTGGTTGTGCTACTGACTTCAAAGTATTGGAAGACACATTGGTCAAATTTGGAGCAACAAAGACCATCAGAAGCCTCCATAAAACCAATAACAGGATGAGGAACTGCCATTCATAAAAGAGTTCTCTCTTGAATGCGGAGTCTCTGGTGAGATACTGCTTTTAATGGTGGAAATACAGGAGTGCATTATTATTATTGTTATTGTTATATAAAATACATGGTGACAGCAGATAAACATCAATGACTAAAGAGCTCTGCATATTCAAGAGTGTTAGGTTTTAGTTCTGGAAACTTCTCTTAAATCAATTATGGCAATATTGCACTTTATTAAAACAGTTAAATCTACCCTAACAATGAAACTGTCACTTTGAATTAGAAGAGCAACCTACTGTCTTGTAAAATATGTAAATATCAAGGCAACCATATTTCTAGGTACATACATTATATTTATTTACAGTACTTCCTTAATTGCGAGGATTAACTGAGTAGCGATTGCACTCTAAATGGTCCCACAATTATTAAAATGCATGTTTACATTTGCTTAAATTGTGCAAAAGTAATTTAGAAGATGAATTTCAAGAAATATTGAGGAAATCTGCATACAGAGAATGTAATTATTATTGATATTTGCATAACTTCCCTTTCCACTTTCATGCACTATTACAAACCACACAGAACATGACTAAAGAAATTATTAGAGAGACTGCTGTAGTACAAATATGGATTCATCAATAAATGTTCAGGCTTCTAGGCGAAAAACAAACGACATCGCTGTGGAGAAGAAATATTACGTTTTATTTAGATAGTTATTTGGAATGGGATCTGCACAGATAAATCTATACTCAGAATATAGCAGTCTGTTATGACAGAGATGAATGTTGTTGAAAAGAACAAGTGAAATACAGAAAAAAAAATTCAAATGCCAATGGAAGGCAGTACAAAGGCTAGGAGATATGCGAGGCAGATGTGCTCCAGGTGTGGGGGCCAGAACTGGTCAACAGCAAACTAAGCTTTCACTCCAGCAGTGTTGAAAAGGTCCTGATTCAGAGGTGCTTGTGTTCCAGTACTAAACAAAGCAGAAGTAGATAGACTCCAAGTGCAACAGCAAAAATCTACATCAGGGCTTGCTGGAAAACAAGAAGGTCCTGGTGATATCAGGGATTGCAAATTCTGATTTTGAAACTGTGTCTCCTGCAGCCAAGCAACTGCTCTGTGTTCAGTGAAAAACAGACTCCAGCTGCCACCCAAGGGCACGTGGAACACGGAGTTTTGTGCACTTCTGGAAAAAAAAATAAAAGAAAAAGGAAAGAGGTGAACTGGGAGTAAAATGAACCAAGAATGAGATGACAAAAATGATTAGTGGAGCACTCTCTGGAAGCAGCAGCTATGCCCTATATTAGGTTTCCAAAAGAGGCCAGTGATTACTGACTAATTGTCCTTAGAGCTTCTGCAAACCAGGACACTTTGAAAGATGCATGGAGAGGTGTTTTTGGGAACCTTGGTGGACACATTCCTACCTGAGCTGCAAGAAAGAGCTGAGAATCTCACAAGACCTTGCAGTGCAGCTGGTAAGGGCCCGAGCACAGAGCAGGACCGTGTGTGTGTGTGTGTTTGTGTTTTTGTGCTGTATCTAGTGAGACAAGCAATAGAAAAGAGGAGCCTTGTCAAGATGATCTGTCATGAGATAGGAGAAACCCATGTATCACTCATCCTGAAGGCTGTGCAGCAAGGAGCAGAAGAACCTCACACTCCCCTGACAATGAAAATAATGAAGTCAGATTATCCAAGGAAACTGTGAGTTTGCCTTACCCACAAACCTCAGCCCCAGGGAGGGAAGAAGAATTATCAGAAAGGTCACTCTGAGCAGTCAGAGTCAAGGACAGAGCTGAACAGCCCCTGAAACCCATAAGGAGCAAACACAGAGCTCACGAGGAGGGAGAAAGCAGAATGAGTTCAAGAGAAATAAATAACAACCTGAAAAAAAAATTTAACATTGCTGAGGAAGCATAGGAGACATTTCTCTCCATGTTGTGAAGACCTACAATGGCATGCTGATAGGATCCCCAGAGAGAGCACATCATCTATAACTATGCAGCACTGCACATGCTGGTACTACTAATAAAAGAGAATGGTTCAGATCACAGAAATTAATTAGTTTAGAACTGCAACCACCAGGAAGAGAGCATGCACACAGCAGCATCCCAAAGTGTGTTCTTATTAACGATTCTCTGTCTGGTGTGCTGTTGACAGAATTCTGTCTGTCTCAACAAAACTCTGGAAGCAGCTTTAAACTTCAGGCCCCCATCAAACAGCAAGCGGTCTCCCGGCAGCATGCCTGCATGGAAGCCAGTAAATCCAGCAAATGAGGACTCGACAGCATCTCCTGCTGTCACAAGGAAAACTTCAGCTTCTGTACTGGAAATGTCCCTTCTCCTTGAGGGGCCATCACTTTGCAAGCACTTACCGTGCCTGAAAAGCAGAGTTGTGCTGCTAGTTGTCAAGGCAGCGAGAGTGCTGCCCTCCTAATCAAACCCAGCTGCGCAGGGGAAGGGGCAGAGCATTTGGGAGCCTCCAGCACCCTGCAGGATGGAGCCATGCTCCTCACAGACTGTGGAGAGCATGTTTTCTCCGCACCAAGAGGCAGAACAAAGGCTTGCATGCATTTTCCTTGCCTACCCTTCATGCAAGAGGGGGCTCGGCTTTCTGAGGTCCGGAGCTCATTTAGAGGCACCTTGGTAGTTCAGAGTTCCCATGTCCGATACTTCATCAGCCACAATTTACTGCAGTGAGATGTGATATACAGCAGGGCCATTTCATCTCCCAGAACTTTAGAGAGGGGGGTCTGTGTTTTAGCATCTACCAGTTTTATCTCTGCCATCTGAATCTCATTTCCAGGATAACCAAGGGTCCTTCTAATTACTGCTCTGGTGAATGTATATTGCTCCAAGCCCTTGTGATTTGGCTGAAAACTGGGGAAATGCAGACTGATGTTATTAGTCATTTCTTCAGGGGAAACCCACTGACACACAGTGAAAAGTCATAATAAAGTCGTATCAATCTGACTACCTATCTGGCTACCTTGTAGAAGTGTAAAGTTTGAAGACTATGCCTGAATTTCTTAGAAATTTTAGGACAACGAGGTCTTGTAATGGTACTTGCTGTCCTAAAATTTCTAAGAGCATAAGATGATGGCTGTCAGCATGTTCTTACTCAGAGACCAGAGAGGACAACAGTACTTTGTACAGCTAACCATGGCTTGTCTCTGTGCCAGAACACACATTATGGGTCATGATGCAAGGCCTCTGATGCTCCAGGCATTTGCTGCTGTGGTTCAGTGACCACGAAATATATGGGGTCTGCTCCAGCTCTGCCAATGATTTGCCATGTGACTTTGGGCACGTTATGTCCCCTGCCTCAGTTTCCACATATAACGTGCAACATTTTCAAATCAATTACCCCTGACAGTGAAACTAGAAAGAACGCAGCATTGATTGCTCTTTTCCCCCTCTCCCTGTTGGACATGAGGATTGTGATTTATCTATTACATTGGAGTATGTATCTGTGCAGCACTCAGTGTCTTGTAAATACTCATTAATATCCTAGGAAAGCCCCCATGAGGTTGGTAGAGCAATATGGCTCTCATTCTGCATTTGAATCACAGTGATATGAAAGACCAAAGGACACATTTTAAAAGTAATCTTTTATCTTTGTCTCTACTTTTATTTGCATCAATCTGCTTTTTAATAGCTGGCAAGATGGAGATTCCACAACCTCCACGGACAATCCTCCCCAGTCCTTAACTATTCTTACCATCAGAAAGCTTCCCTTGATGTCTGCCTGATCTAAATCTTCTTTGCTGCATTTTAAGTCTTTGGGTGTGGAGAAGCATTTGAATCTTTCTTTTCTGCAGCAACTCAACTGTATGAAAGGATTACCTTCATGACTCACCACAGTTTTCTCTTTTCAGAACAATCCTAACTCATTTGGTCTTTCTGTCTTAGACATGTTTTTAAGATTTTCAATCATGCTGCCATTTCTCCTGGGGGATTTATGTCTCTCTTCAAGTGTCACGTCCAAAGGCAGACACATAATTTCTGATACAGCCCAGGATGCCATTGGCCTTCTTGGCCACCTGGGCACCCCTGGGCTCATGTCCAGCTGCCGTCACCAGCACCCTCAGGGCCTTTTCCAGCTCTCCAGCCACTTTTTCCCCAGTCTGGAGCTGCAGGGGACTGAAGGGACCCAAGGGCAGGGCCCAGCAGTTCCCCTGGGTGTACCTCACCCCACTGGCCTCATCCCATGGATGCAGCGTGTCCAGGTCCCTCTGCAGAGCCCTCCTGCCCCACAGCAGATCCACGCTCCCGCCCAGCTCGGTGCTGTCAGACACTGACCGAGGGGCCCTCGATCCCCTCCTCCAGGCCTCTCATGAAGATGTCAAACAGGCCTGGCCCCAGTACTGATCCCATGGGAACCCCACCGGTGCCCAGCCCCAGCTGGACGTCCCTCCCTTCCCCCCCACTCCCCGGCCCTGCCATCAGCCAGTTCTTCCCCCAGAGAACAGGGCCCTGTCCATGAGCAGCCGCTTTCTCCAGGAGAGGCTGTGCGAGAAGGTGTCAAAGGCTTTGTGAAGTGCAGCTAGACACATCCCCAGCCTTTCCCTCAGCCCTGAGCCGGTCACAGGAGGGATCAGGTCAGTCAGGCAGGACCCACCTCTCCTAACCCCAGGCTGGCTGGCCCTGATCCCCTGGCTGTCCTGTACCTGCTGCTGGTGGCACTCAAGGTGATCTGCTCCATGAGCTCCCTGGCACTGAGGGCAGGCGACAGGCCTGTAATTCTGCAGTTCCCCATCTCCTTCTTTTAATCCACCTTGTAGAAGAATGTCACATTTGCCAACTTTCAGTCCTGAGACCTCCCTGTGTAGCCTGGACTAACCGCAAATGATTGAAAATATCTTGGTGAGCTCTTCCACCAGACCTCTCAGTGGAATTCCTTGGGAGGATCCCATCTTGCCCCGTGGTCTTGTGTGTGTCTAACAGATGTAGAGGTCATTAACACTTCCCCTTGGATCATGGGGGCTTCACTCCACTCTGTATGCCAGCTCAGGAGAGCTTTGAAAGACAGAGCCAGAGAAGGCATTAAGTGCCTCAGCTTTTTCCTCACCCCTGGTCACTGTTTCCACCAATGATAACTACTGTTTAGGTATGATTTCCAACCACTTTGTACCTACATTAATTCAGTTTTATTTAGATCCTTTTAGATTATTTATTAGGATGTCCTCCTAGATAAATCAAAAGCCTTACTAAATTTGATTAAAATGAAGCCTACTATCTCCCATCCACAAGAGGTCTGTTTCTCTGTCAGAGATAGAAATAAGGTTGTTATGACATGATTTGCTCTTCGTGTTGATGACATTGCCACCTGGTTGCAGAGGACCTCTTTACTGAAGAGTGAAGCAAAAAGACATCAAATAGTGCCATCTGCCAGAATCTTTCTCTCTCCGTTGAGTCACAGACCAAGACTTCCCTTTGTTGAGGTTTTGGAGGGTTTTTGTTAGGGTCCTTTCTTTATGGAGAAACCGTGTCATTTTAGTTATTCTTCTTTCCTATTGGCACCACCCTTTTTGGTTTTATATTTCTGTGTGTTCATGATGTTCTTCTGTGTTTGTCTTTCTGTGATTTTTTCCCATGTTCTTCATAAAAATGCAGCAGTTGTGGTGCAAACAGATTTGTCTCTCCTGCATTTTCTCTTCATCCTCGATTTTGGAATAGGGATTTTTTTTGTGCTGTGAGTACTGCCTGGTCTCCCTTTTATCTGTCAGCTTGTCACCCAGGGGATGTCACCCACCTGCTGCATTTACTCATGATTCTCTTCTTGAATTCCTGTGGGAGTTTTTTTGGTGTTCTCTGTACTCTTTCTCTGTAATACAACTACAATTCTTCCCTGTTAGCAAAGAATGAAGTTCATTGGTTTTAATAGAGAGACAAATTCATCATCAAGCAGACCAACGCTTACCATGATCAGAATTTTCCATCTTTTTCAAAACAATGTTTTACTGGGGAGATGTAGGCCAAATTCAGAAAGTATGGTGCCTCCTTACCTTTAAAAATCTGTATTTGTGAAAAGTTGACACAGCTATTTTCCTGGTCGTTTCACAAGAGAAAAGCAGCAGAGCCAGCAGTAGAACCAAATCCCTGTGGTCTGCTGCAGTGTCAAAACCATGGATTCATCCATCATTGCTCTCTAAATTACATCTTTGTCACTTAAGGGAACGTAGGCTTCCCTGCATTTGAAGGAAATTGCCGATTCCCTGAACAATCACCCAAAAGCAAGCAGTCCATAGACTGATAGGGAAGTCTGATGGTCTGATATGTAAAGAGTCTCCTCTGGAGCCTGATGCAGCAAAATCCATCAAAAGTAATTCAGAAGTCACTTTAAAATTTGCAGGTAAAGCATGGATTCTGGGGCAAGATGAATTTCCAAATCCCTTTTAAAACCTTCACAAAGAACACAAATGATAGTTTGTTAAATCTATACTGTATGTTTAATACATCTGTTCTGTTGTTTGAGCAGAGAAAAGCCATGTGCTTCATTATGAGGGGTAGTATGGGTCCATGTCTCTGTTTTTCCTTTCTTATCTTTATTAAAATCAAACCAGACGGCACTAATCCTTCAAACAAATTATAATTTATTTCTTCGTGTTCAAAGTATGAGGATTCCTTGGTTTCCCTTATACTGATAAATTCAATGATTTTAATTAAAAAAGGAATGGTTTAAACATAAGACATAATTAAATAGATGCCTGCTATAGTTACCACATTGGTATGCTCCCTTTCACTGGTTTGAGCACACATTTCCTCCACTGAAGTCAGTTGCTGCCCATACACTCTGATTTCTATACCTCTTCCTACATTCTGTGAGTGTCTGCAGAATCCGGGCCTATGTCCCCTTTCTGACCTCATGCTGATGTAATTCTGCTGATTTTCAATGGAATTACATCGGTGTTAAATCGCCAGCTTTATTTGGGTTGTTCGCTGGGATCCATGTAGAACGGGTCATTTAAAAGGTCGTGCATTCTTCTTGTATGAAAACAGTGAGTGCTTTTGGAAAAAAAGAAAAAACTGCCTTTTTTCTTCCACATTTTATCGGTCTAACACCTACTTTTTAGGTATTACAACAATATAAGTAAGTATTATTACTCTTGAGGACAGCTACTAGACAAACTAAATTTCTCCTGTGAATTTTTGAAACCCTGCATTGCTTCCAAACAGGGGAGAGGATTAGAGATATTTGTAGAAGAGAGAGCTCATCGCTCCAAAATGCTCATCACTGACCTGCATTTCCCCTCTGTGGAGCAAAAATTAAATTCTCATGAGCTTCAGTGGGACCCAGTGGACTGTGCTTCCTCTTGTAATCACTGTGGCTGAAGGAACATGGATCTGTGGTGAAGGGGAGGATATACAGGAGCTTGCACACTTGCATGAGAGAAACTTGGACCATTGCCCCCAGCTTAGTGTTGCTACCACAATTTCTGAGGATGTAACGATTATTTGAAGTTGTAGCTTGGCACTGATTTTTCTTTGGGGGAGCCACACCACGCTAAACATGTTGCACATCAGCAGAGCTGTACTTTTGCAGGAGGTTTTGCTGGTGTGATTGTACCTGGTGCTACAAGATACACGACTTTGCTGCGTCTCAGCCATCTGGCCGTGGAACTGTGTGACAAAATCTGAGAACCACAATTTTTGATGTTCCTGCTAAGAATTAATGCTCCATCTCCAGTATTATTTTAAAACTATGCCAGTTTGTTAGTTCTTCCAAGTTTGGGAATGGACAGAGCAGACTGACGTGATTTTTAATGCCTCATTACAGAAGCATGTTGAGTAACAGAAGCCTTCTTTCCTCTACTTGTGTTACTGCTGTTGTTGATTTAACTGCTCTTACCACACAACTTCAGTTTTTTGCTTCATTTTCTTCTTCCTTGTCCTAGTTTTGGGCCAAACTTGACAGAATTCACTGATTTAGTGTAAAAAAAAAAACCCAAAACAAACCAGAAAACAAACAATAAACTCAGGCTAAGAAGAAGAATTCCCCCAAAGCAATGAATAATTTCTGCATCACCTCAATGCCAAGGATTGAAATGTGTCTACAAGACAATGTCACTGGAACCTTGGGACTCTAGAATTGCATTAGGGACATAGACAAACAGTTGAGTTGTGTTTACTGAAGTGACCAGAATGAGGACAAATGGTGTCAATGTAGCTAAAAGATAATTTACTGAGTCAATTTTCTTTGCTTTTAGGTGGATGCAGTTAGCTGAGATATACACTGAAGATGTCAGCAGGGCACCTACAGGGCCTTTCCTACTCGTGCTCGCAGATTTTTATTTGTTTATTTGACCACAGTGCTGCTGATCTCCAGTGCTGAGAGAAGGTCAGCAAGAAATTAACAGGAGATTCACCCTTTAGTCAGGAAACAAACCCAAATGAGGAGAGCAAAAGGTGGCCAGACTTGGAGTGAATCACTTCATGGCCTGCCTCCCAGGATGACTCCTCTCAGGAACACAGCAGGCCCCTACAAGCATGGATTGGTGCCCCCAGGAAAGGCATTTGCCTGACCTAACTCTCAGACCTGTGGAGCACCTCCAGCTGCCTGGCTTTTAAAAGATGAGGAGGGAAAGACTCTGACTCTTAGAGGAGAATCTCTGTCTGACCAGAGGTGAGGCTCATCTGAAGCTCTTTGCCCTTGACTGGATCAAGGAAGGGCTCGAGAGAGCAGTGGGAACAGCCTGGCAGGTCTGTTGGTGTCTGATGCAGGTCTTGCAGAGAGCATTTGCCTTGTGGTTTTGCTGCTCAGTGAATGATTGCTTCCTGTTGTACGGGGGTTTGGACTCTTTGTGATCAAAGGCTGGAAGGGATCTCACAAGGTCATCCAGTGCAATCTCCTGCTCTGATGTCCCAGAAACCTGATCACAGAGTTTAAGCCCTCCTTTTTTTAAGTACAAGAAGACAATTTGATGCTCTACAGACAAATTTGAAGTTCATAGAATTAGCTAGTTTAAAGGATTTTCCGGTGCACCTATTGTCATGACACTTGACCAATCATTATATATATCTATATCATCTATATCTGTATCTATATCATCTATCTCTATATATCTATCTTATCTATTTTATTTTATTTTATTTTATTTTATTTTATTTTATTTTATTTTATTTTATTTTATTTTATTTTATTTTATTTTATTTTATATTTTATTTATTTTTTATTTTATTTTATTACATTTATTATATTTATTTTATTTAATTTTATTAATTATATTTATTATATTATTGTATTATTTATTTATTATTATAATATCTACATACATATATAAAAATCATTGTTAGAATACCCTGTACTTTAGGCATTTTTCTTCGTGGTGCCTTCTGGAAAGAAATTTCGCTGTTAAAGTTCTTTGCTATTCAATACCAAATTAACTTAATGTGGAGTTGCCCTGCCACTCACTGCATGACTTAGAGCTTTCAGAAGCTCATGTTATCACTGTGTATTGAGTCAATTGTGGTCTGCTCCATCTAGACTCCATAAAGGAATGCAGGTGACTTCTCAGCATTACTTCAACTGTTCTACCAAAATATTTAGATGGAGAACTAAACCATTTTTCCTTGCAAATACCTCCCTCAAGGAGACCACGATGAAACTTCCTCGGTTAAGACAGCAAGGAATTTCCCTGGCATATGTACATAATTTAGATTTTACTCTTGGATGGATTTTTTGCTTCTGTTGAGCTTGAAAGTTCATTAGAGCGAGGATTGTCTCTTTCAAGTATATTAGCATGGTGAAGCCATGCTTTATGAATGCAGAAAGACATCCTGTCTTACATGGCATGGCCCAGTGTGCTGCTCATCAGTCCATCTGATTGCCAGGTGATTGCTTGCTGGATTGATAATCTGGCTGTGAGGACATGACAAAACATGAGATTTGTGTTGTTGAGCTCTGTGAGGAGTTTTGTGTTGTTGTAAATTTCTTCTTAAGTCTCTCTGGGCTACTTGGTAAGGTTTAGGTAGCAATGTAAACCTCAGTCAGCTCCCACCCTGCCTCTTCTAGGTTCTGCCATGAAGCTCCTAACAATCACTGTGCTCTCTATTTTAAACAAAAGCTGTGTCCTGTAGTTCCTTACACTTGGCTGTCCTGATTCTTTGATATTAAAGAATGTGCCACAACTACTTCTTCTCCTTCTTCTTCTTATTTTTTTTTTTTTTGCCTTGGGTTGCACTTTCTCTCTTGATTAAATATGACGATTTCTGCTTATGTTCATTTTCTGACCTCTCCTAGCTTCTGATCATGTCCCTGCTGAGTCTATGCCTCTATTATCATACTGTCTGTAATGCTGTGGACACCTGCTAAGACTGAAAAAAAGCATCATTTTTCAGCTGAAACAATTCCCTAGCAGACTGTGATTCCAAGAGTTAAGCTGTGGAATTTGAATTTTTCCCACTGGGTGTTTAAAGTGCTCAGCACAAGTAACTTGCTGTCTAAGCTAACCTGTCAATACTGAGGCATGTCAGCTGACATTTGAGCAGCTTTATCTCCAACTGGTTTGTTAGGTTTAAAATAATGCTGTCTTTCTTCAGAGCTGCAGGAGCCAGGCAGAACCAGATTTGATCATATTCCTTATAGAATCATAACACGGTTTGGTTTGAAAGGGACCGTGGAGATCATCTGGTTCCAACCCTTCTGCCATGGGCCGGGACATCTTCCACTAGACCAGGTGTTAACCTCCAGTGAGGGGCAACCCAGAACCACATTTTAAGAAGTTGAATGGGCATTTCTTGGAAACTGGAGATTATCTTTTTTAGGTGTGGTTAAAATACTGATTTAGGTTAGGCAAGAGAATTAAAAAGCCTCACAAGATCCTGGCCAGCCCTATTTTCTCTTCCAGCCATGGGAAAGGTTAGACCCCTTTCACATTATTTGATTTTTTTTGTTTTCTTCAATGCCTGTTTATCAAAGGACTTGCATCTGTGTCTATATAAAATGTGTTTTCCCCCTTTCATTTATGCTCATTTGATCTTTGAATGTGATAGCCACATTGTTACTGTCTCATATGTGACTGCTTACATTCAGCTGTCCCAAAATCAGTTCTCTCTCAAAAATTAATCCTATGGGTAAAGTACTCAGCCCAGTTTTCTTCTTCTTCTTTTTTTTTTTTTTTTTTTTTTTTTTTTTTTTTTCTGAGTAATTATTAGTAATTTTCCATTGCAAACACTTCACTTCTACAAATCATTTAGCTGAACTACACAGGGTAAAATGTTCTAAGGATTTGCTCACAGCACTTTGATATGGAAGGCACAGCTGTAACTGAAAGGTTTGCTCAAGCAAAAGAATTGTGACATGAAATTTCAGTATTTCTTTCACCAGGTTATCTAAATCAGATGAGGAAGAGTGCATTTAGAAATGTGCCTGCAACTCAACAGCAAGTTCATCTCCAGTATAGAAAAAGATGACCTGTTTATTCATGCTTTATACACCAAAGAGTCTATATCATGACTCAAAAACGAAACCAAACCAAGCCAACAAACAAACAAACCCCACAAAAGCAACCATATTATTTTACATTTAAGGCTTTCCAGCCTCTACACATTCTGTCCAGTGTTCCAGCCCCTGAAGGAGTTTTGAATGCAGTGAAATTAGACCTTCTAAAGCAGAACAGAAGACTTGCACAATTTAATTTCCTATGAAGTACTGTGATACCTTACTGATATTGGTGGTGTGTAATGATTTAATTTTATTTTGATTTCAAAAGATGGAATTATTTCCTAGAAACTTGAAGTACCTGGAATATCACATGCAGCTGCAAGGCTAGCTCTCCTTTTCTTCACTGCTAAACCAAACCTATTTTCCTCTTGGTTGTCAGCTTCAGTGCAATTTCCTTCAGCATTTTTTGTTTATAATTTCTTTGCTTTCATTATCCTAATACCTTTGGGGAAATAATTTTATAGTGGAAAATGCGATATAGAGATTGGACTAAATAGAGAAAAATCATAAATGAAATTACAAAATATGGAATAAAACCATAACTATACAGCATTGTAGCATCTTTGTCTGAAAGTTGGACAACATTGGACTTAAAAGCAGTGCTCCTCTGCTAATGTGACTTTATTCCTACTTTGCATTTTTTCCTCAAAAAATAGTGAGGATGAGACCCATAGAAAAAACAATTGGCTGCAGGCCTGTAAGCAGTGATACCTTAGAACATGTTTGCTGATTAGGTAAAATTTTACTCTTGATACACACTACAGAGTCTCACAGAGGAATTAAACCATGAAACTGAACAGCATGTCCATGGTGAGCTCCTTGCTGGAGACAGTCTATCAATTTTATTTTTTTTTTTAATATTGTTATCACTGAAAATTTCCATATGTCTTATCTACACAGAACTCTTGGAAGGATGTTTATAGACATCCTCTGGGATAGGTGACATGTCAGACTGACATTAAATACCCTGTTGCAAAAGCTCAGTGATTAAAATATATTGAAGCAGGTGGCAGAGCTCTTACTACACCAAACAGAAAACATGGTATTTTTCTCTCTGCTTTAAAAGGAGTAGAGAAGATCCTGCTCTCCCCACTGATGCTCTTGCTCATGCTGAAGCCCTGTCCAATTCCTCCATCCCTCAGAAGCCTGAATTGCGTCATTTCTTATTGGATATTCTCATCACTAATTTGAGATCATAATTGAGCAATGTGCTTTCAGGGCTGACATAAAACATTTGGAGCCCATATGGGAGAGCTCGTCTTGCCTCACGGTGCTCTATAAAAACCAACTCGAGCTTCCTTAAGCAGAACAACTGAAGCCTGGGGATGTAACACAACATTTTCATCCTTCAGAGCTACTCAATTTGCCATAAAGACGCTGCCCACTTCTCATCTGTGCTACCCTGCCCTTTGCTGAGCTTGTGGATCATCTCTGTCTGTGTTAACTGTTACTGGCCCCCAAATGTGTATTTGCTAAGAATAACAGTGGAGACTGTTGACTGGAGAAAATTGAGTGTTCTACATATTGACCTGTCCTCTAGATCTCCTTTTGTGTTCCTACAACTAACATTATTTGGTATTTTTGTTCGCAAATAGGAGGTTCCGGTAGAATAAAGATTATATATCACTTTGAGTTGCTTTGGGTTTTTTCTGGGGTAAATATTTTTTTTTCCTTTTTTTTTTGACAGCATTAAAAAAAGTGCAATAATAATAATAATAATAAAAGGATTTAAACCATCTTTCTAGTCTTTATAAAAAATAGAGTACTGTATAGAACTGTATTTCAGTTACCATACATTTGGGGTGAACATTCAGATGAAATTTAAACGTGCAATTTTATGTGACATTTCGCTGTAAGTAGCAAACTACACATTCCCTACTAAACAAAATCTCGACTTCACCTCCACAATTAGTTTGGTCTTCCACAGAGTTAATCAATAGAATGAAAATAAAAAAGGCATATGCACATTTACAATATGAGATAGAGCAATCTGGTGAACAAAACCCTGTAGCCTAAGTGCTGCATCCTGCATTACTTTTGGTTCCGACTTTACAAATTAGAGTGGAAAACTCTGCCACCCTGACACCCTGGCATTTTTGCATTCACTTTACAAAGGTGTAGATAACAGTGGGTGCACAGCAAATGGGAATTGTTGGTTGCATGGTTTCCTCATGTACATGTGTTTTGCTGGAGTATCAGGCTGGGTGGATGCGTTAAAATAAAACACAACGCACGTTTAGATTAAATTTGCCTCTATCATGAGTCCCAGTCCTGCCGTTATCACCTCCCAGAAGGATGCTGCTTTATCAGCCTCTCATTAAATGTGAGCAGTTATTTCGTGTCTCCCCCTTACTGCCTACATTTTAATTTTCCATATTCCCCTTGCACTGCAGACAACTTGTGGGCTCCGTGTGCACATGGTGGCATTTTCTTACTGAGCAGCCTGATCTGCTGGCCCACTGAGCATCACTTGATTTGTGGCTGCACACTATCTCCAGCCTCACTCATTCTCTCAATTTGGAGAGGAGAACGATGACTTTGTACAACTTAAAGGTGTTTCACCAGGGATGCATTCGCTCCAACAAGCTGTGGGTATAATCACAGCTGACCTCTCCTGCAGGAGGCCTCCCCCTGGATGAATCCTCTTCTCTGGATTGGCAATTTTCCTCCTTTGGCACGAAGTGCTGGCATACAGGGTTCACTATCACGCTGATAATTCAGTAAACAGCGAAATTAAATCTTCTGACAGTCTCCTACAGGAATTTCATAAACTGTAGGCCTGATTATAGAACTTGATTGCAACTACAGCAGAGGGATGCTATTCAGCTGCCTTATGGAAAACATGCTCTCCACTTCCTTCTCTACTAGGATGGTCTGTTCTCCATAGGTTTACATGTGCTTCCCATCTCTTGGCAGGGAATGTTTGTTTCTCCCAGGACTTTGAACTCCTAAGTGCTTTTGAACATATAACAAGAATTGGGTATTTATCCTCCATATGTGTTGTAGAAGGACACAGTTCTCTATCACAGTACGCTGAAATGTGTGCAGGAAATTCAGATATGTTTGGTTATCTAATAGCAAGTCATGTTTTGCAAACCATGACTAGCTTGGTACAAGTGGAACAGTTTCAGAAGCTTTAGATCCACCAAAAAGAAAAGCCCAACTACAAAGAATCACTTGAAAACTTAATGGATAAAAACGAAAAAATGGAAAAGAAAGAGAGGTAAGTCAGGAATGAGTTCCACAGCGCTGCTAAAATGCTTATGGCTGGTGGGGAGAAAACTATGAAACAATAAGGAAATTGGTAGGTTTGTAAGGCAGAACTAGAATTAAAGGATGGATATTTGTCATGGCCTGAAAAGGCAGGGTATTGTCAATGGTGGTTTGGGAGAGGCTACACCCATTTGTATGTGATGGCAGAATATTCAGGAAATGTTCCGAGACACATTTTAAGATTGGAGAGAAGAGAGCAATCAGTGTGGTTAATCTGGGAACAATCCACATGGAGGCTGTGGTTTAAATCATGAAGATTGCCAAGAATACGGTTATAGGATCTGCAATCTGCAGCAGTGGAGAAAGTAGGCTTACCTCTGAGAGGGGATTGCACAGTGTAGGGTGTGCCTTTAAGAAGCTGAAAAGAAAGAGGTAAGAGCAAACAATGTAATAACCCTTTATGACACCACCAATTACTGCATGGGAAGAGTCAGGGAAACAGTAAATGAGATCCTCACTAGCCTGAGGTGTAAGAGGAATAATGGTTGTATCAGGAAAAAAACCAGCTTTGTTGACGAGTGAACACATATCAAGGAAAATAAAAATTTAGTGAAGCTCCTTTGGAGAAAAATAATTGTAAATTAATAATAAAAGATATATAATTTCTCCTTTCAAATGCATTTACAAAAAGCAGCAGTGATTTAAGCCTATATTTGGACCTATAGATGAGTGTCTTTGCAGCACCTCATCGTGGATCTTCAGCCTGGTGCAGCTTTGATCACACTGGTTGGGGAGAACTGTGTTTTTTCCCCCTGCAGCCATGGTTTTCAAAGAGCAGAAGGGTCTAAGAGGCTACAGTGGAACAGAGGCAAGCTGCCCTATTTATAGGGCAACACCTCGAGTGTCCCATGAAACAAGACCTCTGACCATTCCCTGTTGTGGGATCTCACCAAGCAGCCGTTTGGTGAAGCACAGACTGGCCTTACATTTTCATCTCTTCTGGCAGAGGAGACGGCAGCCAGGTGTGGGAGTTGGCAAGTCAGCTTGATGTTTTACGAGGGGAAAGATCTTCAGCTCCCTTCTGACTTCAGGGCTGCAAAGATGCCAAGGAAGAACCTAAACGCTTAAAATGAGCAAGCGGTTTTGCTGTGCGAGACATGAGCGTGGCCTAAAGCATGTTTGTGTGGGTCCAGAGGCACGAAACTGAGCTTTTGCTACAGATTCCTGCTGAGACCTTTCCTGAGCTGATTCAGCTGCAAATGCCAACATGCTAATTCCACCTGTGGAGTCAAAACCAGCCAAACATTACTGTGATCATATCAGTCCCTTGGGCTGCGGGACTTGAAAACCTTCTTCCGCCATGCAGTTGAGTGGGCCAAGGATGTTCCAGACTGCCTTTGACACCTTTTTCTCCCACAACCTCTTTTAACTGCAATGCCAATCAAGGAATAAGGAAAATATTTGTGCATTGTTCAGTCACTGTTCATGACTACACCCTGAAGGTACTGAATTGTGCTGGACTTGTTTCAGTGCTAGGGCTCATTTGTTGACCTGGATTCATGAGGTGCTTTGAGACTGAGACTACCAGCCTGTGCCAAAGCCACATTGTGAACAGGCATTTTGTCCCCACCTTATCAGGGTCAATCCACACAGGTAATCAGGGAGGCTGACCAAATTCTTTGTCATTTTTTTCTCTACCAAGGCTGACTGGTCCCTTTCAAATCTGAAAGCCAGATTTCCTGCAGGAATTGCCCTGAAATCCTCAGTTAAAGAAGGTTCATACTTCAAGGGACAAATCAAATGAGATATATTAAAATAAAAACAGCAGGTAAATATATTTTTTAAAGCCTTTGAGAAGTTTGTACAAGTTCAACAGGGTATTCCTGGAACTGGAATGTGGTGTTTGTACCAAACTCTTTACTCACAATGTCTTATCCAGCTTCTTTCGCTGTGGGCATTGGGAAAATCTCAGCTGTGTGTGGTCTCCAGTACATATGGGAGACAGAGCTGGAGCCTAAACGGTCTGTGTTTGTATCTGCATTTAGTGTCTTCAGCAGAGATTTTCATCAGTCTCTTCCCAGTCCTGCTACATCTCGCTGTACTTCTGCAGAAGTTCTCATAGAAACTGCTAGAGCTCAACTTGTTGATCTCTCCCATTCCTTCCTAGCCCCCTCAAACAATTTACCTCCTACAGAATAAAATCTGGCTCACAAATGGAGCCTGGAGTTGAATCAGATGACATAAAGCATCATCTAAGATGTAATGTTACTTTTTATCAATTTCTGCTGCTTAGTTTTTGTCAGGTCAGTCCTTGCTATTACTGCCCACAGGTCCTATTGTTCATTTTTGTAAGCCTTGGATTATCAATAATGACTGAACTATTTTCAACTCTCTGAAGGATCTGATTATTTATAGACTTCTGAAGCCAATTGGAAGCATCCACTTAGAGAGTTCTTAACTATTATTTGGTCCTATCTGGCATCTTCTTCAAGTAAACAACAACAAAAAAAGGCTCATTTTTCTTGAAATAATAAGGCCACTGGTAAAACTACCACCGAAGTACCTGCTAGAACTTGGAAACGAGGATTAGTGTATATCAAATACCATGTGCCTAGGGAAAAAAAGTCATTTCTAAATTTGCATCTCTTCCCTCACTCAACTACTCTCCCAGTTCCTGTGAGAATGTTCCTGAATTTCTAGGGCAACGATGTCCTGTTTCTGGGTGACCCAGTGACATGACACTGATGCACTGACTGACCTTTTACCATATGTATAGGATATTGCTCTGGTCTCTCCGTTGCTGTCAGGAGCGTGATCATAAATTAGTAACGATAATTGTTGTGATACTGCTGCTGTTTCCACACTTACTTGAAGGAACAACACTGGGCACATGTGCAGCAGGTTTTGCCTCCTCCAAAACAAGGCAGGGCCAGGACTTCTAGGGTGCCCCTCTTAGTTTGACAGGTTTCTTCAAAAGTGATTAAGCTCCACTTTTCCATTTAGGATCCTTCCACTTAGGAAGTGTCATCCCAACATGTGTTTGATAGCAGCACAGTGAGGAACTGATGCAAAGGAGATGACCTCCACAAAAGGTTAAGGGAAAAAAAAAATCTTCTGTTTACCAGACAACAATTGATATTCCTCCATTCTGACATGTTTTGACGGTAGATGGCTTAAGAGGAAGGCAGGAAGCCAACTGTTGACTTGCAGTACCTAGCAACGAGTTAGGGCTTGGAGGGAATGTGTCCTGCCTTTGGAACAGCTGACTTAGTTGGGAGTTTTAAGACGTGTGTCTGCACTATAGCTAGACCTTGGGCAGTGACAGTGTGATGAGATTGTTGGCATTCTTTGTGAATTGCACATGTATTTTGAGTAGAATTATTAAACTTCACTCTATGAGGGGTCTGTAGAGACAAAAAAGGGGAATCAATAATTACAGAAGGGGATACATCAGGGTACGAAGATGCTTGCTGTGGAAGAAGTGCTGCACTCTTGTAGGAAGCTCATTAACCTCTGAAAATGTGGGTTTGGTCCCTCTTGCTGCTCTTCCTGTTTTCCAGAGGTCTGGGTCTCCTCTGTAGTCAGTGACCAAGAAAGCACTTCAGCAGCTGCTGCTTGGTAAGGCAACTTCTCTGGCTTTCCACAAATTTGACTCAAAAGTTATGACATTAGATTGTTTGTGATGGTGAGAACTTGTTTCCACCCTTTATGTCTTTGAGAGATGCCAAAATTCTTTCCTGCTGCCATTTTACTCTTATTCTTCTCAGTTGTGACAGTGGTAAGGAGCTTGACAGTTCCTTCTCAATAAAAAACTGCCAGTGAACAGGACAGAATTACCTATGAATGAGGAGACTTAGAATCCTAGAATTATAGAGCAGCCTGAGTTGGAAGGGACACACAAGGTTTATCAAATACAACTCCTGGCCCTGCGCAGGACAACCCCAAAAATCCCACCATGCTCCTGAGAGTATAGTCCAAATGCTTCTTGTACTGAAGACAGGCTTGATGCTGTGACCACTTCCCAGGGGAGCCTGTTCCAGTGACCAAACACCCTCTGGGGAAAAAACTTTTTCCTAATATCCAGCCTAACCCCCCTGACACAACTTCAGGCCATTCCCTGGGTCCTGTCCCTGGTCGCCACAGAGCAGAGATCAGAGCTGCCCCTCCTCTTCCCCTCACGAGGAAGCTGCAGAGCTGCAGTGAGCTCTGCCCTCAGTCTCCTCTCCTCCAGCTGAACTGACCAGTCGTATGCTGCTCATACAACTTCTCCTTAAGGGCCTTCACCATCTTTGTGGCCCTCATTTTCAAACTCTCTAACACTTTAATGTCTTTTTTATACTGGGATGCCCAAAAATGCACACAACGTTCCAGGTGAGGCTACCCCAGCCCAGGGCAGAGCAGGACAATCCCTCCCTGGCCTGGCTGGCCATGCTGGGCCTGGTGGCCCCAGGACAGGGATGTCCCTCCTGGCTCCAGAGCACTGCTGCCTCCTGTCCAGCTGGCCATCGACCAGGGCCCCCAGGTCCCTTTCTGCATTGCTGTTGTCCAGTGTATGATTCCCCAGTCTGTCCATATATCCAGGGTTGACCCATCCCAGGTGCAGCACACAGTACTGTTTTTCTTGATCACTCACTTCCACCCCATTTTGGGTATGTCTTTTACTCAGAGTTTACTGAGGTTCTTGAGAGATTACTCATGACTGCCAAAACACTGAATGGCCCTTCAGCCATGCCCACATGAACCATGTCTGGACCTGAGTGTATCCAAGCAGCCCAAGAGCAATGGACAAAATGATGAAAACAGAACCTATTGGACACTGGACAAAAAGGCACAGAAGTGTGGCCTCTGTCCAGATTCAAACCCCATACACTAAGGTGAATAAAGGATTAGAGACAAAGCCAGGCAAAAGCCTTGTTCAGACCTTAATTGGAGTTGTATTAATACTCCTTAGGGTTGATATCACACAGCACTGGGAGTTCCTTGAGCATGCTCCACCAGGGACTTAAAAACAATTGGTCCCTAGATTTGATAAGTGCTCACCTCAGCCCTTACTCTCTAAGTAAGCTCTTCCATGACTTTCACAAGCCACTGAGGCTCCTGTGACAATGTGATTGATGCCCAAGGGGCCTTTCCAAAATTAGGGTGGGGTGGGAAGCCTTCTGGATGTGAAACCCCAGGCCGTTCCATGGTTTGGAAAGAGGCACTGAAAGAGTTGCCAGCACCTGCCAGGTAGTGGGAAAGGGTGGCAGGGGGAGACAGGGGGAAGCATGCTATGAGGGCAACAGCCAAAATAAGTCCAAGGCAGCAAGCACCTGCACAGCCACTGGGATCTTTCTGCAGTTTCCTTGAGTGGCAAAAAGGTTTTTTGGGGTCTGCTCTGTGTCTTGAGGTCACGCTGTTATTACCATTTCTTCTTTCCTCAGCATTACAGCTAGTACTGTCAGTCCTTGTGATCCCCTAAATCTCTGAATGTTTCATGGCCAGGGCTTGAAATCAGCTCCACTCAGACATTTACAGGAACACTTGCAAGTTCATTTATTTGTCAAATTGGAGTTTCAAATTATTAGCAGATTCATGTCTCCAGCCCACTGCCATTCCAAAGACAAAAAAAAAAAGAAGAAAACTGAGAAAAAGTCCAAATATTTTCATTCAACTTTTTTTATAATGAAGCATTTTGGGGTAATGTTCTGCTTCAGCATATAATTAAATGTGAGTTCTCTGAAGCAGAAATTCCACCTTATCCCTAACTTAAAACATCTGATCCTGAATGAGATTCTGCAGGCAAGCAAGATTAGTGTGTGTGCAGAAAAGTGGAGTAAGTACATTTTTAGAAAAAGCAAAGCATCTAAGCATGATTATTAAAAAGAAAGTCAAGAGAAAGTATGCTAGTTATTGCCAGGTTCTAGGTGTACCTCTGCTGATGGCTGCTTTGCTTTTCTGAGCTGGTTTTGCCTTTGAGTACAGCTTCTGAATTTTCCATGCATCTGCATTTGGAGGGGAACTGGCATTGCCTCTCTTCATCCCCTTGCTGAAAATGGGACAGAAAAGCCCCGTTTCACACCACAGGACAGCCACAGTCAGAAATGGAACCAGGTCACTGAGGCATCACTTTCCTCTCTCACCACTGGCCACATTTCATCATTGAGTCTGAAAGAATTTGGCTGCTCGGCCCTTGTGGCGTCCACTTGAAGCAGGACATTCCAGTCCTGCACAGCGTGCCCGTGCCTTTATAAACCTGGTGAGCTGCCCCTCAGACTCTTACAGCAGAAATTGTTAAAAAGTCTGAAATGTAAAGAGCTTTATTGTGAAATCTCTGCTGCAGTCTCTGCAATTTGGAGAGTTACTCTATTTGGTATTGCTAGAGCTCTCACTGTGATATACTTTAGAATAATGAGACATCAATTCTCAGTCAAGAGGCTATTTAAAAACACTCCTAATTTGGGGGGTTGTGCAGATGCATTAGTTCATTCAACACAACTTTTGCCACTTCTGCTGGTGGTGGGAGAGGTGTTGTGCCTCCTGTCTTTGAGATTCTCCCTTTCTTTCTAGGAATAACGGGTGTGTTAGGCATTCTTTTTCATCAACTGAGCTTTAGTGTTGAGAACCAGACAGCACAGGTAAACATCCAAAGGAGACAGGGGACTTTTTGGAAATTAGATGGATCAAAAAACCCTCTTGAACACTGGATGTTTAAAAAACACAAGGTCCTTTTGACTTCACCCAGAGTGATGGAGGGCCAAGCTCCACAGCATTCAGTGACGCCTGCAGGACCACAGCTTTGTCAGTAGCACTTCTGCTCTAGTTTCCTTGCTGCATGGAAAACACTACAGGGAAGAAACCTTTCCCCCTTTCTCCTCACTCCTAACCCATCCGGACCTGTAGTGAGAGAGGGTCTGACCATTTCTTTAGTGTTAAATGGATGCTACCAGGATCCTGGTCAGTGGCCAGGAAAACACAAAACAACAGAGGCTTTGTGCAGACAAGAGACTGAGTTCCTCCAGGAAGAGAAAAGCAGCTGCTGATGGGACAGCAGGATTTTTTGTTCCTGCATAAGGCTGTCCAGCTAACTGTGCAAAATGTAAATTTGATGGCCAGATACGGATCAAAAAAACCCCACAGCAGAATCCCACTTTGCAGCAGCATTCCTAGAGATGCCTGTGTCTGAATGTCTGAATGGGTAAGGAGAGCAGGCATATCTTGAGCTGCAGGGTGATGAGAAGTGCTCATGGTCGCTGCCAAGCTGCATCTGCTCTGCTGTGAAAGGAGGCTTTCATCTCTATGCCTAGTGGTCAGAGAAAAAAAAAAAGCTTCACTTCTCTTGCTGGAAAGATCACCTTCTCTGGTCCCCTGTGTGAAACAGGTGGTGGATGTGGCAGCTTTTTTTGTTTATGGTGAATAACTAAATTCCTGTAAGTGGGTTATTTTGGTGTGTTTTAATTTTGTAAACAGTTTTCCACCCCAGCATCCCAAGAGCATGAGCAGCCACTGACGAATGAGTAAAAGTGTCTAAATTATGTGCATGATGAATTGAATTCCAGTATGTTTTATAGAAATTTCCCTTCTGCAAGGGTTGTGTGGTGGTGTTCAAATGGATGGGAGTTTCAAGAAAAGCTGGAGGTTAAAAAAAGCAAATGAGATCTGTTAGGTCTTGGAGGATTGTTGAGCTACAAGGGCTAAGAATGGACGTGGAGGTGAAATGCATTTAGGTGCTTTTAGATTAACCAATGTATCTTTGCAGTGGACCCTAAGAATTGGGGGGGGGGAGGGGGAGAATGGAGAAGGGCCCAAACATTCCAGATGTACAGAGATCATGCAGTTGTAGGAGAGACTAGGGATTCAAATTACAGATGAGGGGAAGATGCTCACGCTCCTATTTGCTCTGTCTCAGGGTCCTTTGGGTGGGTTGATTGTAGAAGAGCCCCCCCAAAAAAATCTCTTAATGTCAGCATCGCAAGAGATGGAAACCTTTGAAGAGAAGCACAGGTCTGCTCTTGAGTCAGCAAACAGAGCAGGGGAGCATCCAGGGGGAGCCTTTTGTGGACAGCTGGTTCCTCTGGAGTGGTGAGATTAACTATGACCTTGATAAGGGGTTCACCAAAAGAGATTTCTGGAGTGGGTTGGGGTGTGACTGCTGGGACTCAAAATTGTCATGCTCTGTCCACACTGGTGGATGTGCACATGAGCAACAATGTCCTGTTCCTGCCATGAGTCATTCAGCCAAGGGCTCTACATCTGAAAAAATCAGGTCCCAGTGCTTTAATATGGCGGTGTGAATTTGGAAGCATCCTGAACATCAAGTCATCTCTGAAATGATGGCTTTGATGGGTAAAGACCTCAGTTGTTCTTCTGGGACAAAAGAACATTTGTGAACTTCTGTATGACTCTGAGTTCTTCACAGGAAAACTGAGATCCAAAACAGAGTTCTGCTGCAAATTCAAATCGTGCTTTCGTTCCACCTAAGCCCCTGGGAACACAAGGGAGTTTACACTCTTCTGTCAGTAGCCTGCGACCCAGTGAACAACAACAGCTGGATTTGTTGAGGCTGATGTCAGCTTCTGGATCGTCTCCTTTGGCAGCCTGAGTCACTGCTCTCAAAATGATCCGGTGCACCATGTGGGTGGAGTATGGGACACTCAGGACTGCAAGGTAAAACTGTTCATGGATGGTCCTGGTTCTGTGTCAGAGGGCACCTTGCTGTTTTGTGAGGCATTTCCTCCCTGCTTGCCTGGCTAGTAAGAATGAGAAGGTTTTTCTCGTCTCAGCAATCAGATTTATGTCTTCACCCTATCCATACGTCAGGCCACAGCCCCTTAGATAACCCCTGTGCTTATAGGTTTCAATCCACCTTCCGATTTGGCCCCCTGACCACCATAGGAAGGCAAGAAAAAAGAAAGTCGGGCATAGCATGGATTGAATGACATGTGAGACCCAAAAAGTCATGTTTGGCAGGGCTGAGGCCTGGACTGGAGACTTGGACCCTACCTCACAGCTTGCTGAACTACTTTTGAATTCCACTGTGAAGGTGAATCACACTAAAAAAACCCATATGACAGGTTCTGGAGGGTTCTTCCCACTCAGGAAGGTTCTAGGCCTTTTCTTATATTTCCAAGTGCCATAACCTCGCTGTCCCTGGTGGGACAGCACACATATGGGATCACAAGATGCTCTGCTCAGCTTATGGCCAGCTTTAAAGAAGGGCTGGATCTAAACTTCTTGGTGAACACATTTGTTTTTTTGGTTGAGACATCCACAAGAGGCCCACAGAGCTGTTCAGAAAAGGGGGATGAGCTCAGCAGAGAGGTGGATGGGCTCTGTGGCTCAGCAGAAGTTCAGAAGGCTTTGTGTAGACTCACTGTCTGCAGCTGCAAGGCAGCCTCTGCTCTCCCTTCAGAGGTGCAAGGGGCCAGTGGCTACAGCAGGCAGTGCCAGCTGAGATGTGCACAGGCTGCAAAAACATCTTCAAAGCATCTCACTCCTTGCCATTAACAAAAAAAAAAAAAAAAAAAAAAAAAAAAAAAAAAAAAAAAAAAAAAAAAAAAAAAAAAATTCAAGATGCAAAAAATCATGGTTTGTGAAGGACCCTTACCAAGTATTTATTTACCATGTAAAATTGGTAAAAAGCTGCTTTATTTTTTTTTTTTTTGCCCACCCTGCCTACCCACTCCCTGTAGCAGACATTGTGTACCAATTGGTTATTCTTCTCACCTTTTTCTTTTCCCTCATATTTTATTGTGGGCAGGGGGGTGATGAAGGAGGGGGAGTTGTTGCTATTGTTGCGAGGAAGATTCTGGAATCTGTGAACACAAAGTATTAGTATTTTAAATAATGAGAAAAAATTCCACATGGAAAGCTCATCTGGCTGTGGCAGTTTGTGACTGAATGAGAGAAAAGTGCCCTAGAAGCTATTCATTAGGAATTCACTGGAAGCTCTCAAACAAGCCTGGCAGAAGCTGAAATTGAAGTGGTCTCTGACCTAATTTTCTTCTGCATGAAACATCTGCATCAAGGCACTCTTTGATGTATTCCACTTGGCTCTGTCTACAGTATTGTATCACATGGCTTCAGCGTTGCCTCAGTTTTAAAAGACATTTCCAGCCTGTAGAAGGTAATGTGATGTTACTGTTACCCAAACTAATCACTCAATGTGTTCCCGAAATAGAAACAATAGAGGTTCAGACAACGGTGTCTGCTTTGCAGTCGTTGTTGCTGCCTAAGCTCACGGTTTAAAAAACCCAGATCTGTGATATTCATCTCATGTAATTCATCAACACCAGGAAGGGGAGGGAGAGGGGGGAACTGTGAGCCTTCTGTGTAATAGTATGTCAGAGGACACAATGCTTTACATGTGTGAGCCCTGCATTCCTCGCCGCTTCAGCCATGCATTTAGTTCAGCACATTGAAAACAAAAACAGGGAAATGTTGGAGGACGTTATCATAAAACCTCAACAGAAGGAGCTCCTGGTTTTCATTTTGCTGTTTGTTCTCTGCTGATTGACACCCAAAGCTCACGGTGAAAGAAATGTGAGCATGTTTGTGTAGATGCGTGGATGATGTGTGATGTATTTTGAATATATATTTTTTCCCCTCCTTTTCTTGTCTGCACCACAGTACACATTTCAGATCCTCTCTCAAGCTCTTCTCCAAGTGGTATATAAAAACATAGCTGCACAAAGATATTTCTAAATATGTACACACATACATTTTACACATATCTACAGAGATGAATGATATAAGAAAATTTTAGGGTCACTTCTTTACTTTGAATGAATAGATCTTAGCCTTCTCCAAAAAGTTTTTCTGCTCAGTCTTACCTAATGGCATGCTGCTGTTTCCCCAAACTTGCTTGTATTATGTGAATAACTGTGGTGTCTTTTGTATTCCACCCCCTGAAGAAGAATCCTTTGAAATTCTAAATGACTGTGCTGCAGATTTTAATGTCTGTCTCTTAGAAATAGCCAAGCATTACCCACTCATGGAGCAAGATGCAGCAAGCCTTTTGAAAGATATTCAGACTGCTTCCTCAGCCTCATGAGTGTGTGCATGTGTGTGTATACATGTGCTATTTAATTCTCTGAATGTATGGCAGGAATACATTATTTCCCTGTGAATCACTTTCTCTCTCCTCCTGTCCATCTACTCCACCCCCCAGATCTCTCCTACTTTTGTTGACATGGGAGAAATAAAGCTAACTGTCTGGGGAGCTTGTACAGGTCTTGTGGGTACAGCGTGAGATGAGTTGGTAGCTTCTCAGTACGGTTCCTTGCAGAGATCAGAAAGAAAATGCAGCCCTACTGCTACTAATTAGATGCCTCCAGGGTAATCACAGCAGAAAAGTCACGGCCCAGAAGCCTCAAAATAGCCTGCTCCCTGGGGTTATTTTCCCAAGTTTGGGCTGAAAAGCATTGGGAAGGCAGGGTGGAAGGAAACAGAGCCCCACTTCTGTCTGGCTTTGCAGCTGGCACATACCTGTGTCCTCTGCCTGGTGCTTCTCCTTTAAGACCATGTTTCTTTGCCTCACTGATGTGTGGAGGACTTGTATCTGGTAGCAATGGGTATAATTAATTCCTTATACAAACAGCTGCTCAATCCTGTTGAAATAATGCGTTTTGCTGTGCTAGGAGCTGTGCGCACTGCGACAGCCAGATCCAGCTCTGGAGGACTTCCCCACAAGTGCTCTGTCCTGAGACGAGGGAGGACAGGCAGGGAGAGGTGAAGGGATGCATCCCAAGGTCACGCTGCAGTAGCCAGGAAGCAAACTCCACCTCATCTCCTGACGGCCAAACTGCGGCACTTTGAGGTGGGAACACCCTGTCTCATCTTCTGCAGAAAAGCACCAGGCCAGTCCTCGGTGCCTGTTGCCAGCAATAAATCTCCTTGAACTAATTTTGTAAAGGACAAAACCAACACCATGCAAAAAAAAAAAAAAAAAAAAAAAAAAAAGGAAGGATAAGAAAGAAAACCACAAAAGACCCTTTGCAGGTCTATTGTTTCTAGAAGGGCAGTGACAAGCAGGGCAGCCTTCTCCCACCACATTCTCAGATTATAGACCCCCAAAGTGTTATTTCAGAGATCACATTTAAATAAGAAAAGTCAAGATCTTCCAGCAAGCACTGGGGTTGATTTACACTTCTGCATGGACGTAGTTGGCTGTGGATGGTGCCTGGCAGAAGCTTATCATGTCCACTCTAAAAATAACTATCTCCAGTGGGCAAGATCTGCTCACTCAGACCCAGCCTTGGTTCTCAAACCGTGGCATGACATTCAAAAGTGTCTGAGAGAGTCTTTGGCGGGTGTGTGATGCTGAATAATCCAGAGAGGTCATGGTAGCAGGGCTTGAAGCAAGTGGCTCCTGCCCAGGGAGAAGCCAGTTTTTTCCCCCAAGTCTGGGAGAAGTGGAGGGATGGGGTTTGCCTTCTGGTTTTTCTTTCCCTTTTCCTTTTTTTTTCCTCACAGATCACTCCTTTCCACCCCTTTTTCTGTCCACAACCCTTGCCTTTTCTCTGGATTTTATGGTGGTGCCAGAGACCTGCCTGGTGTGGGGGATAATCAGACCTATCCAGTGCTCCCCACCCAGCCTCAGGTCCTTAATTAAAGCCGTTCTTGTTTCTAGCTGGTTGACCTGAGCTCCGGAGACCCCTGTTTTGCAGACAGCTCCAGCCTCTTCACCAGCATGATGCTTCCTCTTTATCCACCCCCTTACATCTGAACCCTGGAAGACAAGCTGGGTTTTGTCTATTCATTTGGCAGATGGTTAGATTCAGATCTTACAGGAACATAATGCTAGAAATGGAGTGTGTGTATGTTTGTGCCTGTGTGTGGTGGGGAAAGGATCCCAGATCATTTTCTTCCTCTGTGGCCTTATAACTGCTAGCAGTTTCACACAATCTCTGGTAGGTAGCAAAAATAAAAAAAAAAGCTGCCTCCCCCTTCTTTTTTTCATTTCTCCCCCAAGTCTGCACTGTATATACCAGCAGTGTGGTCTAGGCCAATGCTGAACATTTGTGCCTTGGACAATAGCACAGCCTGGCCTGACTATTATCAGCTGCTGTTTTCTGGTTAGCTTTCCTTTTATTCAAGTGCACAATGCAAGCCTTTATCACCCTTCAGTCATAGTGACTCTTGAGGAATACATCTGGTTTTCTCTTTCAGCAGCTCTGAAAAGGTCAGTCTGTTCATTTCTTATTCGCAGGACACCACATTTTTTTCTGAGCTGGAAAGACAGGCCTACACCTTTTCATTCCGTCTCGTACATAATTAGACATGGTGTCGCTCTAGAAACCTACCCTTGAAATCCTCCTGAGTAACTCTTTCAGAGACAGAGGAGACGCGGCAAGGGAGCGAGCGAGCGGGGGGGACCACTTCCATCCGGTCTTAAATCTCTTTGTGTGGTCACAAAAGCACTTCCCCAGCATTGCCAGCCTGGCTTTTCCCTCTTCTTCTCCTTCTTCTCCCTCTCCTTTTCTTTCCCCCACCCCCCTTTCCCTTCCTAGTGCTTACGAACACAGGGGAAAAAAAAGCCCTCAGATTATTTGAGCAAGCAAGGTTGCAATCGTTTTCCTTTCCACGACATCCCACATTCTTCAGGCAGGCTGTAACACAATAACAAGTGTGCCCAAGAGGACAGAGCATGCAGCAGCTGGTGTCTGACAAATTATCCCTCTCCAGACAGGCAAATGGTGACTTGAGCTCCAGCCATCCAAGGGATGTGTGGTTTGGTTTCCCCCTCTGTGCTGGGTAGGGTGGGCCAAATCCTCTTGGGGTGGGAATCAGCGCTGTCTCCTTGGAGCCAGAGGGTCTCATCTTTGCTGGAGATCATTTTTCCCCTTCCCACATGCATACCAGTGTGAGGAGCACCAGGCAAGGCTGTCACCACAGCCTCTGTGCTGAGGAGGAAAACAGTCTGAGAACTTGGACAGTCCTTCTCCTGAGCAGTGACTGCCAGTATCACCTGATTTTCTTTGTGCCTGCGCTATTTTTACATGTGTTCGTGGTGACGTGGTTGCAATCCATCAGCACAGTTCCCCCAGGTTGAAATTCTCCCCACTCTTGTCCTTGGCAAACACCACAGGACTCTCATAGTTCCTGCAAGGCTCCTTCCCAAGCAGGGGCAATCCCTCCAGTTGCGATCTCTTAAATCAAGTATGAATCTAGAAATCACAGTCACCAGGAATTTTCTTTTTTTTCTGTTAGGAATTTCTCCAAGCCAGATGTGAGTATATCTTGAATCCAAACCATCACCAGCTTGCTGTGGTGCTCTCAAGGAGAGCAGAAGAAGGAATTGCACAAAGCCAGAGCAGCATCAAAGTGGCTGATGAGTGTGAGTGCAGAGACATCCCATTTCTAGTCCAGAAATCCCTGTGAAATCTCTTCCTGCACACCTCAGCCCAGAGACATTGCCTTGCCCAAAGGAGTACACAGCAGAGTGAAAGGACAAAACTGAGCTTGAAAGAGGAAAATTAATTTGCTAGCACACTACACAAGTTAGCCATGAGGCTAGGAACAGACCTTCCTCCTCCTGCATCTGCTTGTTGAGTTGCTGAACCATATCTTCTCTAATAGACTGCCCCTCCAGTTTACTTCACACAGAGGACTGGACCTACTGTACCAGTTTAAATAGCCACCTTTCTTATTTGAGTTTCATATTTTAAAGCAAGGGACAGGCTAAAGACAGACAGAATTTATTTTCTGGTATTAGATTTCTTGATTGGTTTAGAACTATATATATATATATATATATATATATTTTTTTTTTTTTTTTTTTCAAATTAAAGCCTTCCAAGATTTTCCAGACTTACAATCCTTTAGCAGTGAATAATGGCTTTAGGACACAGAAGGAATATTTGAAATCTTTATTAAATTTTCTATATTATAGCTTCTCCTACTAATACAGGCAGACTTTGGGGTTTATCACAGTTTCTACTAAGAATCCTGATTTTCAGGGGTTTAGAACAATGTGGTCTTAAAACCTGCCCACAGCTAAAACACATTTTTGGTCTTATCACACCAGGCTTACAGTAAACTGGAATAGAAATTAGAAAAGTGCAAGAACAGTTATGTCATTTCTGGTTACTTCTTGTAGAAAGCCATAAAAGCTCAGAGTCTTGGCCAGCTGTAAAAGATAATGCTCCTTTCATCTCAGCATTGCCTATCTGACAATTTATGTTTCTTCATGATGCCGAATTATCACTGCCTACACATGGGAAACTGCAACGTGGAGAGAAAGAGACCTGGACCCTGGCTGGAAGCCTGGGGTGCAGTCACCCTCACTGTGCTCTTCTCTCCTGAGAAAAGATGGAAAGCAGGTCTTCCTTGAAAAGACACCTCCCTCTGTAACATCCTGTGGCAGCAAGCCTCACGAGTTTTACACAGAATTTAGCCATTTAACTGTTTGCTGTGTTAGTCTTTTACCAGCACTGATTTGTCTTTGATTTGTGTTTTTAGGATGAAGCAAGCTATGGTGATTCCCTGTAACAGAATATAAAACTGCAAGAACCTTATACATTTTTTCTTGTTCTTTTTTTTTAATTTTTAAGGGTTTTTTAAAAATGTTTTCGTTTTTAAAATTTTTTAGGTTTTTGGACCAATGGCGATATCTGTCTCCAGGTGCAGCTGTAACAGAAATAACAAGAAATGTAATAAATTACAAGACACACCAGTAGAAGCTGGTTTAACCACCCATTGCCAAAAGCTATGGATTATTAACATACCTGCCTGCCAATAAAATATTGATGTAATAGTTTAAACCTTTATAAGAAATGCCCTCACAATATCTGTTGATGATTTTGCATTAAAATTGTTTTCAACTTGGAAGATATCGCTGTGACTAGCTTGAAAGACGCCATTAAAATTTTTGAAAAATAACAGCTGGTTTTGTGGTGGTCAAGCATGTAGGACCAAAAAGATGCATTTCCTTAAGGAGGGGGAGCTTTGTTGAGGCTTTGCTAGTCTCAGGACACAAGCAAAAGAAAGTTTATGGTTTCCAATTAACTATTCTGTCAGAGATGGTCTAACAAATGCATATCTGATTTGGCTCAGAGAAGTTGGTCTTAGCTTTGAAGTATTTCAAACATAAAGTTCTAACAGTGGAAAGATTTTCTGCTTTTTTCCAACTGCACCTGGCTTGTCTATTTAAACAGATGACTACAATGGCAAATGTTGTTCTACAGCAAGGTTAGTTCGATACTTCTGGAACCCTTTATTCAAAAGGACTGCTTTTCCTAAGTAATTTCCAGATTTCATTTCAGCTGGAGATGGGTGATGTCAAGCCTGCCAGCATTTCTTAGCAAATGTGAAGTCACAGTTTTCCACCAGGTCTTCTATGTAGACAGGCAAGTTTATTCAGACACGGGCACTCTATTTTCCCTGGCAACCTCAAACAGTTGTAGGCATTTCTGGCTTGGCAGGTGCCTGAGCAAGCCTCACTTGTGGGTGACTAGCCACAGCTACGAGGCATAGGTACTTGCTGGAAGCACTCTTTGTGTTTCAGAGAACCCTCTCTTCCTGTGAGAAGCCTTGGAGAGCTTTCGAGCATCCTTGCTCCCAATATTGCAGAAGTTAGAGCCTTGTCTCTATCTCTCCGCGTGAATGTGCTGGGAAAATGCATGTAAAGGTAGGAAGGAATATGCATTTCCACGTGCAGCGTGTGAATAGGAGAGCTACTGATAGGCTGGGCAATTTCATCTTGAAATTTAGGCTGACTTCTAGCAGGGACAGTGAAATCCTCCCTTTGCTGGAGGCCACTTTTTGCTCCTGCTGTCCCTTTTGCACATCCCTCAGCGGAAGTCCAGAGTTTCACTTTCTACCTCCTGCCTATCCCTCCCCACAAAATAATGTGTGCATGGACACGTGGCATGAGGTTACAGGCTACACCCAGCCCACCAGCTGTAAATTCCACAACCTGATATGACAGCATCAAAAGGGTTTTCAGTTGTTTTAACTTATTTTTCTTCCCATTTTACAAGTCCTGGTGAGACTGATGCTGAAGTATTTTATTTTCTTTTTTTTTCCTCTCCAGAATTATTCATGTGTTACCATTGTAAATGCTGCTGGATTGCTAATTAAATGCTATTTAGAGTTAGAGATGAATGAGAGTTTTGTATAATTTTTTTTTTAAACACCAACATTTTTCAAGTATGTTCACAATCAGAAGCATATCTTCATAATTTGATTCAGAGGAAATGGCAACAAAAGAATTATCTACAGAGTAGTTCTCAATAATTCATCATTCCTTAAATGTGCAGAGCCATCACCTATGTTTAGGGATATGATTTTTTGTCCTTTTATTGGAATCATATATATGTGTACCCACTGTTAAGCCTACTTGCCACTCGGGTGGCCAGGTGAAGTTCGAAGTCCACATGTGCATGGGGTTTCAGAAAATGTTTTCTCTGTCCACCAAAGGCCATAAAGTACACAAAACCACTGACTAGTCTGGGAAAAGCAAACACCAGGTCCAACCCTGGCATGTCTTGAAGACCCTTTTGCTGTCCCAATGAACAGGACAGCAGAGGTGACACCTTAGTGGTGCATCAACAGCAGAATGCTACATTTTGGGGCTGAGCTCATGCACTCCTGTATGCTTCAGAAGATCCTGGTCTCAGGGACTACAGCAGTCTTTCTAGTTTTTCCTCAGTGACCGTACTCAGAATCTGAATGAAGAATTTCACACTGTTTGGGTCCCTTTATTTTTTTCAGAAAACTTCCAGGTCCGCCGCTGTGTGGCAAAAGATGATGAAGTGAGTCCTCGCTGGTTGTGATCACAGGAGGAAGGGCTTGAAAACCCAGGATGCGAATCAAAAGCAGCCAGTGTGTTATTTCACTGTCACTGGAGGCTTGATTCATGACACTGTACCACTTGATGACAACGGTGGTGGCCTCTTCCACTCCTCTGTGTGTATCACCCCCGTGCTGCATTTCGCTACTAGCTGGAATCCTAAAGCTTGTCAGGGCAGGAGATATCTCTTGTGTACATATGTGTGTGGTGCCTAGCAAACAGGACCCCTGCAGTGAGCTCCAGCAGCACTGTTCTGCAGATGTTATTAGCAGCTCACTGTGACAAAACATAAAGGGCTGATCCTGCATCTAGGGATGGGCTCAGATCACATTTCTGGACTCAAAGCACCCCTGGAAACTCCAGAGAGTTGAAAATCCAAGCTCAGCAATACACAGGATGTCCTTTACACCTGGAAAATCCCAGGCTGATGTTGAAACATCTCTTCCCTTGCTGTTGTTTCCCCGAGGTGCAAGTGACAATGCTACGTGCTGTGAAGACCTCAGCAAGACGAGACTGGAATCTCAGGGTGTGGGTTTTTGTACTCTGAGGGTATAAATTAAACACTTCTTGTTGCTTCTTTACAGTTCCTTATGTGTTAATCCAGCCATCCCGTATCAGTCTGTGAGGGGGGCTACTCACTTTCTTAGAGCTCAGCATCATTTGTTTTCCCTATTCCTTGTTCCTATCAGAGGGCAAACACCGCTGCTGTCACTTAGAAAAATAGGATTTTGCCTGCTGTGCTTGAGAAATCTTCAGCACCAGTCTGATTGTATAGGTTCCAGGAACTCCTGTTGTAAGGCTGGGATTCAGCTGACTGATCTATAGCTGCAAAGGTTCACTGCTTTACTGCACCAGCATAAAATGGAAATGTTGTAACATTCCCATCTGTGAAGACTTGCCAAAACAGTTTAGTGTTTCAAAAGCTGCGTACTGAACGAAGACAAGATCTCACTACAAGCTGTGGGAGCTGGGAGAGTTTATGAAGCAGAAAGTATGGGCTAAGGGAGAGATCAGGCTGGTGATAGTTTACTGGCCTTGCAATTCTTTTAAGAGGCACTAATGGTAGTGGACTGCTACAGTCGAAGTAGACCCGGACTCATTTAAGGCAGTACCATGAAATTGGTTGCAATAAAATTATGCATTAAATGTGCATTATGTTTAATAAGACTGTATTGCACTCCCAATGTTTACTCTGTGCCTATTGAGGCTGATCCAATTTTCTAAAGTTCTCCAATTGGTTCGCTATCAGGTTTTCAGCCAGAAGGTCAAATTTCACTTGCTCTTAGTACGTCTCCATTACTTTGCTAAGGCATTTACACTCTATATTCATTACCTCTTCTTCTTTTTTATCTATCTCCTGTAACCTGACTGCTCCAAAATGCTCCCTGTAGGTGGCATGTTTGACACAAATGAGATCAGTCTTTAATAGATGTCAACTCAAGAACATACACACATGTGAACACACACTTGCACAAAAGATGCAAAGAGAAAGAGTAGGGGGGAAGGCTATTTCCAGACCCACATTGGAGGTAATTTTATGTTGCTTCACTCAAGGTGCATGAGTGACCTCTGCGAAATCATGGGTTTCAGATATGAAACTGGGAACGTAAGTAGAGAGGCTGGAATATATGTTTAGAGCAGTATGTGATCATGACTATACCAAACTGGGAGCTGGATTGTTTTAATCAGAAGCAATGATAGTTTTAGTGTTCCAAAAAACACATTATTTCCCAACATCTCAGCAAACTCTGTCAGCACTGAGCTCAATGTGGGTAGCACAGGCGAGGAACCAGCAGGCGAACTTTCCTAGGGCTTTGTGTTTCTCCGTAAATGCTTTAGCAGGAAAATACAAGCCTTCTTGTATTCTCTCCTCCTCTGTCAGGAGATCATGTTGAGAGAATGCGGCGTGTCTAACAAGTCCCAGCCAATAACGTGGCATTCATCACTCCAAAACGGACTGTCCCTCTTAGCAAAGCTGGCTGGGCTGCCCAGAAGGAGCCATTGTCCGGGACACTCGGTACTCTGCCTTGGCAGGGAGGTCCCTGCCTAGCCTTCAGCTTGATTAGGTAGGGAAAATGCAGTGGAGGCCCTAAAAAGCCTTGCCAAAGCCTCAGATAATGAAGCATTTGGAGTGGCTGGCTGCAAGGTACGTCCACTGTGCGGTCACCCACCGCTCTGTCTGCAGCCTGGTGCAGATGTGCCCACTCTTGCTATAAAGCTGTCTGCTGGCAGGCCGCTAGCTCTGCACACCCAAAACCTGCCCCAGGGTCTGCTGGGGAGCCTGCAGGGTGTGCTGGAGCATGGGAGCCTGGACATGATGCCTTGGCCACCATGGGAGGGCAAGGTCAGAGCACCTGATGCTGATCACAGTGCCCCTTCTCCACGGGACGTCTGGGTGCCACTGGGACAACTCCACACCAGCTGGAGACACCTCTCCTCATGTGTGTCTCCAGAGGGGACCTCCCTGCATCACCCCAAAACTCATGGGGGCTAGAGCACGGCACACAGCCAACCTCCTACTTCGCTTTTTCCCCTTTAGGTACAGACAGGGTGCAAATTGCTGCCACCTCTGTACAGACAGAGCCACATTTTGATGTCACTCTTCTGTAGACTGCACTACGTAGAATTCTACTATGTAGAATTATCAGTATGTAGGTTCAGGAGCATCATTTGCTGCTGGGAGAAATATTGGTATTCATTTTGGGTTTAAAATACCTTATTTTCATAAGATGTTGAGCATCTCACCTGTTTTATGAAAGTGCTTTGGTGTTGTGAGATGGATACCAAATCCAATGATCTCCCAAAGGCACGGCTTTCAGAAATCCCCAGGGAAACTTTGCCACCCACCTCTCAAAAAGGCAATAGCGTGTTTCCTGAGCACCATCTTACACATGTGGTGATCCTGATAGAACATTTACAAGGGTTTACACATGCAGCTCTGGGCATCAGCCCTCCTGTAGTGCTATTGCTTGGGGTTCTGACTCACCACTGGAAGTGGGGAAGACCAAGAGGCTGAGCAGGAGATCTACCTGCCCCTGAGCTACCCCAGCCTCTGCAGTGTGTCTTCAGCCCATATGTGACACAAGTGGGTCCCCAGTCCCTTCAGATGGCCCAGAATAACCTTTGGCAGAGGACTGGGGCAAACAGCTGAGGCGGCGGCTGCCTTGGCTAAATCTAAATCCATCTGCAGGCATGAGTCAGAGCCCTAAATCTATGTGCTTCTAGCCCCCACCTGCCTTGCACTTGTCCTTTCATTTTTCCTCCAACACTGAGCAGTGGGCCTGTTTTCTCCTGGCTCCCTGTCCAGGCTCTCATGCAGTGCTCATCTTATCTCGGTTGAGATATCACATTGCTGCAAAAGGTGGTGCTGCTGTCAACTAACCCCATGCCTGTCCCAAAGGTCTCACCGTGGAGGGACAGGGTCAGAGAGCCCTGAGGATGAAAAGGGACAGCTGTTCCTTTGGCTGCTTCGAGAATCCTGGAGGAGATACATCCAGTTAAGTTTGCACCTCTCAAGGGTCTTTCCACTCTCAGGCAGTCAAAGGGTCTTGGCTTCACCCAGATTTCCTCATGGACATTGTGTTTTGGATGTAGGTATTCCCACTCAGGAGGATGTGTTCACACACATGTGTAATTGTTTTGCTTGGCTTTTCCTCTGGGATGCAGTTTTCTGCTTCATCCCAGCTGTTTGTGTTTGGTACTGCTAAATTGAGGCTGAGGGGTTAAGGAAGGACTAAACCTCATTGGTGTCTGCTAGTCAGAGACTTACAAGAAAAAGGGTACAGTTCTGATTTTGATAAATTATATTAAATTGCTGAGAGCAACAAAGGCAGGCAGCCTTAGATATCTGGTTTCCATGCATAGGAAAGAACAACATAATCCTTTTCTCCCTGAAATCAGCAGATGGGATCTCATTGAACCCAGTCTGCATTGTGTCAGGCTACAAATAAATGCTTCTTATTCTGGTGTTATATTTCATTGTTATTATTATTGTTATTGTTGTTGTTTGTTGTTGTTGTGGCCATCTTTCAATTTTTTTTCTTTTCTTTGTCTTTTTCTGGTTTACTTTTGCACAATTGTGTTCCACCAGAAGAGTGGGCTGTGGAACATGTCTGCATGATGAGAGATGGTCCATGCTATTATATTCCACAATTTACATATAATTTTATAATTTACATGTAGTTGGTAGTGTAGTGTGGAAGCAGTGTAGTCATGGAAGCACAGTTGATATATACTTTTGATTAAAACTCCTTTATCAAATAATAGTTGCTCACAGGAAAAAAAAAAAAGGTAAAAGGATCTGGCCTCCTTTATATCAAATATAGATTTAGATCTCAATGATCTGTGGTTTGGGGCTACTTTTAAAAATAATATATATAATTTACCACAATCATGCCAGTCAACCTTAAATTCTTCCATGGTACTGTGCAGGAGAAAGTGAATGTTAACTCCATGGAAAAAAAAAGTTCCTTGTGACTTGCATGGAGCCCGATTTACTGTAGGAACCCACAATGTCCTTCAGTGCAACCATCAAAGCAGAGGGAGTAAGACACCAAGACATACAGCCCTCAGTTCAAAGGACAATAAAGCCCTGTTTCAGCACAGCACAAGCACAGTCATTTCAACCTGAGTCAGTGTGAGGCTGTAATCCAGGAAGGTGCTTACACACATGCCTGCCTGTAAATAAATGCTTAATCCCATTGGAATCAACTGGGCCCCAGCTCAGCTTGATCTTTCTTTGCCGGGCTGAACTTAAACGTACGCAGTGAAGGGAAAATTGCTCACAGCACCCTCATCTTTAACAAGCGTGATGGAAAAAGTTTGCAGTGAAATCAGCAGGATTTCAGCTAATGTGATTAAGTGCCTTTTGGAATCCAGATTTCTGCAAACCCAGGCCTGTGGATGCTGTTCAAAGCCTGCTGAGGGCAATGGGTGCTGGACCAAACCCTGAATGCAACTGGGTTTTCTCACACTCCTGCAACTTCAAAAAAAAAAAAAAAAAAAGGACTGAAAAGATTTGAGAAGGAAAGGGTAATCAAGGGTGTGTTTTATTGCTTCACCACCTTTCAGAAAAACAGCTGGTGAATGAAACAAATGAGGTTATGAGAAAGTAGCTGGTTCCAAACTGATTGTTTTATTTCTCTTCTCCAAACAACCTGCAGGCTGCTAGCTCTGGTTTCTGCTCTCCCCAGAACTAACTGAGATCAGCAGGCTGAGGATCATGTGAAGAGCAGAGATTATGCAGGAATAAGCTGTTCTCTCACTCCTTCCAGCCCTGCTCTTTTCTATGCTCCCTGCTGAAATATAAGGTTCCTTCTCCTTGTGTTTAAACGGAAGGATCTTTGTGTCTGACTAAAACTAAATAGAAGCTGGAGGACTAGGTGTTGTCTGTGGCTCGTACCCATATGTCCTATAAACCTCTGGCAAGCATGTGAAGAGTTCTCCAAACTGACAGTGCACTCAATGTCCAAATCTAATTTGAACTGTGTGGTGCAGCTTCAGCTTTCAATCACACAGCACTTCCTCTAAAACACTGTCTGCAGCTACATTTCCAAATTGGGACATTTTTGAAATTGCTCATCACGCAGCTCCCTCAATAGACCAACATATGGTTCAGCAGAATCAACAGGCTGACAAACTCCAGGCCACTGAGAATTTTATGTATCAGGGAGCGCGTGTCGCACATGAATCAAAGTGCATGTCATGCTTCGGGACTCGGTGTGTGTACATCTAGAAACATTTTCCAGCAATGGTTATTAATTATTGAGATGCTGTAAACAAGTCACCCTTCCTCACACATCTTGTTTCAGCTCTATGAAGCAACAGAGAGCTCATGCCAAAATGACATAGTCAACCCGGAAAAGGCTCACCCCACCTGCTTCAACTCCAAGCTCTGTGAATGATCTTATTGTGCTTGGTGGCACATGCTTGTTAAAATTAAGGACTGTTGTCAGTGTTCTGTGGGATTGACATGTGAAACGCTTGGAGAAGCCAGGGTGGGGGTGGGAGGGTAAAGGAGACCAGTCATCTGCACGGTACAAAGGAGAGGAGTTCCAAAGGTCTGGGGATCAGTTCCCATTTCCATCTGAGGTTTGGCCCTGTGGCCTTTGCTCAGTGTCTCAGCAACGAGGACATTACTCATGACTGACCTCTGGGAAGTGCTCAGAGACAAAGGCTGATGAGCACTATAAAAAAAAAAAGGCTATAAATAATAAGTATAAAGTTTCCTTCTGCTGACTAATATGTGTTGCCCCCTATCTTTTACCACATCAGAAATGCACAGTTTAACCACCTCCCAAAAGCACTGAGGTAAAAATTTGGTCTCAACACAGACTTGGAGAATGGTATTTGTAAACAGGGAGCTGGAAAAAAAGGGACCTGAACTGAAGAGTTTTTCTGAGATGGAAACCCATTTCTGCTCCCTCATTGCTTGCAACAAACACCCCTTTTACCTAGGTAGTTGATTTTCTTCATGAAAGGCTTTATTTTGCCTTCAGCTGGGGGTGAATTTTAAGAAAAAATCATGGTTTTGTTTGTTTTCCTGTTGAGAATAGCTCTCAGAACAAGTGGCAAGTAGTAGGGATGGTGACTTTTCATTTCACTTTTTTCTTGAGGGACATCTATGAAATATTTACTGATGCCTGTCACAGATGGGCCATCAGAGATTGTATCATGGAGAGCATCTCCTGTGCCAGACAGACCTTCTGTCTGAGTAGAGCTGAATGCCTTCCTTTCCCACACACTTAAAAAAAAAAGTTTTTTTTTAATACAGGGGATCAATTGGGAGAGCGAATTAACAGCTGTATTTGGAATTTTGTTGTTCTAATTTCATTTCCTCTCTGCTGATGGATGGTCCTTTTGTCATTTTAAAGCACAGTGGCTCACCTAAGCCGTGCACTGCAGATCTCAGAAGGTGGAAACTGGGAATCTCAAGCCTTGGTTTGGATTCTGTGGTGTCTTAACAAACTCCAACTGCATCAGGAACTCAATCCCTTTTTTAGGGCTGCAGGGTGTCTTAGTAAGCACACTAGTTTCCATACACCTCTTGGGGCACATATAGGGGGAAAACACTCCACTGAGAGACTTGAGGTCTGTATTCCTCCAGTCATGCTGCTGTTAGGCCATGCTGCTTAGGAAACTTCTGTTATCTCTCAGAGACTCAGCTTCCCTATCTGAAAATGTCAATGTTTATATCTTTCTCCCACTGTAGGAAGTTTAAAGTGATGCCATGGAAAAGGTATAGAATAGCTATTTTATTAATATATCACATATAAACAAACAAAAAATTAGTGACACCTCCCAAAGGCATTGCTTAATCCAGTGACATGTATGCACCAACGTGCCAAGTTGGATATCCCCAAAAATTTTGCTCATCTGACTTTTGTTTCCAGAAATTGCCCTTCTGTTACTTGTCTCACTCTACCACGTGAAGGAGGAGACAGAAAATTCCAGGAGGAGGGCCCATCACGTGGATGAGCTCATCTTCCTAAGGTGTTTATCCAACATTTCTTCTTGGTTAGGAAAATTTCCGAGCTGTCCTTAAGAAGGCCAACTCCCTCTCCTTGGGTAGCCTTCTCAAATGTTTGGCTTTTGTTACTGGCATGTTATTTCAGGTCAGCTGCAGCAATCTAGAGCAGGTCCTGCTGTTGGTGTGGTGGAGATGAGCGCGAAGAAACATTTTCCAGTGCTGGAAAACAGAATGTCCAGAGGATGAAACACTTGGTGTTTCCCTGGTTCTGAGCAGAGGGAGATGAGAATGTCTTGAGCTGTGCAAGGACTTTGAGTCCCTGGGCTTTGCTCTGGGGAACCTGGCTGAGGTTTGGCTTCCCCAGTGCTCCAGTTGGCACAGCACTGTAGCCACGCACAGGGGAATGTGTACCCAGCAAGAAGTCCTTCACATGATGGATATAAATATGATTCTTGGAATTTACCAAACAATAGGCAAGAGCAGTATTCCCAACAGGCTGGAGGGGAGCAGTTAAGTATGAAGGAAACACCTGCAGAAGTGGGTATCCATTGTTTCCTTTTGATGTTTATCACTGTGCCTAAATCTGGAAAGAATAGGCTTTTGGCCTTCAAAAACAATTTCCTTCCTAGCCCTTATTGCCTGGAGGAATCTGTCCTTCTCGAGCATTCCTGTTTTGGAGACAGTGAAAATTATCTCTCTGCCTGGGTGAAATTTCATCTCCGACTCCTCTCAAGACTGAGCAGGTAACTTTTATGGATGAGGTCATTCAAAATGAAGGGCTGTGGTGAGTGACACTGGTGACGTGCCTCTCGTGGTGGCACATTCCGATTCACAGGACATTAGGGCAGCAGCAGCAGGAAGGCGTGGAGGTGGATGAAGATTGGGACCAGGCTGAGGCTGCCCCGTGAAGATTTCCAGACCAGGGGCCTGACAGGCACAGTCCCATCCTCCAGCGTTTCTTCAGCACTCTGACAGATGAAAACCACCAGGAAACAAAGGGACGGACCAATCCTCATGCATTTTTGATCAGCAGAAGGGCCTGACCCTTGCATGGTGCGAGGTCATGGGCAGGCCCTCCCTTTGCCTTGTCACCTTTGGAGACAGAAAGCATGTCTCCAAAGCCAGCCACCTCTGCAAGCCCCTAAATGCTCACGCAGCTGCAGGAGTCCAGCTCTGCCCGCTCTCCCTTCTGGCCAGTCCCACTGCTGCTCTGACTGCCTGAGATTTGTCTTCTCTTTATAGCACCTTTTATTATTCTTTTGACAGGCCTTGAAGAGTGACGATGAGGAGGCAGGGGCAGCCGTCCAGTGCTCCCAGTGGTGCTGTTCAGCTGCACGGTTGTTTTTTCTCAAGCTGCCAGCTGGTCCTGACACTCTGCTTGTTTTCTCCCCCCTCAGGAGGCATTCTTTTGGTGGAAGCTACCTTGCTGACATTTAAATGGAGCAGGGAGTGCTGCTGAGCTGCCTTCTTCTCCTCTTCCAGAGGAGCTGTGCTGCCAGCTTTCTCTTTGACCCTGCCCCAACACTCCTCACCCAATTCTTCTGCATATACAGCAACCCCTTCCCTTCTTATCCAAAATCTTCCTTCTTCCCACTCTTCTGCCTATCTCTCCTTGAGCTTTAAAAACTCTGGAAGGAAAGTCTTGATTCTCCTCTCCTTTATGCTGATAGAAACAGGAGCAAGGCAGAAAATGAATGTAAACAGGACAGGGTATCTCAGCAAGGCTCTGCACATGGCTGTAGCTCTCTCCCTTCTGCTCCTTCAGCCCCTGATGGTTTATTTAGGCTGCCCTGAACCACAGATTATGACAACCATATGCACAGGGCATGGCTGACAGATCTCAGATCATCCTGCCTGTACTGCAAATCAGTCATTGCAGTCATCCCATGGTCATTTGTGTCCTGCACTGGATTATTGTCTGTGTGTACATACTTTGTTAATGTCTCACAGGCTTCACAAAGTCTGGGCAGTGCCAGCCTGTGGCTGTTTGCAGTGTTCTTTGTGGATATGGTCAAAGTGATGTCTTTTTCCAGACAAGGACCACAAAAGCACATACGTTTGGTAGCCACCCCCATCCCACCAAACACCACAGCACACATTTGCCCCCCAGACTTTAAAATTCCTCTCGTGCTGTTGTTTAACATGGTGGAAATCTCTAAGTTGCTGAGATGACCAGGAGGGCACCAATCACACACAGAGACCAAGAAGGGCTGTTTGAGAAGAGGGGATGTGGCTGGGAGGCAGGGCCAGGGGATCACAGCTGGTGCATGTCAGGTGTGTGATGAAGGCCATGTTCCTGCTATGGCTTTTCCACCTGGCCTCCTCTGCTGGTTCCCCCACAACACCACTGGACAGTGCCTTTCAGTGACCAGAAGTGGGTTCATTGATGAACTCAAGCCAAAAGAAAAAAACAAGCCCTCAATCTCCTTCAAGACCATTACTCTTGCAGTGGATATGTAGGGTGGTGAATTAGTGTAATGCATGTGTTGGATGTATTTCGTATTATATATTGGAACGTGTTTTATTTGTCATGTCTTTTTTTCTTTTCCTGCATGTTCTGGCCCCGGTTCCCACAGTGCACTGTGATGACAACAGGTTTACTGATGTCACCTTTGATTAGCAGCCATCAGAAAGCACCAGTCAGAGCAGGTCAAAATGTACCTCATCCTCCCCACGATCCCCCAGGTTCATTTACAGTAGCAGCATAAATCCATATGAGACAGCACGAGACTGTCATCTCATTCAGACTGTAACAACCACCCAAAAACCAAATCCATCTCCCCACTGCTGTGGCAAATCAGCCTGAGAAGTCTCCAAGGCTCCCTCTCTTCAAAAGGGTATCAAGGAGGTGTTCATGCAGCTGCACTTGAGGTTGCAGCACACAGCAAGGCAGCCAGGAAAACACATTAAACCACCACCCCTGGAAGAACAGGTTGGTCAACAACACAGATCTGTAAGTATTTTTGGATTGGTCCTAAATTATATGCAACTTTTTTTCCCAGAATTTGTCATGTCTGCTTGTGGAGTAAATACCAGGGTCCAGCTGTGGCATTTGTACATGTTTATGCAGCTAGCAGAGTAAGGATCCTTGGAAATTTCAACCTCTGGTGTTTTTAAATATATACTTACCATTGCCTAAATCTCTTGACATGTGCTGTGGCTTACCAATGCATCCTTTTGATGTTATTGATATCTCAGCATCACCAGCAGACCCCAGCCATAGCTGATTCCCTCTGATTTCATCCCTGGATTTATCGTGAGAGAATCCAGCACCAAGACCTTCATCTAAGGACACAGATGGGAAAGCTGCTGAGATGTGCCTGGCTCTGCATTTAACACTGGCCACAGAGCACTGACTTCCTCCTGAGCACTGAGGTGACAGAGGTTTCCATTTCTAAGCATTTTCCTGGGACCTTCAGTTTCTGTAAGTTTCATCGTGCTGGAGCAGTTGCCTTGCTTCCTCTCTGTCTCTCTGACTCTTCTGAGGAGACTTTTAAGTCACTAATCAGTGCAGGCATGTAGATTGGGAGCACTTCCCCAAAGAACAGCAGTGCTGTTTAAAGCAGTGCAGAACAATACAGTTGCATCTGGGGCAGGGCCTCCTGCATCTGCAGCACTAAAATAAAAAAAACCTTGGGATGCAACAATCTGAAAAGGAAGATGACACAGTCCAGTGGTTGATTTGCAAGCTGTTCATGTGGTCTTTCCCCAGCCAGATCCAGAGAGCTTGACTCAGTTCTCGTTACACTTTGCACTCCAGAAGATGTGCAGGAAGAAGAGAAAAGAAATCCTCTTGGACATACATCTTTTGACTCAGCTGAGGTCAACATTTTACTGATGGGTGCCACTCGTGAAGAAAGTAAGGAACATGCAGATTACGATAAATTTTCTTGATGTAGAGAGAGACTGGAACATTGGTCACCATTACAATCTTCTGGTGCAAATTGTGTAAAAGTGACCCAACAGTTCTCATTTAACCCCTTTCATCTGAAACTTGCTACCTAACCTGGCTTATCCTCTTCCACCACTCTCCTACAAACACCTCACCTCCTCTACAGTGTTTCAGCAGATAAAGTTTCTCTCATTCCTACCACTGCTCCAGAAAAACTCCCATGCTGATACTGAGCAGCTCTTTTTGGTTTAGCCCCCATGCTTTGAAGGTGTGATTAACAGGACAACTCCTCCTGTTGCTGTCTGTGCTCGGAAGTGACAACAGCACGGGGTCTGTAGCCTCAAGGAATTCTTAGTGCATCAAATCCCTGTGGTCAGAGTCAGGCGAGAGCTCGAAACAGCCAGCTGGACAAAGGCAGAGAGTGTCAGGTGAGCAGAATTTGTAAATGACACACATAACATCCATCAGAAACGTTTGCTTGCCTTTATGTTGATGATTGGTTGTTTCTCTTTGTTTGTCACTGGTTCACCACTCTACCTACAGAACATCTGATGGTTCTAAAAGAACCAACTTACTTTTATCCTTCACATTTTTGCACATTGCAACAGTACTTTGCATGAATTTTTGAGCAATTTGGTCTTTATTTTTTAATGTTTGCTAACCCTTGTACCTTACTCCCCTTTTGCGCACTCTTTCAGAACAAAAGATAAGCCTTTTTATTCACTTAGTTTTTCATAACCAGGGAAAAAAAGATTATTTTTTTCACAACAGACATTAGTGATTCTGTAAAAACGCTGTATTAGTCTAGATTAATCCACCACTCAGGTAGTTTTAAGCAAGCCTCAGCTGGCCTCATAATGATCACAATGAAACAGCAGGTCTTGCAAACCTCGTAAGAGCTGCAATTAAGGATTCCTAAGAGATACAAGCTGATATTCCTCTGTTGACTTCTTGGGCATTTTCCCAGATTTATTGGGTTTTATGATCATATACGCAAGCTGTGATTGTGTTTTTAAAAAATAAATTAAAGGAATTAAAATTCAAAATGTTGAAAATCCTGGAAATAAATAGTAAAAATGATGAGTGTTCTGGCTTGACTTACAGCAAGCACTAAAGTTTTCCTTCTGCCACTTGAGCACTGCACAGTTTAGAAATCTGTGTATGAATCTTCCGTGTCGCTGTCTGTGGCTTTACAATGAAATGATACTTGGCCATATTCCAGGTCTCAGAGAGCTCAGCAGTTTTGTGCAGGATATGTCAAGTTAAGGGAAATTTGGTAGGGGCTGAAAGCTCGGTAGGAGGGGACACAACAGTTGTTTGAGCCTCTCTTGAATTGTAAAGCACGGAGCAGATGTACACAACACCGCGGCAAAGCAGCGCAACTTGGTCTCAGCCAGCTGACTGATACTTATGGGATATGTCAAAGGGTATCAGGAATTCTTCACGAGGCTCTAGCCAGAGCAACTGCCCCATCAGAAAAGCTGAGAGCCCTGGGGGATCTGCACGGGGCAGCAGGAGCTGTGTCCAGTGTCAGTTCTGCGCGGCTCCACCTCTGGAAGGGGCAGCCCGGGTGCTGCAGATGTGGCTGTAAGTGCAGCCTGGGGCAGGCAGATCCATCCACCCCGCTCCAGTTTGGTCCAAACTCACAGCTGCTCACCGTCAAGCCTCAGCAGCGTGCTGGTGCTCCTGATGCTTTTGGGTTACATTCACGAGGAGATTGGGCCTGACGCTGGGGTGAGCATCTTTTCCTCATCATTTCCGAATCCCTTCAAGACCAATGTGAGTGGTTTGCTGCTGGGTGACAGCAGAGACAGACTGATTACATGTCCCTCAAAATGCTGAGGGAGGCTTCCAGAACAAGGTTTGCTCAGAAGAGCCACCCTACCTGCTGTATGAACATGCCTAGAGGCAACCAAGCGCAGTTATTTTGGGATTTAGAACTGTTAGGATTCAACAGCGGAACCACTTTTCTCTGTTTTAGTCACTTGTCATGGTGACTTTTGTAGGTTATGACAAAATAGGAACATATATTAATGGAAACAAAGAACTTTCACTCTTTTTTCAAATATAGGTTTTTGTTTTTTTCTCCTCAGGCAGAAATTTCTACCTGATTACAATATTCACCAGTTTACAAGTATTTCATTTAATAAAAAAACCCCCTTTGTCAAAAGCTGTTTCAACTGAGCTTTATAAGCTTTATTGCTCAATGAAACTTAGTTTACAAGGTATGTGACTGGGAGTCATTCTTCAAATCCCAATTAAAATACATATATAGTTTGGTATTTTTTAATTATCTCAATGTAAAACAAAATGGAGAGTTTATAAGTTTCAGATGGATTCTTGAGGGTTTATAACTTTGATCTGAAAATGAAATTACACTCCTACCATTTTCTTAAAACAAAACAAAGCAAAAAAATCAAGGAAAACCGAGAAAAATGTGATTTTAAAACTGATTACGGCAGGTATGCAGTAAATTTTGTCCACGGGTTTTATAAGGATTTTTACTGGCATGGATCCTAGCCATGGCACCACATCAAAATCTATAATCAGTCCACAGGTGCTGATCCATTCCCCTACTCATACTTCACTCAGAAGACTACTGGTAGTCTGTAGCTCCCAGGGCTGGACTCTGCTGTCGTGCCCAATAGTGCAAATCCACAGACAGTTCAATTAAAACCTACAGCTGGCTTCTTCTCCCAAGAAACAAAAATACACAAAAGCCGCTGTCCTTGCTTTCCCTCACATGCTGTCCCTCACTGGAATGGGCTCTGGTGGCACAGTGGGACAGGGGGAGCCCCGTGTTCTGCATCTCTTCACTGCAAAAGACAGAAAACAGCCTTTGAAAGCAGGGCTTCACCCTCAGAATGCCAGAGGTGGGGCTGGCAGATGTGGTGGATCCAGAGCTGAGCATCAGATGCACGTGAGGCACTGGCAAGTTTGGGATGAAGCCAGAGCAGCCTGGGTGAGAGAGGGAAAAATGGAGAGCTGCCTGCTGGACCAAGCACAGGCTCTCCCAGCAGACAAGAAACGAGCATCAGGAGGAAACACAGCTCATTCAAGAGTTTTTAATAGCCAGCTCCCCAACTGGCTGTAATTTTAGCAGCCAGTTTAACTAGGCTGGACTGAGCTTTTTCCAACACAGCCCTGTTGAAAGAAAGCTGGAGAAATCCCTTTGCCTGCCCAAGACCAGATGAGAAGCACATTTCTCAAAGAAGCTTTTACAGTGACACAAATACTGCAATTACCACCTCAAGCCCTGTGTGCATCCTTCTGTTGGCAGCATGCATTTCCCCAACCTCTTAGTCTCCTGCACCTGAATATGCTCTGATATCATGCGTGCAGCAGCTTTTAAGTTTCATTCCGATCAAGTTCCTTTCAGGACGGAATTTTTGGAATTCCATTTCAGTCAAGGCTGGACTATGGGATGCACGTATTTTCCCATTTCGCAAGGGGCATTGTACTGCACCATAATCGTGTTTTTCCTGGAGAGCAGACCCATTTCCTCAAGTCCTGTTTGGAGAATCTTCTGAGCATTGTTCAGAGTTTTGGCTTCAAATTAAGTGCCCTGAGAACAGCCCCCTGTGACTCAGAGGGTCCCTTCCTTATTCAGCTTCATTCTGGTGAGCTGGGACACCCATTTTGGTCGAGGGAATCTCGAGGTGAGCAGATTATTACTGCTTTGGTCTCTGCTGTACACCCACAGCAAAGATGGGAGGAAAAGGCATTTGGTAAAGATGCTCGTCTCTGAATGCAAGTGCAAGGATGCTGGAAGTCTCAGCTCTTCTAGCAATGTGGGCAAAGGGCATAAAACCCATGGCCAGCTCATCTTCTGGTGGACCCTCACTTTGTGACTCACCTCCTGAGCTCAGAAGTTTTCAGTTTCTCTAGAATTCGTCAGCAGGCCTAAAGCAGGCGCCAGAATCCAACATCTAAATCACCATCCCAAATCTCCTTGGCCTAATGTGAATTAAACACTTCCCTACTGCATGTTTAAACATGCCTGGGTCTCAATGCACACTGAGGAGAGCCAGAGAATTCGGGCTAAAGGTGACCAACTCATTTCTCTGTGCTATGCTGCTCCTCCTCTTTTTCTCACAACAGCCAAGTGTTAGCACATTACATCATCAAGCCTTTGAATTTCCCTGCTCTTGTCATGTTTAAACTCGATTGTCTAACACTCGCCTCTCGCGCCGTTGCTTCCAAGCTCCTGCAGTCAGCAAACCCACTGCTGACAGATGGTGGGGAAAAGTGGGTTGAGCTGGACAGCTTCCAAAAACTATGTCTAGCCACATGATATGTAAATCACAGGCTCTCATTTAAAATCTGGTCCATTTTTGTTTCTGTTGATCTTTTAGAACTATTTTTATTTTGGGGAGAGTTATTTTCTGTTGGGGATCTTTTTTTGTTTGTTTGGGCCAATGACAAGAGCGTTCTTTCTGGCTTCTGTGCCCTGCTTTTGGCAGTTTCTGAACTACCAGACAGGAAATTCTCCAAAGTATTGCAGCTGATAATTGGCCCCTTTTACTGCAACAGAGATAAAATGGAATAGTTTTCTCAGGTCCTTCCCTTCATATGGAGAAACCCACAGCAATGCATACAAAAATCTTCAGCCCAGAAGTCCTCAGCAAAGGCCAGTGATTGATGGAATCTCTGTCAGCTGATGATCTGACCATTGTAAAGACATCATCTGGAGTTGTAGCTTATTAGTTCTCTTTTATTTTTCCCTAAATATTTCCCTCTGAACAGTCTAACACATCAAACAGTTTCCAGTAAAACCTCTGAGAAGGCAACATTGCTTCAACAGGATACGACTTCCCATCAACCCTTGAAAAATACTTATGAGATGATTTTGTATTTATTTACTTACTTGTTCAAAACCATTTGTTTTCTCTCCCAAGTTAAAATTAAGACATGTATCATGAAATGTCACAGCTCATTTTCTTGGAGGACCTAAGGCTAGGAAGAAATGCAAGCATGGTAGAGTATTGTATTTGCTACACTTTCATGTTTTTAAAAGATCATCTCAACCCTCAAGATGAACATATAAAACAACAACAACAAAAAAACCCTGAATACATTACTAATACAGTATCATGTTGGAAAAAATCTTGAATGATCCCTTAGCATCCCTTCAGCCAGCTTTATTTTCCACCTGGGGCAGGATGTGAAAAGGACAACCTCACTTCTACTTGTTCCTATGTATCTAATCAGGCACTTGGATTGCTTCAGTGGGAATGGGGACCACAGGCAAAAGCAAATATTGGAAATTTTGTTCCTAAAATTGGAAATATTGCTAAGCAAAAGTGTAACGGGCGAGGCATTGTGTTACATAAATGATCTCTCTTGTGGTAAAAGTGGGCATCTACTGTAGGGTTGTGTGCTGCTGAACAGTTAATCATATCAGGCCATAATGACTGGTATTAATTAATTGCATTAAAAGACAACACCAATTTCAAGGTTCCTTCCAAAACGGCTGGAACGTGATCCTGGGAACTTTTTGCACCATGCATGCACAGCAGAAAAATCCTAACTCCTAGTCCATGTCACATAAAAGCAAAAGCAGATCAGGAAATAATCAGAAGAAAAAAACAATTGCGGAAGTATATTTCCTTGGGTTTTTATGCAAGTGGTTGGAATGTTGTCATATATACTTTTAAAGATAATTTTCATAAATAAGAAAGGGCTTACTTAAATGTTTTTTTAAAAAGAATTCCAAACACCACATTTTTTAGTGAAGTTTCTAATACCTTAGACTCAAATTACGATTCTTCCATAAAAATGAGAAATAAATTAAAAATTAATATATATTTTTAAAATGTTGTCATCCTGATTTAGAGAGAAAAAGCGAAAGTCTTAAGAAACTTGGAAAGAATTTCTAAAAAAATTTTCAGAAATATTATTTTCAGAAAATTCTAAGCCTATTTGGGCACCAGAATCACCCGTTCCATGAATGAATAATGGGTTTATAACATTCACCACTGTCAGCTTCTATATATGCAAAAAAAAAAAAAAAAAAAGTCATGAAAAAAATGCATCATTTTAGAATTTAAATATGTGTAGAACTACATGGTGCATGCTCTCTCATTTAAAGCCTTACAGGCCCTGTGTTGGATCTTGAGAAATATTCAAATTGATTGAGAGCTACTTTCAGAGGACTTTCCAAACGTAGAGGAAACAAATTAGGAAAGCAATGACAATCTGAATCTGCTTTCAAACTGTTAGTTTAACCATAGATATGGTGCAAGGAAAGTCATAAGGCTGAATATATTTCCTCCGTGTGGGAATAGGTCTGTGTGATAATTCATAGAGCTGTACATTAGTAGGATGTATTTGGGACGTGCAAATATAAAGAGATAGGGACATTTAAAATTTTTTCTTTTTTTAATGTTTTGGTTTCTTTTCCTTCCTTGGTTTGCAAAAAGATGCAGTTTTATTTATAGTGAATTATATATACATGTGTCATATGCTGGTGACATTTTGATTCAACAAATACAAATTCTATGAATATGAGTTCCACGGTTCTGCTGTAAAGCTGGGCTGTCAGAGCAAGAAAAGAAAGATTGACTTGAGACAAAAACTGGACAAGGACTTCACCTTTCTTTATTTTTTTTCCCTCTTTCTTCCTTTATATGCTTTAGGTGTCTTGGAGAGTCATCCAGACCTTCACATTGGCCATAAACACCCTCTGGAGCAGATCAACAGCAGCATTTGACCGTCACATGTGGTGTTGAGTGAAATCCCCTTATTTCCTTGTGCCTCACATCATGGGATTTGTGGCCTTGCTATGCTCTACAATGGTTGTGAAATATAGAGAAGAGGAGGAGCAAAAAGGAACAGAAAAGTAGCTGGTGGGTAACCTGAACAAGAAATGATCCTGTGAGAGGTCAGAACAGAAAAGACAGAGAGGAAAGGAAGGGTAAGGCCAAGAAGCATCCTGGGGGGAGCATATACACCTGTGCATTCTCCTTTTATTCACAGGCATCTGGCAAAAAGGTGTGAAATGACATTTCAGAAATCATTTCAGACCAGTCAGAAAAGGGGCAGCACAGGGATTGTGCCACTCTGTCCTTCAGCATCAGCAGATGCAGCACCTCCTGAAATGGATCTGCACAGTCACCCCACCAGCTGCCCTGGAAATCACTGGAATTAACAACCTGAAGAACCAATTGGAGTTAAGACCTGAAGAACTCAAGGTGGGGCAAAAAAAAAAAAAAAAAAAAAAGACTACAAAGAAAAGTCATCTAATATCTAATAAATAAATAAAGGCTCTGAGATAGGAGCTAGCTAAGGAAAAGCAGGCCTTGATCCAGAAGCACTCTTAAGACACTGTAAATGGCTCAAAGCATAGGAGGAGGCAAGTACTCAGGAGCTAAAGTGCTTTGCTGGAGCAGGGTCTTTGCACATAATAGGATAACTGGATCCTGAAGATGGTAGAATGTGTTTTTAGTCCAGGAATAGGTTAGCTCTGAACTTTTCCATCCAAGCTAGGTGTTATTATTTCCTCGGCCGGCTGGCTCGAAGGCAGTCTGGTCTGTGCAGTGGGAGGTGTCTGAAGGAATTACTCTCCACCGGGAAGCAGAGGGAGATTCAGCAGGATCAGAGATCAGCTGCAGGAGAACAGCAGACGGGAAGGCTCATCAGCTTGCCCCAGTCAAACTGAAGCTTTCAGCAGTGCCAGCAGAACTCCTGCCAAGGAGCCAGCCTCCCTCAGAGCGAGAGAGGACGGATCTGTCCTGCTGCACAACTGGCCTGGTGTCCCATTTCACAGGGACAGAAAAGGCAGATTCTTCCAGTGGCCTTGCAATTCCTGCAGTATGTTTTTTGATTTCACAGCTGACAGTTCCAACTCTTTGATGGCACACTCAGATCCATAATATTTCATGGGAAGCAGGCAGAAACAAATACACACTCGTCTAGTCACTAATTGCCAGTGAAACAGCATCTCCCACCGTTTGCCAGCCCTGTCCCTGGTGTGCCCGTCAGCAGCTCTGTTGCTTGAGGAAACAGACAAAGAGGAAGGCAGGGAGGAAGACACTCCTCAGTGTAGTTTACAGCGATCCATGGTTATGAAACTCTCCCACCAGTGCCAGAAAATCCACTTCAAGCTGGCCCTGTTGGTTACTGAAATGTTGGCAGGGTAATCCTGCTCCCGTTGAGAATGAGGAAAGTTTTGCCATGGGCATGGGGAGGGAGATAATGATCTCTTCATAGGAAAAGACATAGCCATAACTTAGATATGTTTTGTGGAAGAGTCCTCTGGATGCAGGGCCTGCTGCTACCCCCAGGCTGGTGTTTACATGGTGGCTGGCTGCTGTAAATAAGAGCAGCTGCCATCCCCTGAATCCTTGGGTGTACAGACGTCGGAATATGGGAAGTCCTGAGCTCACAGCAAGATGTCCAAGCTGGGGAACCCCACTGGCTACTAAAGCTTTTCACATAATGGGTGAAAAACTGGAGGGAGAAAGCTTTGATTCAAATCCAGTAGCTTTTTCTAAGAGACTGGTTTTTTCCTACTAGACAGTAAATGGAAAAACAAATTTCAGTCTGCTTCAATCCAGAATGTTTGGTTTGAAGAAGAGCTTTTGCCTTAACTTTTTTGATTTTAGAAATATTAGGTCTGGTTTCCTTCTCCTTTTTATTGATAGTAAATGTTTTGAATGACATTCAAAACAAAATATCCACCATCTTTTCCTTCCTGAACTGTCAAAACAAATTATATCAGCTTTTTTTTGTTTTGTTTTCAGGGGGACACCAAAATAAAAACAAAAAACCAAAAAACCCACATACACACACAAAATGTAATCAAATTGCTGGGACATAATATTGCAACACAAAACACCACAAAAGTTAAATCCTCCCTCATCCCCTTCCCTGGCCAAAATTATTAATTCAATTTATGTTCTTGTGACCCAAGCTGTAAATACTTGTGGCCACCTGAAGTTTCCTAGGGCAAACGTGCAACTGGTTCAGAGGTTTCCCCTATACTCTGCTCTTCCCTTTACCACTTTCCTTGTGCCTGCTGCGTGAATTTTATGGGCAGGGTGGACAGCCAAGGAGAGGTGGCATTTGGAAGGGTGCTGCCCTGCCTTGCTGCCCACCAGCAGCCCTTCTGCCACGTGATGTGGAGCTGCCAGCCCTGGGACCAGCACTGCCTTGCCAGCCTTGTCCCCACCCCGGGTCCAGCCTGCTCTCCAGGCTGGCAGCAGTGGTGGGAAACAAGCTGTGGAGAGTAAGATGTTGCCAAAATCATTAAAAGGCAGGAAGAATTGGCTGACAAGTGAGGAGAGGCAGTCTTGGGCAGCTGTTGAAAGAGGGCTTCATCTCTTCCACTGCTTATACCTGGGGAGATTAGGGATAAAGCAGAGAGGAAGGAAAAAGTGTTTTCTTAGGCTGTGAGAATTGAAAGCAAGGGGCATCAAAGCAACAGGGGAGTGAAAGCCAAATTTTCTTGGCAATCATCCCTCAGCTTTAAATTCGCTGAGAATTCTCATCCTCAGCATTTGTCAGCTTATTAATAGTTTTCCTGTAGTTGGATTTAAATCTGCATCCTAGGTTGTCAAGTCTGAATTAAAGAACCAAGTGGAAGAGGAGGGATGTCTCATGATGGGCTCTGAGCCAGCTTGGAGGGGTCCTGGTGGGAGGTTCCACTGCCTCTAACACGAGCTGGATCCTTTTGATGTGGGAAGCATCTGCCGAGAGACAAACGTTTGGGCTTGGGGTGTCCCTATCTAAAAATAACTGAGCAGTTCACATCAGGGAAACTGCTCTTTGGCAAATTCTGTTTTCACCTGGGTTTGCATCTCGATCTCACATATTCAGCAACAATTTATGATCGTGTTTCAGCACTGCTGATGGCGCAGAGAGAGAGCAGGCAACCAATCAACTGGGATTTTATTATATGTAATGGCAGATATTGTCATATCTATTTGATATGTTGATATATACCATCACTTCTCTGTCCTAGGCATCATCACTGCCAAGTGCCCTGTGTCACAGAACAAGGCACCCAAAACTATTTCTTAATTCACAGTAAAAAGACAGCCAGGAACACATTTCTTAACCTTCAAAAAGAAAAAAAGGTTTTTTTTCAGTAGCTGAATGTGGCCCCTACAGACTCATTTCTTCAAGCCAGATCGAGGCATTTGCAGCCCACTTGGTAGAGGGCAGCAGGGCTCTTTGTCCCTGGAATTTACCAGGCAGGGAGAGAGGGAATGACCTGTACTTCACACTGCCAGCAGCACCAGGAAAGACGTTGAAACACTGACAGGGAGAAGCAGTATCCTGTTTTCACTGAGGAGCCAAAACTGTGTTAAAAACTACACTTTGCCTCCAGTTCGGGCACAGTGCCAAAGCCTTCTTCCGATAAGGTGTTTGCAAAGTCCTTGGAAAGCCTGGAGCAGAGTGGTGTTTAGGGTGTGTGATTTAGGGTTGCTGTAGAGAAAAACAGGGAGGCACCCCGATTACTGTGGCTCATCTCTTTGGTGATTAAAAAAAAAAAAAAAAAAACCAACAAAAAAACCAAACCCAAACAACCAAAGCAACAAAAAACCCAAGCCAAAACGGAACGAACGCAAAACAAATTTAAAAACCGCAACAAACCACCTCTGAGCTAAACAACTTTACAAGAAGTAACGATCCAACATGACCAAAATGCCTTTTTCTACACCTAGTGAAAAGACAGTTTCCTTACTGACTGGCAGAATTTGGGATAAAATTACAAAGCATTGATCCTGCTATGGGGATGTTCCTGCTTTGGGAAGCAATGCAGGGAATGCCCATTGATTCAGGTGAATAGCTCATGAAATGACATTTCCTTCTAATCACAGCTGTGTTCCTTTGGGAGGCAAAAAATTTTGTTATGTTTGCGTGTTAGCGCTGCAGGCTGGTCATTCTGGATGCATTTTTGGTTAATTCAAAGCCTCAGACTGCCAGGATTCTGCTCCAGCTTTGTAATGTTAGACTTCTCTGACACAGGTGGATGTCAGATCTGACCCGAGTGATGTTCATTGAGCCAATAACTTCCACTCTGTGTCTGCACTCCATTTGACGGGACCTGGAGCAGTTCAGGGCATGCAGGCTTGCTGAGCACAGAGTAGCATATCTGTTTGATAACATAGCTGCCTTTCAAAAACTCCAGAGTTAAAAAAAAAGGGGGAGAAGGGAAAAAAAAAAAAAAAAAAAGAAAAAAGAGACTTCTCCAGATTGCGCGAAACTTTCTATTCAATCCAAAACATGTTATTTGAAATGTCAAAGTTTCTGTCACATTTTTCCAAGCTAAGAAAGGGTTCTTTCCTCGTTTTCACTTTGAGTTTTTGAGGGGCTTTTAACGGGGTGCTTAGACTCAGGAGGAATTAATGGAGGAATTAATGCCTTTACTTTCCTCTGTAAATCTTTGGGAGAGTTGTCTCTCCCCAGAACTCTAGGGTGTTTGAGGTGGAAGTGTCTAAAGCCACAGTTTGGTGAACTTTTTGTTCATTTGCAACTCTGGCGTGACTCTCACCCATCTTTCTGCTGTTCTCTTCTCCCTCCTAGCTGCTTCCCCAGTTGTGTTATTACAATTGCTTGCAGGCTTAAGGATAAAACAAACAAAACAAAACACACAAAAGCCGCCTCCAAAACCACACCAAAACAAGGAAAAGGAGGGTGATTTTAAATGAGACAATTTTCCTCGTTCTGTTCAGCTGCAACAAACTTGAGCTGGTATGACTGAGTGGGCAGGAGTGAGGGGTAAAGGACGAACTACGAACAAGTTGTCCTTTTTGGAAGAAGCCAGTGTTCATCAAATCACAGCCTTGATTTTTTTTCCTGTTGGAGCTGTTCAGTTTTTTGCAAGTAGCTCCCTGCGTGTGGGGACAAAAAAGAGAGGGAAGGACTTTGCAAGCTGGTGAGCAGGAGAAGAAAAGAGGTGCATTTAAGACTTTACTTGGCAAAGCAGCAAAGCAGCCCTTGAACGAAGTCGCCTGTTTCTGAGGAAGGAAAGGAATAACCTCTGGGATTCCTTCCCCTCTTCCCTGTGCCCAAGGTGGAAATTTGCCATGAACAGCAAAATAAATATATTCAGGGAAGCAGGAGGCACAGACACATGGAAGGAAGGCAGCATCATGACAGTTTCAGCCACATGCAAAATCAGGTAGGCAAGCCTGCAAGTCTGTCACCATCCACCAGCTTCTGATACTTTCTTCTACATGACAGAGCAGGCAAAGAGCAAAGCTGAGTGAGAGGGATATGAGGAATGACAAAATTAGAAGAGAAATATGGGGGAGGGCATCAGTGAAATGACTGGTTAAGGATTTTGCTAGTTTATTCTGTCTGAACAGGTAATGTACAGTTCAGGCTATGGATTTAATGGAGAAGTTGTTGGGAGAGACTCCTGGAATCACCTGAGGCACAAAACAAGTGACTGTGCTCGCCCCTGTGTGCCATAACATCCACGGGAAGCACAAACAAACAAATTGCCAGGGACAAAGGATGATTAAGAAAGTCTTCCAGCCTTGCCAATACTTCCACTGAAAGCTGTGATGACAGAGGCTTTCTGCTTGTGCTGTATAGCAGCAGTGGAGGGAAGGTTATGCCCAAGGTATTGGGACCTCCTGGTTTCCATATGTACTTCAACTCCTTCTCTCAGCCTCTGAGAACTCTGCAGAAAACCATATTGCTGAATCCTCAGAAAGAAGGGAGTTTTGTTTTGTCTGGAGGTTTGAGTGGCCATGGAGAAGGACAAGGAAGCCTTCTGGGGGGACACTGACGAAAGGTTAATTACTCAGTCCGTTCAGAGGAGAAATACTTCCTGTATCTACTTAACAGACTGCAGCACCATCAAAAGACCTTCAGAGATTACTGATACTAGAAAACAGAACAAGTCAAGGCCAGTGTGGGCGAGTAATATTTTAAAACATATGACACTTCCAACAAGCTTGGCTATTCTCTGATAGGAAATGTCTGGTGATACTAAAATTGCAAATTTTAGTGGTCCTTGTCCAGAATGCAGCCTTACTAGGATAATGTTTTTAGAATCTACATGGCATCAAAAGCAAAAACAAAGAAAAGAAGCTGCCTTTATGCATCACCAGGGATTCATTTATGAAGAACTCAATTTCCTCCCCCCAAAAAAATACATTAACAAATGTACATTTCACTCTTGTCTAGGAGTTTGCTAGCTTGTCCTCAAATGACATAAATAGATTAATTGAGAGCCCTAGTTTCAGTTTTGAAGTACTTGAAGCATATTTTTGTATTCTCTTTGGCATCACTGGTGAATAACATAAATACAAAGCATAATATAACAGTATGTGTATACAGCTGGCACTGCAATGCAAAATCAAGAATGTCTGATAAAATGGTGGGGGAAAAGTTGCTTGGTGTAATTTGTCAAGGTCCTGATGCACAATGATTGTCAGACTAGGAATTTTGACTGGGGTTTCTTTGTTTGGTTGGTTTTTTGGGGTTTTTTGTTTGTTTTTTTTTTTTTTTTTTGAGCACCTGAGGCCTTCTCTGCTGTGGACAGGAGGATTCTCTAGAAGATGAGCAGATCAGTGGCAATCACTCTTTGCTCTCTGTGTTTAGAAAGCAGAGGGTGAGGGATTGGCCTCTTAGTCTCCGTGAAACACAGGCACAGATTTCCTTGATTCCACTGTCAGGAATGCCTTGCTGGTCCTGAAGTGAGTTAAAGTAAACTATGACAATGAGTGCTTATTCTCAAGAAAAACATTCCTGCATGGAGCTGATTTGGAATAGTTGCATGCACAGAAGCTCCTAATAGCCTGAGGAGGAAAAGCAAAGCAACTACTGGGAGGTGGTCTTATTCACTCTAAAAAAATATTCCTTCAGTAACAAAACCAAAGAGAAGGACTGAGTGTTCTGCCCACCTCCTAACTCCTAGCCCTCACCACCTCGAGGAAGAATGAACCTCAAATATTTGTTTGCGAGCAGTTTTTACAGAAAAAAACATTTGCTGTGACATTAAATCAGCTCAAATATGGGATCCTCTCTGAGCTGTGATGTGCCCACCAAAAGCATGCAGTGTTCAGAATTATATCCAGTCCCCATAAGCAATCCCAAAGCTAACCCAGCTCCATACACCACGTCTTTCACACATCACTGACTTCACTGTTACCTTGAAATGGCTGAAGATCACAGGGAGAACAGCATGAAAATTCTTATATATACATACACACATACATGCATACATATATATATGTACAAAGAGAGAAAGTGATTTTAGTGTCTTAGGAGCTTGCATATTTACTTTCAGGAAACCTGAACAGAGAATGATTGAAACATAATCAACAAATGTGCCCTCAATCACGGTGTTGTTAATTCTGTGGGTTTTCCTGGGTGCTCAAATCTGCCTAGTCAAGTCAACTGGAGTGTTTAGGCTTTCATGGGCTTTGCTCTGGAACCCCCCCTGAAATCTCATTGCTAAGGGAAACCACATCCCTGTGATATACAATGCGCTCCTCCTTACATGTGACAGCAGCCTGCTCTGGTTTAGATAATACCAACAAACTGGAAATCTCTTTTTTCTCTCTGAAAACTGTTTAAGAAACAGTGCCTGCAGACTGACTGGCTCCATCAATAAACCCAAATCATACATAATCTAAGAACCTGCCTGCTAAAAACAGCACCATGAGATATAATTTAGGCATGAGGAACACAGCTCTGAAGGGAGCTTGAAACAAATGATCTCTCAATAGCACTCTTGGGTTGTTTCCCCTGGTCTCTGGTAGGTAGCTTTGAGCTTAAAAGAGGGGAGCTCATCTAAATGCAAAAATTGATGTAACTGGTTAAAAAGTTGAGTTGTCAAAACAAAATATGCCTTCTGTCTTTTAAAAAAGAAAAACCTCTGAGAATCTGAAAGTATGTGGAATTAATCTACACAATGAAAGAAACCTTATAAACCTCTTGGTTCAGCCCATGAATCTGACCAATATTAACAATGACTGAAAGGACAGAGGATGGTTTTATTTTAATTTTTGGGAAGGGCTCTCCTTTTGAAGAGGAAAAAAGACTTAATAAGCTTCAGTTAAAAAAAAGATTTCTTGTCTGGTGCCAGTGCAGGAACCACTGTTGGCCTTTTTTCTTCCGAGAAATTAAAGCCTTTTGTATGAATTTATAAAGTCAGTTGGAACTGTTTGCCCAAAGAACCTGTTTGCACCCCTCTGCTATTCTAGGTGAATATTCTCACATGCAGACAGAGCATTAGAGGGAGCTGGCACACCAGGCTGTGAACGACAAGAACTCACTGCAGACAGTGGAGGGCCAAAAGCTGGGCTGTTGGTGGTGTGGAAGGTCTCAGCATGGGGTGGAGGCTGTGCCATTCCTGGATGCTGCTTCCCAAACCTCTGCTGCAGCAGAAATGCTTTTTCCAGCCTGTGGCAAGCGGCGAGGAAGATTTGACATCTCTTGGCCCATGTGTCCGAGGGATGGTTGGCAGAGGAAGGAGCTGCAGTGTTGCCTTCACTTGATCTGGACAGACAACCATAAGAAACAGGATTTGCTCTTTTGGGTGATTTCTTAATCAAATGCTTCAGGCCTTTGTGAGCTTGCCTGCAAGTTCCTTGTCTCATTTTTCTCTCCAGGGCTCAGAGGGTCCTAGAAGTAGAGGTGAAGCATCCTGGAGATGCTCAATGACCCTCTAAAACACAACAACCAGCCCCAGCCATCTGCAGCCTCCAGCTGGGTCTGGCCTGGTCCAGATGATTTTGTTTCAGTGAGGAAAACACCAAAGTTCCACGGCGTTATTTCAGCTGTGGGCCAGGTAACACCACCCAGCGATCACCTTGACCCTCTGACACTGCAGAATGACCGGCTCATAATGGCAGTGGATTGCCATCCATTGTTGAGAGAGAATTTGCAAAGCAGCCTAAGGGAATTTGGCGCCCCATTCCTATTGAATTACAATGGGATTTGGGCATTGAATTTCCTTAGTTAGTCCTTTCAAACTTCCCCTCCTTTTTAAAGTAATAAAGGTGGTATTTTCATAAGGACTCTTGTGCTGGCTTCTTTTGAAACTGCTTGACGTTTTTTACCACTTACTTCAATGAAAGCATCATTTGGCCAACACTCTGCAATTTTGAAAAACTCACGGTGGGGATTTTGAATCATTTGCTCTTAAATTTATGGCCTAAAAGTTTGTCCAAAAGATTAATTTAGGAAAAAAAAAAAAAAAAAAAAGTGAAACATTTAAAAGACATGAAGGAAGGAACTGAGCTCAGTGGAGAGAAGAGACCTTGATGAGATTTAATAAGTAAATTCCAAGGTGCACTCCAAATTCATCTTGGTTATCTCAGTCTCAAATAGCTTTTGAAAGCCCTAATATTTATTTAACTGTGGAAGATATGAAGGGGTTTCCAAGACACTTTCCAGCTATGATACACCAATATACTAAAAATCAGCTTTGAAGACTCAGACCTAATTAAATTTCTTGAAGATGCTTTATCATCTTCATCTAGGTATTTGTTAAAAACCTCTTTTAAACTACATATATGGATTATTAGCTATTAACTTAATTGTGTGACCTTTAGTCAAATCAGAAAACCTCTGAAATCAAATGTAAACCAGAGTCTACTGGCACAGTTGCATATCTGGAAACGGCTTGAGATTTTCATTAATTCTGCTTGAAAATGCAGGACTTTCTTTGACGGACTGGAAGCCCGGCTCTGAAAGTAGGCAATTATCCCTCTTGGTCCTGTTTTTACCACAGTTTTAAACTGAGATTGCACGGGGTGGGGGTGACACATGGTTAACAATAGGAGACCATTAACTTAAACATCTTCCATTTATGTGGAAGCATCGGTAATTCGACGGGAAGGCTGAGGCCGTAAGTCCGTGCTGAGGGCAGGCTCCAGGCTGTGGAATTTTCCTGGAGCCAGAACAAAGGAGCCAGGTATCAATGCAGTCATCTAAAGAAGCAAAAGATCTCTCTAAGGGATGAGATTCAGGAGACAAAGCTCCAGGGTGAGGAGGACCCCTGAGCAGGATGTGCTTACTTGGCAAGTGGCTTTTGTTTACTTGCAGGATCAACCAAGGCACAAGGAAACCGGGCTGGGGCTGCAGAGAAGCTGCTGCAGGATTCAGAGCAGGACTTTTGTGGAGGAAGGAACATCCTGAGCTCCTTAGAGGACGCCTCAGGCCAGAAAGGAACAATAAGGGTGAGGCAACCGGGCAGAAAGAACGGTGTTTGGTTTAGTCTAAAGCTGTTTTCCTTCCAGCAGATAAAGTGCTGGAAAGGTGGCACACGGCTCCCAGAAGGGAGGTGTACCTCGCTGCCCGCAGTTATCTCTGGTTCTAAACAATGCCTCATGCTGGGAAGTCGGCATGGACAGCATTGCTCCGGGGCTCGGGACTGCCTGGGTCAAATCTCCCAATTTCATGGAGATCTTCAAGCGTTGTGGCCAAGCAAAGGGGCCAAAGGAGGATGTTGTAACTTAGACCACTGGAATTTTATGAAAGCAAAACTCCACCGCTTACACATAAGCAAGCAGCTTAATGAAGTATCCAGCCCTAGAAACTGCAACTGGGTTTCACTGGTCAGTGTCTTCAAGGACCAGAAAGTGAACTTGGTCTTTAAAAATGAAATAAACTCACCTGCATCTGTTCAACTAAATACTTTGTATAATTTGTGATTAGCATCAAAATGAACTGAGACTCATGCAGTGCCTCAGATTGCTTGTTCCTCCATCCATTCAAAAGTTATTCACTCAATTTCTGAAGCCCCTTACCTCAGTGGACTCTGGCCCTGGCTCTACCAGCAGATTGGTTTTCTTGCACTTTGTCGTGCTTAGAAACAGGACCAAACAGGAAATAATCTACTTTCAGCATCTGTGGAAACTTCTGTTCTTCATAATGGGCAGAAGCAAGCTCAATGCCCAGAGAAATAATGCCTCCACTCCAGCAAATGTGCTCTAAAAAAACACCCTCCAAAATGTGGAGGTAAGTATAAATTGCAAAGAGGTTCTACAGAAAAGCTGAGCTAAAAGGAAATAAGTTTTTGGATGGGGGTGGAAGAAGGCAGGAGAACAAGGTCTAGTTTTATATTTTTTTGTTAATTCCATGAAGATGGTAAATATAATAACTAAAACAACCCCTGCAGGAGATTATTAGAATTTAGGCTCAGCACTTCCATTAGTATTTAATGCTGCAAAAAGATGTCCAGAGGAAACAGAACATCTTCTCACCTACTGGCTGCCCTTCAGCTAACAGGATTTCATTAGCTAGATGCATTTATTTGGGCTACTGGACTATTTGGACTCTGCTTTAAAAAAAAAAAAAAAAAAAAAAAAAAAAGTTTGCACACAGGGAGAAACCTCAGTGTTCAAACAGAGGTCTCTGATCTGGCAGTAACAAAGATTTCTCTCTGTAGTCGGTGGCTCAGCAGTGAGGCACATATCTGCTGAAGATATACTGCAGACAGTTCTCCTCCTGAACGTCTGGAGGTGTTCCTTACCCTGAGGCAAAGGCTGCTGCAGCAAGCAGGACCCAAGGTCTGACACAGCCCTGTCCCCTCATGGTCTCAGTTCAAGGTGTTGCCCTCCACCTCCCACGTAGGTTTATCTGCCTGATGGGTCTGATTGTGGATATGGGACAGAAATTCTCTTTGGTTCTTCCTTACGGGATAGAAAAAAATTGGGGAAAAAAAAAAGGAAAAAAAAAAAGGAAAAAAAAGAGAAAAAAAGCAAAAAAGCCCACCCAACAGAGGAATTTATTAATTCCAGTGGCACTGGCAGTGTATTACAAGACTCCTTTCTGTAGACAGCCAGTTCCAACAGGAGGCTGCCAGACTTGCTTACAAGTGCTCTGAGAGCAGAGAGTTGCCTGGAGTTGTTCAATCACACTTAGGCCAAGACATATCAGTAATGTCATTAATATTATTTGACATTGATAATGCCAGTAAACGTTTTGAGCAATACCTTTGGCATAAAGGTAGGAGGGGAGGGTCGTCTTGACATCTGTGTTCGTGCAGGGCTTTCCTACTTTTTCCTTGAATACAGAATTTATAACCTTGGCAACGCAATTCAGTATTTCAGGAGGAACATTCAAATGACTTGTAAAATAATCTGCCACCCCCTTGCTCCTCTAGGTGTTAATGGGGTCACAGCTTCACTCCCTTGTTCCTCATTTCCCCTCTGGTCTGTTTATTGTCTGTCCATCCCTAAAAAACTTTTCCGTGCATGCAGCTACAGCTCCTCCTCAGTGCCCAGCACAGACACCAGTCCCCAAATGGTGTTCCTAGGATCTCCTCCCATGCAAACAGCGCTGAGTAGATGTCCTGTAAGGTGATTTTTGCACAAACTTTTTCTGCAAAGCTCTCCTGTGGCTCAGTTTTATGGTTTTTTTGAGTCTTGAGAGGTCTATGAGAGGTCTGACTAAAGAAGGACCTTATTGCAGATTTCAGCCCTTCAGGAAGCAGAGATAGGATAGAGCCAGACTTCTCTTAGGGTGAAAGGCAATGCAGCTAGCTGAGTTTTGTCTACATATGGAGGAACAAAAAAATCACAGTATGAGTAGTTAAACATTGGAACAGAGGCCCAGCATTCTCATGGGACCTTTCTCCTTGGTTTTAAAAATTTAACTTGTCAAGACTTGGAGCAAACTGACCTAGCTGAGTAAGATGTTGAACTATCAGATGGCCTCCAGAGCTCCCTTACACCCAAATTATTCTGTCAATCTATATCTACTTATTATCTCACGTATTAAGGCTACTGGGGTTTTAGAGAGCACCACGATATTAAAATTTTCACAACGGACTGCTCAAACGAATAAACAGAGCTCCCTCCTATCTTGGTGTTAATGAAGCTTTATCTAAGGCTGAATGACACTAATTCTATTTTACAAAAATTGCAGGCTGATAAAGAGTAAGTGTGGATTTTCGAACAATGTACTCCAGAAAGATCTTCTGCAGTTTCTCTCTCTCTCTCTTTTTTTTTTTTTCCCCCCCCAACTACAAACACAGAAACATTAACTCTTTTTATCTTGAATGGCATCATGCTGGATGAGGCCCTATAAAACCAGTCCAGTGATTAAAATCAAAAGGAACCTATTTTGTTAGTATCTGTGGTTTACAAATAAGATCATGTTGGGTGTTGCTTCTCAGTGACTGTTGGGCATCTTTATGGTTTTCTGCTTGTCCTTTCTAAAACGCATACAGAGTGGGTATAGCCATAGTAAATTACTGTTTCTTTCATAATTTTCCATGCACTCTTATTTCAGTGGGAAATGGTAGCAGAAGTGAAGGACTGCCCAAGAAATCACAGGGAGACACAGGATTTTGAAGACCCCAAACGTGTTTGCCACCTCAACTTGTCCTTTATGTCACTGCAGATTTTGGTCTCTCTGGCTAATTTTAGCGTAACCTATACTACAAAGATATGAAATATGCTAGTTAATTAACTTCTGCTTTAATTCTTGAAACAGAAATTGACCCAGCACTGACTTTGAAAGTGATTCTCCCCATATGTACAATGACAAAACACTAAATCATATTTTTGGACTATGATGGTGAAGCTAATCTGAAAATGTTGCTAGGTTAGTTTTTGGAAAAAACTTCTTGTAGATTGTAGCATAATAAACCCTCAGCTTGCATGCGCTGAGAAATGGTTTGGATGTAACAAATGGTGATACTCTTGTTGCTTTTCTTGTCTCTAATGGAGAAGAATCAGGACACTGTGGTGGTTGGAGGTCTTGATAAAACACGTTGAAGTCAGAGGAAGAACATTTGCTGGCTTCAGGACTGCGTGAGAAGGAACAACAACCCTAATTTTGAATTTCTTACGCTCCAGTTTAATTTTTGTTTAATCCAGATGTTCTTAAAAGCTAACACGGTCTCAAATTATTCATAAATCCCCTCAACCTTAAGGCTTTGTTTTTCCCCCCCTCCCTTTGAATAGAAGGACAGGCAACTTTATAAAAAAATAAAGCACATAATTTATGGCATTCCATCATCTGAACAGAGAGGTTAATGCTCACAAACTGCATGAAGCTGGACGCCTGGTTCCCAAAGATTTCCTTCTTTTTTTTCTAATTTGGTGGAAGGCATGCAGAATGACACCAGTCCCCCCCCCCAACAACCCTGTGGGAACCAGCACTCCAGCTGTAGGTAGGAGAATGGGCAGCCTAAAGCCCTGGCCAGACCAAAGCAGCAGACAAATCCCTGGAGAGCAGCTTTTTCATTCAGGCGAGCTTGAGGAAGGGAATATTTGCACAAAAGCAAATTTACTTTGCTGGTGGCTGTTTTGTTGATTAATACCAGCGAGGATGCGAGCTCCGCATTTCTCCCAGCCCAGGTTTCCTTTCAGCCTGACCTCCTGTCACATGGCTGGGATAGTCTGATGTTGCCACGGGTTGCCATGGCAATGACAGTGATGATGGCATGTGTTCAGCATAGCCAAATTTGAACCTAATGAGAGCAGATGTGACTTGGAGCTCTCGTCCCTGAAGAGCAAACCTGGTTATATCTCCACGTCTCTTCTTGGGAATCGTGGAGAAAGCCCTTAAATGCAGCTCTCTGTGAGTGCATTAGCTGTGGACACCAGCATGGAGGGATGAAAATAATTTCTGCTTGCTGTAAACATGGTTTCATGAAGCTGAACACACACCCATGTGAGGAGAACTGAGAGAGAGGACATGAGGAAAACAAGAAGTCTCATCCGTCTGCAGTTCCCTTTGCTGACGTGCATTATCTTCCTTAAGCATAAACAGATTCCTGTATGTCGCTGTGTGTTATCAGTTTTGGTCTCTACACTTTCCTAAGAAAATAACTACTTCCATTTGCTGCGGGCCTGTGTGACATGCCATGCAGAGCTGCAAAGCACCATGAATAAATTATGGCTGTCACCAACTTCTCCGTCTAAAAAGGACTGCTACAAAAATAAATTAGTGCTGCCCTTGAGCGCTGCGAAGAGTAAACATCTCACTCATGGCTTTGCTAACGAAAAGAGTGAGACCTGTGCTCCACCACAGCCAAGCCTACACAGACAATGTGTTCTCAACATGAAAGAACAGCCACTGCTCTAAACAACCACAGGGGAGATAAAAGGTCCTAGTGCAAGAAAATGACATTCAGCCTAGAGACAATTCCAGCCTTGTTAACTTGGGTTGGGATCAAGGACTCAGCTGGATCACGATCAGGAGAGAAGTTTAAGGCTGCTTCATAACTACTCTAAAGTTTCTTGGGGAGAGATTGAACCTCCAAAACTCCCTCTGCTCCTGCTGTGTTGTCAGATGGGGATTACTGAAATGAAGCAGCTCTGAACCTCACTCATCACTATGTGTGAGTTGTCTCATATTGCAAGAATTGTGGCTTTATCTCTAGGTTTGTAGAAAACAGCTCCAACTTTGGCTTCAGGAACAGTACTTGGAACAGTTCTATCTGCATACTGGGGTGGAATAAACCATCCTTTGTATGTGGAGTCCTCCCTGTCTACACTTTTTCTTGAGGTTTTCAAAAGCCCTGATTCTAAACCAGAAGTTCACATGAAAATGTTCATTGCTGTGAGCATTTTCTAACAAAACTGCCCAGTGGATTTTCCAGCAGTGGACAGGTAATCCAGAGATTATTTGAGAAGGTAATTTAATCCTCTGCATTGGACTAAAACTAACTAGGGCACACCTGGAAATTCCTCACAAAACACTAAGGCACACACCATCCATACGTGTTTCTAAACAGGAAAAAGAGACAAGCTAAAAGAACAGGAGGAAGAGTACCATATCATTTTGCACTCCTTTTAATCTTGCATCATGTGGCAAGAAGACATGCCTGTAGAGATATTACACCTTGCCTAAAAGCCACCTGAGACCCGAGTTGTCCTTTCAAACATCTGCTGCTGTTTTTCCTACTCTTCCTGCATCTCCTTGTCCCTCTTTTGTTAAGAAATTAATCATAAGCTTAACCCAACTCTTATTTCCAGCCTCTAACTTCAAGGGAGTCAAAGATCAAGGGAGTAGCAGCAGGGAGGGCAGGTAACCTGCACTTTCACATTGAGGCCTTGCCCCTCATCCTACACTTCCCCACCCTCACATCTCTGAGAGTTGCACCTCTAAAAGCTGCTGGTAGCCCTTAAGGAGAGTAGACTTCACTGCTGAACATCCTGAAGGGAAGAGCAGGCTCAGCACCAGCCAGGATGCCTGTCTGCTGCTCTCACCCAGGCCATGGAGCTCTCACCATCCTCAGACAACAGGACAGCACAGCAGGATGTGGGGCTTGGACAGAGAGATGCCAGTGCAAGCCCATGGATGGATGGATGGATGGATGGATGGATGGACGGACAGATGGATGCATGGATGGATGGAGCACCAAAGACAAAAGGCAGGACTCATTAAGAGGTTGCCCTTGTGCTGGGCATTTTCCCATCTCCTTTCCTCAGTGCTGACCAAACCCAATGCAGCTCCACTCTCCCTGACTCCTCCTGGCACACCAGGCAGGTGGATCACCCCGTGCATTTCAGGGTGACAGCGCTCTCTGCCTGGCTGGGACATCCCAGCACCGTGGTGGGCACTGAGGTGTGATGAGTGAGGACTGCAGCTCTGCAGCAGGCTGGGTGCATCACCAGCCACGGCTGAAACGTTAGCTGAAGACTGGGTGAAAGGAATCTGCTCAACAGGTGTGCTGGGAGTCTGGCACAGGGACCTGGGCTGGGGCCAGTGCCACTGAATGCCTGCTGTGCTGCTTGGCCTGCTGGCTAGAGTTACAGCAGGGTGGAGGCAGTGCCTCTTCATCTGCAGCAGCTTCTTGCTTGCTAGAAAATTCTCCCAATGTTCCTGACTCATCTACTGCCCAGGAGCCACAGCCCTCTTTTCTCTTCCTCTTGCTTTTCCTTTTTCCACCAGGAACCCATGCAGCTGCCCTTGGCCAGGGGTTGCTCCTCTGCAGTCCCAGTTTGAACCAGAGGACACAGGGCAGCAGGGAGCAACAGCCCTGAGATTTGGCTAGCTCGGGGCAACCATCAAAATCTTTCAGTTATGACCTTGACTAGTAACAGTGGGCAGATCAGTGTGTGTTTGTTGGTGAGATATCCTCAGACTAGGGATTTATGCAGCAGCCTCATCCCTCCTGCACAGTTACTCTTAGGACTGCCAGAACTACCTTATCCTAGCAGGGAAATTACTCCAATTTCTGGACTGTCATTTCAGAGCTGCCAAGTCAACCTTCTCACCACACAACTAACAGATAACGATTGGAAGAGATCTAAGCATGTTAGGCTTGATGGGTTGGGACAGTTTAAGATAGCAAGCTGAGTAAGAGCTTTCTGAGCCAAGGCAGTATCCTCTGCATCCTCATGACTTCAGCCACATGTCAGCCAGCCCTCACATGTGAATATGCCTGACTGTCAGCCAGGAAGCTTCCTGATGACCCTTTGACTCCCTTCACTGGGAGTTTTGGGTGCACTGGCCCACGTGACAAAAGAACTGGGGAAGCTTTCTTTGATCAGTTTTCAAATATGCCATTAACATTAAAAAAAAAAAAATTAAAAGTTTGACTCTGTATGCCTGAGATCAACAGGAGTTTTGCTTCCCATTTTAGTGGGATTTTTGGAAGAGTATAAGTCATTCCTGTGCCTCTGTTCACCAACAAAAACTTCAGCAGGAATGTTTTTACCAAGTGCTAGCACTACATGGGGCAAATAAGGAAAGAAGCTAGAAAAGCTTGGGCTTGCTATACAAGCGGCCCAATTGCTTCCAGAAAGGAGTCCTGAAATGGGAAACTTCAAGAACCCCAGTCTGCACAAACCTAGCCAAGTGTGGCTGGCCACAGTGTGACACATTCAGCTCACTGAAAATCTTTGCATGACCAGAGCCATAATCACTTCAACTCTTTGTGCTCTTCCTCTCTTATTCTTACTACTTGATTGACCTCCCAGGATGATGAAGTGTAACAGAATCCATCCAAGAAAAGTTAAAATCAAAATTCAGATCAAGAAGAGTTTTTCATCACCTGGAAACAAAAGCTAATGGAGCCAAAAACATAGATTATACAGGTGAGCGTTCCTAAATGAGCCTCATTCCTTAATTCTTCGAAACAGCAAGCATGCAATCAGGTCAGGGAGAATTGCTAACCTGAAACAATAATTATGATTTGCCTTTTGTGATTTAGCAATTAATTAGCATATGACTAGTGAACATTAGGCTTATACAAGATTGCAAATCTGTAGTCCCAACCCCAGCTGGAGGCTCTGTTAGACTATGCTGCCAACATAAGTCTTAATAAGTGGATTGGTAATCTTTGTTATGGGTTTCTTTCCTGTTCAGAGAGTGAGAAACATCCCATTCCTCTAGGTCTGAACCAGGATTAATTGATTGGTCTCATATGAACCTGAAAGCCATTAAGAGCATGAAGGATAAAAGGAATTCAAACTGCTTTATTACCATTTTCTAGTAAAGTACCAGTTTAGACTCTAGACCTACTGTGAAGCAGCAGGTTTCCAGATACTGACTGTGCTGGCATGTGCTTCTGGAAAAGAGGAAACGGCTGATTCCTAAAAGCAGAAACATCTGCCCAAGTCATGAACACACTTTCTGTCTGAGGCCAAACAGCAGGACTGCTGAAGAAGTCCCTGTGCTGCCAGCCACACTGGCCAGAATCACAGCAGAGCAGTGGTGGAACTGTGAACTCCACTGATCCTCCTTCACCCTCAACCTAAAATATTTGTTTTATGGCGCTCACCATAGCCCTTACCGTGTTGGCTTTTACAAATAAGGCGCAGAGAGTCTTTTTCTCCCCCCAGCTATGGGTGAAGGAGCAGAGTTGTTTGCACAGGAGAGTCACCAAGGAATCCAGAGAGGCCAAACTTGCCCGTCGGAGCACTGCACTAGGAGAGTCCGCATTTTTGATTGTGGTTGTTCTCATACACCAGTTTCTTGGGTTGTTTGATGCACTTGTTGGCCCATTTGAATCAGTATTATCTACCAAAGTGTTCTTGACAAGGTAATGAACAAATATAAAAGAATTTGGCCCGGTGAGTACAATACTGACGTTAGGACCCCGTCTAACATGCTTCCCTCTAACATCTGCCCTGCATTCAATTTATTTGACAGAGCTCCAAAAGTAAATAAGGGGAAGTGGCCATTCCAAGACTTTTCTTGAAGCAGCAGAACTGCTGAATCCAGGCATAAATATCAAGACACTTCCGATAGTTTAGTACTACTGGCAAGTGAACGTGATTGAGGAACCTGACTGCCTTTGGGATACTGGCCTGATGCTCTTGGAAGAAAAATACTCTCCCCCTTTTATCCTGAATTAGAAGGGTGGGCTTTTTCATTTGCATCAGGAGAACAACAGCCTTAAAATCAAAAGAATGACAGCAGAGTCTGAAGAAAAGGGAGCAGACAGTAAAATTCAACCTTGTGCCAACGAGCAGTGTGTGTAGACTTACGTTTTGCAAAATAACTCAAGCAGAGCATGAGCTGAATTTCTCCCACTGAAGTCATCAGATGTTGTCATCAGACCATAAGCATTTCCTAAAGCCCTTGTGGAATGAGGGCCACAGGGCTGGATGCAGCCCAGAGAGAAGGGGAGTGCACAGCCAACCTGTGGGCCATGTTTTCCAGCTCCTCCTACACCTTCCCTACAAATTGCTTACCTCTGTTGTCTGCTTCACAGCATTGTGAGGACATTTCCTGCTTCAGAACTAATGCTGCAGCCTTTGATCGTGCCTGAGGCCCATAAATGAGAACCTACAGCAAGGGCCTCTTTCCTCTTCTTGCTCCCAGCCCTCACGAAACCACGTCTCCACCCGCACTTCAGCAATTCACTGGAGCACGTGCTTAACATTAAGGTCATGCAGGACTTATGTATGTGATTAAAATTAAGCATGCATTTAAATGCTGTGTGGAACTGGGACCTCAATGAGGATGGCTGTTGGATCAACCTGCTATGACCCCTGCTGAGCTGATTATAACTCAGCCTTTTGTAGCATTCTATTTTTCCCCAAAAGTCATAGTTTATTCACTGTGTCTTGCAACAGAAATTTAAATGGTCCTGGGTTTTGGTTTCTTGTCCTTTTTTTTTTTTCTCTATAACACTGTGCAAATGACATTGATTTTTCTAGCCCTGCAAATATTTGAGATGATAGGAAAGATTTCCCACACTCCCCAGCCTCCCCCTCACCCCATTCTGTAGCACCTTTTGTGCACCAAGGAGGCATGTGAAACATAAACATACCTTGGGTGCTTTTAAAGTCCTAGGAAGGAAATAAAATAAATTTCTGTAAAAAATGTCAAGTTTCTGCAAACCAAGTTTAAGAGGAAAACAGGTGGGCGTTGGCTTTGTGCATGTAGCAGAACAAAGAAGAATGGTTAACCACCCACACCACAGAGATTCCTGACTTGTCCTCTTTTGACCATTGAAAAATGTGGTGGCATAAATAGTCAGGCAGATTTCCTTCACTTTCTCTCCTGTAGGAACATTGCTTCCTTGCTGGAAGCTCAGAGAGGAACTCTGAACATGCCTGACTGATGGAGAAGCAGAAGGAGATTTTTAATTTTTGTTTTGCAGATTCATATCTATGGATTATGCCAGTCTACTATCCCCAAGAAAAAAAAAAAGAGAACAAAAGCAAAAACAAACAGGCCATGGGATCATCTGCATCACTGCTGTAAACAGATTAGCCCCATGTCATGTGAAAACTCCTTATCACACAGCTGGGATTTAAAAGTGTGCGGACTCCCCCCTTTGCTGTGTGGCCCTGCATGTCCATTCCACCCTGATGTTCCAAAGGCAAAATATTTTAACAGCACTTTTTCCAATTTACCTATCGCCCATATTATGAACAGAGACAGTTGATCTTCCTTCTGATTTTTAATCCTTCCCCCTTTCTGTCCAGAAGGACTGCTTAACCTAAAACCTTAATCCTTAAGCTTGGAAAGTCTGTAGTCACTTGCCTTCATAACCATGTTAGCTTTATCACTGCATCATCAGAAGTACTATTTTTTTTTTTTTAACAGAAAAGTCGATGTGCTAAGCCTCTCCTCCAGCACTGCAGTCTTCTGATATTTCACCCTGAGATACAGCTGATGTCCTCGCCCAGCCTCATAGCTAGGGCACTTTTTAAATTTAGGTTTATTTTATCATCCCAGGAAACCTGGGCTAGTCAAGAACCAAAGGGTTAGTAAAAATTTCACATCTTACCCTGAGAGAAGAGAAAAGGAGCTGTTTACCTTCAGCAGACAATTTAAAACAGGGGTGAAAGCCCAGCGTCGTAAAGTCAAGGAAAGCTCTGCCATCCATACCAACAGGCCAGAATTTTACCTGGGATATTTTATTTGGTTCCTGGGTGCTCTTAGCTTTGGCTCTGCTCTCTTTGAGCAGAGGCTTTACAGCAGCTTCAGCCCTTTTTTTCCAGCGAGAAGCCTCTCGTATAATTGAGCGTACGATGTTTCCTTTTTCTTTCCCCGAGAGTGGCTAATAACCTCACCCTTTATTAGAGATGGGAAAAAGCACATAAGAAAGAGATGCTGAAAACCAAAATTCATTATTTCTGCCACTCATGGAGGACTTTTTCTTCATTAAGAGAGTTATCTTGAGGGCATAAGGGAGCTTTAAATCCTTTTTCTCTGGTTCAGGCTTCTGTTCTCATACACTTTTACCACTCCATCCAAGCATTTCTCCACTTACAGCCCTGGCACTTCATTTTTTTTTTTTTGGTCTTTCTACTGCACCTCTCACCCAGGCACCTCTCCCCAGGATTTGTTCTTTTAAAGATGTCCAGAATTTCTCCATGATACATGAGATGCCTCTGTTTATACAAGATATGCAAAATACATGCTTCACATTTTCATGCTCCACTATCGAATTGGGTAATATGAGATTAAATAAAGCACAGGGACAGTCTTGTTTAGCTCTCTGGTATTCATAAATGAAAAGCTGAAACCTCTTTTTTTTTTTTCCTCTGAATATTTACATTTCAAGTCTTTAATGTGTTTATAGTATAACTATTCATAATTTTTCTTTCACTCATGAAAAAACAATCACTGACAATATATCCCACTTTTTTTTTTTTTTTTCTTCTGGAAAAGGCTACCTTTTAGTGGAAAATAGAGAAAATTTGTAATATAGTAAACAAAGATTGACAAGTTTAGATTTAAGTGGTTACTTCACGTGAACAACTTAATCTTGCAGAATTTCCATTTTTTTATTAAAAAGTCATGAAGGAAAATGACAGTCTAGTAGTCAATATCTGATACCAAAAAATTCATCAAAAACTGAAGAGGGACCTATAAAAGGTCTTTTTGTGAGAAAAGCAAAGCAGTTAAACCTTCAGTCCTTAACATCCAGAGTTTCATGACCAATCTATAGGGAAGGCATGCAAATACAGCCTTCATCTTATGGAATTTTCTGGAATTACAAATTCTTATATATTTCTGGCATGACTGCCTGCACACATCTGAAATCCTGCAGGGGAAAGTCAACACAGCTCCACTGAAACCACTGTCACCACACTGTTACCTACTGGGCGAGGATTTTGGGGACAAAAACGGAGATCTGTGTTCCCCACAGCACTGCCAGTGTGCCTACAACCAGCAGAGCTGGCTTGTGTTTCCATCAGATTCCTCCTCTGAAAGGCTTGTTAGTGGCCTGGTAAGACTAAAAATTCAACAAAACAAAACAAAACAAAACTAAACTAAATAAAATAAAAATTTTAAAAAATCAAATAAAAATGTAAGACTCCTCTTGGTGACCCACATCTCAGCCTCCTAGAGGTACAAGAAGACACCAGTTTTAAGAATTTAAGAGCAAGGACTTCAATCAGGAACATTAGCACTCCTGATTAAATAAAAAGCAAAGCATCAGAGAGCCTGTGGAACTTCTGTGGAAAATTGAGGCCTACTTTGGCTTACCTTAGCATATACATCATTTTTTGCATGTCTGTTGTACTCCTAATGCAGAAAGTGATGCTGTAGAGCTGTTGTAGTGCCAAGACTTTTGAATTTAATCTGTTCCCTCCTTCTTTACTAATATTATTTATTTAGCAGCATCAGGCAAAATCAAGGCTCCATCCCACTCAACTATTCATCTGCAATGTCAAGCAGAAAAAAAAGAAAATGTGCAATTACCTAAGGTATGCAGAATTCGTCTTGTTAGGTCAGATTGATCCCATCTCTGACAATGACCAACAGCAGATGCTTGAGGAAGGAATATGATGTCAGAACAGCTACCAGAGAGATCTTTTCATGGTATACTCCTTCACATCCTGAAAAAAAAATAAATTAAGATAAGCCTCTACAAACCTGAATATATTACTGCATGCTGTGAGAATTTGGTTGTGTAATTGCCCCTGTGCTTAATGTCATGCACCTCCGGAAGGGGCTTCCAGTCGCTTCACTCCAATCTCACACTTTGAGCAGCAGCTGGCTCACAAGGCCAGTAACTCCATCAAAAAACACCTGACCTGCTGCACCCCAGAGCAGAGCTTTGAAACTGCAGCCTTTGAATGTCTTGTCAGGGAGCAGCACCTCATCAAGTCATCCACTTTTACTGCAACGCAGCTTGGATTTTCAGCCCCGGCCACGTTTGAACACCACTACCTCCCCCAACCCCTCCTCCAAAATAGGTTTAACTGGGAATGAAATAAAGCACACACCTAAACAACAGGAGCCAAATCCATCAGACTGCTCCCTGTGCAGTGGAAGAACAAACACAGAGGAGGAATCTGAGGGCCCCTGGGGGAGTTAACACCGTGAGGATGACAGTCACAGTGCCACTAATACTCAACCCTGCAAACTATTTGGCCAAAATAGAACAGGCAATCCCTTCATTTCTGTAGAACAATCCTCACTATATTGAGCTTGGATTGAGGAGCCTGAAGCTTGCCAAAACTTTGACTTTATCAAATGTTCTATAGTAGCTCAGCCAAAATCAACTCACTTTGAGTGGCTGAAGAGCTTTCTGTTCTCTTCTACTTGGGGTCCGTATACGTGCATCACTTGGGTCTCTGAGCATTTCAGGTGGGGCACTGAGCAAGCCAGCTGAGGTCTGTGGGGTGTCTGCTCTCTGACCCTCTCTCAACAGGTTGTTTGGGCTCGCAGGTATTCTGCTCACACGGTTCTGTGTGCTCGCATGCATGCAGCCTTCACATTCGCATGTGCTTGTGGCCGTGTGTCTGCATGAGCCAGGGCAATTTCAAAGAAGCACAGCTTCCTTTTTAAACAGTGGTGCAGATTGCAATTGTCCTTATAAGGCCATTTCTTAGCGTGGCCCCAAGCCCTGACAAGATGCTCCGTTCTGCTCAGCAAGGGCTGGCTTTGCAGGGTGGCGGATCCACTCTGCTCTGCAGGCATGAAGGGCACTTGTTACCTTGGAAAACAAAGGGAAAGATGATTGAGGTCCCATGGGATATTGTTCCCCTGCTTAAAATCCTTTCTGAACTGAAGGACTGACAAGTTCTTCCATAAAAGAGCAAAGTGCAAGTAGACCTAGAAGGAAACACCTTTTTGTTTTTTGTTTTTTTTTTTCTCGATTTGGTTAGATGCGTGGCAGGAAGGGGCTAATCCTTTGAAGAGGACCATCTGAAGATGCAAAAAACCAAAACAAAACAAAAACAAAAACAAAAACAAAAACAAAAACAAAAAACAACCCCAAAAGCCTAGCAAACGATTGCAACAGGCAGCCCATTGCTCTGCTTATCCTGCAGATATCCTTTGTGCGCTGAAGCATGGCCTTGCTAGGTGAGACCTGGAGCAGGGTTTTGGAGCAGGAGCAAGGGGAAGCATCCTTCCCTTGCCTGAAAAATTAAGGCCACACTGAAAACCAGGGATGCATGGATGCTCCTCCCTCTCCACTCTGCTGCTGCAGAGAGAAAAAAGCCAGTGCCTGAGCTGGGGAAGAGGTGGCAGAGGCTGCCAGCGAGGATGAGGATGGTGGGACTACATCCAAAGGGAAGCACCACTCGGAGCAAGGAAGATTAGATGCACCAGGCCCTCAAGGTCTGAGTCAAGCCCTTTTGTGGTTGATGGAAAGGTTTCCATTCATTTGAGTGGAACACATTAATGAGTGGTGGCACGCCTTGTTTATAGGGCAGTGAGCGTGCAGTTCCCCGTTACAGGAATGAATCAGAAAGGTGCAAGCTCATCATGTATATGAAGTCTTTTCTAGATACCGATCACACTACAGGAAGTCTTTGATCTTCAAGGAAAGCCTTACTTTGCCTTCAGCAACAAGGAATACACACACAACGAGGTAGAAACCTCCTCCTCAAGCAATACTTGCTGTTGTTTCACCCTTGCAACAAAACGAGGGTGAGAAAGTGACAGGGCTGAAAATCTCTGAGTGGAAATAGGACAAGGCTGCAGCTCAGGACGCTTTGCTGTTTATGAAACCTGGCTTCCAGGTTGATCAAATCCGACTAGCATTCATTTTTCCCACAGATTGTTTCCTATACTTGGCAATTCAATTTCCAGCACGCCTCCTGCGCCCAGCCCCACCAATTGCCAAAGGACAGGACCCGTGTGTGAGGGATTCTCCAGGTGTCAGAGGCAGCAGCAGGCACTGGTGCTTTGCACACTAGTGCAGAAAGTGTGCAGGCCAGGGGTGCTTTGTGCCCCTCCTTGCCACAGGGGGTGAAGTGAGGTGCTTGTGGATGTCAGAGGCAAAGTAATTCGTGATTATGCCTTTCCTTCCTCACTCAGCCAAACCCACGTGTGCCTCAAACTGAGCAAAGGAACTTTTTTTTCCTCTTCACTGCATGTTTTCTCCAGGCAATCCTGGTATTGAGAGGTTCAGTTTAGCCTTTGTGTTGCTTCACCTTTATTACAGATCTGCTTAACTGTGGTCTTTCAAACTTTGGGTTTGTTCACCCTCCTGCTCTACTCTTCTCATTATTTTGAATACACTGTTATTACGCTGGTGTTTTTTTGTTAACACTTGCCTGAGAAACTTTTGTTCAGTGAGTTTCAGTCTTTCATATCTGCCATGCCTACCCAAATTTTGGAAAGATGCTTGCTTCACTTTTATCCCGACAATTGTTTATATGACTGGAATGCAAATTCCACAAAATTTGCCCAGGTGAATGGATTACAACTTCACCTAATTTTTTCTGTAGATCTCAATGACTGGGGTTATAATTTTCCCAAATTCCCACACTAGGGAATGAATCTGTTTAATCTAGGATGCTAATAACTTATAAAGTGATAAAATATTTGTGAAAATACTAAATCCCTGCTTTAAAAGTTTTCAAATCACTACCACTGTATTCAGAGAGAAAAAAAATATATTTCAGTACAACTATTCTTTCATTCAAGCCTCTGTTAGAGAAGACTATTTTTTTAAACCTCTCCAGCTATCAGTAAGTTATTGGGATACCATTTATATATTGTTAACGAATTATTTTAAAAGCTGGATAAATTGGGATTTGTTTAGCACTTATGGCTAGAAAAATGCATGGAAGCACAAAAGAATTATTAAAATTACTTTTGAGATACCACTTTTCTGTGTACACTTACACAGTTTTACCAAAATGCTACTGTTATGGCTTTGGTAATTTTTAATCAGAAAATGAGCCATTAATTTAAAATACATTGAAATAGTTGTAAGAGCTTTTTACTTCCTCTTCTGAATAGAACAACAACAACAAAAAAATTAAAAATAGCCAACCTCTCTTGAATTTAAAAGTGTGTTTTCCTGAAAACTTTACTTAGTGTCCATTAAAAATAACACACTCATTAATGAAAAGACACCTGAAATAAGAAGGGCCTGAATTAATTGATGGCCTTTTGTGGCATGTTTATTAATACTTTAGAATAACTGTGCTCCACTGCATGGTTGAAGTGACCCAATACACCCATGTTTCTCAGGAAGATCAATTGAAAGCTATTTGAAAGCTACTGCATCTTGTTCTCTTACGTTTCAGAGGAAAGGAGAGAATAAGGAATGATTTATGCTCTCAAGACCACAGGGAAGAGTCACCAGTGGAAGGGAATGGGATTAATTTGATTTTTGTCCTCACCGGCCAGAGCATTTCTTAATAAAGCAAAGAACATAATCAACAGTATTCACACTTCAAAATCTGAGTGCTTTATTTACCTTTCAATAAACACTTTTTTTGAGACAGGAAGAAGTTAGATGGCCCTCTAGGACACACACTTCTGCACAGCATTTGGCCCCAACACTTTGTTCCAGGTCAGATCTCTGGTCTTCAAGGTCCTTCCCAGCCCTGATTTCAACCTTGAATGCCCAGTGGTGAAAAATGAGCTGGGAAGGGCTGGTAGAGCAGGATGAAAGACATGGCTGGAAGCAGGGATACATCCCTTCCTTGACTTCCAGTGCAGGATAAGTGCGTCCCTCTGGGGCCATGGGGACAGCCAGCCCTGCTGGAGAGCAGATCCTTATGAAGGACATGGGAATGCTGCTCCTCGGTGTGGTCCCCAAGGGATGGGAGAAATGAGAGAGGGCTGACCTGGCTGACAGGTCCTGTCAGCAGTGAAGATTTTAGGGGATTTCAGGTAAGCAGTGGAAGGCCCTGGCAAAACTTGGCAGAAGTGAGGTTGAAATTGTGAGGCAAACAGCCAAGACTGTGATCTTGGTGTGGTGACTGATTTTTTTTTTTTTCCCCCCAGTGAAGGGATGAACAGGAGTTACTGCACTTCCTTCCTGAGAGCATTTAAGCAGTGGGATTCTTTTGTAGTGTTGAATTTTACACAGCAAGAAGAAGAATTACTGCTATACAGTGAAACTTGTGCTTCTGTTGCAGTCTTCTTTTTATAGTGCATGCCCACAATGCTAAAAACTGCACATAAGCTTGCTCTTGCTGGTCTGGCTTGGAATCTAATAATAATAATAATAATAATAAAAATTAAAAATAAAATTTAAAAAAAATTGGAATAGTGTGTGAGACTTATTGAAACTGAAAACTACAAAATGCAAAAAAACCCCCTATTCACCCTGTGGTGCATACTTGCATTTAGGTGTCTTCATAAGACACATCTATCTGCATCACTGCATATCTGTTAGGTGTTTTGGTGGTTTTTGGTTTGTTTTTTTTTTTCATATAATTTAATAATGTGTAAAGCAACTTAAAGCAAGAATAATGGGATGTAGAAGAGCATGAAATAAGAAGTGCAGAAGAAAAATGCCATCTTTGCCTGCTATTTTCACAGAGGTAAGTTGATGAAATCAGTGTCTGGTGGCTAAACTAAGAAAAGGATTGAACAGGAATGATGGAATTTCTTGATTTTGTAAGGCAACATTAGAGACAGCCTTTACATCACAGAACTCTCTAGGAGCAGGTGCCTCTGTATCCATTTGTGAAAACTAACAATGAGGAAAAGGAACAGACCCCCAAACTTGCATTCTGGCCTCAAAATGTCCACTCCTCAAGTCGTTAAAGTTTGAACAAGGTTAGATATCCACAGACAGAAGAACTGAGGAGGATTTTGAGCTTGGCACAGTAGGAGCATCCTGGTGGCAGGATGTATGTGGCTTGGCTGAAACTTCTTGGCTGGTGGGCAAAAGATCTGGAATCAGATGGGTTCCAACGCTGAAATGGCAGGAAGCCTTGAGCAAAATGAAAAGGTTTGGCAGGCTTCATAATCTAGGAGTGGAACGAGGCTCCAAAACATGTTCCAAGGCTTCTGCAACTGGGGTTGTGGGTCAGGCAAGAAGATTAGTCTGAAGGGCCTGTCTACACAGGAAATGGACTGGTTATATTGAAATAATGATACTGCTAAAGCTTGGCTCGTCAGTTTCCTGATGCAGATGAGACCTTAGCAAGGCAAAGGAATCCTTATGAGAGAGGGAAAGCACAAAGCTGGCCAGGTTTACCCATCAGGCTAAACTGTGGCTATCTCAGAGCTTAGTCCAAAGTTGGCTTTCAGTCCTGCTTGCTGGGGAAGACCAAGAAGAACAGCTTTTGGCAGATGAACAGGTTTCCAGCGGGGAAACTGGATTTCTTCTGATGGTGAACAGTGGGACAGGATTCACTGCCCGGGAATGCCAGTGTCCACCCCTGTGACTCACACTTCCCCTGCTACTGTGTCCTTCAATCCCCATGCCCAAGGGACAAAGAGCAATTGTTTAACTGAACGACTTAACAGCAGAGGAGGATGGATGTTTGAATAAACTCGTGGAGCACTAAACTGCTGTGAATTGACATTTGATCAGCGCAATTAGGTAGCATTTGGTGGAACAAAACTGGTTAACACCAGCCCTCCAACCCCAGGAGTGCAAGATCAAGAGTGAATAAAGACATTTTGACATCTAAGGGCTCCTCACCAGCAAACCACACCTGAGTTGGTGTGCCAAAGCATTCTTGTTGCCGGGAAATTACATGGCAGCTTGATTTTACACTGAAGATATTGAAACCCGTGAGTAACTGGCTATGAAGGCAATTAATCACTCAATACATTAATCCCAGGGACCACTTAGTAGGTAGGCAAACCAATTAATTTATTGGAGTCCCTATGTTTTTTCTAGTATGCCATGGGTTCCTGCACTGGAAATTCCCATTCGCAGCTTGAAAGTTGTCAAGAGGGAAAATAGATATCACTGCAGCTCCGGACTTTCTCACCTGGAGGGCACAAGAAACACTTTGAAATTAAGGAATAAAAACTTCAGAGGGCTTCTATGAAATGATCAAAAGGGAAACAGTTAAACACGTGAGCCCGGCTCTAAAGCTGATGTTTAAGCTAGAAGAATGTGAAGAATGACAATTTAAGAACATACTGAGATGAATGAGAAGGTCCAAACCTTTTGGAGCTATTGCTCCAGGCTCTCTGCAGACTCAGAAGTACCTGCATCAGCTGTGTTTGAGGCACATTTATCAGAATATAATTTGCAGTCACAATGACTAGAAACACGTTATACAACATGCACACTTGGGCCTTGGAGAACAACCGGGCACCAGGGAGAAGCTTCCACAGGCAACAGCACCCGCAGCAAAAAACCACTGAGAACAGAACAGGCAAGCAGCAACAAGTATGATAATCCAGTCTAGAGACAGGGAGCAATTTTCAGTGCAAACTCAACTGAACTGGAGCTAACTGGCTGCAGAATAAACCTGATTATACCCCCTGCATATGTAATTTATCTAGTTTTCCTTCTGAAGAGCTGTGAACTTGCTATTGCCCACACCTTTTTTAGCCCAAACATGAATCCTTACTCTTTTCCCTGAAGCTATCGATTTCTTTGTGGCTGTTCTGAGACACTTTGGCTTGGTTACCTTTGCCACAATCAGTTCTGGTGCATTTCCCAACACCCACCATGTCCCTTTCAATCTGTCCCAGATACCACCACTAAATATCAACACGTGATTCCCAGCTACATCTCAGCCCTCTCCTAAATCCCTCTTCTCTGGTTACTACTTGCATTCAAGTAAAATTTAAACGTTTCTTCCTCTGTTCCCTTTTTTTAATCCCTTTTCCTTATTTCCCTTCCATTCCCCTGGACTCTGCTGAACAAGCCACTGTTTCATCTGTCATAATAAACTCTTCTATTTGCCTATTTAATATCAGAGCCTTGTCCCTACATCGGCCACATTTCCTTTTTTGTCTCGTCCTTAAGGTCCACTTTCCACCAGAGATTGTCTCACTCATCAAGTGTGTGTGTGTGTGTGTGTATAAACTTTTCAAGAACCAGAGCAGAAACCATGCTCACATAATATCACTAACATGTCTGCTAAATCTCTGCTCAATTATATCACTTCTCATTACATTCCATGTCAAGTTTTGATGCTCGGCATGTTTTACTATTAGAATAATAAGTACCAGCTTGATTGCAGCTATATCTTTTGAAAGACTACACCGAAAAGAGTACCACCCACTTGCAGTTGTCAGATTTTCAGATAAATTAGTTCATTACTGAGGAAATGATGGCTTTTTTTTTCTGCCATCTTCTTTTGAAATTAATTCAAATATTAATATATTGATTGGACAGGTGGCATTTACATAGCGACTGATATGTATAAATAATTGTTACCTTTCTGAAGAGAGAATGGGATGCTGAAATATTTTTGCAATTATAGGTGAGGATTTTTTCCAAGTGTGCTGGTACTATTTATGGACTTTCTTTTGTGTTCTTCTTTGCACCTTTCTTTTGTCCTACCTTCTCCCTACTAACGGGATCCACCCAGTCACCTCAAATGCCCAGGTTTCCATGAAAAGGCTGGAAAATCCTGATATGTGGCACTGGCAAAAAAGGAAGCAAAATGTATCCAGCTGTTTCCATGTGTTAATGAAAAAACATTACTGTGTGCAGTTGCAAGACAGGTAAGGATGTCCGTAAATTATGAAATATATTTTGATTTTTTTTTTTTTAAATATACAATGTAGCACCTCTCTCCTTAAATATGAGGTTACATTTCACGACAATAGGATTGGCCACCCCCGACTAGATCAGCCTGCAGCATAATCACTGGAAATATGAACTCATATTACAAATGGTGCATCTTCAATTATTCTAGAGAACACAACAGCTGTGAAGATAAAGACTGGAAAAAATGCCTTCTGCATAATTGTCACAACACGAGTATAGGTGAGATTTTGCAGAAGAAGGGCTCCTTTGAAATACAGCATATTAAAATAAATTAATGGGAGAGAGAAACTCAGCAAAAGTGTGGTTTAAAATAAAGGAGGTCAGGGTGGGCATTAGGAGACAATAACTCTGGAGAGATCAGAAAAGGAAGCGGAAAAAAACGTAATTTTTAAAAAGAGACTAAGACTTTATGAGCTATCACTGTATCATAAATAAAACACCAATGGAGAGAGAAACGTGTAATTTCAATACATGACACCTACAAGTAAAAAGAGAAATCTCTAAACTACTGAAAGGAATTGGTAAAGATTATTAACCCAATTAGATGCAAGAATGAGCCAAGCAGAAGGTTTAAATTAGCACTTTATCCATTGGAGTCAATGAAGCCAGCCAAATTGCATCAGCTGAGGATTTGGCTGATCATTTGGAGATGCGGAATAGGGGGAAAAAAATAAGAAATGCCATAAATACATGATATTAGAGAAAATTCAATCTTTTAACAAAGATGAATGGCCAGCAGAGGGATGAGGAAGACCTTGATTTTGTGCTAGTCACAAATTTAAAATCCTGAGCAAAATCTTCAGAGGGATTTTGTTGAAACCTCTCCAGAGTAGCAGCGGCAGTGACAAGCTCAGAGAGAGGAAAAGGGGTGCCCAAAACAAATGAGAATTATTAGAAGAATAGAGCTTTGGCAGGCACTTCAGCAACGTTCCACTTTCTGCAGTGTGCATCCCTCTGCTCCGGGGGAAAATGAACTGGAATTGACCCATGGGTACCACTGGGACTTCAGCAAAAGCTGAAGAAGAAACACCTTCATTAGGAGATAAACTATAAGCTGAAGTAGTTCAAAAAAGTAGAAGATAAAATACATTGTTTCCTTTTTATATCTTCAAAGGCATGCAAGATGGGAAATCAACTACGCCTGAAATCCTTCCACAGGCAATGGAAATACCGACCGGAGTTGCTTCAAAAAATGAAAGTGGGGCTAACTTTGTAATGTATCAATAAAAATGTCATCAAACTGCATATACCAGACAGATTATTCTGTGGTACCAGGTACTTCCCTACAAAGCCAGAGATGGCCTTGATCAATTTTATGGTGTGTCTAGAAAAATTAGGTATCAGAAAAACTGGCTAGGAAGGGGAACTCAAGCTTTTCAGAGGCTGTATATTATACAAGTTGATTAGGACACACAGAATAAAAGTTATTTGGCTGGTATTTGAGAGGTTAAGTTTTAAAAATACTAAGGAGTTAGACATATCAGGAGATGCAAGAGTTGTATTTAGGTCTTGGAAAAAAAAAAAAAAAGGGAAATGCTTTTCTCAAGGGTATACAAGTAAAAATAGATTTGTATTGAATTGCATATATCTAGTGAAATACACGAGGAGGGGGGCACACACTGGAAAATGACCAGTAAATATAGCCAGAAACCATTTGTGTCTAACCCATAAATTCAAAATCATTTCACAAATCACTCAGTACCTCTCTCTTCTGAAGACAACATCAAAATGTTTCTCTCCTGAAGTCTTCTTAGCAGTGAGCATAATGCAATATTGGGATACCATATCCCAACCAGCAAACTGTTGTCATCGTCCAGAGGTCAGATGACGTAAAATGACTGCAGTTCCAATCTCACTGACTCCATCTAAAGCCACGCTGAAGGTAAATGAAATCCAGCTGTGTCTTTTGAAGGACTGAATTTCATAAAACTTAATTTGCACCTACAGCAAAGAATATTTTGCTTCTAAAGATTTCAAAAATGGAAAAAAAAAAAGTGGATTTGATTAAGCTTCATGGTCACTGCTTTTTAGCAGTGAGAAGTGAAGTCAGGATGTGCCTTTAGTTGCTTAGAAATCCTTGTTATGGTAATTGCAGACTTTTGCGAAGTCAGTTTGTTGCTGGTCTTCTAGTGGTGGATAAAACATCCTTTTGACTAGACTTCATTCTATTATTGTATTAAATCAAACTTATCATTGAAGAGTGGATATATGCCGACAAATTACTTAATAAAGACCTAGGGCCGTTTGTGGTTCATGTTTTAGTGACTAGGGATGTGTTTTGTTTGGTTCCAACCCAGTTAATTTTAACACTGAAGGAATTATTTTTCGTTAACTCTACTGCAAGTTTCACTGCTCTCCAAGCACAGGTTTTTCTGCTGCCTGCACTTTTAAACACGTTCTAAGGTTGGGGAAGTGTGACCTGTGGTACCCACGAAACCCACCTTGCGGTCTACCACAGCCTGCCAACACCACACATCCATTATTCCTGTCTCATGCCTCAATTAAAAGGTTTTGGAGTAGGGCTGGTTCTCTTTGCAAAGTTATTTCTTGAGTCCTGGTCCTAGTGAAGAGTTTCTGAGGAATACTGGGGGCAGGTAAAAACCTAACTGTGAATTTACTCAGACATTTGACTGCCAAAGGTTCATCTTCCTCAAAGGAGCAAAACCTCTATTTCTCTTACAATTGCCACAATATGCATCTATTAGAGAAGGAAATTACTTGCCATACCCAGCATGGTCCTCACCAGTGCACTTCTCTTAAGCATTCTCAGCAACATAAAAATACATCTTTCTATGGGTTTTCAACATGTGTACTACATTCCAGGGTGTCCTTGCAGGCAAAGTGATCTCACCAGTGAAGAGCTGGCTCTTGGAGATTCCAGTCAGAGCTCTCGGATTCCAGTCTGAGCTCTGTCAGGGAAAAAAAAAAAATTTCAAATTTTGTTAGCAGGCTGAAAGTTTTATATTTTAATAGGAGAATTTTCTGAAGAGTTCTTAAGAGCATAGACTTGGGCTATTTACATGTAAACCTTCTTGAATCCACTGTCTTCTATAGGAGAATCTGCTTAAAGAAAATTTTATTGATGAGCTATCCCTTGTCTTTCATAGATGAGGGCAAGACTTCAGTGTTTCCAGCCAACCAGTTTCTCCTAAAAGTCCTTTCACAATAAGGAAACTCTTGGAGGTTAAAAAAATAAGTGAGTTGACAGGGTAAAGGTCAGATCAGCACATTACTAATCTTTTAGAGGCAGGAAAGTGGAGTTCTCTCAATAGCTGCAGAACATACTATTCTGCAGACAGACTGATATTTAGTTGTTCAGGCAGCTGATACAATACTTACTTGCCTCTTGCAGAAGGACTTTGAAGCCTGGCTCTGGTAGGATAAAACAGTCGTGAAGAAGAGGAGAATAAACAGAAGTTCACACAAACTCCTTGTAGGAAAAGGAAGAAATCCTTCCAAATCTGGGAAGGAAAAAAGGGAAGCCACTTCCAGTTCTGTCAGTGGACATCAACAACAGCACCTCACTATTGATCATGGACAAAGATTGTGTTCTCCGTGTCTCATTTTCCTCACTGCTTTTCTGGTATCTCCTGCTCACTAAGGCTGTGTTCACCGACCATGCTAAATGTACCAGTCTGCCAAATCCTGAACTGATGTTCCTCCATCCCATGGAGAAACAGGTTTGGCTGGGGGCAGTGGGCTAGGGGGAAAGGAAAGTCAGAACAGCATCATCTTGATCCTTCTGCACTGCCTGCTCATCCTTCTGCCTGTGGCCTTGCTACCCTGGGGCTCACTGGGCAGCCTCCACGGGCTGCTGTGGCTGAAGGAGCAGGATGCAGGTGTCAGCCACGGCCATGCAAACCTGACTCACTGCACACCAGCCAACCCCAGTTTTAGGGATGAAATGCTTGGGACTGGGCTCAGGCTGGTTAGATTTTTTGGGTGAGGAAAGATGCAGCCAATCCGAGAGGCTGGAAAAATGTTTGGGTTTGTTTTTTTTGTTTTTTTTCTTTTCTCACCCCAGGCTTTTCTTTCCCTTGGTGGAACATCGACCATCTACCCCACATCAATGACCAAAGACTTAATTTTTAAATTTAAAACCAAGATCATCCCTTTTCCGGTGGCTTCAAACCAACACGGCGGTGGGGACACCACCTTCGCTGGGAAGATGGACAGAGGCTGAAAATTCCTCTCTCGCTTCCCACCCGCGGGTGGGCAGCGGGGCTGCCGTGGGCTCTGTCAGAGGAGCCCCCGCAGATCCTGGCTACAGCCCGACGTCCCCCGGAGACCCAAATGCCAGCACCCAGAGAGGACCAAACTGTCTTCCTTGCCCTTAACGGGACACTTAACCCGTAATTAGGACCAGGGGGGCTGTCAGCACGATTAACCTCTTTATTGCCGGCCGCGGCACCGGGGGCAGCCAGGAGGGTCCCCCCGCACTCCCACCACCCGCGGAGAGTCCTGCACCCCCCCCGGGCTCGCCCCCCTCGCCTCCGTAGCCAGAAATGCCAGTTCCTGCGCGAAACCATCGGTCCGAGGGCTCAGGGGTCTCCGGGGACGCTCCCCCCTTCTCTTTTCCCCGGTGGCTGCTTCTTCACAGCCCAGCGTTGTCCACCTCGCTGCGGGCTCTCCCCGGCGGCGCTCGGAGCGCGGCGGGGATGTCACAAAGCCTGCGGGAGGAAGTTATGGACCACCGGACCCCTGGGGAGAAGCCTCCCGCCCCGTGCCCCCCGGCGCTGCCCCACAGAACCGCGGTTCCTCCGGCCGCCCCGACCTCCTCCCGCCGGGACCGCGGGTGCGTGTCCGGAGCCCCGCTGTCCCCCCGGAGCTCGGGGGTCTCCTCCGGGACCGCCGCGGGAGGGACTCCCCCTCCCCCCCGCCGAAGGAGCGGGGGGATAGGGCGGGAAAACACTTCCAGACTATCTCCATGAAGATCCAGTTTCTTTCTTTCTGGTCAGAAGTAACGTGTTTTGTGGTTGTGGGTTGCTCTTTCTTTCTTTCTCGCTCTCTTTTTATTTTTTTTTTTTTTTCGGGTTGGGTTTGTTGTTTTGGGGTTCCCCCCCCCCCCTTTTGTTTGTTTGTTTGGTTGGTTTTTAAATTTAAGATAAAACGCTGAGAGACAAAGAGGTGAATTATCTTCCTCGGCGTTGATGGTACGTCAACATTGCAAAGCCCAGGCGCTCTGCTCCTGCGATGAGGATGATTTATAGAAAATTGCAGGCAGAACACATGCACATTCTGGCAGCCGTAAAGACAGTCCCTCCCTTTCCTTAATGTTCTTTTATCAGCTTCTTAGGAGGTGTCCGCTCCGTTTGTCTGCATGAAACCAGTAGTCTTAGTAGGAATACTCAGTTTAGGTGTTTTTTCCCCTTTTCCTTAAGAAGGATTCTCTAAAACCAACAGTATTCCTTCTGCCCAGATATTATCCTTCCTCCCATTTCTCACAGCACTTGTTTGGGGTGGAGGGGGGGGAGCGGGAAAGAGGGGAGAGGAGGAGGAGGGAGAAGATCTTTCTCCTGTTTAGTCATTAACTTGCACGGCTCAAAGAAAAAGAAGATTTAATAGGAGGGATCCTGCATGTGTGCTTTGTACTCACGGCATTCTTGCGGATGGGAAGATCGGAGGGTGCATGGGTTTAATATTTGACCAGTACCTGGGCGACCGATTTTCGTTATTTTATTTTATTTTATTGCTATTGTTAGTATTTCTGCATTTGGTCTTCAGCTGAGCTGGGAGAGACAATGAAGTTCTAACATGCCTGACACTTCTCCCAGAGTCAGTAAAACCTGAACTCAAAATTTCCAGGAGATCACCTCAGGTTCAACACTCATATGTAACTTCCTCGGAGCAGGGGAGGATCTCCCCCTCCACCCGAACCGGAGCTCCTTGGTTCTAGTCTCTCTTCCAGCCCAGGAGAGCTGCAGAGAGCTTGAGAGCTCGAGAAACCCCACTGATGTTCCAATACCAGTCATGCCCTTGTGCTCAAATTGATTTTGCCTCACTCCCGCGTATTGATTCACTGAGTCTGCACGTAAACCCTAATTCCTCCCGCCCCTCCACCCCCATCCCCCTTTCCCCGCTAGACATAACCCCAGGAAGAATCTGACCTGGTGCTGTGGAAAGATTGGAGGGGAGGAGGGGGGGGGCGCGCTGAGGTGGGGGCAGCAAAAGAAGTAGCTCAGGACAATGCTTAATAGAAACGAGACTAAATAAAAATGCAGGCTACAGCCTCTTTGTCTTTGTCTGCTTGCCTTCATCACCCAGATACCTTTCTTTGTGAGCCTTGATCGTTAGTTTCCACGGTTTTAAATAATCAGTCACAAAGAAGCAGACAACTAGGTGTTGGGAGGCATAAAAGTTATTTTAAGTGGAATTATTTATTTTATTTTGCAGCCAAAAAACGTTTCACCAATGTAGGAAGTGATTTTGGTGATAGTAGTACAAGCTCTCTTTTCTCCCAAACGCTTGTGAGAAATAAAAAACCTGGAGATGACTGTCTTTATTTCCAGGAGTAGACTTCAAAATACGTGCCAGAAATGGACAATTTGAGTGTCCTTTCTCCACATCAAATGCGAGCTGGAAGGGGGATTAAAAACCAACCACGTGGTAGATCTGGTTTTATACTTTGCAACCTCCAGCTCCATTTATGTTCTTTACCCTGCTCAGGGAAGATTAGCCTCTAGATGGATGTGTCTGAGGGATCACCTCGGGGGCAGATCTGCATGCAGAAACCGGTTTTTGTCATGGCTGGAAGAGAGCTATGACCCAGCAGAGCGCTCCATCCGAGCGGCTCCCCCAGCATCGCAGGAGCTGCTGAGCGCTCCTGCACAGCAAGCTTTGTGAAGGCAACAGCTTGGAAGGGGAAGATCTTCAGATCTTTCCCCCTTCTTCTCCTCCTCCCTGGCCTGTGAGTGATTCAGTGTCCCAAACCTTAACTTTTTGTTACCACCTTCCTCCTCTTAATCTCCTTCATCTTCAACACCTCCTCCTCTATCACTACCATCTTCTCCTCCATCTGTCTGCCTGCTGGATCTCTCTCTCGCTTGCTTGCTTTCCCCCCTCCTCTTCCACCTCCCTCCTCTTTCTTCTTGCCTTTTCCTCCTCTCTTTTCTTCTCTTTTCTTTCTCTTTTTCCTCCTCTTCCCCTACACGTTGTTGTTGTTGTTAGAAAGGATTCTTGCACCCCCTGGTGCTCTTGCGTTTTGTGTGGTAGGAGAGGAGATTGTCTTCTTTCTCTCTCTCCCTCTGGTTGCTCATTATTCAGAGAGAGACACAGAGGGTGAGAGAGAGAGAGAGAGAGAGACGGATATCTCAGGTCATCTGCAGCTGCAGCAAACCAGTGAAGGAGAGAGAGAGAGAGGGAGAGGGAGAGAGAGAGAGGGGGGGAAAAGCAGGGAAAGATGGCGATCCTCCATTGCTGAGACCTGGCAAGGAGCACATGAGACTCACAAAACAACTTCCACAACAATAACAAGAAGAGCTAGGCAGAGAGGAAGAGGAGAGGAGAGGAGGCAGCAGCAAGAGCAGCAGTGCCGGGACGCTCCTGTAAGTTCTTGCAATTAAAACCCATCTCTGGTTTGGCATTGGAGAGATCATCTCTCGTTTGTGTGTGTGTGTGTGTGTGTGTCTGTGTGTGTCTGTGTGTGTGTGTGTCTGTGCGTGTGTTATTTTGTTTGGTCTTTTATGTCTGTCTTTCTTTCCACCACCTTCCTCTGAAATCCATTCATTCGGTCAACGGAGGAAGGAGGAAGAAAGAAAGGAAGAAAAAAAAAAAAAAGAAAGAGAAGAGAGGGGAGCGAGAGCGGGGTGTTTTGTTTGAGAGAGAAGTCTCTTGCATGGAGGAGGAGAAGAGGAGGAGGTGCTGGTGGTGGTGGTGGTGGTGGTGGGAGGAGGAGGAAGGCGGTTAATTAATTTTTTGTTGTTGCATTACGGGGGGGTGGGGGGGAAATATGGGGAGATAAGTGAGATACCAGCCGAGCTTTCGGGGTGGGGGGTGCCTGAGAGGATATGTGTGTGTGTGCGAGGTCTGGATGGTGCTGTGCGTGTGGACTTGGATCAGAGACGGGAGACACACGGAGGAGAGAAAAGCTCCGTGCTGGCACGACCCAGGCAATCGGGTGACCTCTTTCTTCCTTTCTTTCTCGCTCTCTTTCTTTCTTTCTTTCTTGCTTTCTTTCTCTCTCCCAGCCAGTCTCCCCCTCCTCCTCTTTCTCCTCGTCCCCTCTCGCTGCCCTCCTCGCCGCTGGCGAGGCTGGTCCCTCACCCCGGCGGTGGTGCCTCCACCGCGGCTCTCCTGGAGTTGGGATGCGGGGGTCCCCGGCGGCGTCGGGGCTGGGGGGCTGGTGGTGCCCGCAGGAGGTGGCTTGGAGGAGGACAGCGTTCAGCTGGAGAGCAGGAGCCATTACACACGCTTGTGCTCTCCTTTGAGAGAAAAGAGAGCGAGAAGGGAAGAAAGGAAGGGGAAGGAGCCCACTTCTACTTGCTCAGTTCCCCGATGTCCCTACCTTTAAACCAGGCAAGGGAGAAGGCGCTTTCTCCCCTGCCCCTTTCTCAACCCACCCGGAGCAGGTTTCTCCCTATCTCTCCCCCTCTTTCCCTTTCTTTATCTCCCTGTCCTCCATTTGCAAGCTGTCTGCTTTGGTTCCAGTCCAGGCTCCACAACACAAAGCTTCTCCTCGCTCTCGCACACATGCACACACACGGTCCACAGGCTCTTTATGTCTTCTGGAGTAACCTTCTCCTTCCCCCCCCGTCCCCCCCGGCTCCTCTCAGCATTGTGGTTTCTATTCTCCACACAGAGAGATCCTCCTGGAGCTTCATGTAGTTGTGATCTGATAGGATTTCTTCCCCCTCCCTTCACCTCCCCTCTTTTGGGGGAGAAAAAGGGAAAAGTTTCATTTGTTTTTCTGGTGTTTGGAAGGGGAAAGACCTTCAAGTTTTGAGTGCTTTCTGCTCCTGCTTTTGTGTGCGCGTCTGTGGGGGTCTGTTTGTCTCATGAAGCTGCTTGCATGTCTAAGAGGAAGTGACTAGTTTGGCAGAGAGCTGTGATCTGAGTCAGGTAAGCCATGTCATGTTCTCTAGCTCCACCAGAAAATGGAGGAGAGAGAGAGTAGACAAAGCTGAGATGGGAAGTGCTCCTAACATTGTGGATGTCTCTCCATGTTTTGAGGCTTTGCTGGGCAGGAGCTGGCTTAATCATGATTTTTTCCCCTAAGGTTTCCTTCAGATTTTTCAATGCACAACATTGTGATGGGTCTTCTCGCTGTCTTCATGCTATCAGGAAATGAGGATTGGAGGAAATTGCTCAGATTCTCCTTCACACAGAGAAACACATCCTCAGGCTTTTTTTCTCTGATGCTTTCATGCGGAGGTCACCTTTCTAGATATTTTTCTTTGGTTAAAGACCACAGGATTTTGGAGGTTGATCAGTTGGCCAAGTAAATAGTGTATATAAGCATATATTTATAGATTTCTGAAAGCATTTGGAGGTAAGTGCATGCAGCTTGAGGCTGCTCAGGTTCTTCCAGAGGGTATCATGAAATGTCTCTTTTTTTCCTAGGTGCTGATGCCTAATTTTTTGGGATTTTTAACATCTCATTTTCAAGAGCATTCCTTCTTTTGGATGTGTTTTAAATTAAGATGGAATATTTCTCTCCACTCACTAGGTTGCATTAAAGTGATACTGGCAAGCGTTTAGTAGGTTCCTCAGAGCATCATAACATACATAATTTCTCTTGGAAAAAGCAAAACAGTTTTCACAGCTGTCTTTTTGGTGTCATAAAATATTCTTTTTCCCTGAAAACTTACAGCAACATTCTTACTGTGATTTTAATGTCATTATGGAAACCTGAGATCTTTAAAGTGAGATAGCAGTTGAGCAGGAATTTGTGTGCTTTGTTTTTAACCCACCTTTTAATCTGAAGCGATTTTGAGTAGACCCAAAGCAGGCCTCGGATCTTTTCCCACCCGCTGAAATTTGCACATCTGCTGCACAGTAGATGCAGCTCCTCAATAAGTTCAAAATACATCCTGAAATGCTTGAGGGGGATACCAGGGTGCAGTGCTGCTGAGCTTGAAGGCACAGCTCCATGGGAAGGTGTGAGTAATGTCCCTACGTTGGTTACTCTGAGGGCTTTAAGAACAAATATGGAAGGATGTTAAGTGGCAGGATGGGGACCAGTGAATGTGAATCAGAACACGCTCCCAGATGTGCAAAAAGCCAGAAAGATTTGAGGATTGCAGTGACGGGTGATGAACTTGAGATCCGGCTTAAACGTTAAAATCAATGCCCTTGTTTTATTTTTGCTGTGGAAGAAATGTTTTAATGTGTAATCTAATATGCTGTGCAAGGATATTGCTTTATCAACTGTGCATTTCTTAAGTTCTGGTTGCTGATGCGTCACCCAAATTACTGAGATACTCTGGTTGTCTCCATCTTTCAGAAGAGGGCCATGGAACATACCATTTCAGGTATGTTTAATCTTATGTTTTGACAAATAAGAGAGGTTAACTGCTTTTGGTTTTGGGGTTTTGTTTGTTTGTTTCTGCTGTTGTTGTGGTGTTTTGGTTTTCCTTTTTTCCCCCCTGAGGTGATATTCTTTGATGCATTTTTCAGTCTCTGCACAGGTCTAAATCAGCCACTGAAGAAAAATTGAAAATTTGCCCACTGACCTTTGGTTATTTGGGTCAGATCCCAAATATCCATCCCCTATATGGACTGTATGCAGAGTGCTTGTGGCTCTCTGACAGAGAGCTGTGAATCTCTCCTCTTACTTCTGGGGAGGTCAGCCCAGTGCTGGCACTACGGCGTGCCCTGCAGACACACTGCCCTTGAACGTGGCATGTGCAATCCAAGAACAACGCTGAGATTTAAGATCAGGATCTTTATGGGAGGGCCTCTTACACCCTAGAAAACCAAACAACATTGCAGTAGTTTGAGCTGGAGTGAGAATGGTGGTGTTTTAATGGTTTGTTTGTTTATTTGTTTGGTTTTTTTTGTTTTGGTTTTTTTTTCTGGGTTTCCTCCCCATGAGACTGAAACCTCTTCAGAGAATTATATTCTTGTTAATGGTGTTTCTTGCTGTAGTTCTGCCCACATAGACTGAAGTTCACCTTGCTATTAAAATACTAGCTGAAGAACTTTTATTTTAAAAAACCCCAAAAAACAGCCAAAACAACACAAAACAATTCTACCCCCCAGAAAATCCCAAACAAACAAAGAAACAAATAAGAAAAACCTGAAAACCCATTGGTTTTTTAAGAAGCTCCAGAGAGAAGATCTTAATTCATGCCATGGTGATGACATGGATGTTTCTCCTAATCAGGCATAAATTTCTTCATTCAGACAATGGCTTTCACTTGGTTTTGGTTTGAGGCACACAGAACCTTTTCTTGGTGGAAGCTCTAACAGGAAGAATGAGCACTGATACCTTGTTCTCCAGTATTTAAATATGCTTTTCTTAATCACTTTTCTCACACCTATTAGACATAGCCTATGAACCACTGCTTTAAAAACATGCAAACAATTACTTGATTTCCTTTCATATTTTCACTAGCTTCATACCAGGTTAATGTTGATGAGAAACTTAAGATGTCATGTTTACAATTTCCTTCCGTAATTAAAAATACTATTTTGTTGCAAGAGGAAAACTAAAAATACAATCGTGTGTGCTTAAGATTGTGAAGAATATGAGGACGTAATGGGGTGCTGGAAAGGGAAAGCAGGGCAACTGCAAGTGGAAATGGATAAAAATATGATGATTCCAATCCAGTAACCTTTATAACAAATTCGTTAGTGTTGTGAACTTTGACTTAAAAGAGGACTGACTTTTATGAGGACCGATAAAAGGATGATTAAAAAGAGAGTTGACAAGTAGATGACTATTGTTCAACATAGATGTCTGGACATCTGGCAGATGTTCCTCTGGGCCCCAAGGAATGGGCAAGTTTAATTTTAGCCTTAAAAAGGAAATGGGAAGAACTTAAGTCTTATAATAGTACAACTTACAGTTTGAGGAAGGTTACTTCAGAAGAGCTCAAAAGATGTCTTTTGAAATCTGGAACTCGCAGAAATCCAGTGTAAATCATCTTTTCTTATTGGATTTTCCCGTTATTCCAAGCAACATGTGCATGTGTGGAGTTACAACATGAATTGAGATTACCTCAGTTTACTGTAGCACTTTCTCTGTGTGGTGTTGTGGATAATTTCCTTAATTGGGCAGAACAACACTGCTTTGAAGTAAGAAACCGCATAAAAAGGACTTAAAAGTGTGAAATTGGTGAATAGTTGCGTACTGTTTATTAACTAATATTGTCCTGCGTTGAAGCTTCACCAGGCAAACTTAGGGACAAATGCAAAAGTCCCCAATGAAGTAGTGACCTGAAGAAGCTGCTGATAGAGGAAGGAGGTCCTGTTCTTCACAGATCAGGAAAGGTCTACGAAGGCCAAGATGTCTGTGTCCTTTCATTTTGTTTCCTTATATTTTGTTACAGTTCCAATCCATTGCAGGAGAAAAATAATGGAAATTCTCCTTTAACATCATATATTTCTCTATTTTGACTCTTAACAGATATTTCTCTACTTTAAAGATTACATATTTTTGTGAACTTGTTCTGGATGAAGATGGTCTGCTACCCATGCCAGAACTGTATGATTTGCTTAAGGTGCATACTTGATCCAAGATGTGTTCAAGTATGAACTTCTAATTGCTGGCTTCAGCAGAGATGTTGAACTTCATCAGTTCAAATGCTTGCTTGCTTTTCAAACAGTTGCTTCACTCTAGAACACTAAATAACCAAGAAATCTGTGGGCCCATAGGAGGTGAGCAGGAGGTCTGCTAAGTGTTAGTTGAGGAGAGAATGAGAAATGCCATCTTACTCTTCAGAGAGTGAGAATAATTTTGGAGGGGGGGGGGGGGAAATAGGAGTGTGATGAGAGTGAAGGTTGCTTAAACATCTGACTTCTCAGAGAGAGGAACTCTTAATTGTTTAATCAAGAGGTGCTGGAGAAGGTGGTGTGATGCAAGTCCTCAGCTGCTGGCAGAGACACAGTTAACATTGTAAACGGTTGAACTTAAGCGTGGCACTTCTCCAAATGAGTTGACTGTTGAAAATAAAATGTTCCAGAAGAACTGGGAGAACAGGAAAGAAGTTAAAATAGCATGGTTTGTATGCCAGTGCTGAAAGAAGAAAAGGGGGGAGGAAGGGAGATAGATCGACTTATGATAATTATCTTGTTGGTTGTAGCAAATAAAAAGGGCATCAGTAGAAGTTTCCAAATTAAGAGGACCAGGTTTAATAGAATGTGGTCTTCATTTGTGTCCTGAGTTTTGGAAGTACTCTTCTGCTTTCAGGTTGTGCTTGGGAAGTTCAGGACATAGGTAAATACAAAAGCACGTGAGACTGTTTTTGGGTTCTGTTCCGTTTTGTTCTTTTAACTTTAAAAACAATGCCAAAGAACTAAAAAGTCTGACCCTCATCTCTTGAGCTTTATTGAGCCGTGCCAGAAGTTGCAGCACAAATACATCTCTAAAGGGATTTGAAGGAGAGGAGAGAGTTTGAGATGAGGAAAGGGGAATCTTTGTGTCTAGTGCCTTACAGTTGAATACAATTTTAAGTACAATGCAATTTTTTTTTTTCCCTGTGCTCTTTTCCGCTCTCTGGGAGTTGAAGATCTTGGTACAGTTACTTTGGTCAGCGTGAGGCAACGTATGTTACTGCAGTAACTCAAAATATCCCGGCCTAAACAGTACTTGAAGGAACTATTCTTTGAGCTATGTTTGGGAAAGAGCTTTCCCTTATCATTGGTTTTGACTGCTTTGTAGCAGTCATTTTTGGAGATCCGTTGGTTTTCATGACATCTGTTCCAGACCTAGCAGCAGTGCTGTATATTATATTTTACCTTGATCAAAAGTCTCATCATTTTTGGCTGGATTTTTTGGTGGTATAATTATGGACCTCCACAGCTGCTGTCTAGGGCAAATACAGTGGGGTTTTGGCTTGGGCTAAAAGCAGCTTCTTAGGTAGAAGATGGTGAGATCCATCAAGAGAAGCAATTAATTTAGTTTAGTTTAGCTGGCAATTGAAGGAAGATGGAAACAGGACAGATCTCAGGATGTTCAGGCATTGTTCTTGAGTGGAGTAAAATGCAATTTCTTTAAGAATACTTGTTTAATAATGTCAGCATAAAGAGCTGTAGGCCCAGCATCAATGTACTGAGTGGTTAGGAAGGACTTATTTAGAGCTTATTAGGGTAGCAATCATTGCAAGGCCCAGTGTGTGTTTAGGACGAATAATTCTGAGAAAGCACTTGATTCACTGGGCTACTTCTGTTAGTTTTGAACCAGTTATATTAAGTATTCAGTTCCTGAAGTGTGTCACTTGTTACTTCCTGGTGGAAAATAAGACCTTCTAATTGGGATTATGTGTGAAGAAGCTAAGTGCTTGCATTATGTGGCTGTGTTTTTCCTTCTCCTTCCAGTTCCAGGAATATGCAATTAATAACTTGATAGTCATTTAGATAATGGGTGCTCAGCAGCCCTGGATGGTGTATTTGCAGCACTTGTTACAGATGCAGGCTCTGTGCTGACCTGAAGATTAGGAAGTAGGATGTTCATCAGTGGCATTACTGTTGCTATTAAAAAGGTCTGGAAAGGGGCCTGAGAACCCCAGCTGCTGTCATGGTGTGGAGGAAGTCAGGCCTTCAAAGGATACAAGGATTAGAGCGTCAGGAAAAGTAAATGGTAGCATCAGCACAAGTAGAAAATAGGCAGAGCTATTCAGCAAACAGGAAAAAAAGTAGGCTAAAGCATGCCGTAATTATGTGCAGTGGAAACTTGCTGCTAACAGAGCAATGGCATGGGGTGGAGAGGCAGGAGAGAACGATTTTTCAAGACAAAACAAAGCAGACATTGCAGAGAATGATATAGGAAGACTGAGGATTCAGTGTGCTCGTGATAATGTGAAAGAGCAGACTTTGTTTTGAAAGATGCTAAAAATGGAATCTTCTGATGCACATGTGGTCAGTGTTTCCGTGGCCTGGTAGGACAATGGGGGCTTCTTTTGCATTGCTGGGATGAGCAAACCCTTCCTTTCCGCCTGCAGCTCTTAGGTTCAAACAGTGGCTCGGGGTGGTATCGGTGGTGGCTGCTGCGGAAAGAAGGCATCACAGGATATTCCTTTTGGGAAGAAGATGGGTCATCCTGGGTTGGACTGTTGTGATGCAAATGCTTCAAAGCACAATGGCCACTTATCACAGGAGCCAGGCAAACACATTCCTCCCACACACTGTCCCCAGACCTCTCAAAGAAAAGAGCAGGATGGGGGCATGTGACGCTTGGAACCTGTGCGCCAGCAGGCACACGTTGTTTTGAATTTTCTCCGTATTTGTGAGATGAACAGCAAAGCTAAGGGGAGACTACTTGTGCTGGAAGATTCTGGTCCAGCATGATGGTGATGTGGAGGGTGGTCCATTTACCTTCTAATGACTGACATGCTGGAGAATTCAACTGAGTGTGCAGCTGGGAAAGGGATCATTAATAAAGGCCTTGCTGTGGCCCAGAAGTCAGAATTCAGCTGGCTGATGATGCTGAAAAGGGTTTGTTTTTTTTCCTTTCTGCCTCTGTCTTGTTGATATTAGGGCAGCTGAAATAGATCCTAGGTCAGAAATTCAAGAAGGATTGGTGAAAGTGGTTTATGTCAGTGGTGATTGTTTAACAACTTTTTTGTCATTTCCTTTTTATTATTTTTTTTTTTTTAATTTTTAGTTTTCATGTTTTTGTTAAACAAACTGATAACTGCAGTCTGGGCTAAACTTGGAACAGCCTGAGGAGTGCTGGTCTTGAGGGGGCTGCAGTGAGTCAAGGATGAGTACTCATCTCTAGTTGAGCAAACTGCTTCTGGAGAGAACTTAAGAGGCCCATGGATGTTTATTTATTTTAACTCAAACTTGGATTCTTCAGTTCTAGTCAGACTCAGCTAGATTTGTGGACATGAGGCTCTTTGTAAGGAGACCAAAGATTTGCTGTCTAGCCCTTGAAATCTTCCTCTTAATTTTTTTTGTTCCTTCAACCATCTATCCCCCTACCCAGTAAAATAGGCATAATTAGGATTTAACAGCCATATTGGAAATTAAGACCCTGGTGCTGGATTCTCTTGCTGTGTGTGTTAAAACAAACCAAGATAAGAAAAGAAAAGCCTCCCTTCATGAGTGGTTCTGGTGTGTGAGACTGGAGCAGACCTGCTCTGCCCTTGGCAGGCGCTTGAGAGATGAGATGTGGTTACCTGCCACCTTCTTTCTGTGTCACTGCTGTTAATTCTGACTGATCCTGTCTTCTCAAGTGTGTTGTTGCTTGCGGTGAGTATGGAACAAATATATATATTCACAGTACCTGCTTAGTTGGTGGTGCAGCAAAGTTTGGAAGGCGCGGTGGCCAACGGAGTCATCTTCTTGTTTTCTTCTGTGTTGTGAGACAAGTGGCGCTGTGAAAACAAATAAATAAATAAAACTTCAGTGTGAAGAAATTTGGAATTATTTCTCTCAGTATTTGATGGGGAGCTCTGATTCTGCATTTCAGTTTTTTCCCTCCCTTCTGTCTACAGCTGGGTGGCTCTGGCTCCTGGATGTGGGACCTCCAGGACTGGTGGGCTCTGAAGCCTTTGCTTCTATCCTGCTCAGCTTCTAAATAGCTTGACAAGTGTAAAAAAAATGTAACAAATGGCTGATGGAAAATTGAGAGCAGCCAGACAGCTCTCAGCCTAGTTAATTAGCTCCTTGACTGCTGAATTGTTCCTGCCCCGTCATATGGCTGTGGCTTGCAGCCCTGTGAGAAAGGGTTTGGGTTCCCGGCCAGGAGTGCATCCCAAAAGTTGAATTAATGTAACTTCAAGTCAGTGTGGACAGGTTTCTTTTGGTCTAAATGACCTTTTATCTTTGCTGGGGGAGGGCAGTGGGGAGAAAGCGTATCAGCTTTCAGCTCTGTCAGGTCACCTAGAGGCCAAGTTCTCTTGTCTGTGATCAAGCAGATGGTGTGAAACAGCCCAGTGTGCAACAGCACCAGGGCCTGGGCAGAGGAGCACTCCAGCAGCCCTTCTGTAGGTAAATGTGACCCAAGGCCACATTCTTCTCAGCATAGATGGTGAATGGCACCTCGGGGCTTGCAGGATGGGTGTGTTTAACCCTTCAGTGGCGCTGGCTCCTGGTGTGTTCCCATCCTGGTAGGTTTGAGAAGAAGCTGTTGTTGCTCAAGAGCATGCGGGTTTCTCCTGCCAGAACACCCCATGCATGTGTGAGACCTGAAATCTCTGGCTCCAAGGACATAACTATTACTCACTGGGACTGCTGAGAGAGTGAGTCAGTGTGTTTGGGTCTTTGCATGAATAAATGAGTAAACCTGAATTATTCTAAAAGGATCAGATTGCAGAGGTGATAAAGTACTACTATGAATTTTCCATTCCACGCCCTCCACAAATGTGCTGCTCTCCTCCCACCGTGGGGCAGGGGCTGGTGGGGGGAGGACAAGATTTTCAGTGTGTTGTTCTCCCAAGCAACCACATAAAAAAACTGCTGAGGCTGTACTCAGAAAATGTCTTTCAGAGTGTCAGAAGCTGCTTGGCAAGGTGTCAGGCAGGTTGACCAAAGGTTGCACGAGTTGTGCTCCTGCAAAATGAACATGGAATGGTCATTGCCCTCCATGGTTCTTCAGTGCTTCCACAGGTTCACCAGTGGTGCACAGGAATATAGTTTGCTTGCTGGTATTCTGGTCTTATCTCTGAAGATATTTATTTTAAGAATTCATGTCTACATAGGTTTGTTAATACTGTACTGTAATATCAGATGGGCTGCTGAGACCTCAAGGGGGTGAGGAATCTATTTTTAGTGTGTTTGAAGGGTAGATGATGTTTCAGGTTGTGGAATGACTTTCTAGGGGGCCTGTCACCATATACTGAAGTTTTGTATGTCATAGCAGTGGAGGCCAGTCATATGATGATGAGTTAGTAACTTAAATGGGACATTAAAAAAAAAAAATCTTGCTCTTTGGGGAAATTTTAAAGATAGATGGAGCTAAAATGTCACACAGCCTGTTCTCATGCTTGTTTCCTTGATGTGCTGAAGACATCTAATCCTCTTTACAGGTGAATTAAGCAGTCTGCTTATGAGCTGAAGGCAATACCTGCTGATCTGTTGACATCCAGATTGGAGGGTTATTCATGTCTCAGTAAGACTTTTAGTAATGGATGACCACAAGAACATTTTAGCTGCCCAGGTGGTGTGAAGAAGACGGTGTGTGATCTCCTTCCACATCAGAAGTTAGTCACATGTAGGAAGTTGGATAGTGGCAGTGCCATCCTCTTTGAGTGTTTGACACCCCAGCCTGCAAAGATTTGGAGCTTTAGGTTGATAATTTCCAGTCTCAGACAAATTTATGCGTGCAGCAATCTGAGCAGTGAATCCAGTCGTGCTCTCGAAGCACTGCACCGTGGTGGTAGCCATGAAGAACAGATTTTAATGATTTGTTATAGCTAGATTTTATGTGGATTTGCTTCCTATTTCCTTTGGAAGACAGCAAAGCTGCAACTTTTACAGGATTCTTCTTACATTCCTGGGATTTTGTTGAGTGTGCAGGCATGTGCGCTTTATTTATTTATTTCATAACTGCTCACTGCCACTTTTAGGAATGTTAACAAAGGCTTTTTAAGAGGTCAGGCCTCACCACTGCTGCATTTTCATGTTACCGTAGTGCATCTGGCAGATAATAGATGATGGGAGCTAAAGCCCTTGTGCTCTAAGAGCTCATTCATGTGAATAGTCGCTGTGCTCTGATTCTGAGTTTTCACTGCAGCTACTTGTGTGAGTAAACATTTGAAGATCAGATCCTTAGCTGCGTGGAGTAATTCTTGTGGAGCTTTCAGGGAGGCGTTTGAAAATTACATCTTGAATTGAGGATGCCCTTAACTTTCAACAGCTTCCACCTACATACATGAGATGCTCATTTGTGGTTGCATGTGAGGGCATGGCTGTAGCAGATTTGCAAGATTCAGCGGAAGCATATGCATGAGATAATTCTTTCACTTTCATTCATGTGCTCCTTCTTTCATTCTCACTCTTTGTATTTTGACAGTAGGAGCATGAATGTTATAAATACTCAACTTTGACTTCAATTAGTGCTGGCGTGTCCCTGAAGTACGATTTCATGTGACTTTGCAGATGTTCTAGTGAGAACATTCCTGTTGCTGTGATGCCTGTGGATGATGTTCACGCATTCTGGAGTCCCATCATTAACTGTGGTGGTTTTGGAAGCCCTCATTTCGCCTCATTTTTTTCTTCTTAATTAAGGGACTGGCTTGAATAGATACTAATAGGGTAATGGCTTGTTGAAGACAAAAGTGTTTTGGATCAGGAAAAAGGCAACCTAGGTCCTTTCACAATGACAGGAGCGTGTACCTTTGCGTGTGTGTACATAATGCAAGTTCCTATCCATGTGGTTCATGCTGCTGTGGTGGCTCATCTGGCAGATCATTTAAATATTTACTCCAAAAGATCTTGTTCTCTGTTGGTGTGAAGCATCATTTCGAGTTATTTTTAGGCCATTTCCATCTTAGCAACCCTGCTGGAGATAAACCAGATACAAGTGCTCCAAACCATCCCTGCGTTTTGGTAGAAATTAATAAAATAAAGTTTAATGGTTTGGTCCCAAGGGGAGAGCAGACCATCTGGTTAACAGAAGGTTAGGCAAAGCAGTACAGCGCTGAGAGTGCCATAAACCAGCCCGGAATATCTGGTGGTGTGTCCAGTTGCTGCATGTATTAAGCGTTGAAATGGTGCTCTGGGATCTGCAGAGCCAGCAGTTCTGTTACCACTGCTGTGACGCAGGAGAGATAATTCTGTTGGGCAAGCATCAGCATGGGGGTGGATCTACAGCACAGGATGTGTAATGTCAACATGAAGCATGGGAGCTGGCAGTAAGAAGGAAAGCAGCCATTTCATGCCAGTGCAGGAAGCCCAAATAGATTTTTTTCCCCCCCTCTGCATCTTGTCCTTTTGTGCTGCTTTCATACTTGGTATTAAACGATTACCTTCTGCTTTGTCATCTGCAGGGCTCCATTTCTTCCTCTCTTTCTGAACCTGTAGGGGTTTTTTTCCTTGGTTTTGTTTTTTTTTTTTTTTTTTTTTTTTTTTTTTTTTTTTTTGGGTTTTTGTGTGTATGTTTCTTTTTTAAAAAAACAAACCAAACACAAAGCAATGAAGTGCACTCCAAAGGCACGTCGGATGGATTATAAAAGGGGCTGGGGGGAGGCTGAAGGGCTAAGCAGAGCTGGAGAAAGAGAAGCGTTCAGTCATGTGCAAGTCCTGAGCTTCCGATGAAGCTCCACTGTAGATCCTTTCGGCTTTAGTGCAGACACAGTTTGTTCAAAAGCTGTAACCATTTGGGAAGGTTGAACTGCAGCTGCGAAATGCAGAAGGTATGGAATGCTGTGATACTGTGTAGACCTTGAAACGCTGTAATTACTCAGAAACTCTAGGAAGCTACTGTAATTGTTCCTGCTTTCTTTTTAGCAGAAATGCACTTTTAGGACGCCTCTGTCCTATTTGGCTAAAGCCATGATACTTTTTTTTTTTTTTTTTTTTTTTTAAAGAGCCAAATATTTTTACATGTCTATCTAAATCTGCAGAAAGAAGATTTCTAAATAAGCTTGCTAAGCATTCAGTGGACTTAAAAAATCTGGCGGTATGTCTCCTGCCAGCTCAGCCACACACTGGTCAACTGGTCTAGGGTTTTTTTCCACCCGTAACATTTGGAGATACCTTCCTGTAGCTGCAGCTTGGGAAACTCCAGAATACCAGAGCTTGCTTCTTGATGGACACAGCAGAGCTGAACTTCATAATCAGAGCTCTCATGGTTTCCATTGCCTGTTCAGCAGGATCTTCAGAGAATATATTACAGATCCCCTTGAATGAATCCTTGTCTTAGACGCCGTTCCGTGGCAGCCCTGCAGAAGCATGATTCCTTCATGTGTTCCTAAGAACTGGAGTGGGAATGTGGGAGTAGTCAGCCCACAGGTATGTTTTCCCAGTTGCAACTTGGTGATGGGAGGAGGGGATGCACATAAAACATGGCTTGTGTGTGAAGACTGTTTGTTCTGTTCTGCAGTAACTCCATCCTTAAAACTGCCCCACTGGCCCCATTCAGATTTTTTGGTTGGAGCTATGGGACTCTGGCACTCCTGCATAGGGCTCTTGCAAAGCAGTGGCACTGAGGAGTTATCTGAGACTTGAACACCATCTCTCAGGGCAGAACTCTCTCTTGGTTCCATAGATACGCCATGGTGTGGCTGTTTCATCATCACAAGTATTAGGGATGCAGGCAAATCAAAAGATTTTTTGAAAATAAAAGTATGGCCATCCTGTTCGGTCTGTCCACATAATTTCCACTGCAGGTTGTACTTTGTAGTGGCTGGTTATTTTGTGCCTTTTCTAGTGGCATTGGAACAGTTTTCAGAACATGCTGGAGGAATGTTCATCAGAGGTTCTTCTTCATATGCAAATGAACAATGCCACCAGATATTGTCTGCACGTTTTCTCATACACCATCTCTGTACTGCGAAGAAAATGCATTGTCCTTGACTTTTTCCTACTGAAAAAGGTGCTACTTGCTGAAGATAGTTTATTATAAATAACTACTAAGATGATAATCTCACCACAGCATGCTTGGCAGTCTTCCACTGAGTTAGCCTGTTTCAGCAAGGAGCTGTCGCTTAAGATACAAAGCAATCTGCAGGGACATATGATCACACACACTGACTGTTTTCTCAGTCATCATGGATGCCTTATCATTTCCTGTGTCTGTAATTAGGAGCTGGAATTATTGTCTGGTAAACCAGCAGGATCCACCACCAGAAAGATGGACCTGAGTTCCCACCTCACAAAGATTTGGTTGCAGAGAAGTTCTCAGTTAGGGAGGCTCTAGTAGAAAAATGTCTGTTAGACATGGGCTTTTTGCCTTTTATTTTTGTCACAAGGATAGATGTGAATTACAGGGGAAACTCTTGAGATATATATATATATATATATATATGTTTACAGCACTCATTCCTATTTTAAATTATGGAGAAATTCAAGATTTTTTTTTTTATTGTTTGCTTTGTTTGGCTAAATAACAGCCTCAGGATCTCTGAATGTTTCGTTTCGTAGAGATACTGTCCAGAAGGAAGACTGTGATAAAGAGATAAGAGACTGTATCCATTTTTTATGAGAGTGTAGAAAACAATATTAGTATCCCAATATACTTAGTGGGAAGATTTCGCTGTAGTCACATAGCTCAATGGTGTCTTTTTTGAATTTGAAAAGTTCACAATGCTTTGTGGTACGTGGCTGTTGAGTTACCATGTTATTGCAACAGTTATGTGATGGGTATCAGTGGCTGCTGTATGCAAACTTCCTTTCAGTGAGGGTGCTGGCAAGTGTTCGCCTTTTATTTGTCTAAAAACAACTGGATCAGGCCATCTCTACTGCTTTGTTGACAGTATAATATGAGTCAGAACTTTTTCTAACTTCCATGTTACTCATGGATTCTCCTCTGTGGTGCCTGGTGCTTCTCAGTCCCAAAAACTTGTCTTTCAAGCTCGGGCACCTGTGGTTGCTTAAAAGTGTGGAATGTGATATTTGGTGGAGGCCCTTGGTAAGATTGAGGTGGAACAAATGAAGATATCAGCAATTACGATGGACTTCTTTTTCTCCTGGATTTGGCAGATGATGTTAAATCCATGTATCCCAACGAGATCAATGAGAAAGCAGAACATGAAGAATTTAGTCAGAGACTCACTTGAAAGGCTTAGTATCAGCCCTTTTTTCTCCCAAACCTTGCAAGAGTTTGGAATTTACTCATCTGGACAGAGAGATGCTAAATCTTTATCTAGTGATGGTATCCTTCCCTACAAACTCTACAGAGGCTCTGCTCTTTCCCTGTGAAGAAGTTGTGGGAGCAGATGGAATGGGGATGGAATGGGCTCTGCTCTCACATAAGATGAGGAAATCATTGGAGCTGGTTCCTGATGTTTGATGTCCCAGGCGTGACCGTGGACTGTTCTTCATATCAAAATCTGACCCAGATGCTTTTTACACTTCTAGGATGGCTCTTCAGAGTCTGTCATGTCCATAAGTCGCCTGCCCTGGGCGACCTTGTGTCTTTAAGGAAAATCCCATGGAACAGTTAGCTTCCACCTTACTGAAGGACACACTCTGAAGAGCCAGCTCATTAGGCAAGCTTTGAAGGGTGTGCTCTGCAGAGCAGCTTCCTGTTATTTGGTTAATGGTTGACCTAGTTCTATTGCCATATGCCTCCTGGAACGCATTCTAATATAAAATATGTGCTAAAGCAAGACTGGGATAATAGATGGAACGTCAAAGCCTCTATGAGACAGAAATCATATAATGCTGTTGCGTTTTGGACGTAGTTACTAAAAATGGCAGTATCTTCATGGAGCTGTATTGATTCTGATGGCGAACTCAGGAATGTTGAACACAGCCACTCATGTAATTTTTTTTTTTTTTCCCAGGCTGGCCTTGTACAAAAGGTTTGTATCAATAATTCTCCGTGCTCCGTATGTGAAGCTAAAGTTAGGTAGTGAAGCATTCAGAGTGATATTACAGCTGTGAGAAAAGATTAGATTAGATTTGGCTAAAGGCAGGAGGATTTTTTCCCTGTGGTAGGTGTTTTTTCCATTGCAACCATTGGATTAGCAAATTTTTTTTTCCTTTTTAAATGCTGGCTGGAAGCCAGAAATGGGTATTAGAGCTTTTACCTGACAGAGACAGAATACTCACGCACATACTTAGACTTAGGCCAAAATATGAGGAATTTGGAGGTAGTAGGTAAAGTTCAACCTCCAGCCTGAACGAGGCTTTGCTACACGCTGAAGTTCTGAAGAACTTGCTGGCTGTGTTTTCTGGTCGATTTGGTTTTCTGCCCTAGGAAGAGGAAGGATGTACGATAACGACTGTTTTCATAAGCAAGTATGGTAGAACAGGGGGAAGGGAAAGCTAAAGCCACGTTTTGTAACCTCTCCAGAGCTCAGCACTCTATCAGTAGATGTGGAGATCTGTTTTTCTTCTGTCAGTGCTGGAAGCTGAACTGCTCAACCAGACAGGAACTCCACGGTGTGTGTTCACACAACCTGGCAGTGGCCAACCTTTGTCTCTTCCCTTGCAGATGGCTTGCAAGCAGTCCAGGTGTGAATTCTGGGCAGAGGTATGTCACCACAGCGGTGGGGGTGGCTGGGCCCAGCCTGGTTTGTCTGTGTGGGATGCAGTAAGCTGTCAGGACATGCAGGTGCTGCTGATGGGCAGGAGGAATGCCCAACCTTCAGAGAAGTGGTGGGAGTCACAGTCATGTTGTGCCTCTCTAAGTCCTTCAACCTGAGCCCGTTTTAGGTGCATCTTCTGGCTATGGGCTCATTTGTGTGAGGCTGGGAATATTTTGGCACGTTTGTCTAGGAGACATGTAGCAACAGCATTGTGCAGTTTCCCCTTCTTCCTTAAGTGTGCAATACCGAGCTGAGTTTTTTTGTAGGAGAGCTGCCTGGTGGAAAACAAAACTGCAACATTTTTAGCAGGACACAATGTGTTGTGTGAGCCGTAAATCATACTGGTCATGGAAAAAAAAAAAAAAAAAAGAAGGAGAAAAAAAAAAAAATCTCTGCTCTGCGACTGACACAAGCACAGCTATTTGTGCAACCTGATCAGAACAAAGGATAATGCTTCTGCTGCAAGATCAGACAGATCTGACGTTTCAGCAGGCTGAGCAAATGAATGGCGGAAGTGGTCCGCCTCCTCTTATCCATTGTCTCAAAGATGCAGGCTCATGGAGAAGAAAGGGAGTTTGAATAGGGCTTCTGAAGGAATATGCTGCTTTGTGTTCTGTGGGAAGAGAGCAAGGAGGAGTTCTAGAAGTTCTCTGCATTGGCAGGCTGACAAGCTTGTAGCAGGAAAATGTGGCAGTGGACTACTGGTATTGAAGGAGCACTTTCACTTCTGTAGCCTGCATAGAAAATCTGATCTGTAATTAGGAAACTGCTGAAATGTTCCAGGCCTGGAATATGAGACCAAGCCTATCTTGAAGGATGCTCAGTGGGTCTTTAAATCCACTGAACTCTGACCTCCTAGCTGAGACTTTTTCTATACTTTTCTTTTTGGTTTTTGGTTTTTTTTTTGGTTGTGTTTTTTTTTTTTTTTTTCCTTTTGTTCTTTCCCTGTGTCCCCTAAATAGCTTGTCTGTGTTTTTTGGGATACCTCTCAGTTGTGTTCCTGATGGGACTTTTGCATAGGAAGAGCTGGACTGATGAAATTGCTGGGACAGTCAGAACCTTCTCCTTGGGAGATTCTTGTGGTTTCTCTTGCTCCAGCTGTCAGATTAACCCAACTGGGATTTTAGTAGCAATCTCCCTTTTTAAAAGCATAATGAAGCCAAGGAAATGTGAGAAGGGAGAGAGCAGGACAGGAATTTTTGATAAGCTGCGTAGAATTGAGGGTTACTTCACATTTCAGAACTATACTATATGACTTCCAGCCTCAAGGGGTATTTCAGCTGAGAAATGAATCCTTTGGAGGGAGGGGTGTAGAATTTATATCAGTAACCTGGCTGGTTAGATCTCTGTGTATTACCTTTTTGCATGGTCACTGGGACTAGAAATTGCTAGCAGTTTGGTGCACCATGATTAGAAGGCTTTCATATGGAACCAGTTTTCTTTAAAATAGAGCATTCCTTGGCTCAGGAATCAACAGCTGTAATTTTTTTTTAGCAAACATGCTATTTTCCCTTCTTTGAGTTAATGAAGATTAGATTTGTATCTGTGCTAACACAACTGGTCTCGGCCATCCATGAGATCCTTTCTGCCCTTTTTTTTCCCCCACGTACAGCCTAGAAGATTCTGTCAATTCAAAAGAGACATAATTAATTCCTCAGGATGCTGACAGTCCATCATCAGCATGCACTGGGAACGAAGCTGCTGCTTTAGAAGCCCGCTTAAGAAAAAGCACCTCAGAAAGTCATCAGACTCTCCTGACTGGAAGCCTGTGTTGACACTTTCAAATGTGTGATGGCTGGGCTGCCTTGATTGGCATGTTTAGTATCCAAAAGCAATTGTGAAAATTTGCAATTGTGAAAATTCTGTACGGAATCACACAGAATCACAGCAAGGGTCAGGTTGGAAAGGGACCACTGGAGGTCATCTGGTCCAACCTCCTGTTGTCTCTTTTCAAGAAACAGCCCCAGCTCTCCCAGCCTTTCTGCATGAGGGAGATACTCCAGTGCCTTAATTACATTTGTAATTACCTCTGCTGGCCCCGCTCCAGGAGCTCCGTGTCCCTCCTGTGCTGAGGAGCCAGAGCTGGACACAGCGCTCCAGAGCTGCCTCCCAGGGCTGGGCAGAGGGGCAGGATCCCTCCCTGCCCTGCTGGCAATGCCCTTCTGAGTGCACCCCAGGATCCCATTGGCCTCCTTGTGCCCACAACACTCTGCTGGCTCGGGGACAGCTGTTTGTCCCCCAGGACCTCCAGGTCCTTCTCTGCAGAGCCGTGTTCCAGCAGATCACCCAGGCCTGTGCTGCTGCTTGGGGTTATTCCTGCCCACGTGCGGGACCCTGCGTTGCTGAATTTCAAAAAGTCCTGCTCTGCCCATCCCTTCAGGCACTCGAGGCCCTTAAGAATGGCAGCACAGCACTTTGGGGCATCAGCCACTCCCAGTTTTGTATCATCAGTGAACTTGCTGAGGAGACACTCTATCCCAAGCCATTAAACAATACTGGACCCTGTCCCCAGCCTTGGGGACACCACTAACTACAGGACTCTGTGTCACTGGTCACATCCTCTGAGACCTGCCCTTCAGCCAGTTCTCAATCCACCTCACTGTTCCCTCTGTTTATTCTCAGCAGAGGCTAAAAAGCCATCCCAGGGGATGTGCCATACTGGATTTGTCCCAACAACCACCAGCATGCGTTCCCAGCGTCTTTGACCTGAAGGGAGTAATACTGGGGACAGGAAATAATACCACAATATTGCTCCTTTATTCAACCATGGCTGCAAACTGTGTCTAAACTAAGTCAGTGTTATTTGGACAAGATGATCAAAAATGTTGATATTCCAAAACTGTCCTGTGGAAGGAGATCTGTGAGCTTTCAGTCCATGCCTGAGTGTGAGGACAAGGGGAAAAATGTCATAAGTGCATATAAATCTCACCAAAAAAAAAAAAAAAAAAAAAAAAGAGTGTTCTCTCAAGTGATAAAGTTTTGGGTCTAAAAGTGAAAGAACAGTATCAGCGTGGAACTAAGCAGAGATTAAAAGGTCAATTGTGTATCAGTGAAAGCTGCAAAATGATTTCTCACTATCTTCTGCTTACTCACCTGTTCAAGAAGTAGGAGGGACAGCAGAGGATCTTGGCTAGGTTTGGAGATCTTGAGAAAAGCATCCTTTGAAGCTGTTACCAAATTTATGTTAGGCAGATCTTATCTTTATGGGATATTTTTATTATTTTCTTAGTAATAGATCTCCCTAAGATATAAGACAGTTGGACCAATCACTGCTTTCTGAAAAGTCAGAGCACTGTGCCAATCATAAAGCTGATAATGTTTTTGCCAAAAAAAAAAAAAAAGGCAAAAAAAAGCAGCTATATTGTGACCTAAATCAAAGAGGAAGCACGGGAAGCATGGAGGATTGGCTTGCATGAAACTTTGAATGACAGCAGTGTGCTTGGGTTCTCAGGCATCTGTTAGGTCAAGCAGAGTGGATGTCTGAAGTTCCTGTGGACAAAACTTGAATTTTGGAATTCATCCATTGCACTTAAAAGACTACAACAGACTTTTGGGTTGTCGTTGAACGCTCACAGTGGAGCTGAGCTGAAGGAGACAAATGATCAAAACATGTATTTGCACCATCTTTAGATCTAAGTCTGACATCTTTTGTGGTTTGCTTTTTGTTTGTTTCTGTTTTGGTTCCCCCCCCCAAGTAAAAGGGATTGAGAATTGGGTCAGTGCCTCAGGGATCATCCAGATGGAGGCACCTGTTTTTTGCAGCTCTTGGAGAGAGGGACTCTGGGATGAGAAAATTCCATGCAGACAGTGCAGGAGAGTCATAGATCCCACTGGCCATTGGCTTTTCTGGCGTATCAGAAGACTTTTGGATCTTTCCAAGATTGAAGTAATGACCTTGCTTTGATGTATCAAACAAATAACACCAGTGCTGTGCCTCTGAGAACCCTTGATCCCAAAGAGATAAGCAAGGGTTTTCCTTTGTATTTTGGATCCATTCCATTCAAAACAAAAGCATCCCACAGGTCAGACAAGAAGGGTATCTGACAGGATTTAAAGAGACTTTTCCTTTTTTTCTGTCTGTTTTCTACACCAGTAATTTATATTTTTTAATGTGTCAGACCTAAAAGCTTATTGTTCAGTTTGTATCTGTAAAAGGTAGGAAATGTGGAACAGAAAAAGCTCTCTGACTCACTCAAGAAATGTGTTGGCTTTGTAGCCTGTGTGGGCTTAGAGGGTCCTGTCCTCCTTTTGAATTAAAAAAATATATATATATATAAAAAAAGTGATCCTGCAAAGTAGTAGATATTTAAAACAGTTAGAACAGCGGACTAGGCTGAAATGCTGGGGATAGTAATGGTTTGAAGTGTAGAAAATTGTGCTTCACCATGAAAGCTTTCAAGTAGTCCATTCTTTCCTTTCAGAGGTTTTCAGGGGTGACATTTGAAGGACTAAAAGCAGACAATTTGCTAGTCTGTGTATTGGAATCTGGAGTCTGTACTAAGCTGTATAAAGATGCAGTGGCTGGAACATGAGACTAGAAAAACACTCATTATGTAAACAATTCTTTATTTCTGATCTAATGGTGCAAAAAAATTAAGAGGTACTGGAATTTCTGATGGACTGTGAGAAGTTGTAAGGGGTCAAGTGTAGTTTCTCTTCAGATGCTGTGGTGGGAGACAGGCTTGACTGGGTTGGTTGTGGACAAACTGTGTGGCTGTAGAAGTTGAACGTTCAGCAAGATGAGTCCCAGTGCTGCTACCTCGTGTCAGTTTAGGGATTAAAGCACAGCTGATGAGAATCCTGCCATGTGGAGCTGCAGGGAGTCCAAGGAGGTGCTTGTGTTCTACCAGGACATGCAAGAAGATTCCTTCTCACCTGGCAAACGAATGGGAAGCAAATTATCCAAACTGAGTGAAATGATAAGGCTGACTGTGGGTTTGTAGTTATCAGTTTGGGCTCGATTATCTATAGGGGGTTTCCCTCCATATCCCCATTTTTGGCTTAAAACTATGGACCAGTGATTTGCATTTTGTTCTCCAAGTGGAATCTGTGCAGAAGGTGGGTGGAAGTTGATCCTCTTCATAGTCAGATGCATTTTTCTGTTGTCTCTACAGCAGAGGAAAAAATTAAATAGATGATTTTTTTTTAATAGTCCTGACAGAGCTACTGTAGACTTTCACATCGTGATTTCTACAGGATAAATAAATCCCCCAGAAGGAAGATCTCTGGTTTCCTCTGGAACTTAGCAGCACTTTAGTCACCCCAAACTTTAGTCCTGGTTTTACAGATGGGAACCAGAGGGCTTTTGTCCTGTAGTTACCATAGAAGAGGTTGTTGCACAAAAACCCAGTCATAATTTGTCAACATGCCAGTCTCTTAGGGTAACTAACATTCTACTCCAGGTAGCCCAACCAAGCCATCTGAAATTATTACTAGCAGTAGTATTATTATTGTGAATGCATTTCAGTAGATTTCAGAGTCTCGGCGATTTCAGTAGTAATTGGTTACATTTTTTTTTGTTAGTCATCTTTCAAAATCTTAGCCTTTGGAGTGTTAAAGGTGATAAATCTAGGAAACCTAGAGATTAACTCATCATCTGTGCTTATGAGAGACTTTAACAGTAAGCACTACCATTAGATCCTCTTTTTTGATAACTGATGCAAAACCAAGTCAATTTCAGGGGAAAAATAGTACATTAGCCTGGCTTTGAAGGTCAGCAGTAGAGGCCTCACTGTAAATGCTATTTAACTTTATAAACCAATTACTACAGCAGGATGAAGGAGTATTTTGATTCCCTAATTGGCAGGTTGTTTTCAGTTCTTAATTTGTAGTTTCAGTTTTGGAAGATTTCTTTCCAGATTCAGAACTCTGTATGGCAGTAGTCTGACTGAAAGAGCTAGAAGACAATGGGAGAAGAAAGGAGGTCAGCAATGAAGAAGGAGACAGATGAAGCTTTTCCCCCTTGTTTTTGGAGTGAGTGACTATTTTAACCTTAGTGGTGTCCCATCATGAACTGCAAGTAAAGATAAGATATAAAAAGATGACTTCCTCTTGACAAACCACTTTTTCTCCATTTCTCTCCCATATCCTGTGTCAAATCTTTTCTCCCAGGCATGGGTGCAAGTCCTCTTGTCTCCAACTTGAACATTTCCTTTCTTCTAGTAATCAGGACTGTAGATATAGACCCTGTGTGCTCAGCTGAAAATGAAACCTCCTTCTTTTTTATTTCTTTTTTGACAGTGAACCTTCACTGCTGAAATGATCTTGTACTGCAGGTGGCTTAGAAGTATAGGATATCAGTTAGTTTGTCAGCTTTGCAACACACCTGAAGGTCAGGTGCTCCAGGAAGGGTGAACCATAGCACCAGGCCTTGATTAGCATGTCTGGGTTCTGCCTCCTTCAGCTTCTGAGACCTGGGAGATCCATTGCAGGTTCTGCTTTCAGGTGAGGAGAAACTCCTGTTTTGACTCTCCACTTCATCATAAAAGCTGTAGTGAGTACTGATCCACGTAAAGGTCTGGTCCTCAGCTGGGGAAAACTGGCAGAACTCCAGCAAATTTCTAGAAATAAAAACCTAGAGAAGTCTCTAAAACCACAGCAGTTACTGGGACTTGCACAATATTCTACAGCTTGCAAGAATACAGCAGCATGAAGCTGGGATGACAGTGATGGCTTAATATTTTTTGTAATCTCTTGGTGGTTTTTTTGTTGTTTTTTTTTTTTTTTTGTGAGAATGAAAATCTTCAGGCGAGAACTTTGCTCCTGTTCTCTTGGTGGTGGTACTGGCTTGGATGGCTTTGTTTTTCTTTGAAAACTGATAGCAGAAGACTATCCAACCTTCAGGAGTGGAGCCATTATATGTGGGGCTGTGCAACAGGAGCCAAAGTTTAAAAATAAAATACCAGGCTGCCTTCCTGAGGATCCAGACATAGCAAACACACACGCACAACACATACGCAGGACCTTGGCTGGCCATGGTTGTATCAGTTACAGAGCCCCGAGCGGCAGACAATGAGAACCAAAAAGGGAGTCTTGTTCCTCAAAAAGAAAGAGGAAGAAATACCAGGGCTTCTGTAGCCTCAGATGCCAGTTTCTGGTGTGCATGGGAGGCCCCTCAGCAGCAGCAGCAGCAGGTTGAGGGACAGACAGCTGCCAGTCATTCCTGGTGATGTGCTGTAGGCCCTTCCCGGCCCTCCCTTCTCTCTCCCTCATTTTCTCTGCCCTACTGAGTAAGGGGTCTGGGCTGAGCAGACTTTTTTGAGAATGTGCTCCTTTCTTAAGCGAAAAAAAGCAGTGGCTTTTACTTCATGCTGAGTGCTGAGTGATGGGGATGCCAGACACCTTCAGAAGAAAGGGAGGACCACCTATTTTGGCTTCAGAGCCATATCACTGGCATGTTTATCTGTTGGACTGTAGAAATAGCAGATGATCAGATCATCTTTCTAGAAGACCTGGAGGATGAGAGGCATACAGAGGAGATAGTGGACAGACCAGGAAGAATAATTTGTGACAGAAAAGCAGAAAGGTGCAGTTTAATGCCAGGAATACAGCTTGTAAAGTGAGGCAGATTATCTTGGAAAGGAATGGTCTTTTGAAAGAAAAGGTGACTCTACTCAGACAAACAAGTCCAGGAACCTAGGAAGATAAAATTCTTCATTAATTATGAATGTGGAGAGGGATGAAGAAGGCGAAAGACTTAACCCTTTTTTGCCTGTTTCCCCAAAGTGCTGATCTCACACCAACTCCCAGGCTTTGCGTGGCGACTGTGAGCTGGGCTGACCAGGGTGGGAAGCCAGGGTTCCTCCAGGGTGGGAAGCAGCAGGGGTTGTCCTTCTCTGGGGTGACACTGGCAGAGACTGAGTGCAGCAGGCACCTGTGCACAGCCCGTGTGCCACCTCAGGTGTTCTGGAAGATTGGAGCCCATGCTTTCTACTGCATGGTGTGCCCAGATGTACCTTGCAAATGCAAACTGAGTTTTTTAGCCAGGTGTCTTCCAGCTGCACCAAGAATCTTTGTGTATCTCAGTTGACAGCTACAGGCAGGGAGAAAAAACACCCAAAGAAGAGGTGTTTTTCCTCATCTCTGCCCAGGCAAAGTAGCAGTCACAGCCGCCCATGACACACTTGGCTTTTGGCAGAGCTCAGGCTGGTTCTGCTCTGCAGACACAGGATGAAGCATGCTCAGTGTGCTTCCATCGGCAGGAATGCCAGCAGTATCTTGGATTACTACAGAGGCTGCTCTGTGTCTGTAAGCTCCTTTTGCAGAGTTTGGGTTCACATTAAACGGGATCAGGAGTCCTTGGTAGGCTGCGCATGGCTCTGAGCACAGAGCCTTTTGGAAAGATGTGTTTTCTTAGACACCAGACTCTCAGTATGGAACACTTACTTTGTTGAAAAACCATGTTTTCAGAAAAACCACAGTACCTTCACATGCTGGCTGAACGTAGGCCGAAGGTGATGTGTAGCCTAAAGGTTTTGTAGGACGTGATTCTCTTACAACCTAAGCATTTTTGCAAGAAATCCATAAAATACCTGTATCTTGCTTGTGGTGACGTACAAACAATGAAGGATAGGTGCCAACTGTCAGCATGTGAAAACTAATTGCTTTGTTTGCTGTCATAAATTTTGACAGCCAGGGTGGAGTGGAAGTGTGCACATGCTTTGTGGCTCCAGCTAGCATGAGTGAAAGAGAGGTCTGATTAAATCAAACTTCCTCTTCCATGGTCTTGAATATCTCCTGCTTAAAAAAAGACATTGAGGAAGACCCAGAGAGTTCCTCTTGCAGATATCCTTTATAAAGGAGACTCTCCTTGATGACTGCTAGTAAGTATTGATGTGGTTTTGTCCAGATATTTGCGAGAACAGAATTAATATTACTTTGCTGATTATTTAGAAGAGTTTGGGAAGAGAGTGGAAAGGTTCAGCAGTTTGGGCAAAGTCCTATTAAAACAGAAGCCTCTCAGCTCACTGAGAATTTCAGTTTTTTCTAGATGCCAGCCCTGAAAACCAAATATCATTCCTCACCCTCAAATAAAGCCCTCCTGAAAAAACAGGCCAGTTTTTTTTCCAAGTCCCTCCTCCACTGCAATGTCAAGTATATTATGAGGGTTAGACCATGTTCACCAACCCCGAACTTTGTCTCCACTGGTATTCTTCTCTGCAGCTCTGCAGACATTTTGCCAAGTTGACCTAAATTCTTCAGCAAAAGGCCTGGATTCTGTGCAGAAAGGTGGAAATGGCAACTCCAGTTAGAAAGTAAACACAAAGATAAATAAAGAGCATCAGTTGTACTCTTGTGTGTGGTGTTTTGATTTACCCTTGCTTCTGGAATTTTAACTTCTGCTCTGCTGGGGAGCTTTTTCATTTCTTCCTTTTGTGGGAAGTTAGCACTGGGATTCCAGGGACAGGAAGGTAGCATGGCATAACAAGCAAGCACTGGAGTCTGGAAAGCCACTTTGTGCTGCTGGCTGTGCCACAGACCAGCTGTGTGACCTGGAGCCAGGCTGCTGCGCTTCTTTGTGGTTCTCCACTACCAGGTAAAGGAAGAAGGTTTTTTTTGTGGTGCAGACTCACTCAACTCGCTTTTCACACAGACAGAGCCCACCAACAAGTGTGGCCTGAACTGCATGAGTCAAATAAATAGGTTGTGGTTGGATGGAATAGACTGTCAGTATTGCTGCCTGAAATACTTAAATCTGCCTTTTTGTTTCTTATGTGCAGTTTAAAATTGTGAGCCTTCAGATCTCGTTTTGAATTTAAAGCCATTTGAAAACCAGGGGGATACTTCAGTCTTTGCTCTCTGGCAGCAAGTGACTTCTGCTGACTTTAATGACTTGTCTGTGATAAATGAATGGAAACCTGAAACATATGATCCTGTCTTTTGTCATGCTCCAGTGTTCCATAAACAGCAGAAGGGAAAATGAAATTTGCGCAGAACTGATTGTACACTTCTCCCATAGACACATTGTCAATGAGGTCATAAATTAATGTGGAACTTTGACTCTGCGTGCATTCCTGCAAACAAGAACCCACGCCTGAATGAATGCTTGTTGCTAGAAACGAATGAAAAAAAAGGCGCAAATGCCTTTGATTCAAATGACTTTTAAAAGGGGAAAAAAGTCCAGCGTGGACTGCAAACCACATTACATTCTTTTTTCTCTTCCTTGGTGTTCAAGGATGTTGGCTAAAAACAAATCAAATGTCTCGGAATACTCTTTGTATGAATTCTGGTGTCATCAGGTTCATGTGTGGCTCTTTTGGGATGAAAGGAACAGGGAGGAAATCCACCTGACTGACTGGCAAGTGGTGTTGCTGAAAGCTGTGTCTGAAGAGCTGTTCACTTAGCTGGACTCCTAATGAAATGAGAATGTGCTGTTTATATATGTGATTGTCCTTGTCTCCTGTCCATTTGTAAATGAAAATACGTACCCTGTCCCTTTCAACCACCATAAAACTTTTTTTTTTTTAAAACAGTTGAGTTTTAACATATGTCTTTATACTTTAGGTTTTGTTTTCTGGGGGTTTTTTTTTGGCTTGTTTGTTTTTGTTTCTTGCTTGCTTGTTTCCATCTTTATTCCTTTAGTAAGAACAAAATAGAATTCTTTATGTGGTTCTGCTTTGAACTTAATCCTGCTTTATTTTAAAAGTTCCTTGAGCTGGAGGATTCAATGACACTTGATCTTCTGGAAGTACTTACATGTACATCTTGGAAAAGCCGTAAGTTGGGAAGGTTTTAAGTGCCTTCCCTTTAAGTCAAACCTTGGTTCCTTTTTTTTTTAAGTGGCTCTACAGTAATCAGTAAAGATAATAGGAATTATGTACCCCTTTGCTTTGGAACTGGGAATGCAGTAGAGGTGTCTTTGCCATTATCATAGGTGAATTTACTTTCTCTTTGTTGAAATCACTGGGAGCCAGAAAACCCTTCCTTTGCTTTCAGAACATTATTTCTGAACTTTCCAGATTAAAAGGCAAGCTGTATTCCATAATTTTGTTTGTATCTCATCAGATTGAAGGTTCTGCTTGGTTTACAGATGGATTTACACCACCACAGGACTTGAATCTTCTGAGTTTCTTTTGCATATTTGTAAACCTTTTTTTTTTTTTTCTTTTCTTTTCCATCTTTATCAGCTTAAAATATCTTACCCGCTTCTACCCACTCTTGCATGCAGAGTAAATGTCAAGGTTTTCCAAGCCATGGAGTTATTTAGACAGAGGCACTGCAGTTCCAAACAGCCTGTTTTGGTCCCAAAGCACGTCTGGCTCTGGGTACAGCCTCACCTGTGTCCCTGCTCTCACACGTGGCTGGGTGTGACGTGCAGGATGAACCTGAGGATCTGCTCCACACTCACACAGGCAGAGACTTGGTTGTGTTTCTGTGTCCTGGCCGTGGAGCTGCTGGCAGCCCAGATGATCTGTCTGCTTCATTCCAGAAGAGGGAATATTCCTGGAGCAGCTTCTCCCTCAGGTGCTCTCTAAAGCGAGTGTGCTGGTGGGGGGAGAGGAGAACTGACCTGCTGCCCACCCTGCTTCCCTGAAGCCAAGTGTGGGTGGCCTTCTGGTTGTCGCCAAAAGCAGAATACTTGTCCTGAAGAGCCACTGTCCCACCAATTTTCAATAATGTAACTGCATTTGCAACAAAATAAGGGTTTTTCTGAGGGCAGGTCCTATTAGAAGACCATTTATTGGCTGTTTATTTAATGCTTCTCCTGAGGCTTCTCTTTATTGCTTTATTATGCACCAAACCAAAATCCTGACAAAGCCTGAGCTGCCACTGGGCTGCCTTTTCTTGAATTTGTCTTAAGAATCTTGATGGGGTTTTAAGTGCATTTTGTTTTTTCCTAATTGGAAAAGGTCCAGATTTTTAGTAGGGACACACATTAAGTGCTTTCTAAAAAGTCCTGACACCTTGAATTTACCCAAGAATTCTCTTCTCTTAGGCCAGGAAAACTCAAAATCTCTTCCTGTCTCTTCTTGCCTGTTACAAAAATAAAATATTTGAGTGCAGATTCCAGGTTACTCAGTTGTTGTTGGGTGGGTTTTTTTTTTTTTTACCCCAAGAGATACTTTTTATGTTGATAAACTAGTCTTGAACTGAACTTTCCTTGTGGCAAGAGACCTTGGGGGCTATATACGTAGTTTGGCAATTGTTTGCATATTCTGGAGCCAAGTTTTGGCAGCCACTTTCTCTTTTATCAGATTTCATCCCGTATCTTTAAGGTCAAGTGAGAATGGCTCTTCAAAACAAGTCATCTTTATGACAATGGGGACTGACTGTTTTGTTCTAAAATTGGATTTTGTTACCTTCCTAGATGAATTTAAATGCCTGAAGACGGTGCTGAGTTTTAAGTCATTAAATGCAAAGCATTTGCAACAGCTGAAAAAAAGTAAGGTGTTGTGTAATGGACTTGCAGAAGAGAAAAAAACTCTTAAGAGTTCTGTAATGTCTACATACTTGCACGGATTGTAGCTTTTGAAGGATGCAGTTGCTTATAATCACAGCCCTTATTACAAAGAAAGTCTTAGTTATTTTTTATTTTTTATGATCCATTTCCTGTTTGAGTATTTCTTAGGAGGAAGAAAAAGAAATTGGATCTCAGTGTCTGACCCTCAAACAGCTTATTTAAAGCAAAAAAAGGATAAAAGTAGGGCAGAAGAACTCCAGTATGAGCTTCAACCTCTTACCATTTTTGATACAACCAAGCTTGAATAGCAGATTTCTCCTTAATTTGAATGCATCTGTAGTAGTCAGGGGCAAGAGATGTTATTACTGGAAAGACTTGAAATAAGGTTAACAAGAGGTTGGTTGTGTTATTTGTTTTTCTTTTTGGATGGGAGATTGTTCTTAATTATTACCTGCATAACAAAGTTTGGGGTTTTTTTAATATTCAGGGAATAACAGGTTTTTCCTGGTTTTAATCCAATAGTTTCTAACTCCTCTTTGATTAAAACACTTTCTGGCTGGAGAACTTTCATTAACCGTGGTGGATTCACAAATGTTGTGATCCGTAATCCCAGGATCACTCAGAATTCCCCTTTCCCCCCATCGTGAAGTGCACTGTAGACGTTCCACTTGGTTTCTTCTAGGGCACATCTGCCATCTTTGTATCACATTAATGATTATGATTATGAGCCAGAGTGCTATTTTAAGTATTTTGTAGTTGATTTTTGTATTATTACACAACAACTGCAAAAATTTGATTCCTGGAAGGAGTAAGTCGGTGGAAATAGGGGCTGAAGGGGGGAGCAAAAGGAGCAAGGTTCTCATTTAGACCCAGGATATTGCATTCATAGTGCATCTCAACATGTAATTCAAAGGACTTTTATCCACATCTGAAGTTGTTTGGGACAAAGTATTTTGGGCAATACGTTAGCAGCAACTTGTTCCTCCTTTTCTGCATCATCCCATCTCATCCATCAGTGGCAGCACCAGCATCTTGCTGCCACCACCACAAAACAGAGAGAGGACCTTCACTTTCTCAGGTGGAAAAGATCTCTTGGGAGGGGCTGGCAGGGAGAAAGGTGGCAGTCTAATGGTAATCACTGGTCTGAGATCTGTCAAGTGCTGGAAAAGTGTGTGCTCTTTTACCTGGGGCAGAGATGCTGGCTGCCATACTGTGAGTCAGTGGGCAAATAAAACTGTGTATTCTGTCTGGTATTATAAATGGGTCAGTGATGGATTTGTATTACCTGAGGAAATGAACTGGCGGACAGAGAAGCTTCTGCTTGCTGCCCTGCAAATGTCAAATATAGCAGAAAGCTTGGGGGAAGGGGAGGGATAGCTGGAGACAAAGGCAGTGTTAAAAGAGCCAGGGTGTCAGTGGAGCTCCTCAAACAAACATGTGCTTCTGAGGGCTAGGCTGGGAGAGCTGAACAATCTTCAGACTTTGTTAATCAGCATTTTCCTATCCTCCAGCAGGGTTTCAGCAGTGGATCTTGCTTTATAATTGGAGTCATGCACGAGGTGGGTTTTGGTTTGCATGAGGTGATGTGCTGTTGCACTCAGCGTTGCTTGCTGGTACAGAACATGACTGACTTCTGGTGCTTCGGTTTTGTGGGGTTAAAACCATTCCTCTGAATGTCCTTTTCCATCCCCTCCACAAGCTCTCTTGTACTTTTAAAGTACCTCTGGAGCATGTAAGATCTCTGGATGGACTGAGGGAGAGGGCTCCTTACTTCCAAGGGTCCTTACTCAGCTGAGCTCTTATGGGTGATGAAAGACAGGCAGAGGGCTGTGGCTTCCTTGGATCTGATCCAGGCAATGTTCCTTTGGTTCCCAACTGTCCTGTGAACTTCTCTTAGCGAGTCTTGAATGACCAAACAGGGTAATGGGGTGCCAAATTAGGGAAATGATCTTTGGCTGGAAGATTACTCCTCTCATCAGCCAAGTTCAATCTCTGTCACCACAGCTACATCAGGTCCGGTTCAGTTTCTGCACTTAAAAAGGAGGAACGTGAGTCCAGGAAAGCAACTTTTCACATCCATCTTTCAAGCTAGTGATACTGTGGCTTTATTTGGCATCACATTTTTTCAGTAGCAGGCCCAAAGCAGAGCTTTGCCCTTTGCATTTGTGGTTTCTGAGTGCTAGTGACTTGATTTTCACCTCTATGACTACACTCAGAGTGCCTGTGTGTGTTTAAAACCAGCTGTGTTGGCTAGCCTAATCTCAGATCTTTTAAGATTAAAATTCTGTGGCCCCTAAAATAATCCAGCAGTTTCTGTGTTCCCATGGTTTAGCTCTGTCACCAGTTTATAAAGCTGCATTTAGCCTCTGTAAAAATACCGTGCTTCTTGCAGACTGAGATTTGGTCTTTAAAGTTTGCAGCTCACCAGCCACAGCACTGCCAGTGACCATGGCATGGAGCATGGAGTTCAGGGTGAATGGCAAGATTACTTCTAAAGGCACTAGAGAGTGTTTTAAGGGCATATGGCTATCAGGAGATAATCTCTTTTCTCTTCAGACACGACTTTGTGACTTTGTTCTTTCCGTCCATGGTCCAGCAGAGTCTCTGGTGGACTTTGTCACATCTGATTTGCTACTGGCAGGACCCCCTTTAAAACAGCTCTGACTTTTCTTGGCAGGGAAGAGATCTTTGCTGGGGTTGTGCCAAACTGAGGAGCCTGCTCCTCCCCTGCTCCTTCCAGGGTGAGGCTGGTAATGCATCCTTTGTGTCAAAGCTCCTGGAAGGTATTTGCAATGCATGAGAAGGAATTAGGTTGTTTCTGGAGTACCCAGGCACGGTGCTGCCGTGTTCTTCAGCACCACCTACTGACATCTCCCTCTCTCTCTCAGCTCCAAGCACACCGGGGTTTGCACCTCTTAACTCACAGCAACAGCATTACTCGAGGTAATTAACAATACACTCTTGGCTGGAAATTAGAAACCCCAGACCCAGCGCATTCAGTTCCATTGTGCCATATGGGGAACACTAATGAGCAGGGTACAAAAGCCAAGCTGCTTGGCTCTGGTGTCTGTTTTCCTCGGCTGGGCCAGCCCACTTGCCCCTTGGACACGTGTGTCTGTGCAGAAGAGCGTTGAAGGGCTGGGTTGTGTCAGGGAGGTGGATGGCTTGGCTCATGTCCTGTGAGCATTTAGTACAGAAACCAAGTGGCAAAACCACACTTCTGTTCTAAAAGTTTTGCCCCGTGCTGTTTCATCTCCCTCTTAAACTAGTTTTGTGCAGCAAATTAAGTATCATACTTAATAAGGAAGAAAGTGCTACTCTGACCATCCAGTTGTTCGGATTCTCATATATAATTTTAGTGTCTTTCTGATTTCTGTAGGGATTAATAACTTGCCATGAAAGTAATTCAGAAGATCAGAAGAACTCATCCTAGCCTTGCTTGGAGCAAGAGCATTTAATGTTTGAGAGCCTTTCTCATAAGGGAAGTTCTTTATCCTAAGACTCTATTGCCTATGCTCTGTATCATGTACTGCCTCACAGCTAAGCCAAAGGAAAGAAGGACAAAAAAAGCCAGAACTGTAATTTGCATGACAGTCTGTCTTTTAATAAGATTGTAGCATTTTGTTTGCAATCTGCTTGTATTTCAAAAGTTTGAAGTTTGAAACTATCCTTCAGGCATTTGGATGGCCTCTTAATGTATTTTTTTAAACAGAACAGATATATATGTAGACCCCAGGACAGAAAAAAGTAGAAGAAACATTATTTGTGAGAAATGAAGGTGTGATCGGCACTTAGGTAGGCTGAATCAGTAAAGCCCCAGCAGAAGCAGACAGATGCCACTGTCTGATTCTCCTTACACACCTTCATCTAAAATCCATGGTGTGCCTTTATCCTGCTAGGGTCTTACAGTGAGATGGCTAATAGGTATTAATATCCATAACCATGTTTTCTAGGGTTTTGGATTTTTTGTTTCTTTGTTTTGACTTTTTTCCACCCCCATTTTTTGAGAAGTGATAGTCTTGGGGACCCAGTTGAGTTGATAGCAATGTATGGACTCATTTCGTGTCATTTATGTGAGAGGTTTTGTGAATCCTTGTTGTTTTCTTGAACTGAAAAAAAAAAACCCAGCCATGCTTCTGGCAGCAGTTAGTAGCATCTCTTCCATGAGCTTTAAGATTAATGTGGTTTATATTTTTTTTTTAAACGTAGAAGATTTTGCAAGGTGTGATAGAGTTAGTGTGGTGTCAGGTATGTTAAATGTCTGTATTCAGGAACATAAATAAATATCAACTGTATGGAGATCAACAAAGTTTGGTATCCTATTGTCCATGACAGGGAGATTTCTGAAAAGTCTGGAAGATAATGTACTAAGAATGTGTGGTAGGAAGACCTCCTTTTGTGGAATCAGACCTGAAGCCCACTTCAGGTTCAAACACGTTTTCAGGTGGCTGGATAAGGACATTTTGGGAAGAAAATGAGTTTCTGTCTTCTCAGTTTAGATTGTTATTACTACTGATTTGTTATGAATCTCTAATAGTAAAGTTCTTCCTGAAAATACATTAAATTTTGATACATTTTCCCATGTAAGTCAAGGGAAATACTTAGTGGAAGAACAGAATCATAGGTATCAGCTAACAAATCTCTTTCGCCTTAACTGTTGAGTTTCAGAATGGAACAAACAACCCCAAACTGGATGTATGGAGATACTGATAATTAAAGCTGTAACGGGTGATAAAATTTTATCATTAATTCCTTTACAAGAAAATATGAACCACAAAATATGTATATTGCAGAGTTGCAACCCAATTCATGGAGTTCCATCAAAATCCAGTTCTATGAAATTGAAAAGAAGAAAAAAGTGAAAAAAGAAATGGTATTTCAGTTTAGTTTATGTTGCTGCCAGCTCAGAGAAGTAACTCCAAAGACAGTCCTCAGAGGACCAAGAATTCCAGTAGCTTGACTGGAATTCAGTCATTGAAAAAGACCCATGAGTTGAGTAAGTTTGCCTGACTGTAGTTGAGAGCTGAATTTATTTTCTGAATTCTTAATTAATTATGGGGTTTCCTTTCATAAATGAAAGATGAGGCTGGCTTCCTCCAGTTGGAATAGCCTTCTGGTTTCCAGTTTCTCAATGTGTAAGTTTTTGCATTACTCCTATAATTGTATTTGTTCAGTCCTCGTTTTCCCTGTTGTGATCTTACATTATAAAAAGTGTTGAAGAAAAAAAAAAATCGGGGGGGGGGGGGGGGGGAGGGGGAAAGCCCCAAATCCAAAGACATCAGAGCAGCAGCTCCACTGTACATGGGCCGAACCTGGCCAGGAGCCCAGGCAGCAGGGCTGAGTTGGAATGTTCTCAGCACAGCTGTAGGCACTGGTATAAAACCCAGCCTTCTCCAGCAAGGAAAAATGCCTGAGGTGTTACTCATGGGAGTTTTGAGAACTTGTCTTATCAAGCAATTACTTGCCAGGAAATTGCAGTTCCATGGTGTTTGGTAGTTAATTTCTGGAAGGGCGCAGAAGGCTGGAAAAACCTCGAGGACCATCGAGTCTAACCATCAACCAGCACTGCCCATGTTCACCCACTAAACCGTGCCCCCAAGGTACAGATCCACACATCTTTTAAATACCTCCAGTGAAAGTGACTCAACCATTTCCCTGGTCCCTGCAAGGGGGAAGAAATTTTCTCTTCAGCTCCACCTTCTCACTGAGTAAAATGAAAGCTGTGTGTGCAGTCTGGGTTGTGTGATGTAGGGATGAAGATGCCTCGGATCCTCTGACCAGAGGAAGGGCTGGAGAGCTGGAGATGCCTTTGTTTCACATGCAGTGTTACTAATGCTGAGCTGGAAGCTCACAGAGTGTTGTGTGGTCTGACTGACCTTTTTAGTTGTGGTTGTGCGTGTGCATATTCTTAACTTGTAGAAGCTCTGCTGACTCCATCTCAAAATATAACAGATGGGTAGTCAAACCACAGAAGCTCAATTTTGAGGTCAGTGCCTTGGGCTTCACAATTAATTTTATATTTTGAAGCTTTAAAACCAAACTTAAACATAATGATTTGTACTACTTTGGCTGCTGCCAAATTCTGTAATTACTGTTGTTCAACAAGCACAATTATCTTTTGTTTTGGATTTTTAAAAACCTCGAAATCTAATGCAACTGTGTCTCAGATGTTCTCAGGCATTTATGAGTGTAGAGAAGGATGCTGAAGACAATTTGAGACCACCTTCTGTCTTTAAAACGGTGGCTTTGAGAATCTCTTTTGCCCAATGTTTTGAAAGCTTTTTGCTCATAAGAAAAATGAGAATACCTCCATATTTAAGCATTAAGGCCATGTATTTAAGAAGAGGTTGTAAATGCAAATTAGCCAGACAATGGCATTTTAATAATGTTTCATGAGGTTAGCATTGCATTAGTAAGGGTATTTTAGAAATCACATATTATTTATAGGCAATGTGGTCTCAAGAGATTGCTTGTGAATATGTTCGAGGGCTTGTGGGATTTATGGATTCATTTAATGGTGGTTTTGTTTGGTTGCTTCGGGTTTTGCTTCCCACACTTCTGCTGTTGAGTTAGTAGATCTGGTAACTCCTGTCTCACTCCACCTCCATTCCCCTCTAAATTTTCTTACTGAAAATGTAAATGGTTATGGAATGCGTTCCCTTAGCTGACCATGATGGAGATGTGAGAACCTTGCTTTGTCTCCTTGGCTTGGGATGTGTCTTGCCAGTATATTACCATTGGCACTTGAAAACGCTCTTTGCTCGTTGGTAGGTGGGTCTCTCCCGGTGTCAGGTCCCATGCGGACAAAAAAGAAGAAAGATGCACATTGTGTTACGGTTTCTTTTGATATATGAGCTCAAACTGGCAGTTTCTGTTTTTAGCCCTTGTGCAATGACAGGATTTTAAAGAAGAACGTGGAAATGGTAGAGCAGAATTCCTTACAGAATGCTTCATCCTGCTGTCAGGGTGATGCATGGTGAAAACATCACACTGAAGTCCACTCAGCTGTACCTGATGTTTGTTCCTCACGGGAAGCAGTAAGATTAACCTCTTCTCGGACTTGGTGCTGCCTTTGTGGGGCAGACCTTGCTGAGATTCAAGCTGCAGCCCATTAGAGAGTCTCCACCAGTTTTGTAATCAGCAGCTATTAATGATACCTCTCAACACAAAGGTTGGTTTAAGCTTGTGTAGACAGCAGCATCCTTAAGGATGCATTCTCCAAGCAGCAGCCTGTGCTGGAGATGAACATGGTGGTGGTTTTCACCTCTTGAAGCTGCCGGGATTGTCTTTTTTTCATAGTCTCAGCGTTGGTCTCTCTTCTGGTTTTCTATTTCGTAAGCTGACCTGAAGTTTTCCAAAAGAGAGCTGCGAGCGTTTTGCGGTGATATTTCTAAAGGGTCTGAAGTTTTCGGGGGTCTGAGGAGGGGAAGGCTGTGGGGAGGGGGGGGGGGGATAGAGTGAGGTTTTTTTGTGTGCGCGTTGTTTTTCATCTCTTCCACACAATGGAGCTTTCAGAGAACCTCTCTTAAAAGGCATAGCTACAGCCTTTGTGTGAAGGGTGTGTCTGCTGGCAGGGTTTGCTGATGCAGACAGGCTGGCTGGTGATTAACAAAGGTCATTAGACTTTGGAATCTGGCAGGGGAGTGGGGTGGTGTGTCTTCTGCGCCAAGCAGGAGAGCTCCCCAGGGACAGGCCCGGCTGGAGGCTCCCCGCCTGCTGTCCCCCCTCACTCCCCCGCGCCTCCTCCTCCTCCTCCTCCTCCTCCTGCTCCTGGGAGGCTCAGCTGTGTGTCGCCTCTGCGTGTAGGACAGCTTGGACCAGTGTCCTGATGCTGTGAATGCAGCGTTTGTGGAGCGAACCGTCACATTTTGTCATCCATGGGACAGGGGAACCCAACCCTGAGGAGATGTTTTGGGGAAACCCAAGCCTCTGGTGAAGGAGAGAAGGTGCAGCTTTGAGGAGGGCAGGGGGACAGCAGCGACACGATTTGGAAGGCAAGCCATGCAGGAGAAAGGGAGATGTGTTCTGGGGGATGGTGATTTTTAAAGCATCACCTAAGGAGGAGGAGTTAAAAAAGGAGAAAAAAAAAAAGAGAAAAAGAAAAAAAAGGCTGGTGTGCTTGAGCTGAAGCTGAGATAAGTGAGGCCATGTTGTGCACAGGCAAGAAGCTCTGAGGCTCTGAGTGCAGGAGTTGTCTGAGCTAAAATGGCTGCTCCCAAAGCTCAGAGGACTAGGGCAGCTTAGTGAGTCTTAAAGCTTCAGTGACGCAGGGGCTCATATCTCTTGAAAGTGTGATAAACACATTCAGCAGAGCTGTGGCTTGTTTGGCTGAGATGAAAGGACTAAGCTTGGGGGATGGGTAGTGAAAACTGGATGATCTGCTTTTCTGTGAAGTGCTCTAAATGCAGGAGTCGTCTGCTCCATGGAAAAATTTGTTTTCAGGTCTAATGGACTGTGCTAAAGGAGACGTGGGGTGGGGCTTCACTGACTGCTGTAATTTGATCCAGAGCAGATAGCAACCTCTTCCACACAATTTGGTCTGGTGCTTGCACATAAAGGCTTGAGTATCTCGATTATTGTAACTTTGTTAGCTGAAAAGAAGCTGGTGCAGCGTTCATTTTCTTTATTGGTGGTGAGAGGGAGTGGGGGGAGAGAAAGCACACGGTGCAGCCTGCAAAGTAATGCAGGTAAATATGTGGAGAGCCTCTGTGCTCAGACTGTCCGGAATTTGACTTGCTAGAAGTTTATTTTAGCAGGCTATCAGAAGAAGCATTCTTTAATCTAAAATCCTGGTGCAGTACCCTCTGTTGTTTCTGTGCCTTAATGTTTTGGAGCTTTCTCCTCACTTTGTAGGTTGCTTCCTTCATACTCCACGTACAACAGATGCAAGGAATTTAAATTGCTTTGGGCTGCTGTTGTGTCTTGGACTTCTGAAATGCTCGATTTGTCATCCTTTTCCGGCTCATGCATAGAAGCCTAGAGAGGCAATTGCTGTATTAGCACAGGAAGGTAGCTCTTGTGTCTAAGCACTGCACAGGGTAGGAGGGTCTAAGTCCTTTGTTCAGCTTGTGCTTTGTGTCTCCTGTCCTTCATGGCAGTGCAGCCCTCTGTCGCAGGATTAATTGTCACGAGCTGAACCACCATCCTTCACTGTATTTTATGTTGCTTTGTACTTGAAGGTATGCAGGGTTTTTGGATAAATCAAGGAAGTCATAATGGCTCTTGAGTCTTTGTAACTCATGTTTCCATTGTACTTTTTCGGTATGGTTATTCCCGTTGCTCTCCCTTTTCTTCCTCCGGCTGTCTCCATCTCACAGACTGCTAAGGCACAAAGGTCTTATCCCTAGAATAGACTGAAATGAAACTGTAAACATTTTAACAAGAGTGGAGGTGCCCTTAAAAGCTTGGTGGAAGTACAGCAGAGGAAAGTATTCTGCCTTGGGTTGGTGTAACTGCATCTAACCTTGCTGTTAGGTCTGGGTTTTCCACCAGTATCAGGACTGATAGGATGCTGTGAGGGAAGGCAGATTTCTCCCTGTGAAAGCTTTTGATGCATGGTAGTCAATGATGCAGGAACTGTCAACTTCCTGGAAGGTTAGGGTGTGTCTCCTGAAGGCAGAAGCTGCTGTCTTCTCTTGGTAAATTCCAGTGCATGACAGGGAGTGATGTGCCATTTCTCTGCACATGGGCTGTGGTCTTTGAACAGGACCAAGTTCTGAGTAACAGCCCTATGTAATGGAAAAGCCAAGAGGACAGAGTCCACTGGATCAGTAGTCACTTGTAAGAGAGTTGACTGTTCGTAGAGTTGAGTCAGCAGCTTGCGAGCTACCTAGATAGGACTTCTTGGGGATCTGAGTAGACACTTCTTAATAGGTTAAGGAAAGGTTGAGTTTCACGCTGCTGTGTTTGTGGAATCTCTGCAAATGACTGAGTCATCAGAAGCTTGGTGTTACCTTGGTGTTACCTTGGTGTTACCTTGGTGTTTCCAGGATTTGTTCCAAAAGCACTGCTGTAAACTCAAGTCTTTCTTCTTGTTTCCTTCCCCTGTGTTTCTTGCAGATTTTTCTAATGTAAAAGATCATCCTGAACCATGGAGGTCCTGCAGTGTGATGGCTGCGATTTTCGAGCTCCATCTTATGAAGACCTAAAAGCTCACATTCAGGATGTTCACACTGCTTTTCTGCAGCCAACTGATGTCTCTGAGGAGAGTCCTACCCAGCCAAGGTCTGGTTCCATCAATGCTAGCAACCAGACCGAGGTTGAATTTTCTTCTGTAAAGGATGAATTCGCAATTGCAGATGACATAGCAGGTAAATCTCAACTCCAAGACTGGTCTCAACTCTAAGATCTGAGCTCTTACCCACTATTTCACATTTGTCTTATTTCAATATGTTTTAGTTTCTGCCTTTAATGTGGTTTAAAAATTTGCATTATGTCAGCAAAGCAGGTATCTAGCATCAGCCATACTGGTTCTGACCATGGCTTTTTTTTTTTTTTTCCCCCCCTCCAAATGTAAGCATGGAGGATGGTTTTATTTCCCAGCTTCTTTTCATGGGGTTCTGCATACTGATTTTTCATTTTCAGCTTCTCATGGTTGTTCTTCACTACCATGAATCACCTCAAAATTTTCAACTTTTGTTAGGTACCGGTTTTATTTTTTCCCCCAAGAAGGTAGTTTTGGAAATTATCCACCCAAAACTGTACACCACAGTCATTTATATGTAGACATGCACAGTGGTCACTTTTCTGACCATTACCAGGTCTGTAGAGATTACCATAAGTAAGTGAGGGAATCCTGGAGTGGTTATTGTCAGTTCAGGATGTGGTTACATTCTTGAGCATACGGGGTGGGTGGAGGAAAAGCCTTTTTATTTTATTTATTTACCTATACACCTTAATTCTCATTTTAGGGCAAAATGCAACAAGTCAGATGGGGACTGGAAGTTACTATAGCCAGAGCCAGACTTTCTATGGGCAGCATATGGCTCCAAATCCTAAACCAACCAGCAAGTTTTTCCAGTGCAAGTTCTGTGTGCGTTACTTCCGTTCCAAAAACCTCCTCATAGAGCACACACGGAAGGTTCATGGAGCACAGGCTGGGGGGAGCTCAGTGGGGCCACCAGCTTCTAGTTCCCTAAATTACAACATCATGATGCATGAAGGGTTTGGTAAAGTTTTCAGTTGCCAGTTCTGCACCTACAAGTCACCCAGGCGTGCAAGGATTATTAAGCACCAGAAAATGTATCACAAAAACAACCTGAAAGAGAGTTCAGCTCCTTCTTCTGCTGCTGCTGCTGCTGCTGTGTCTGAATCATCGTCTGCTTCTGTGCCAGTGCAGGAACCCTGCAAGGAGCTGCCGGCAGAGGTGGTGGAGCGGAGCATTTTGGAGTCGATGGTCAAGCCCCTGACCAAGTCTAGGGGCAACTTTTGCTGTGAGTGGTGCAGCTACCAGACACCTCGGAGGGAGCGCTGGTGTGACCACATGATGAAGAAGCACCGCAGCATGGTGAAAATACTGTCGAGCCTGAGGCAGCAGCAGGATGGAACCAGCGCACCCGAGCTGCAGAGTAAGAGTGCCCAGAGTGCCTCTCCAAACTCGAATTACATCTCCATGAACACAACAGGACGTGAGATGTCAAATGCTAATGTCTCAAACTTCAGGGGATCAATGGGCAATTCTCTTATCAGGCCCAACTCTTCTACATCTTCAAAGTTTTCTTCTGTGTCTTACCCTCAAATGAAGCCTAAGTCACCTCACAACTCGGGCATGGTTAATTTGTCTGACAGATCCCGCTATGGAATTGCTGATATGACGAATTCTTCTGCTGACCTGGAAACAAGCAGTATGCTAAATGACTCCAGCTCAGATGAAGAGCTAAATGAAATGGACAGCGAGAATGGCTTAAACTCCATGGATCACCAGACCTCAGGAATGTCTGCAGAGCAGCTGATGGGATCTGATGGCAACAAACTATTGGAAACAAAGGGAATTCCCTTTAGAAGATACATGAACAGGTTCCAGTGTCCTTTCTGCCCTTTCCTGACGATGCACCGCCGAAGTATTTCCCGTCACATCGAGAACATCCACCTGTCTGGGAAGACGGCCGTGTACAAGTGTGATGAGTGCCCCTTCACCTGCAAGAGCTCGCTGAAGCTCGGTGCCCACAAGCAGTGTCACACAGGAACAGCATCCGACTGGGACACCATGAACTCCCAGGCTGAGAGCATTGCCTCGTCCCTGAACGACAGCACAGTGTCTTTTGAGAGTGGGAATATCAACGGCAGGAAGTCAGCTGGGATGATGGAACCCGTGCAGCCACAGCCGCAGCCTCAGCCGCAGCCGCAGCAGCCGCAGCAGCAATCACCCCAGCCCCATTCACAGCATCCGTACAAGTGCACGTTGTGCAACTATTCCACCACCACTTTGAAAGGCCTCAGAGTTCATCAGCAGCACAAGCATTCGTTCTGTGACAACTTGCCAAAATACGATGGGCCGCCATCGAACGCACCACAGGAGAGCGAGGCAGATGCTCACCCCTCTGCCAGCACGGTGAAGAAGAGCCAGACCTCCATCCTTGGGCTCTCATCTAAAAATAACTTTGTTGCAAAAGCCCCTAGGAAGGTCTCAAATGACTTCCCCTTAGATCTCTCTCCCGTGAAAAAGAGAACTAGAATTGATGAAATAGCGAGCAACCTGCAGAGCAAGATCAGCCAAAACAAACAGCAGGAGGATGCTGTGATTAATGTGGAGGATGATGAGGAAGAGGAGGAGGACAATGAGGTGGAGATAGAGGTGGAGTTAGACAGAGAAGAAGAGCAAACAGAACCAATGATAGAGGTTTCCAGTTCTTATGCACCCCAGCAAATGTGGGGCAGAGAGGCTAATGATTCCCAGAAGGAGGCAAGCTTCAGGAGCATGCAGCACGACTACAATTCCACCAACGGGGCAGAGATTGAGCTCACTTTGTCCGAGGATGAGGAGGACTATTACTCTGCTGTCAGCATGAAGGACCATCAGAGCCCTAATGCCTCTGTTCTGGGGAGCCAGTCCAACATGTACGGTACCGACCAGAACAATGAGAATTCGGAGTTCAGTGACTCCGGCAGGCTTTACTATTGTAAACACTGTGATTTCAGCAACAAATCTGCCAGGAGTGTTAGCACCCACTACCAGCGAATGCATCCCTACATTAAATTCAGCTTTAGGTACATCCTGGATCCCAATGACCACAGTGCAGTGTACCGCTGTCTCGAGTGCTACATCGACTACACAAACTTCGAAGACCTGCAGCAGCATTATGGAGAGCATCATCCTGAAGCTATGAATGTACTGAACTTTGATCATTCTGATCTGATCTACCGCTGCCGCTTCTGCTCTTACACAAGCCCAAATGTTAGAAGCCTGATGCCACATTACCAAAGAATGCATCCCACAGTGAAAATTAACAATGCAATGATATTTTCAAGCTATGTTGTTGAGCAGCAAGAAGGGCTGAACACGGAGTCTCAGACACTGAGAGAGATCTTGAATTCTGCTCCAAAAACTATGGCAACCTCCACCCCCGTGGCTCGCGGGGCTGGTGTGCCAGCTGGTTTTAACAAAAGTGCCACCAAGAGCTTCAGTCCTGAATGTGAAAATCAGAAGGAACCTTCAGTCAACACTGTGGTTGTTTATGACTGTGATGTGTGTTCATTTGCAAGCCCTAACATGCACTCAGTTTTGGTGCACTACCAGAAAAAGCACCCCGAAGAGAAAGCCTCATATTTCAGAATCCAGAAGACCATGCGTGTAGTCTCTGTCGACAGGGGCTCTGCCCTCGCTCAGATGTCGTTTGAGCTGGGGGCTCCCATCTCCCCAAAACTGTCCAACTTGGCTTCTCAGCCTCCACCTCCCCCGCCACCACCCCCAGACCTCTCTACTGAGCTCTACTACTGCAAACACTGTTCCTACAGCAACCGCTCTGTGGTGGGGGTGCTTGTCCACTACCAGAAGAGACACCCAGAGATCAAGGTCACGGCCAAGTACATCAGGCAGGCCCCCCCGACCGCAGCCATGATGCGGGCAGGGGAGCTGCCACCTGGCATGCAGAGGCCGCCGGTGTCCATGCAGCAGCTGGGCCGCGGCGGATCCGAGACCTCCGTGAACCCTCCCGAGAATGAAATGTTCTTCTGCCAGCACTGTGATTACGGGAACCGGACCGTGAAGGGCGTGCTCATCCACTACCAGAAGAAGCATCGCGACTTCAAAGCCAACGCGGATGTGATCAGGCAACACACGGCCACCATCAGGAGCCTTTGTGACCGCAGCCAGAAGAAGTCATCAGGCAGCCTGCCCGCCCACACCTCCGGCACCGAGCGGGACAAGTCCAAGCTGAGAGCCCTCAAGTGCAGGCAGTGCAGCTACACGTCCCCGTACTTCTATGCATTGAGGAAGCATATTAAGAAAGACCACCCGAATCTGAAGGCCACGGTCACATCCATACTGAGGTGGGCGTTTCTGGATGGCTTGATAGAAGCTGGTTATCACTGTGAATGGTGCATTTATTCACACACAGAGCCGAGTGGCTTGCTTGTGCATTACCAAAGGAGACATCCCGAGCATTATGTTGATTATACCTACATGGCAACCAAACTCTGGGCAGGTCCTGATCCTTCCCCTCCTGCCCTAGTGATGCCAACAGAGATGAAGACCTATAAATGCAGAGACTGCATTTTTGAAGCATCTTCTATTTGGGATATTACTAATCACTACCAAGCATTTCACCCTTGGGCCATGAATGGAGATGAGTCTGTATTGTTAGATATCATTAAGGAGAAAGATTCTGTTGAGAAAACCATGCCACAGGCTGATGAAGGTGGGGTCAGAATGGATTCTGAAGACCAGATGGCAACATCACAGATGGATCAGGATGCCGAGTGTGCAGAGGATCCCAGCCTTTCCCATGAAAAAACTGTCCAGCTGGCTTCTGCAAATCCTGCCATCTCCTCCACTCCGTATCAGTGCACAGTGTGCCAGTCTGAGTACAACAACCTGCATGGCCTCCTGACACATTATGGCAAAAAGCATCCTGGCATGAAAGTGAAAGCAGCAGACTTTGCTCAGGACATAGACATTAACCCAGGGGCTGTCTATAAGTGCAGACACTGCCCATACATTAACACACGTATTCATGGCGTCCTCACACACTACCAGAAGCGGCACCCATCAGTAAAAGTCACTGCTGAAGACTTCGTGCATGACGTGGAGCAGTCGACTGATATTGCTCAGAACGACGTGGAAGAGACAAGCAGGATTTTCAAGCAAGGCTATGGTGCTTACCGGTGCAAACTCTGCCCTTACACCCACGGAACCCTTGAGAAGCTGAAGATCCACTACGAGAAGTACCACAATCAACCTGAATTTGATGTTTTTGCCCAGTCGCCACCAAAGGTGTCTGCCTCAGTGGAGCCAGACATGGTGACTGAAATCAAGGCCTCCCCAGAAATTGCTGCTGAGGATGTTGGAGAGGTCTCCATGCCAGCGCCTCATTTCTCCAGTTCTCACTTAGTGTCTCACACAGTTTTCCGGTGTCAGCTCTGCAAATATTTCTGCTCCACCCGGAAGGGGATAGCCAGGCACTACCGCATCAAACATAACAACGTCCGGGCACAGCCAGAGGGCAAGAACAACCTCTTCAAGTGTGCTCTGTGTTCCTACACCAACCCCATCCGCAAAGGGCTTGCAGCACACTACCAGAAAAGACATGACATTGATGCTTACTACACTCACTGCCTGGCAGCCTCCAGGACGGTAAGCGACAAACCCAATAAAGTGATCATTCCATCTCCTCCCAAGGATGACACTCCTCAGCTAAGTGAGGAGCTGAGGAGGGCTGTAGAGAAGAAGAAGTGCTCTCTCTGCTCCTTCCAGTCCTTCAGCAAGAAGGGCATTGTTTCCCACTACATGAAGCGTCACCCTGGTGTCTTCCCTAAGAAGCAGCACGCCAGCAAGCTGGGGGGGTACTTCACTGCCGTGTACGCTGATGAGCATGAAAAACCAGCTCCAGCCGAGGAGAGGAACGACTTTGAAAAGCCTGAGGTGGAGGCTGAGGCTCAGGAAATCGAGTGGCTTCCCTTCAGATGCATTAAATGTTTCAAGCTGTCCTTCAGCACGGCAGAGCTGCTGTGCATGCATTACACTGACCACCACAGCAAGGATTTGAAGAGGGACTTTTCCATACTTGGAAGTGGCACCCGCTCTCAGAGCCCTGTCTACCAGTGCAAGCACTGTGATACAAAACTGCATAGCACGGCAGAGCTGACTGCACACTTGAATGGTCACAATGAGGAATTCCAGAAGCGTGCCAAACGTCAGGAGAGGAGGAAGCAGCTTTTGAGCAAGCAGAAATATGCAGATGGTGCTTTTGCAGATTTCAAACAAGAGAGGGTAAGGATTTGTGTGTCTGGTCTCTTTTCTCTGCCCCCTGCTCCCCGCTGGGGAGCCCACCAATGCCTACTTGCATGTTCTCTTTGACAGCCAAATGACCACAGGCTAATGGATGACTCAGAGTGCCAGTGAGCTCCATAAGTCAATTACACATTCTGCTTTAATTCTTCATCCATCCGCCACATCTCCCTAGGTTCTGTAGGAAACCTTGTTCCTTCCTACCGCTTCCTTCAGTATTTTCTTTATCTTCTTTCCTCCCTCCCACGCTTCTGGAGGGCCATCTGTGTCTTGACAGTCGCTTGTTCTTTTGTGGCAAGGCTGCCATGTACTGTGTCGCAGATTCTCTACAAAACGTCCCATCCTCTTTTTCCATGTCCCTCTGAATAACATATCAGTTTGCTTCTCAACCTTCTCTCTCTCAGTCTTTTTCTCTCATTGAGCACTCAGTATGAGCACGACATGAATCTGTCTGGTGACAGAAGCTTTGGGCAAGTGCCTTATAAGGAGAGGACCAAATTTTTGCTCCATTTCTTGCCCACTTTCCTCCTTCCTTCTGCTTCAGTTTGAGAAATACACTTGCGCAGGAAAAGCTTTGCACAGATGTTGGGGAGGTCATGGGGTCATGGAGGAGGAGACACAGTTCAGGCCAAAGTGGAATGGTCTTATAGAGGACCACTGTTAACCGTGAACTGAAGGGTTTTTCTGCACAGATGTCTTGTCCACTTGGTAGGAATTAATGATGTCAAGAGGAATTGACCTTGCAGTTCTGTGGAACTGGGCATTGAGTATAACGTCAGGTCTGAAGTCTGGTCTGTGCTCCTAAGAACGATGTGACAAAACCTGCTTCATTGATTTATGCTTGTGTGCTCAAACAGGCTTTTGGACACTTGGAAGACGTTTCAAAACTCAAGGAGAGGAAGGTGGTTGGCTACAAATGCAAATTTTGCGTGGAAGTCCATCCAACACTTCGAGCCATCTGTAATCACCTCCGCAAGCATGTCCAGTACGGGAATGTCTCTTCTGTGTCAGCCACAGTAAAGGTAAGAATTGCTTAAAGGTGACTGAAAGTGACTGAAACTACTCGCATTGTGTAAAATAAAGGCCTTGTTGATAACCTGTGGAGGGCTCTTGTGAAGTTGAATGGGTTTTGAACTGGACATTCCGGTTCAGCATGATGTTTTAATCTAACACTAAGTTTCTGAAGTGTGTTTGGTTCATTTCAAGATGTTTTAACTTTTTTTCACTCTTGATCCAGGGGCACGAAGACTCTTTAAATTCTCATTTCTTCTCAGCCACAAAGGAGTTGATGTCGTTGATGGCCGAAAGACTTGGTTTATGAGCGGGGAACTTTCTCTCAGCTACTTTCTGGGCTACGTTTCTGCTTAGTTAAGCTCAAAAAGAGCTGTTCATTTTCCTTTTTTATATATATATATTTTTTTTTAAATTTTTTTTTTTAAGAAGAGGAAGTGTGCACCTTTCCACATTGGAACTTGCACGCTGGCTCCAAACAAAACATTCAGTGGCCAGCTGAGCCAGTGATCCCCTTCAGGTGATTAGGTGCAAACGTGTTGTTGCTTTCTCCCTGTGGAAAGAGGTGCCTCCTATTACATCTCCAAGGACAGGCGACGTCCCAAAGTCTGATTTCCACGATATTTATCGGCAGGGGAAGTGAAAGTGCACCAAGGCTGTGGGAACTAGCTCTTGTCAGAGACTCCTGCTGCCTGACTGGCAGGGCTTTTTTGGTGACATAATCTGCTTTTTATGGGGAAGCCGTGTCCTCCACAGCCTAACTCGCACCACCTGAGAGAGCTTTCATTGCCCTACCACTGACCTTTCTTTACCTTCTTATCTGGTACTCCTGACAGATTCAGATGCTTCCTGCCTAAGAGTCCTTTCCCTCTTCTCCTCGCTTCTCAAGTCATGCTTATGTAGGATCAGTGCTTTCTTTTGAGTAAATAGAAATCTTGCATCAGGGAACAAAAGCTGAGAGCCACAGTCTAAAGAATGTGCTCTTACAGGGTATTTAAGTAGCTGCACAAATGCATGTTCTGGTTAGAAAAGAGAAAGGAAAGTTATGAAAGAGAGTTTAAAATAAAAAAGACTTATTCTGTTTGCTCTATATTTTTGAAGAGGGTTCTAGGGGCTTAGTGTACTGGCTTCTTTCTTTAGAGTTCGACACTGATGGACAAAATCTACTGTGGAGTAGACAACTATATTAGTCTGCGGGGTAGCTACAGTCAGCTAGAGCAAAATAAAGTAAAATTAACTGCTCTGTAACTTACCAATTATTACCTGATCAAGTTTAGAAGATTCACACCAAGACAACTGAAAGATAGTTTTCCTATGTTTTTGCATGATCTGACACAAACTTGATCAAGGAATGAGATTTTTTTTTTTTTTTTGACATATGCATGCATGTATATAATAGATATAATTATGTTTTTCCCTCCCAAGAATAGATAATATTTTTTATTTTTTTTTTCCAGAAAGCCATTGATGGTGGAGTTTGTGTAGGGATATATTTAGAGAAATAATGCAGTGGGAAACCTGGACATTCTGATGAACACAGGGGAAAGACCGAGGGGCAGAAGGGAGAGAGAATTGATGGCTCTGGGGGGGTATGTGTTTTTTAGCAGGAAGCTGAAGATCCTTCAAACACAACTTTGATGGAGGGTTTTGAGGGAGCCAAAGACCCTGGCATTGTGGAATTTACAGAAGCTGAATATGGAGCATCCCTGGAAGATGAAGCCAGGCCTGGGGGCTACCACTGCAGCCAGTGTGACCGGGTTTTGATGTCTATGCAGGGTCTGCGATCCCACGAGAGGAGTCACTTGGCTCTGGCCATGTTTACCCGGGAAGACAAGTACAGCTGCCAGTATTGCTCCTTTGTCTCTGCTTTCAGGCACAAGTAAGTTGTGGCTTTTACTTTTGTTTCCTAAAAATCACCTGCTAGCAGTGCTGTTTTTGTGGGCTGACACTGAAGAAGGGCTCGCTCGACTTGATGTTGAGCCACGCTTTTCTCGTGGTATTTACGTAGTTCCCACCTACAAAATCCTTGGCCATTATGGTTGGCTGTTCGTGAGATTTCACCTTTATATTTTCTTGAATTCATGTCAGCCCTCTTTTTGCATGTAGGGGAGAGGCATGCAGGCCAAAGAATAAGAAATATTTCAGCAGGCAAACAGTGCAGCCCACCACTTTAGGCACCCTTGTCAAATGCATGAGGCTTAACAAGCCAAGAAGTATTCTCCTAGTTAATCTTTCATATTTAAGAAACTTCTGCTGCATATAACTTACCTTGTTTGTAATTACTACAGCTCTTTGTGGGTTGAGTTTTCATTTCTCTTGTTAAAACGGTGCCATAAATTTATCTTAGATCAGATTTTTTTTCTGAATTATGGCATGCAGTTTCAGCCTACAAATATTTCAAATTCATACCAGTGTGGTATAGGAATGACTCCTTCACCCTGCTTCCTTGTCTGATACATGTTGATCATTAATGGTCACATTTCTTATAATTTGTTTCCCTGAGCTTTGACTTAGTTTTACATTTGTTAGTTTTAGAAATTATTTTAATTGTAAAAATGTGTGTCCCCCTCCCCCAAAATGGGGTTTTTGATATATTTTATATTTTATATTTTATATTTTATATTTTGGCATCCTGGACCTGATTCACGGGTCTGTGTTTTGTCTTAATGTCTGGGGAGAGAGCTGCTTTTTCACTCTTTTAACAAAAGAAGACATATCCAGCTACTCATTTGATGTAGGCATTCACAGCACTCTTAAATTTGGTGATGACGTCACCACTTTGCAATCAAATGCATGTGGAAGAGAAGGCATTTTTTTAGTTCCTTGTGTTAAAAAGCAAGGTTTCTGGTGGTGTCACAGCACTGCAAATTGATGCCACAGTTTGGTCTGCCTTGTTGGGATTGTCCACGGGCTTGAGCAGCCCAGAGTAGGAAAGGGATTTAGGGGAAGGATGTGCACTGCTGGGTGTATCCAACCCTGCTTTGGGAAGGCTGACAGTGAGGAGAGCCCCTGCATCACATGGCCTGCAGGACTTGCTGTTTGCCCAGTAAACTTGCTTCAACAATCAGACTTTTGTTGGGTTTGGTGCCTAGTCACTCTGTTTCCTACTGAGGATAAGTCATGTCCCAGAAGTTGCAGGCTGGGTAAATCAAAAAGTGGTGGATGGCAGGGAAGAGCTCATCACCTAACTTGATAATAGGTGTGGTTTCTGTCGTTGAAGTTGTTTGCTTCTTCTTTTATTTTTGTTTCTGATGCAATTATTCTCCTGGGAGATTAAATCTGTGAAAGAAACCAAACCAAATGTTTAAACAGCCCGAATCTGAACGAAACTTTAAAACCTCCTTTTGGAAGAGTGCAGCTGGCAAAGTATGTGGTTGTGAATGTAATTTTAATTATTGCCATGTAGAGTACCTTAAGGTATATATTTATAATAGCTTAATATGTATTACATACCTCTTTGGCAGCCTGCTTTAATTGTTAAGTAATCTCATTCCCTGGAGGCTATTTAAAACAAGTTTTGTTCTATGAAGTACTCACTGCAAGCGTTCAAAGCCTTACTCATTTAGGAGAATTTTTCCCCCATTTCTCTGGGAAACCTGTGCATTTTGTCTTGCCAGAATCCCCATCCTGGATTTCTGCTGAAGTTATATTGTATGAAGTGACCCTGAGAGGAGATACAAGTTCATTTTCTATTTTTTTTTTTTTTTGCTGTTATCAGATGTTTGAATACACAGGCTTCAGTGTTAGCTCTCGTAAACAGGGATTTTCTGGCTCAGGCTCTTGTCAGTGTGGGACTAAAGATCACATGAAATCTTGTGTAGTGTGACAGGGCTGGAGCAACTGCTGTTTGAGCTACATGTTGATATTCCATAAAAAAGCAGGACAATTTGGGACAAAGAAAAAGAACTATGCCCGAAATACATCTAGAACTAAGTGGGGGATGGAGGGCAGTTTTGGCAAGTTTCAACTCCTGCAGTGTCTCTGCCCTGTTGTTGTTCCATCACCGTGTGTGAGATGACTCAAGCTAAGAGGAGATCACAAAGCAGAAATGTGTCCAAAGTAGAGGCTGCACTGGAAATGTTTACAGCTTGGGCTCAGACTACTTGCCTGCCACCCAGACACAGTGAATTCATGCCTGTCAGCCACAGTGTAGGAACTGCAGAGCTCTGCAGGATTCACTCAGTTAGAATGAATTTGATCTTATGTTAGAAAATGTGGGAAACATCCTTTTTTTCTCCTCCAAACTTTACTGAGCTGTTACAGCAAATTGTGGAGAGAGCAGTGTTTGATCACTTCGCTGTATTCAGGCTGTTGGTACTTCCATTTTCCCTGAAGAAAGTAGAGGCTGGTCTTTGCCACCCCTTCTCCTCCTGCTGAGCTTCATGTAGAATCTCCTACACTGCTGCTTCTGAAACTCTGCTGCCTTTTAATCCTGGAACTCATCAACTGTACCCTGCTGGCACCCTCCCCAGAGCAGGATCTCTAATCTGCTTTTGCTGCGGTAACCAAAAGAAGGCTTCCTCAGTAAAGCTGGTCAACAAAATATATATATATATATTTTTTTTTTTTTTTAAATCCTTGATCAACAGGACAAGAGGGGACATATTTTTACAAAAATGTTTGGCAGGAGAAAAACTGTATAATGATAATTTCCTAAGAAAATAATTTCTTGCCTGTTTCATATTTCTTCAACTGGTCCTTTCTGGGTCATGCATAACTTAGTTTGTACTAATCTTGCCCTGTAAGTTTATTTAGGTGGCTTGCTCTCTGTATGAACAGAACTGGTGTCAACTCTGCTCCTTTCCATCACACTAGGTTTGACTTTGTTGTTTAAGCAGATGTGTTGAGTTTGTTGAAGAGAGAGTATGAGAAAGAATCCTTACTTGTTCTGTTGTTGCTATAAAGAGCTCTGGTTTGCCTCTGAAGGGACGGCTGAAATGGTTGACTCTTTTCTTGTCTCCCTTTTCTGTCTCTTTTCAAGCCTGGACCGCCACATGCAGACCCACCATGGACACCACAAGCCGTTCCGCTGCAAACTGTGCCCCTTCAAGTCCTCCTACAACAGCCGCCTGAAAACCCATATCCTCAAGGCTCACGCTGGTAAGTTTTTCCTCTCTGAGTCTTGCAGCCTGGCAGCTGAAATGGCCCGTGTTGTTCTTGTGGCTGATCACAGATGCTGGGTTGAACCACGTGTTTTGTCACCAGAACTGGGTAAGATTTTTTCCAAAGGCCACAGTCGTGGCTTGCCAGCCGGTGAAACCTGTTGGGATAAGTGGGAGTTTGGGTAACGGGAAGGGCAGGGATTTAAAATGATGGGTACTTCAAGAACTTCTTTCTTCTCTTTTCTTTTATATGATGATATTTTTTTTTCCTTATTTCTGCTTTTCTCCAAGTGGATTTCATTACTTGACACCATAGACACCATAACAAAATTGGCAGTGAGCTTTGCTCTGCTCTTTGTATTTATGTTTGTGCTTTAGGTGACTCTGGGAAAAAGACTGTGAACTGCACCTTGGTTTTGGTAGTGTTATGCTAGCTTTCATGTTATAACCAAACACTGCAAACTTTGGGAGTCAGGTCTGTGTGCAACAGACTGAGAATGTCAAAATTACATTACCAAACATGGAAATCTGCAAATCTCTGTATTTCAGTACGGAATCCATGCAAGCAAGCAAGCAGACATGCTTCTGAGGAACTGGAATTGGGAAGGTGATGTGTCACACAGAGTAGGTCACCTGAGATTGTTGCATCTTTGATCATTAAAAAGTGAGACTCAGGATTTCCTCATCTTTATTCCTCGGCTGTAGACTCTTGGCACCGTCACGCATCCTGAATTGAAAGGTTATCCTTTGGTTTGCAATCCAAACATGCACTCTGATGCAAATAATAGAATAGTGACCAGTCCGAGAACCTGAAAACCAGCCCAGTTGTTAAAAACTTGTGACTAGAAACTCCTTGAACAGGAGTTTTTGACAAAAAGGACTACAAGAATGTTCCTTTTTCTATTTTTTGCTTGCTTAAAGTCATATGCTCTGGTTGGGGTGGAGAAGGAAGGTGGAAAAATGGGGGGAAAAGACATAAGAAATTTCTAGCTGTCTGCTGGTTAAAAAAAAAAATTAAAAATTAACTGTTGCCATTGATCCAAAGGCATTTGTCATCTACAGAAGTATAGGAGGGATTGATGCTCTTGTGTACTTTGCTTCCTGTATTTTTTTTGGATTTCACAGAGCTTGTGCCAGTTTCTGTACTCGGATGGATAAAATAGATTAGCTCAACTTTTGCCACCTTCCCATTCTATGGGACCATGGCATTCTGTCCCTTCTAGGAAATCCGACTGTATGCAGCAGTTCCAGGTCACAGAATCCCACATCCTGTACCGAGGAGCCATGGTTCTTTATTTTCACCAGCCACAAAGTAATGTTTTCTTTATGCTATTACACAGCTGGGCTCCCTGCTTGAACCTGCCAGATTTTTAGACCCAAAGTTGCCGTGCAGCTAATATTTACTTCACACTTCTCTTCCTGTAGTTCATTGATTTATTTATTAGGAATTCATGCTTCTGAACTTGGTTTAGTGGACGGACACCCTTTGAAGGGCCGTGTTTTGCATTGTACAAGAACACAATTTCATGGTTGCCTAGATAGTGCTCGCACAATGACTTGGGTAATAGGGTTTCCAAAGGCTTACACATGTGTTTCTGCCTCAGTCCCATATCTACCAAATGAATGGTCACGTCACAGAAAAGTTGCTTGTATGTTTTTCAGTCAGAGCTTTGCTCTAGTGTGTTTTGAGTCAGTCATTCAGAAGTGTGCATTACTGAACAACGTCTGACTTCCTCAGACTCCCCAGTTTTTCAGTAACACGGTGGTTCTCTGAAACTCTCTCATGCTACCATTTTTTTGTCAATTGTCAATCATCTCATGATCCATTTATTTAGAATTTAAAACTTCAGTCCTCCTGAATTTTTCCTGAAGTCTCCTGGAGGTCTTATAAAAGTCTGTAAAATCCTGAATCCTGAAGTGTTTTACTCAGTCTGCCTCTCTCCCTCATTTTCTGGGCATGGATCAAAATTCAGTGAACTACAAAATCCGTTCTTGTGTGACAGCTGGTACCAGTGTTTCTGGCATTTGTTTTTCATCCAGTTGTACCATCTCCTTTGGCATGGAGCAGAACAGTTTACAGTTTCTCTAAACAGGCTCTTTGTTGTTTTCATTTGAACTTTTTCACCTGTTGTTTTCTTTTTTGGTTTTTTTTTTGTGTTGTTCTTTTTTTGCTTGTGTTTTTGAGGGATCCTTGTTACCAATTTCTTAATTAGTAATTACTCTGGAAATGCAGAAATGGGTGACTGCAGGAGAAGAGCATTGGGCCTGTTCAGTTTCTGCATCATCTGGAACACAATGCTTTGAGTGCATATCAAGTGTTGAGACCCACTACATAAATCCTCGCATTTATTTATTTATTTGTATGTGTATTAATGTGATCACTTTGTCAGATGCAAAACTAGCAGTCAAAAAAAGTGCGGAAGACTTCTGTTGAGCCAAACTGTAGCTTTTCCTCTGCAATCAGGTGCATCCTTTCATGATCTGATGTCCATTTGAAATGAATAGTGGGCATATTTATTAGTGTGTCTAGGCTGCTTGGTATGTAATCATCCTTTATTTGCTTTAATGTCTTGTGGTGTTTTTAAGTTAATGGTTGGTTGGTGCATGTTGTCATCCAGGAATCTCGTACACTGACAAAGCCATGAAGGTCTGTATCTGTATCCCACTGGTATCTCGTAACCTTGGAATATCTTTTGTCCACAAATTAATTGTGTTCCATTGAACAACTCGTTGTGCGTGCTACTCGAGAAATGTTCTACTTCTGTTTGTAAAAAGGAAATGTGTGGCTCACACAATGCACAGGTGAGGAATGTCACTTGAAAAAAACACGCAGGACAGTTTTTTGTTTCACCACTTCAGACTTTTTGAGTGATCTGTTCTTTTTCAGGTGCACCAAAAAAGGGCGTTTTAAGAGCTTGTATTTTGTCCTGACGATTAGTGTGGTTTTTCTGGAAGACAGGGGTGGGAGTTCTGTGGAGGATGGTTGCTAATCCTTTCAGGTGTGCTTACTCTGATTGGCTGCAACACGTGTGTTTTCATATTCTCTTTTGGTTCACTTATTTCTGGTGTGGGAAACCATGCTGCTTGAGAACCTTCTTTGCTGGATTTGTTGAGAGGTGGAAAACATTTTCTGCTTCGTTCATTACCAGAACTCTCGTTCTTCTGTTCCTGTTCATGAATATTTCACTCCTATATTAGTTTTGGCACTTTATGTATGACTCATATGTGGCCAGTGTTACTCTTGTACATGGAAGTGGCACTTCCAAAACAATAACTTGGCACCTGTATATAATATCACATTGTTTGTGTTGGGACAGTTTCACTTTGTGTTCCAATTGCCTCCATGCCTCCATGCAAAACAAATCTTGTATCAAGATTTGTTTCCCTTTGTTTGCTGTCTCTATGGCTTGGAATGTATTCAGAATTAAATCCACTACTGTGCATTACTTCTGTTCTTTCACTCCTTTTAGTGCTTTTTCATAACACACTTCCACAACAGCCTCGTAGGTACACCCTTTGTACTTGGCCTTGCTGTGTTCACAACCTTGACTTGGTTCCCACTTCTGTGAAGATTACTGCTGCCTAATGGCAGGTTTTTCACAAGGAAAACTGTGACCTTTCCCAAATGTAATTACACCACACTGGCGGGGTTTTTTTTTTAAATTTTTTTTTTCTTTCTTATTTTTCTGTGGAGGGCCCTTTGTTAAAAGTTTTGTAGTGTCCTTCTTGCTTCATTAATAATGACGCTGGATGTGCTGCATGCAGAAACAAGTGACTTCACCATCTCTAGTTGCTGTGCTCCCAAAGAAATTTGGAAGTGCTGTGGTAAAGTGACTCCATTTTCATCCCAGAGTCTGTTTTCTTCCCATACCATGCAACACAGGCATGCTAAGAGTCTGGTCTCTGTTTTTTTGACATCAGCTGCTGTGCAAGGATCTGCAGTTGTCAGAAAGTGATACTTTGGTCCAAAGCAGGTGTCTACACCCACAGGCTCCAGACTGCTCCAGCAAGGAGACATGCATAGCTTGTTTTCTTTGGGATCAGTCTTTTCGCTGAAGAGTCCATGGGAATTTTACTGCCAAATTCAGTAAGAGAAGTGTGAGGGCCCCATTTTGTTTCTTTTGTGAGCTGATGACTTGCCTGTATTTCGCTCACCCAGGTGAACATGCCTACAAATGTTCCTCCTGCTCATTTTCCACCATGACAATCAGCCAGCTGAAAGAGCACTCCTTGAAAGTGCATGGGAAAGCACTGACACTACCAAGACCCCGCATTGTCAACCTTGCAGCCTCACACGCCCACCACACCTCCAAGAACCACACTCCTGCTGAAGAAGTGGAGGACTCTAATGGTAAGAGGTGCCTCAGAGCAAGAATTTAATTGTCTAAGGTGCCGCTTAATATTTTTATTGCAAACGAAATTGCAGCAGGCAGCTTTGCACCTAAAGCATCTTCATTTGACCATTAAGAGAAAACCCAGAAGTTGCATCAAAACCAAGAGTAAACGTGGTGTTGTAGGAAGTGATCTGCTTGAGGGCCTCACTGGTTCATTCCACATTAATTTGTTCCTTCACTGCACCAGCTGACTTCGGAATATGTCACTGCTGGCTTTGTTAGCAGATATTTTACATTGTAGAAGATTTTCGTAGTTTCTGTTGGTAGCCAGTGGGGAAGGGATCTTCAGATTCCATCCGTGCTGCTGATTTTCCATTGCATTCGTAGAATCATAGAGTGGTTTGGGTTGGAAGGGGCACGTGAAGATCATCTCCTTTCACCCCTCTCCCACAGGCAGGGACACCTTCCACTATCCCAGGTTGCTCCAAGCCCCGTCCAACCTGGCCTTGGACACTTCCAAGGATCCAGGGGCAGCCACAGCTTCTCTGGGCACCCTGTGCCAGGGCCTCCCCACCCTCACAGGGAACAATTTTTTTCCTAATACCTAATCTTGTTAGTAGGGCACTTAGTGAAACTACATGATTAAGCTTAAAATGTGAACCTGTAATAGTAGAAAGGGTCGTTGTTGTTGTTGTCGTGGCTACAGAGGGCACCAAAAGTACCTTCAGATATTCAGCTGCAGGAAGAACCTGAGCACTGTTTTCATTTCAGTGCTTCCTTTGAAAGCTGTTAATCCCCTTGTGCTGGAGGGCTGGGGAAGAAGACTCTTGGACAGCAGCAGAGGGAGGGGACACTGTTTAAACAGAGAAATAGAGGAGGTGCTGTGTGGTATCACAGCAAGCTTTAAGGCTTTTTAAGCAGTAGCTTATGAGGCATCTTTGGGTGTCACTTCCTACCAGTTAAGAAAAGAGCTCTTCTGTGGAAAACAAAACAAAACAAAACAGCTTTAATTCCTGGATGAGTTTCATTGACATGGAAGGAGAATGTTTGCAGATGTTCAGAGAACTGGAATGTATGGAAGGAGTGTTAGAAGAGGGGAAAATACTTTTTTTTGCAGAAGCTTGAGTGGTTCTAGCTGCTAAACAGCAAGAATTTTGTTATTTGTTGTTTTGCTTGGGATACTGGTGAACTAAGGATGGGAGGTAATCACTATCAGTAATCATTTTGTAGCATTTTTGGTGTCCTAGCTTCCTTTTCTTTCTCACCAGAAAAAAAAAAAAAAAACCAAACCAAAAAACCAACAACAAAAAAACCCAGAAGTGAAATGAGAAAGAGTGCAAGAAAAGAAAGAAGTTCAGAAAATGGCTGAAAGGAATTAAAAGAAATAAGTAATCAGCATAGAAATACTTTACTGAAGAAAAAAAAAGACATGCAAAATATTTTTGTGGTTTAGCAAGCCACTTTTTGGGTCAGAATCAGAATCTTAACAAAAGATTTTGACCAGCTGCTCCCAGACAACTTTTTGTCAATGGGTTGTCTAGAACAGTGCAATTACTGAGTTCTTTTGCTAATACTTGCTTCAACTAATCCAACAATCTGAGTACATCTCGAGGTGTGTTCCACTGCTTTTTTTTTTTTTTACTGCCTTTTAAATAAAATGTTCTGTTACTGGCTTAAGAAGTGCAGAATCATTTTCAGTGGCTGTCCTAGCCTTTCCTGTGTGTTAGCAGTCTTTTGCTAGCAGTGGTGTGTGGAGAGATGCAGAAGGACAATACTCAGTTTTGAGAAGGATGGTTCAGTTACTTTTTTAAAATTATTATTTTGTTTATTCTGGGAGCTCAAACTCATGATTAGTGGAGTTAAAATTCAACTGCAGATCCTGTAGAGGATAATTTTTCAGCCTTTAAGAACTCCTCTTAAAAAAAGATAAAATGATGACTCTGTTAACAAAAGCATTTCATTGGGTTACCTTCTGTTACCTAGGTTTGCACTACAGCCTGAGACCAAGGCCAAATTTGTCCCAATTAGCTAGATCATCTTTAAATGGGGTTAATGGTTAAGTCACTTTGACAAGAATAGAAGCCACCCACTGGGGAGCTGGTCAGACAAGTACAGGTGTTGCAATAATCGTGTTAGCATTTTCAGCATTGCTTGAGGAAGGAATAACCTGCTTTAAGTAATTTTTTCACATTATACTGTTGGCTGCAGATCAGGTTAATGGTGGCTGCTCTCACACCATTTAATGGTTTTTTTGGTTTTTAGAAGGCCGTAAACCATTGCCTCTGTGGCCCAGGCCTGTGAGTTGCAGGTGATAGATAAAATAGATGCAAGGCTAGATAAAATACTGGTCCCAATAATAGGAAACTATTGTGCAGGCACTATTATGTCCAGCTGGAGTTTTAGGAAGGGCTCACACAGTGTGGGGTAGCTGGATTTTGTCTGTTGGTGTGTATAAATTAACCTGCAGTGTGAACCGTGATCGAGTCATTTCACCTGGGATGCAGCACTGAACTAGGGCTGAGGTGAGAGACAGACAAAAGGTTGTATCCCATTGTTAGGGAGCTTGTTTTGTGAGTTGATAGGTGTGCAGCAGGCTTGTGTGATTGAAATGGTTGCAGAGAGGAGCTGTTCCTGCCTGTGAATGAATATTGTGGTTGGAATAGGAAATATGGCAGGGTGGCTTGCGGGTATTTGGGGAGCTAGCAGAACTCGTCGTGTCGATTGTGGAGCTCTGTAAAAATGTAGAAGAGGGAGAAAGAAGGGTACTGAACTGTAATAGCAGAGTGCATGAGCTGCTCTGGGACAGCAGCCCAGTGGAACTTCTGTGATGCTTCTTTTCCCGGAAAAAATTGTTCCCTGACGGGCCTTTCTTAGAACATTCCTTTTGTTCTTTCAGATTGATCCATTCACTAAAAGAAGTGAATGTATTTAGATTTCTGTGGCTCGTCTCTTTCTGCTCTGTGTTGGTAGCAGCAGACTTACCTGAAGCACTCAACTCATCCCAGAGGTGTTTTGGGGTGCTTGATAGACTTTTTTCATGGAACTGAAGCTAAAATGGAGTAGGTGCTGAGCGTTTTGGGTAGACCCATCCTTGCCACCTGTAATTCTGGTAGTGACAGTTGTCATTAGAAAGCATAAAAACCTCTTCAGTCCAGTTAGTAACAGTGATTCAGAGCATGTGTGCTTCTCTCAGGGCAGTAGTGTAAGAAGGTGATTGTGTCACTCTCAATGAGTCAGCAGAGAAGGCTTTTTTTACAGGTACATCATTCAAAGATCCTGCCTTTCGTATCGTACCCCTCTTTGCCTGCGGGGCAATATATTGGTATATAAAGAACCTGATTTCACTGAATGCTATTCTAACCAGAGGCAAAGCACTCAGAGGGGTTTTTTTGGGCACTGTGGGGTAATAATATTTTGGTTTGTGGGTGTTTTACTTATGAACAGTCACAAAAAAAAAAAATCCCGGATAATGTTGGTCACGAGTGCTATTTTTCTGCTTTTCAAAGTATAGGAGCACTGAATGGTTTGTAGTGTCCAGCTCTTGTTAACATGATGAGGTTGCCATTGTGGTAAAATGTTCTTTTGCTCTCCTGATAGTTCACAGGTATTTTTTGTCTTGCAAGAAGGAAGTGGTGGGGATTTCCTATATATTTGCAAGTGTGTTTGGCTTGTTTGCTTGAATTTACTTATTTGTGATTTACACCAAAATGTTGCTTAACAGTTCTGAGAACTTGCCCAGCAAAAGTTAATTGTAAATTTAAATGCTATGAACTGCTAGGAGGGCTGGATGAATCTCTTCACAAGACCTGCTTCCATGTTCTTTCAGCCTTTGTGAGAGTAAGAGCTTGTGTTCATGTTGATCTCTGGCCAGAATGGGTTTTTTGGGTTTTTTGGTGGTGGTGTCATCCTGTGGGGGCTCTGTGTGTCACAGGTAAGTGTTCCCAGCTCTGCTCCTGTTGAGTGCAAGGCAATGGAATCCCACCACCTGCATTGCCAAGGCGCCACACTGGAAGGCTCCCTTCTCTTTCCGTAAGGAAGAGCTGCAGGCGAGGCAGGGACACCAATATTGTGTGGCTGAACGTGACAAAACACAAACAGCAGCAGGAGTTGTGTGCAAAGGGATCATCAGCTGAGGGGAAAGCACGTGTCCACAGACACTGCTGGTGTTACAACTGTGTGCTCGTGTTCAGGGGCTGTGGAGGTGGTGAACTGCCTCCCTCTCACAAACTGGAGAGACTCACGAGCTCAACCCCTTGTAAATACCTGCCCTAAATTGCCCTGGGTGCTATTACTGATTTTTGGAGTAGCCCTTTATTTTTTGAAAATGACCCCGTTGGCCTAACCATGTTGTAGAGAAAAGCACTGCTCTTTACTCATATGGCTGGCAGATTTGGAGCCTCATAAATTTCTTTGTATCATGACTGTGTGCAGTAATTCAAAATTATGTTTTTTTAAAATTTTACTGTTTAGGAATACGGAATTGTCAAAATAAAACAGCAAAGTGCAAGGCTGAACAGACCTGGATGTGGTTTCTAATGTCTCCTCAGTCATGCTGCTGTGGTATAAGACCATTTCTTGTTACTGGTCACCAGTTCTTGATCTATAGAAAGCCACAACACTTCCTGTGTGCCCTTGAAGCTGAATAATTACACTTTTCACTGTTGTGCAAACCAAACCGGATCTGTCATTAATACCAGCACACATCACAAAACACACGTAAGGTCAGAACTAGAAGATTTCTTGAGTCTTCCAATACATGGTATGTCAACATCTTCATTAAATTTAATTACTTGCAGCAGCAAATGCATTGAAAACTGCTAAGTGAAACATCCAGTGCCCCGTTCCAGTTTTTTTTTCCTGAACTTTAGCCTTTGCCAGTGGAAAATAACTTTGCCTCATCTAGAGTCTGAAATATAAATACATCTGCTTGCTTTGCCAGAGCTAGGCTGGGCACAAAACTACTTGACTAAGTCTTGTGTCTTGGACTGCTATTTCAGAACTGTAAATCCCTTCCTGTTTCTGTACACTTTTATGAAGCAGATAGTGCATAATCAGTCTTGTGTGGTGCCTCACAGATGAACCCCCCAAGGGTGCAGAGGGCCTTTGGTAGTAGGTTTGCTGAAGCAGTTTCATGTAGTACCAGAATGAGAGGAGAACTGTGGGCACCGTTTCAATGAGATCCACTAATCTGATGCCAGTGAGTCATGATTCTGCCTTCCACCTTTCAGAAGAGAGGCAGGCTTTCCATCTTATCAGACGTGCTGCCCTGATTTTTGGGTTCTCTTGGTTTTTGTTGCTGTTGGGTTTTGGTTTTTTTGATCTGTATAATGGATTGTGTCTGGCTTGCTTATTTTTATTCATGTGCACTGTTACTCTTGGTAAGGGATATTTTTCTAACCTTGCAGTCGGGGCAGAAAGTTCTTAAGATGGTCCCTTCCCCTGTGGTGCTGTTTCTCTCTCATTGTTGCTGGTGTGTTTTTGTGTTTTATGGCTGCTGCTGTCTGGGGAAAATCACAATGGTCAGTCCTCACAGCCAGAAGACTCTGTGTTAGAGCACAGTGTATTTAGTTCAGGGTTTGGGGTGGTTTTGGGAGGAGGGGCTTGGACAAAGACTCTTTTGAAGTTTCAGACCCTTTTGTTTCACTGTAGTTTGACTGGAAGGGCAGAGAGCCAGTAGTGACTACAGGGCAAATTCAGGCGAAGCCTCAACAGCTAATTGCTTTAATTGCCAGGTGAGTTGGAAGGATTGCATCCATGGTAAGGATGCAAGATGGTGATCTGCCTACTGCAGAACAGCAGATGCCTCTGCTTTTGTAGTTACAGCTGGGCTGCAAAGAGCTTGTTCTGCTTGTTTCCCTGCTTTTGTGCCCCACAGGAGTGATGCCTCATGCTCACTCTCAAGTATCAGATTAACCTGTGTTACCTCCAGGCTGCTTTTTTTATTTTCCCCAGCTGTGTTCCTTCTTTCTCTAACCTAGAGCAAGCAAGTTCCTGCTTTCCCCTCAGCTTTTGCCTGTCTCTTCTTCCCACAGTGGCCACACTGCCTTCCAGTGCTTGTAAAACTCAGTGGAACTTGGTGTGTCTTACTCCTTGTGGTTAGTGTTAAAGCTAAATATCAGATGCTTGATCAGATAGGACTTTTCTCCTTCATGAGATTGGCAGAGACTGGTGGAACAAGCACAGGGCTTGTTCACCTCCGCTTTTACTGAACAAACTCCTCAGTGTTTCAAGGTCCTGAGGCACTGGGGGGGGGATGACCTTGTTCTCTGTAGTTCTCTTCCACTGTGATATGGTTGTTTGGCTTCTGGCCTTTTCCTACAGCACGTTGAGAGCTGTTTTGTGGCTGGTGGAACAGAGGGAGATGTCATTGGCTGTGCTGAGGGGAGTGTCAGCTCGCTGTTCATTGTGCTTTTTTTCTGGTACTGTTTTTTGTGCTTGAGCTGGATGGGCAAAGGCAGACCTGAGATTCAACAGGACACAGACTGGAGCTCATGCAGCTGGGAGAAGGTTGCTGTCAGCCTTCTGTGGAGTCGGCCACCCTGCTGTGATGGGATTGCTGTGGCACTGAAAGGCTTCCCTAGGGTAGGGAGAAGAAAAATGTTTGGGCCGATCAAGAAACAGATGAAGGAAGAAACATCTTCTGGGTTCATTCTGAGCAGAAAGGAGTTCACCTGATTGCACCCACAGTGAAAAGAAAGAAGCATATCCTGATTCCTGTTGTGCGTTCTGCTTTGGTTTTTTTTCCTGAGGTTTTCACTTTCTTTTGGCTCTGTTTGTTATGTTCAGGAAGAGGACAAGAGTGGTAGATGCTGATCACTTGTGTGTCTGGAGAGTTTGTGATCACTCAACACGGAGTAAAGAAGGATGCTGTTGGCATGAAGGGATACAGGGTGTGGCATGACCAAGGGTGTGTGGGAGGGCATTTCTGCATTCCCACATACTCGGTAGCCTTCTCTATCAGCCTCACTGATATTCTCCCTGTCACCTGAGACTCCAGTTTATCCCATTGATTTAAAACATACTGGAGGGATTTGGTGCTTGGCAGAGAGGTATAACTTCTTTGCTCATTTTAGCTCTGTTGAAATGGATGTGTGTTATCATCATAGTTGACAGCCCAATATTTGACATTTAGGTAGCTGGTTTTATTTCTTCTCTAAGGAACATTGCTCCTACAAGTGCTTGAAAATAGTGCCCGAAGTGTTCTGAGCTGGTGACAGAGATGAGGACTTTCTGTTGGCAGTAAAAATAATGTCAAGGTGTGTGCTGGAGGTCTCCAGAACAAATCACACAAGTTCATGTTCCTGAGCTCTGTGGTTAGAATGAATCCTTGGTAACCACATATTGCCACTGTGATTTTAGGGCCAGTTTTAAAGCAGAATGCAAATATTTATTGCTTGATAAATCTGATTTCTTTTTCCTCTTCATTTCAAGCCTTAGAGGAGAGTGAGCATTTAGGTGACAGGAACATGTGTTTGTGGCACTGTGTTTGTATTAATACAAATATGTAGAGGGTCAGTGCAATACAGAAGGAAATCTGAAAAACACCTGATGAATTGCCCTTAAAAATGAGAAGGAAATAATGGAACAGAATAGCACAAGGATCATTTGGTTACTGATGGTAGATTATTGTCTTGAGTGAAGAGTGAGTTGAAGTAGAACTTTGTACATTTGTAAATTCCAAAAAGAACCTGTTACCTGTAAGTCATTTTAGCAGATTGGTTAAATCAGTGTCTTGCTCAAGCTATTTCCACTTTTATTTGTGTTCCTTTCTTCTGTGAATGCACTTCCATTTATGAAGTTTGAGTTTGGTTCAACAGAATAAGGAATAGCTAGACAAGCATTTTATGCATTTTATGGAAATAGGTAAGTTCATGGAGGTCCCAGTGTTTGACATGGAGCAGAAGTCTTGGTTTTAAGTGCAATCCTGTATTTAGATAATGGAATTTAACTCCGTTTAGAATGAGAGGGTTGTGTGCAGCCTAAATGTGACCAGTAAGTAGCCGAATCACCTAAAGAACTGCAGGAAAGTTAGAGCGAGTTGAAACCAGGAAAGAAATAATTGTTGTGGGGAGAAGAGATAAAAACAAGGGATAACTGGAAATTATGGTGAAGCATTTTCTGACTGCTAAATTGATCCTTTCAAATCACAGCATCAGCAGAGCAGGGTTGTGCCTGCCTTGAGAGCTCATGCAAATAGGAGTTCCTGGTGGTGCCAGATACTCTAAAACAGGAGGGCATGGGGATCTCCTGGACTGATCTTTTTCTTCTTATGGAAATACAATGGTATAACTTACTTCATAAATTACATTACTCCTACATAAATCCTGATTAGTTCCTACTGCTTCCAAATGCATCATCTTACAAGGCCTATTGTAGCCACTCTTGATCTCAGCTATGAAGCTCCAAAATTCTTTTACAGGCAGCAGTGTGACATTCACTCTGTGGAAGTGATTCAGATGATAAAAATTATTTATTATTTTCTTCTTATTAGGTGAAATTTGTGTCCCTTGGAAATTATTTGGATATTAGCACAAGAAGCTGCATAGCCTCTATCCTGTCTCAGTCCCAATCAGAGCTAGGTTATGCACACAACTTAGGAGGAAATTAAAAGTTATGAAGAAATATGGATATAGCTTCTCTCACCTCTTCTGAATAAACAAGGTTGCATAGTTCACGTGTATTTCTCATTGCTCACTTCTGAGGCTTAGAAATAGATGTAATATCTTTCTCACAAAAGCTGCTCTGACATGATCCAAGAAGTGGCCTTCACAGATAATGCTGAAATAAATTCCTCCAAGAAGGTGTTTGGTTTGGTTTGGTTTGGTTTGGTTTGGGTTTGTTGTTGGGTTTTGTGGGTTTTTTAGGGGCATGATGGCGGTGTATAAATCCTTTAAGCGGCAATTTTATTCCAGGGCTTTATTTTCTTTACTTGGTGATTACTCTTCTTTTTCCTTTTGGAGCGTGCAAGTGAGGGCACAAAACTTGCTTCTATTATCTCTCACTCACAACATTCTAGCAGCATAAAGGTTCTTTAGCAGAAATCAGAATTTAGGTAGAGGGCTCACGCTCTGTTTTTAAACATGCAGTGAACAAGACTTCTTTGGGCTGTCTGCTTCCCTGAGCTTCTTCATGAATGTTCAGCTGCATCTCTCAGAGTCTTAGTCTATTCTATCTTCCCCTCCCCTCAGCTTGAATTTATTGCCAGAACATTTCACCCTCCCACGTACTCTTCCTTCCAGGTCAGTGCTGCATGGCATAAAGTGAACAAATGTGTGCAGTCTTCACAATCTTTGTATGACACCCTGCTTCGCCACCTTCCCACTTTTCAAGCTGTTGCCATTCATGGCTATGTGCAATCCTGCCACTCAGTCAGCTGGTAATTTTGAGTCCCATTGAATTTTGGAAGGGATTGTGTTCCTCAATCTCCTAAGTTCCACCCTTACGCTTATCTTGAGCATTTTAAAGCAATAATTGGCTGTATGTTGTTTGTCGATGTTCTTTGGTTTTACTGCATCTGTACTTGGTTTTACAAATTTGTTTCTATCCAGAGGAAACTGCTGCTTTTCTTAAATCCTTGGATTTTTTTTCTGTCGTTCTTGATGAAAATCTTCTCTTCGTGAATGAAAGATAAAATTAAATAACATTCCAAATATTTTCCTCTTAGTCTCTCTAGAACATTTCCTCACAGATCCAGAATGTCCTAGGCCTCTATTAATACTTAATTTCCTTCTTTTTCCTCACAAAGCATTACTAAGCACTTTTTGTGCTTGTGTGTATAATGTTATTTATACATTCCCTTTGGGTTTTGTTCGTACCTCACGAGCCAAACATCTCTGTCCCCAGTTTCACTGTTCTTGCAAATGCTGGTCTCTTTTGAGTGGTTGATGTTTCTGTGTGAATATACCAGGAGAGCATGATGTCTTCACTTTAATCTCCCAGTGACTCCTCCTGGTCGTTGAGCTGTTGAGTTATTAAAATTCTGTGAATTCAATAACGTCACTTTCCAGTGTACTCCAACAACTGCATTTCCTGAGCAGTGTTCCTCCCTCCACCCCTATCCATCACTTTGCAAGCATGAAAGTGTTTATATTACATATGTCTGGTTCTGTCCACCCTAAAAGGATGAAGCAGTGGTTTAATTTCTTCCCTTTAATAAGTCCTTTTCCCTCTTGTTTCTCAGCTGTTGCTCAGTGTCTCTTTACTTAGACATGTCTGGGTGTATTTCCAGCCTGTTGTTGCTGGGTTTAGGAGTCTTGTGGAAGTGTTGCTGTTGCATATGGTGCTCACTGATAGCGCTGAAAATACCTACAAACAACAGAAACATCACTGAATTTCTGTGTAAATTTATGTATTCAGGGGCTGAAGCTGCATTCTTTTTCTTCTGGAAGGATCCCAAAGTTTTGTTTTCATTTAGGTATCTCAAACATGTTACATGCTGCCTAGGATCCAACGAAACTTGGATTTTCATGTTTCTTCTCTGGTGGGTTTTTGTTGTATGTTTTCATTGTACATTTTTTCCCCAGTGTGTGATCCCAGGGTATGCAGGGATTCAAGCTGAATTGTCATGACTCTATTGCCTTGCTCTTTTGGGTGAAGTAGTAACTTCCAGGTTTGTTGGCAGACTCATTGTCCCAGTTGTTGGTACTGTACTCTGGATGAATTTTTCAGGGTGACAAGATCCCTGACCAGGCATTTTAGTGCTTTAGGCACTTTGGGTAATGCCCTTGGAGGGACACAGTGGGACTTGCTTGTGTGTTCTTAACCAGAGTGCAGTGGTAATGTGGATACAGCTGTGATGATAAATCACCACATGGACAGGCATTTCCCCTGCTTTCCTTTCAGCTCGTCACTTCTGGAATTTTGGGTATAAAAATGCTGTTCTATACTAAGAGAAGATGATGGCCTTCAGATCCACAGGTGCTGACAGGGATTACATTATTTGTTGGCCTTGTTATTCATCCTCTGCAGGTAATTTGTAGGTAGATGCCATATGTAAAATCTCAAAATTGAGATTTGCAGCATTGCCGCTGTTCTTCTGTTTTTAACTACAGCAGTCACTGTTAATTTTTGCCTCTTGACACAACTGTAGGTGATCCTTCATTTTATCTCAGATCATCCTATGCTGTTATCTTATTTTTGGAGTTGCACAGTGAAGTCCTTCCATTTGTTTTGAATAAAATTACTTTTTGAAAAGGAATCTCAGTGTTTTTGGGTGTGGGCTTTTTTTGTTGGGTTGGTTGTTTCAAATGAGTCAGGGCTAAGTGTTCCATTTTCTTTCCTTTCACTGCATATATGAATGTGCTTTATTTTCTTGTGCTGCCTCAAGGCTGTTTAGTGAAAAAAAACCCCTCCTTTTTTCCTTAAAATGTAAATGGTACTTCCTGGTGTTTCATTTTTCTTCATTTCATTTCCCTTTCATTTGTGTTTATTCGCTGCTGTTGTGTTTTACATGTACTTAATGTAAATTTTCTTAAATCTTCCCTTTGCTCATTTTTAAATGTTTTCTGCTTTTTGACCTTGTAGGCTCTTAGGGCCTTTTTTGCTTTTTTCAGACGTGGATGGCTCAACCCTCTTCCTGCTCCAGGCCAAGGTTGTTAACACTTTATCAGAGCACTCCCAGCCCTTTGTGCTTGAGGTGCAGGAAAAAGAAGAGGTGGAACTTGCATTGTGTACAGCCATGACTCAGTTTTTGGGTCAGTTCTGAGGGAAAAGCTCCGCTCCCTTCCTCCTTCATTCTCCAGCCTGGCATCCAGGCATCCTGTTGTTGGGGCAACCTCCAAAATGTGTCTGGAACATCAGCCCACTCTTCCAGCTGGTGCCCAAGGGAAAGTACTGTTTCTAAAGCATTGCTGTTGCTCCATGGCTGTGGATTTGGAACCCCTGGCCCTTCTCTGAGACACTGCTTTTGAAAAATAAATGTTAAAAAAATATCCGAAATCTCACCCCCGTCCACTGTTTGTCATTTGCTGGCAGTTTGCTCTGTGCTCTGTGTGCCAGGATCTTTGGAGGCAAGCTCAAGTCAGTTGCTGTCATTCCACTGCCTCTGCTGGTTTTGGAGTGGGCACGATGGAGGTGGGGCTCGTTGAACCCAGTGGAAAACTTCCTGTGCCTTCAGTCAACTTTGGACTCTGTCCAGGGTGTTCCTGGTGGAGCTGGGCTGCACCTTCATGCCAGGATAACTGTCTGGCAAGCTGCTTCTCAGACACCAACAGAAGCCCTTTACACACGTGTTAATCCTGAGTGTTTTCCTTCAGGAAGTGCTAGGTCTTGAGCTACAGCAAGATTGCCATATAATGAAAGAATTTGGCAAGGGAAAAGGCAAAGAGTACACCAGGCCATGTATTGCTACCATTGTCCAAGGGTACAACTCACTGGAAAAAACTCTCCAGATGGCTTTTTTTAATTCCTCTAAGTATCATAACTATTTTAATTGTAAAGGAGCAATACACCAAAACCTGCCAGGTGGCCAGCGTGAAAGGTAGAATTTTCTTCTGGCTGTTCCTGATGACAGGGAAAGTGACTTGATGTGGTTTTTTTTGTGTGTATATGTGTGTGTGTGTGGGAATTGACATGAAGCTATCCACTTCTGCAGTTTTCATGTACCAGGTTCCACAGGGCTGTGTAAATAACCGATGGAAAGTTCGAAAGCTGGAATAATAGACACCAGATGATAGGAGGAGTAAAAACATCTGAAGTAAAGTAGATCTTGCAGGCAACAGCAAAACTTCCTTCTGAAAATAAATCATTTTTAGACCTGTTGCTTTCTTAGCCATGGATATCTCTTGAGGCTTTGGCCAGGAACATTGGTGGTGGGTTGGAAATTTTTGATCATTTCTTCCTGAGGAGGGGAACAAGTGAGCTGCAAACTAGACTTCATTACCCTAAGAGTAATTTGATTAGTACACAAAAGGGAAAAAAAAAAAAAAAAGTTGTTCCAAATGCTATGAACTTTCTTTTTAGGCTGCCATGCCCTTGTCATGTCTAACTGTTTTGAGCTTTTAGAATCACTGAACCTGGTAGCCCAGAGAAGTGAGTCAGGAAATCCCCTCTGAGCCGTGCACTTGGCCCTCAAGGTTCTGTTCCAAAGGAGGGTGAGCACACAGTTGCTGCCTTTGAGAGAAAAGAGGCTTCTGCAGAGGGTTTACAGTTCCTCAGGCCTGTCCTGTGCCAAAGTAAAGGAAGTGGGGAGCCTGCTTCAAGCACAAGGGAAAGAAGGCCTTGACATTTAAACAGGTGGAGCTCACTGTGAGCTCTCCTGGTGAACAAACGTGCTGTAGAAGTGGTGGAAGCAGGAGATGATAAATGCTGTGTTGTAATCCAGCCTCACTCAGCTCATGGGGCTTGGGTAAGGAAAACAAAACGAAACAAAACAAAACAATTCATTTTGCCAGAATCTTTCATGTCTGTGCCTTTCTCTTTGCTGTCTACACCTGGTGGTGAAGCCAGGGGAGCCCGGAGACATTTATCTGCTGTGCCTGTTTTGTTTCGGGATTTGGTTTGGCTTTTTTTATTGTCATTATTTGTTACTCATTTTTTGGGCATGTGTAACCCCCGCCTGTGGTAGTGGGAAAAGAAAAGCAAGCATTTTGCTCTTTTGAAGACAGGTGGAGAAGTCCCCACACTCAGTGTTGTATAGGCCTGTTTGCCTTTTGTCTCCCCATACTAATTGGTTGGAATGGATGGTGTTAAGTTCCCACAAATGTGTGTCTGTTAGGGAATTCCTGTATATCTAGCCTTGGGGAGTTCAGCTTTGGAAAACGAAGTACACATCAAAGCAGGAGGTGGCTGGTACAGTTTGTGTCCTGCCTTCCCTCCCTCCCACACCCCCCCCCCCATTGCTTTTTTCCCCCCTTCTAGAAAGCTTAGGAAAAGAGCCTTTTGTCTTCTATTCAGGAAAATTGCACTGAAATTCATCTGTGCTTTATTCATCTGCTTTGATTTGTGCCATTCATGGGCAGCTGTGGGTTATATTGAATAAAGCAGATGAATTCCTAACCTCCACATTCAAAGCAGTGTGTTGGGAAAGGTTCAACACCACCCTCCCTCACCCCCCCTCTCCTTTTTTGGGGTATCCAACCAAGATGTTAACAGCTTTCAGTTCCAGTACCGAGGTATCTCTGGACTGTGTTCCTCCACATGCCATTAAAATGGTGTGACAGAGTTCTGCTGGGCTGTAGAAGGGATGTGTCTATAGGGATCTCTTTCCTCAGTATAGCAAAACACAGTGGTTTGAAAGTTTGCTTTGCTGGAATTGGTGATTTAACATCTCTTTTATCCAGTGGTGATTTAATTTCTAACATCATCAGCATGAATAGGGAAGAGTATCCATTTCTTTTTCTTTTATTTATTTTTTTCCCTTATAGATAGATTATTTACATGTATCCAGTGCCAGATCTTCACCTTGTGTGAACTGGCACAAGATATTTGAGAGGATCTGGTCTGATTTATGTGCCAAACACATAAAACATTTGGCAGTATGATTAACGGGCTTTACCTTCACAAACTAAGTGTCTCAAAATCAGGCTTCTTTTTAGGCTACTTTTAATTTAAATGTGTCACTCCTTTCCTCCCCAAAATCAGATCTAAAAAACCATAATTCATACTGCTCACCTTTTAAATTGTGGAATACACATTAAATTAGATTAGGAAGTGCTGCACCTCTTAATCCCTTCAGAAAGCAGGATTAGTTTCATAACCAACAGCTTGATCAACTCCCTCCAAAAGCCAGTAGGTTCTGGAGCAGGCATCATCAGGCCTTTTTTAGGTTTGTTGATCCACCTGGAATAACAACTTTGCTCTGTTTCCCTGCAGACTCTTCGTACTCGGAGCCTCCTGATGTTCAGCAGCAGTTGAACCACTACCAGTCAGCAGCTTTGGCCAGGAACAACAACAACATCAGCCCAATCCCACTTTCAGGGAGTGCTGCAGGAGTGGAAAAAGCAGAAGCCATCCTTAACTGTGAATTTTGCGAATTCTCTTCGGGTTACATACAGAGCATCCGGCGCCACTACCGCGACAAGCACGGAGGGAAAAAGCTCTTCAAGTGCAAAGATTGCTCCTTTTATACAGGCTTTAAGTAAGTACTGTGCAAAACAGGTGGACTTAACTCATAGGGGTTTTTGTTTTTAAGCACTTGAAAAGACTTCTGAGATCTTTGAGAGCTGGCTGTAGCTAACAGGGGCATGGCCACTGCTGACCAGGGAGAGGAGCGTAGGAAATGCCATGCCAGATCACAGCAGCATCCATGTAATCCATTTTCTTCTCTCCTGCAACAGCCGGTACCATCTGCTGCAGACAGCAGCACAGTAAGTCCTTGCAGTAGGCTTTAGAATCATGGAATTGTTCAGGATGGAAAAGACCCTTAAGATCGTCAAGTTAACCATTAACCCAGCACTGCCAAGCCCAGCATTAAACCCTAGTGACACATCTGCACATCTTCTAAATCCCTCTGGGGTGGTGACTCAAACACTTCCCTGGGCAGCCTGTTCCAGTGCCTGACAACCCTTTCTGGAAAGAAGTTTTTCCTTACATCCAATCTAAATCTCCCTTGGTGCAGCTTAAGGCCAACAGGTTCACAACGTCCCCATTGTCCTCTTGGCACAATCCTTCTTCCAGAGGTCATAAACTCTCCTTTTTTCCCCCAAGTTCCAGACACTCTCTGTTCAGCCAGGCCAGTCTCATCTTTTGGCACATGGAGTCAATCTGCTCTTGCACCTTTAGAATTTCCTTCTTGGAAAACATCCAGTATTCCTGGATCCCTTTGTCCTTCAGGATGCTCTCCCAAGGGACTCTCTACCGGTCTCCTAACCAGGCCAAAGTCTGCCCTCTGGAAGTCCGTGGTGGTAGTTCTGCTGCACCCCTCCTTCTCTTGAGATTCTCTGAGAATCAAAAACTATCATTTCATGATCCCTTTGTCCTTAAGTGTGGAAATTTTCTCTGCAGAAATAATGTAATTTCCTGGTGCAACCAGCATGAAACGTGGGACAATCAAGTGTCCTAGGGCTACAGGGGAATTTATATCACCTTACTGAAGAAACCCTTCTCATGTAATTCTATTTTCCCCCAATCTTTCTAGCTTAAATGGTAGAAAGATGCTATTCTCTAGCATATCTGATAGCATACAGACATTTCAGAAAATCCAATTATTTAAATTTAAAGGCTCAGTGCCTTGTGTGTTTGTTTGTGTGTGTGTTTTTAGCTTCTCCTCTGTAAGAAAAGAGAAGGCACCTGTGCAGTTCATCATTTCCTCCTGATGTGCTGGGCCCTTGAGCATGACACCCTCAGCAGACATTTGAGGTCTTAAACTTGTTACAAGTCACAGTAAACAGTAGGACTGAATAAAGGGAAGGAGTTCTGTTGAATAAAATGTTGAGTACAAAGCTTGGGGAATCCACATGAGAGCAGCTCCAAGTTATATGTCTCTACCCTCTGTGGCTTCATTTTTGCTTTCTCTGTTAAAATTTGCTACTTCTGCTTAATATCCTGATTGCTCTCTATCTTAAACACTACCAGAAATTTCCAGGTCCGATCTGTTTGTGTCTTTTCTTTCAGCTTGGTGTTATGAAATAGGCAGCATTTAAACACGTTCATAGCAGTGTATTTTCTGTCTTTAAAAAGGGATGGGGAAAGCAAAATTAAAAAAAAAAAAACATACCAATCCCCTCTTCAAGCCACCCTAGAAACTTAAGTGTACGAAAGCAGTGACCAAAGTTGATAGAAATAAACCTGCAGAATTCAGTGATTGCTGGATTGGGCCCAAAGCCACTTTTTACTCCAGTTCAATGTGTCAAGTCTCTTAGCTTTTGCAAGGTTTATCACTGCTTTAGGAAAAAATTACCAAGTGCCTCAAGTTTAGGCACAGCTCTCATTTCAGCAACTGAGTTTGTGGTTAGATGGATGTACAGTTAAGTTCTGTTATCTCTTGCAACTTTTAAGTATGCAGCCAGCGTAATGCCAGCATGAAATTTTTGGTTGAGGAGTACTGTGGAGTATTCATTTATTCTTCCACACTAATAAATAGAGTATTCTAAGTCTTGGGTTTTCATATTTATGGCTGATGCTTTGAAAGTTAAACCACTCCATGCCAAACTCAGTATGAATACAAATCCCTTTTGTACCCACGACCTAAAGTTTAGCTGGTTAGATCAAGATGGTTAAGGTGTTTTCTGCCCAAGATAAGTTTGTCCTCCCCTCTGCAAGCCCGGAACAGTTGACGGATTTTGCTCAACTGGCTAAAAATTTAACCTTTGCTGGAGAAATCGCACTGAATGTTTCAGCCTGAAAACAGATAATGACCATGAAGGATGGGAATTCTTTTGCTATCTTAGCTATAGCAACGTGACTATATGGGGCAACCCATGCAGCAGAATATCTTGTCACAAGGAGTGTTTGTTGCTTTGAGGGTACAAGCCTGCAGATACCTCTGCTCATGTGTCGCTCATGTGAGCAGCCCCTCTGCAGGGCCGTGCAGACAGAGCCGAGTGGCATCTGCACCTCTTTACACCACACATCCCTTACAGAGCTGTGACACCTCGTGGTTCCCCTCCTGACTGCTGCCATTCTCTCCCTCCTCTCTCACAGATCTGCTTTTACTATGCACGTGGAAGCCGGGCATTCGGCAGTCCCCGAGGAAGGACCCAAAGACCTTCGCTGCCCTCTCTGTCTCTATCACACCAAATACAAACGCAACATGATTGACCACATAGTTCTGCACAGAGGTAACAACGTCCGTGTCCGTGTCCAGTGAGGGGAGTGCTGGACGCTGCCCTGGTCTGGTTTCTTTAAATTTTTTACACTGGTTTCACTAAATTTTTACTCTCTCTGTACATGAAGACAAGTTTATGTCGAAGAAGTCACTAGCCCTTGCTTATCTTTTTGTTTCGTTTCTGTACGATGCATCTGATTTATTTCCTGTAAAATTCAAAGTTCGCCAGTGCCAAAACAGAGCAGATTTGGAATAGTTTTTAAGCTCTTCCTCAAGGGAGGTGAGCAGCCATCAAACACCTGTTTAGCAAGTGTTGCCCTAATTTGCAACTTTGATCTAGGCCAGAGCTGTGCCCTGCTCATGTCCTTGTTATCTTAAAGGCCTTGCTATCATAAACTCACCCAAAAGGTTTATCAGCTTACCGTAGAGGCCTCAAAATATCCCTTGATAAATTCCTTGAGTATTTTCTCCTCAGTGTTCTTAGAAACAAAATATCTCATTTTTTGTTTTACTGTAAGACTCCTTTTCTATCTACACGTCTCCTCTTTTAAAGTTTTTTTTTTAAGCCTGCTAAAAGTGGGATTAGGGATGTCTACATTCCATTAACTGTGGGCTTGCTAGCTCAGGAGAGACAGCAGTTTGGGCTCTCTGGGCTGGGATTCCTGCCCACAGCTATCACACTTGATGCTTGTAGATGGTCTGTTGGCTGCCGAAATCCAAACCCATGTGTTGGGATGGCACTCTGCCTGCGTTGCAGGTTGGGCAGAGTTTCACAGTGGGGTACTGCTGGTGAGCAAACACAAGTTCTGCATGCCATCTTTTTCCTGGAGGAGATTCTGGTGTGACAAGTGCTACCGTAATTCCTTGTAACATACCACTTCTCAGTGCTGGTAGCTTGAAGTCCTTCTTGTACCAGGTGCACGGGGAGCTTGGCAGAATTCAGATTTCTTTCTGCTAGCAGGGCTGAGGCAACATCTGGGGAAATGACCTGTCAGTGATTCAGAATGCACATTACAAAGCTGCCATGTTTGGTTGCAAGGGTTTGGCAGATGCTTTGGCTTGTACTTCCTGTCTTTGAAGGTGTTGCTATGTCAGATTTTGCCTGGTTTGCTCCATTTTGTGGCTGTGCCAGGGCTCCAGGAGACAATGCCAGATTTTAAAACAGGGGGAACTGGATGGGTTTAGGGTATTTTCCATCATGCATAGATTTGATACTGGGAATGTCCAGTTGCAGAAGTGGAAGAGCACTTAATGAGCTCAAGCAGCTCTACTGCTTGTGCAGAGCTGCTTCTGGCCCGTTGCAAGGAGGTTTTCGCCTCCTGGGTGAGTAAAACTGTCGATCTGTTTTTCTGTAGAGCTGTTGCTTCAGTTGCAGAAACCAGCCTCAAAGAGTTTTTGCTGCTGAAACAAACCTTATAGCAAAGGATGTAATGGTGTATGCACCACGGTGCTGAGAGAGAAAAAACAGAGCATAAGAAGTTTTAATGCAAATGGGATTATAGCTGATAAAGAGTCACAGAGGCCACCACAGGGTTTTCTTTGACATCACGTATCCAGGTAATAAAGGAAGCAGGGTTCATACTTAAAGAGTTATTTCTGGAGCATATATCCAGCTAAAAAACAACCCTCTGCTGTTGTGTTTAATTGTGTGGCAGCTGGAGCAGACAGTTTTGACAAGATTTAACGTGCACTGGAAGAGAGATTGAGGGATAGTCAATGTAGTCTGAGATAGCCTTCCTGTTTTATGGCCATTGCATTGGCAAAGCAAGGGCATAACCCTGAGCTGCGGCCCAAGAAAATTAGTTTTGAGGTAGATGGAGTGGTGCAGTATGTAAAATCAGGAGTGAAGGATTTGATCCACTCATGGTTAATGTTCCTTTTTGTGAAAAAGGCATGTTTACAGATGCATGACTCTTACATTACTTCCAAGTTGCTGCACTCCTAATCCTTGGTGAAACAGCATGTGCTTGAAATGGAGAATATATTTGCCTCCTGATGAGTGGCTACCGAGGCTGAATTTCACAGGGTTAAAGCAGTATCAGCTAGAAGCCTGAATGCCTAGTGAGAAAAAAAAAAAAAATTAGGCAAGGAATTTGCTTTCCATGAAGAAGGAGAGGCTCCAAGAGCTTCTGTCATGTACCACTCACCCCTGATCAATGTAAGGGCAGCTCAGTCTCCCTTTTGTGGGTACAGGTGGAGCACAGACTGATTGCAGGTGTCCTGTCCCACGGGGCTGACATAGCCAGAGGCTGCTGCAGGTCACTGAGGGGAAGTTTGCCTCTCTGGTTCTTTATGACAGGTCTTGTCTCTCCTGGTCTTTATGACAGGCAAGAGGAGACAGTGAATTCCTGATCCATGACCAGCAGCAGTGCTGGCCTTTATGCTGGGCAATGCAATTAGTGTGTCACAGAACCATAAGAGCTCTGAGACCATCGAGTCCAAGCTGTGACCTATCCCCACCTTTTCAGCCAGCCCAGAGCACTGAGTGCCACATCCAGTTGTTCCTTGGACACCTCCAGAAATGGGGACTCCAAACCTCCATGGGCAGCCCCTTCCAGTGCCTGACCACCTTTTCTCCTGATGTTATCCCTTCCAGTAGCATTCCCCTCATGCATTTTTGAAGTGTATTGGTGTTTTTCCAGGGCTGAATGCAGCTTACCAAGTTCACTGTTGGCTCTACTTTTAAACCCTTGGGCATTTTTTCTTCCTTTTCCTTCCCTTAGAGAATTAGTGATTTTCTTCTTCCATACAAGAGGGGTAACACCCACATGTTTCTGGATAAATTTTCAAATTCACCTACCTCCCCAAAGGCTTCCTTGCCACATATCCTGATTCCTTGCACATGCTTGTTTCTGACATTTTCCATTGTGTGTACAACTTCACTGATAACATGCAGAGCCCTTGTGCAGTGCTTGCTTTTGACTACTGGAATGCAAATTCTGCATGATCTGTGACTGTAGTTTGGATTTCCAGGCAAAAAATACACATTTTCAAAACCCAAGATGGCCAAATAATTGGTCTGTGTCTAGATAGTGGGACTTCTTTTTTTGGTTTACCTTTGAGAAAAGGAAATAAGTTATGTGAAGTTTGGTGTGTTGCCGAATAAAGATATCTCCTTAAAACTAAGGAGTAATACAGTCCTGAGCTCTCTTGTGCCTTGAGCAAAAAAATGTGTGTCTACTTCGAGTTATAGCACTGCAAATAGTTAGTCATTAATGTCCTTTCAGTTAATTCCCTGATGTGATTAGCTTGAATATTCCAGTCTAATGGAAAGATTGGATTTCTTAAACCAAGATGATGCTTTTGTCAGGTGTTTATTTTGTTGTTATTTTTTAATTACACCTCTTGCAAAATCGTTCCACAAGCCAGGACATCCTGTTGCCCAGACATGATAAGTGCATCGTAAATGGGTAATTAAATAAACAGGGCTTTGCAGGGGCAAGCTGGAGGTGAGAGCATCACCTTAAGAAATGTAACATTCCAGGTCCAGGTAGCCCTGCAGGTTCCAAAATGACTGCTTGGAGGAAGCTCACTGACATGAATACATCATGTGAAGGTTGTAAGTCATTCCCTGAAACTGAAATCCTTCAATCTGGAATTGATGTTCATGTCTGTTTCGCTCCTCTCCTCTTACTGTGTTGCCTTTGATTTGGGGACTCTGTGTGATTGTGAGGTAATAGGTTTTGTTAATGTGAGTAAGAGAATGCTTCATTGCTTCAGACTGATAGATTTAAAGTTTTACACCATTCCATGTGTTAGCTTTTTAAATCTGTGCCAGGCATTACAGGAAAAGTGAATTTTAAAGTATTTTAATTAGTATTTCTGTTTTTGAAAACCTCACTTGGCTTTTTGACTTTTGAAACCGGCTGTGTCACTTACTTCTGTGAGTCCAAAAGCACACAGCTGCAACAACCTTGTAAAAAGTTTTTCTAGTGATCTCAGCACCACAGCTTCAAATTCTGCTGTGTCTTGAACCCTCTTCTCCCCTCCCCTCGTTCCACCCTGAATGGCCACTACTCAGTTTCTTTATGGTTAGAGAAGCTGTTGTTGGTGTAGAAAAGAATCACAAGTCTTTGGGAGTTTGTTTTCTTCTTTTCTGGTGAAGGCATAGCTTTGGGGAAAACTTCAAAAAGAGGGAAGGTATGAGATAGGGTAAGTTTTGTGCTCAGGGAGAAGCCAGGCAGGATGGAATATTTTGTTGAGCTGAAGAAAAAAAGTCTTACTGTAAAGGGAGCGCGTGTTTCTGTAGTTGTCTTTGGATGTAATTTTACCCTCCTCACTGAAAGAAAGGGCCTGTTGGCTCAGATCCATGTGTGCATTGCCACGTCTCACATTCCTTCAGCCTTCATGTCTACCATAAGAGATTCAGGCCTCTTTTTTTTGCCTGTCCTTAGGGATGAGCCTGGATGAGAAGGATCAAACCCCTCCTTTAACGTGCAGTCCGTAAGGAGGAGCAGTGCTAAGTTTCAAGTGTTCTAGCTCAAAATGCCAGTTGGGGTAACAAAAGCCTTAATGAGGATCTGCTGGTGACCCTCAGCTGAACGGTCAGATTTGGGGTTTCTGTTGTGTGCACAGCGTGGAGGGAACCACAGTGGATGAGTGTTGAGGCACCTCGGATTCTGGCTGTGTCAAATGACCGAAATTAATTGCCGCTCTGTTAAACATCAGTGCTTTGTTAGAGGAGTGGAGAGTTTAGAAACTCAGCAAGAGCATTTTCAGTACATCACACGCGTGCAGAGTTTGAGTCTGAGCTTTCTGAAGGCTCTGGGTATGTCGGGAAGTTTCTGCTGCTGGCTGAACTGTGCAGCCTTTTTCCAGGGAAAGGTGCTGCCCTGCTCACCTTCTCAGTCCCCAGAGGGTGGGTTTGGGTGTGATGATGAAGACACCAGCTTGGATTTGTGCAGAGCCAGCAGCTTGTAATGCATTGGGAAGCACCCTGCAGCTTCCCTGTTTCTAGAAGCTGTTCCTGGCCACTGTCAGGTGCTGAACAAAAACACACTTTTGGTCTTGGCTGGTTTGTGGCTGGTTTTGTATTCCTAGGCTCTGCTCCTCTGACTCACAGATGGAGTCTCATTTGGCCCAAAACCTTCCATTCCTATCCTCTTCACCCAGTCACCCATTACCTGCCTTTGTAGTTTTTGGAGATTAACCCTGTCCTGGCAGGGAGAACTGTTGTTCCCTGGTGTTACTGAGTGAATGTTGTGCTGTCCCCACAGAGGAGAGGGTCGTTCCCATTGAAGTCTGCCGTTCCAAGCTGTCCAAGTACCTGAAGGGAGTTGTTTTCCGCTGTGACAAGTGTACCTTCACCTGCTCCAGTGACGAGAGCTTGCAGCAGCACATAGAGAAGCACAATGAACTGAAACCTTACAAATGCCAACTCTGCTACTATGAGACCAAACACACGGAGGAGCTGGATGCTCACCTTCGAGATGAGCACAAGGTAAGACCCAAATAGCTTTAATTTCATTGCAAACACTATTAGTTTACTTGGGTGTCTTAGTAGCCAATTTGGCATTGGGGGCTTTTTACCTCCCCAAATCTGGAAACTAATCCCGTGTTGCACTTCCCTTCCTCATTTTTCTCTTACTTACTTCCTTTTTTCTTCAGAAACTGAAAAATAATCATTTCTGAAGCTGTTCAGATTGATCAGAATTGGCAAACTGCTGCATGCAGAGTGTGATTATCTGTAAAAGGCTCCTTATGCATGCTGGGTTTATTTAAAAGGGGGTGGGGAAAGGGTCGTGGAACAATACCAAGGCAGTGTGATTCAGCCCCTGTAAAAAGGCAAGAGATTCCAAACACAGGATTGCTCTGGTAACTTCAGCAGCGTGACATGCCATGCATATTTTATTAACAAAGAGGGCTATACATCCCCGTTTACATTT